>NC_053023.1:319804857-320404857 GCF_003073215.2 Triticum urartu | reverse complement strand
CCGTAGAGAATTAGAGAAAACTTTGAACATGTGGAAGGAGCGGTTTTGCAGCACTTTCCAATGCCATATTATTTGCCTCATTCCGATAAATGTTTTAGAATTGCAATCGAAAATATGATTTATGTTTTTTGTATGAAGAAAAAACGGTTTTCAAAACTGCTCTTAAATAGCTTAAATTTTGCCAAAAATTTAACTTGGGTCATGATACCGGTGTCCATAGCTTTCCAACGGTATATCGCAAGCCCCATTTGGGCAATGTTGGCGGAAGTTCAACCTAACACTCGGAGAAGTTCACGTCGATAAACTCAGGCAGTAAAATTGCAAAAACGCAATTTTATCAAGACTCGAGAGCAAAATCCACCAACGAGCGAGATTCCTATTTAAAACCGGTATTTAGTCGCTAAAAACATTTCTAGATTACACTAACATCATATAGAACACGACTAACAAGAATAATTCGCGGAGGAAGCCGCGGTTGCGAAGATAGCACGAAGGTCGGGTTCGTACAAAGGGAAGTTCAGGCGCGTTACTCAGGCAGTTCAGGTTGTGATCAGAATATTATTCTGATCCCGTGATCAGAATAGTGTTTATGTATATATATACACATGTATATATACAATTTGGTATATACAATTTCTCCTACATGGAGTCATTACAGCGGTAGTGGGTAATGGTATTCTCCTTTGGGATCTATGACCTGGTCGATAAAAAATCTCGCTATTTCCTCTTGAATTGCTCGTACGGGATCCGTTGGTAGGAGCTTATCCTGCACCTCATTGAACTTTTAAGGAGATCAATATGCATGTATTAGTTGTGTGATTAGATATCGATAATGATGTAAAAATTGTGAATAGTGTTCTGGCAAACATACCCATAGTTGTCTAGCAGATTTGGTCCTTTCGGACGCCACCATGCGAATGTTCTCGCAAACATAGTATGCACATAAATCAGTCCATGGTGCCTGCCTCATGGCCTTTATGAGAATAGAATTCAATCAGATAATAATGAATCAAGCATGATAATTAATGGTATTGAAACTAGAATTAAAGAGATGGTAGCTAGCTAGTACTACTTAATTACTTACGTTGGGTCGATACCAATACAAATTTTGTTTTCATTCGCTTGGAACCTCTTTGATGAGCTTTTGCCAAGCCCTGCCCGTCGGCAAGAAAAATGAATAAAGGAGTTATTAATTAGTTGATATCAGGAAATAACGAACTAAAGAGGCCGACATATAGTTCAATAATGATTGAAATTACCTGTTGACTACCCCCTTCACGATTTCGTAGTCACTAGCTTTTTTAAGTAGTGAGTCTAGTACTTCAACTTTTCCTTCTTCAACTTGAATGACTAACAAGATCCAGTGGAAACTGCATGCGCACATGTTTGCATGTATAAATTAAGTGGGCATGTGCATAAAACTCATCAACTACCCTAAACCCTATACACTTATTAACATCTAGCTAGTAAGAAAAAACAGAATTTGTTGTACAAGACAATGTGACTCACCTGAAGTTGCAAGGAAGTAGTATATCTCGATTGGTATTAAGGCGCTTCAAGAACTCTAGCATGTTTTTCTTACGTCTGATCGATACCATTCATATGTCCATGTCTCTTGATTAATTGTATTTGGGTCAATGAATCCAATTCCATAGCATCCAGCCTTTTCATTTCATAGATGTTCATCTAATACCATAAAAAAGAATATAGTGAGGATAATTATAGGTAATGATCAACGAGCACTACAGCTAGCTAGCTTGAGACTTAAATTACAGAAAGAAACCACTTACAGACAATAGCAACTGATGATAGATTTGTCGAGTGCATCTTGATTGAATAACTGAAACAGTTCTGAAAAGTCAACATATAGAGCTGTCGCATTGAAGTAATGGTCTTCCCTAACTTTCACCATGAGGGACTCTCGATAGGTGGTCTTGGCAATTTTCATGTACCATTCATGCAATTCGTACATTCTCGTTGAGAGCTTCTTGACCTCCTCAGGATTGACCAAAGGTTCGCCATGGGCATATTTCCGTTTTATGTCCTCCTCTCTAAGCATATCCATGGGATCGATCTTTAGGAGTTGATAAACAGTGATACCGAGCTCTGTAGCCTGCCTTCTATGCTCATCGATTATTACTAGCTGATCGATGCCGGTACTCGCATGTGTTGGTACAATGAGCGGGGGGGTTGATTGCACCGCCTGTTCTCCCAGCTAGGGAACAATTTTCCCGCTTTTTTGCAGCTGCTTGGCTCGAGCTCGAGCTCGACTCCTTCTTTTGTTGTGCTCGATTTGCCTTCATGATTTGGCGCTCATAGTCTGAGTTAACGGGCTTGGGAGCTGGTGCTTTAGCCATACGAATAAATTGGTCAACGACATGCTCAGGCACTTTCTCCTTTGGCGACGGTGGTGGTTTCGGTCCAAAATGGGTGTCCAATTGGGCTCGCACTTCAGCTTCGTTTTCCTCTGGAGTTAGGTCGTAAGGCCTCTTCGGAAGAGGTGCGAGGCTACTTGGACCATATTGAAATCGCTTGCCTCCTGTACCTGATCATGTACCTTGACTTGTCCCGCTACACACCATAGTTGCGGTGGTTCTCTTTCACTATTGCTCAGGCGGCAGAGATTGCTGATGTGGCTAACTTGGAGGAGGAGGAGTGGGCTAATGCGGTGCCGTACTTGGAGCAGGAGGAGTGGCCTCACGCGGTGCCGGACTTGGAGGAGGAGGAGTGGCCTCACGCGTTGGCGGACTTGAAGGAGCAGGACTCTGCTGAGGCGGTGGCTGATGACTTGGATGAGCGGGAGTCTGCTGACACGGTGGCGGACTTTGAGAAGGAGTCGGCTAACGCGGTGTCGGTGGCCTTGGAAAGATGATGCAATCCTTTCTCCATAGGATGATACGATGTATGGCCTCTCCCAGTGTGTGCTCTTCGTCACCTCCAGGAATGTCAAGCTCTAGCCTCGAATATTCGTCCACCACTTTATCAACCATGACACGAGCATAGCCAGCTGGAATCAGGTTGCAATGGAAGGTTGCTTCAGGGGGATTTGTATAAGCAACGGCGTCCGCCACCTTCATGGATATGTTCTTCATTTTGAAGTGTAGCTCACAATTATTGTTCTCCATGATGTCATCCACATGGTATCTATCTAGCAGTGCCTCACCCGGGGTGGAACCCACGCTGCTTCTCAGCATGGATGGGATGGTGCTATCCAATGCTGGATCATCCGCTAGCTGATGCCACTACTGAGACCCCCTTTCCTGGCTAATTGAGTCGATCTGCTGCCGCTGCCACTAGATTTGGAGTGCCAACTGCGTGTGCGCTGATTCTAGGCCTTTAAGGCATTCTGCTTCCCGCTTCCTCTACTCCTCCTACAGCTTCCTCTGCTCCTACTCCAGCTTCCTCTTCTCCTCCTCCTCCATCTTCCTTCTTGCGCTGCTTCTGTAGTCGGCGTTCCAGTCCACAAACCCCTCATATGACGGAACAACGCCTTTGCCTCGTGTTCTTCCCAATGTTCAGGATTTCCCAGGGCACGCGTAAGCTCATCGTTCTTTCTATCGGGAGTGAACACCCCCATTCGAGCCTCTTCTATTGCAACAAGTAATTTGTCGTTGGCTCCTTTAAGACTTGCCTTCTTCAAAATCTAGCCTAACTTTGGGTCCAACGCCCCCCATGCGCATAGAACCAAGTCATGCACCTTTCCGGCCAGCTCAATGTAACTGGAGTGACCCCTGCATCCAACATCTGTTGCTCAGACTTAGCCACTTAGGCCGGGCCACCAAGTAGCCACCTGGCCCCAATGTATGGAAATTCTCCTTTTTCATGACATTGATCTTGTTTATTCTCGACAATTCCTGAGCTAATTTCGATTCCTTGAATTTCACGAAATTGTCCCAGTGATCTATTTGCTTCTCTAGTATTCCCTTGAATTCTAGAGTCTTCTTTCCTCCTTCGACGTACTTGGCCCATATAGTTTTCTTGTGGGTGTTGAATGCAATTGCATTCTTCCTAAGAGCAGCATCCTTGACTTTCTACACATCTGCATCTATGAAATGATCTGGTAGGGTGAAATGTGACATGAGAGATTCCCAAAGCAGATATTTTGCTCTATAATCGACAAAAGTAAGATCTGGATGTTCCTTTGCTGGCTTTTCCATTGTTGCATGGAGATCGGGATTTGGTCCTTCACAAGAACTCCGCACTGATGAACGAACTTGTCCGCATTCTTCTTAGGCGCGCTTGGTTCTCCATTAGGATTGATGACATAGATGTTGTACTTTACGCCATCCTTCAACCTTTTGGCCGGGCCTCACACTGTCCTGATGCCTGTAGAAGATTTGCTCGATCTAGAGAGCTAAATGAAGTAAGATCGATTCATTAATATATATATATATATACACACATGCACAAAATCATTTAAAACATGTGATGATCACCAGATGCCTGCTTCTATAAATATACCTCACCGGTATTTGCTATTCCAAGATCATCATAGTTCTGGACTTCATCAATTAGGTCATCTTGATCGAATATCATATCACCCTCCCCGGTATTGTTCAGATATGGGGAGCCGTCATCTTCTTCATTCTGATCATCCGGCCGGCTAGGGGAGCGTATGATCTTGAACAGGGCCTCTTCTCCTTCTCTGCCAGTATTGTCTGCCATAGCTTTTATTTAACTAATCCAGAAGAAATATAAAACAATTTAGTATGCATATCAAATAATAGTAGATAATTGATATGCATCTCGAATAATAGTAGATAATATATACGCATCCAGAAAGATCAAACTGAATCATAGTAGATAATATGCATCATCGAATATAATCTCGAATACATCGTCTCGAATATTATCGAATAATATATATAATCTCGAATACATCGTCTCGAATATTATCGAATACATCACTAGCTAGCTAGCTAATATAGATCGATCGAATAATCTAGTTCACTCGCGGTTCCTGAGACGCCGGCAGTGGACACCCAAAGAGAAGGAACATGTTGACACTTGATTTTGGCAAGATACAGAGTGAAGGGGTTTTCAGCATGAGAAAGCTTCACGTCACCGAGTGGAACAACTTTGATGTTTAGGTTATCGCCATTCGACCACATCTCAGCGGCCGAAACTATACTCCAAGTGACAAAATTTAGTGTTCTGAGTGTTTTTCGGCCTATTACACCCTCAATATGACCTCAGATGAAGGATCACTCTAAAGGATTTGTCTTTGTCTCATCGAGACGATCGATTTTCATATATAAATAATCTCAATCCGAGTTGGCATGCAAAAGTTAGAGTCAATATAGGGCGGACCAGCTAGGAATCAAAATATTACGCTAGACATCAGACACATGTTGATGGGTGTCTGGTATAGTGCGTGAGCAATTAGCCATTGAAGCTGACCTCAGATCTAAAAATGTTCAACATGAAAGTTTTTCGTCTCGTCAAGCCGCTTGATTTTCATATATAAATTGTCTCGATCCGATTTAGTATACGACCTAGGAAGGCAACACAAGATCAGGCTGTGTTTTCAGTCAGAAATCCGAGTGAAAAAGCTTACCATCTGAGTGAAAAGTTACCGGCCGAGTGAAATTTTGCTGACCGGATGAACTTATTATTATCCGAGTAGAAATATAGTCATCCGAGTGGAAATATAGTCATCCGAGTTGTAACACCCCGGATGTAATTTTCCCAATTTGTACTCCAACTCTTGCCGTTTCCGGCGTTAAGTTATATTTATTTTCTCGAGTTTGGGTCTTTGTCTCCGTGTGTTGTTATCGTTGTCATGCATATCATATCATGTCATCATGTGCATTGCATTGGCATACGTGTTCGTCTCATGCATTCAAGCATTTTCCCCGTTGTCCGTTTTGCATTCCGGAGCTTCGTTCTCCTCCGGTGGCCATTTCTAGCTTTCTTTCGTGTGTGGGGATTAAACATTTCCGGATTGGACCGAGACTTGCCAAGCGGCCTTGGTTTACTACCGGTAGACCGCCTGTCAAGTTTCGTACCACTTGGACTTCGTTTGGTACCCCAACGGTTAACCGAGGGACAGAAAAGGCCTCGTGTGTGTTGCAGCCCAACACCCCTCCAATTTGGCCCAAAACCCACCAACCTCCGCTCCATGTCCTAGAGCGTTCGATCACGATCGCGTGGCCGAAAACCACACCTCATTTGGACTCTCCTAGCTCCACTTATGCCTATAAATAGGACCCCCCGAATTTCGGATCTCTCCCTCTCCCCGAAACCCTAAATCCCTCTCCGCCGCGCCAGATGTGTCCGACCCGCGCCGAACGTGTCCGACCCGACGCCCGCCGCCGCCCGCAGCCAGTGGCTCGCCGCCACGTGGCATCGCCACCTCGCCGCCGCCGCGGCCCGGGAGGCCCAGATCGGGCCCCCGCGAGCCCGAGCCGCCCCCGTGCCTCCTCGCCTCGGTCGCCGCCGCCTCCCTCAGCTCCGGTGGGCGCCGCCGCCGCGGGCCACCGCCGCCGCCGCCGCCGCGCGCCGGTCGCCGCCTCCTCCTCCGTCCGGCCGCTCCGGCCTCCTCCGACCTCCCCGGCGCCGCCCCGGTCTTCTTCCTCTATGACGAACCTCGACTTCCGTGCTCCGATGAATAGTGCGTGCCTGCGAGCCTCGGGAAGCGTGCAGATCTAAGATCTGAAATTTGACGATTGACTTTTCTCCTCCAAACCCTAATTTTTGTGCTAACTTTGACCGGCTATATCTTCGCATCCGTAGGTCCGTTTTGGACATATAGTATATCAAAATGTTCGACTCGACGAGCACATCATTTCATTCCATTGCATAATTTTCATTTGAGTTCATCCTGATGCCCGAAATGCTGTTAGAAGGAGGCTTCATGAGTTAATTGTCAGATCTGCTAGTTCATCTTAGACTTTTGTCATTTTTGACATGATTATTGTGTGCATGATATGCCTGTGAGTCCTGCATATGTTTTGTTAAGGGTTTTGTCATCTTTCCAGAGGTGCAGCCCATGTATTTTTAGGATTTGTGTGGTGACTTGTGCAAGCTTGCAAAGTGGTGCACTTGCTAATTCTGTTTTCAGGGACAGTGTTTTTCACGAAGTCCTGGGATTGTTTAGTCATGATGCCATATGTTCTTGTTGTTTCCTAGTGATCCGTGGCTCATTTGAGGATGATCAGTAAGGGAGTTTTGTTAACCTTGTAGTGCTCTATCCATACATGTCTTTGTTTGCAATTATGGAGCACCCTAGCTTGAGTCAATCGAGCTCCACTTTTGCTTCGTTGTGAATCTGGGCTGATCGTCAACTTGTTTGCGATTTTGCCGATGTTATTGTAGTTGATCCGTGCATGCTATGCCATTTTTCTTGCCATGTCTAGCTTGTATTTTGTGCCTTTTTGAGGGATGTATGCTTGTCTTACCATGACTTGCACCGTGGTGAGTGCATCGAGCTCGTAAACATGCCTTCGTGAGTTATGCTTCAGCATGTCCCAGTTTTAACTAAGTCTGAAAACTGATTATGTTTTTGATGTTCGTGTGCTTGTTAGTATATTTTGTGATCCCTTTTGGCTCAAGGTCACTAAGGGACTTTTGTTAAGCTTGTTGAGTAGCTCCATGCCATGTCTTTCTTTGACATGTTCAGGTCCTGTAGCATGTTGTTTTGTTGCTCCGAAGAGGGCTATATGATCTGAAATTCCACACAAGTGTTAATTTCACTAAGTCTGAGATCTGTTTTACCATTTGCGTTTTTGCCATGCTTGTTTGAACCTGTTAATGGATGATTTGGCCATAGATTAGTGCTAGACTTTTGTTAAGCATCTTGTGTGCATCCCTGCCATGTATTTTGTTGTCATGTTTGGGTGTTGTAGCATGTTCATCTCATTGCATTTAGATGCCTACTTGCTGTAAATCGCAGACCGGTGTCATTTTTGAAACGCTTGCCATTTCCAAACCGTAACTCCGATTCCGGCGTTCTTTATATTGTTTTCAAGCGATTTCATCTCATCTTTCCAGTGGCACCCTTGGAATTCCAAGTTGAGGCCAGGTTCATGCATTTCCTGTCATATCTTGCATTTTGCATCCCGCATCGCATCCCGCATAGCATATCATCATTGCATCATATCGCTTGATCCTTGCATGTGGTTGATTGTATCCTTGTTGCTTGTTTGTCTTGTTTGGGTAGAGCCGGGAGACGAGTTCACTAACGAGGAGCCCGTTGAGTTTGCTTTTGAGGATCCAGTCAACTCTGACAACTGTGCAGGCAAGATGATCATACCCTCGAAATCACTACTATCTTTGCTATGCTAGTTTGCTCGCTCTTTTGCTATGCCATTGCTACGATGCCTACCACTTGCTTGCAAGCCTCCTAAATTGCCATGTCAAACCTCTAACCCACCATTATCCTAGCAAACCGTTGATTGGCTATGTTACCGCTTTGCTCAGCCCCTCTTATAGCGTTGCTAGTTGCAGGTGAAGATTGGAGGCCGTTCCTTGTTGGAACCTTTATTTACTTGTTGGGATATCATTATATTGCTATGTTATCTTAATGCATCTATATACTTGGTAAAGGGTGGAAGGCTCGGCCTCTTACCTAGTGTTTTGTTCCACTCTTGCCGCCCTAGTTTCCATCATATCGGTGTTATGTTCCCGGATTTTGCGTTCCTTACGCGGTTGGGTTATAATGGGAACCCCTTGATATTTCGCCTTGATTAAAGATTTTCCATCAATGCCCAACCTTGGTCTTACCATTTGCCACCTAGCCTCTTTTTCCCTCGGGTTTCTGGAGCCCAAGGGTCATCTTATTTTAACCCCCCCGGGCCAGTGCTCCTCTGAGTGTTGGTCCGACCGAGTAGACTGCGGGGCCACCTCGGGGCAACTCGAGGGTTGGTTTTACTCGTAGGATGTCTCATCTGAGTGTGCCCTGAGAAAGAGATATGTGCAGCTCCTATCGGGATTTGTCGGCACATTCGGGCGGTGTTGCTGGTCTTGTTTTAACCTGCCGAAGTGTCTTGAGTTACCGAGATACCGAGTCTGATCGGAACATCTTGGGAGGAGGTCTATTCCTTCGTTGACCGTGAGAGCTTGTCATGGGCTAAGTTGGGACTCCCCTGCAGGGATTGAACTTTCGAAAGCCATGCCCGCGGTTATGGGCAGATGGGAATTTGTTAATGTCCAGTTGTAGACAACTTGAACCTTAATTAATTAAAATGAACCAACTGGGTGTGTTACCGTGATGGCCTCTTCTCGGCGGAGTCCGGGAAGTGGACACGGTGTTGGAGTAATGTTTGCGCAGGTTGTTCTCTAGCTTCTCGCTCGTGCTTTGCCTCCTCTTCTCGCTCTCTTTTGCGAATAAGTTAGCCACCATACTTGCTAGTCGCTAGCTGCAGCTCCACTCATATTTTACCTTGCCTTACCTTTAAGCTCAAATAGTCTTGATCGCGAGGGTGCGAGATTGCTGAGTCCCTGTGGCTTACAGATTACTATTACCCAGATGCAGGGCCTGATGATTCCGCTCCAGGAGACGCGTATGAGCTCAAGTGGGAGTTCGACGAAGACTCTCAACGATACTATGTTTCCTTTCCCGATGATCAGTAGTGGTGCCCAGTTGGGGGTGATTGGGACCGTTGTCGCATGTTGGGTTCTCTTTATTTTGGCGCCGTAGTCGGGCCATGAGTGTTTTGGATGATGTAATGTTATTTATGTACTTGATTGACATGGCGAGTGTAAGCCAACTATGTTATCTCCCTTTTTATTATCATATTACATGGGATGTTGTGAAGATTGCCTAACTTGCGACATATGCCTTCAATGCGATTATGTCTCTAAGTCGTGCCTCGACACGTGGGAGCTATAGTCGCATCGAGGGTGTGACAAGTTGGTAATTAGAGCCTTCCCCGACCTTAGGAGCCCCATTGCTTGATCGTTCTTAGCCGCCGAGTTGTGTCTAGAAAAATGTTTTGAGTCTTTTAGGAATTATATATCAGAGAGATTAGGAATTCTTTTTACTTCCCAGTCTCCTCATCGCTCTGGTAAGGCATCCTGACGTAGAGTTTTGACTCTTCTCTTCTCAAATTTCACTAAATTTTTTTTTAGGATCACGCGGGTATCTTGGAATCGTTCCGATGGTTTTATGATGAGAACATTGACTTGGTGCCTCCTGTCAGGGGTTTAGTGGAAGTGTTCTGGGGAGTTGAGCTCTGAGGTGTTGTCATCATAATTTTATCGTTGCAGTTCTGGAATACCTGAGTCTATTACGCCGACATCGAAAATCTCTTTTATGCAGTTCGTTGGTGAGATAACCTCGACGCCACCCAGTACTGGGGCGGGAGTTCGGGAGTATCGCCATAACTTGTATAACGGATTCTTTTCGAAGGTTGAGGTAGATGGTTTCCGAAGGTTTCTTGGTTATGTGTTGAAGGATGGATACAGCTGGATGTAGGAATTGCTAGTTTGGGTGAGATATTATGCTTCCCCTGTATCCCCAACACCTGATTGCATAACCAGAAAGGTTCGGAAGTTTCATAGGTGGGAATTCTAGTAGCTCTAGTTCTTCTTCCACGGATATTGGTTTGAGATTGGGATTTCTTACCGATTATTCGTTCTTGATCCATACCTTGTTGATTTATTTCTCTACCTTAATTCGACGTGGCTTCTCAATTTATGGATATGTGACCATTTCAAGAGGAATGCATTCGTTCATTTTGTTCGGATGTGAAGACTATATGTTGCAATTTTCATTCCATTGGATTCAGCTTCAATATTTATCTATCAATGTGCTAACGGTGGTCACCCTCTTCAGGATGGCTCCTCCAACGCGCACGACTCCGAATCCTGATCCACCACCACCTCCACCTCCTCCGGAGGCATGGCAAGCTGTGATGGCCGCAACCAATGCAAACACACAGCTGATCATGCAAATTCTTCAAGAGCGCAATCAAGACAGTCAAGGGAATCAAGGCAGCAATCAGAGTCACTTTGCTACACTCAACCAGTTCCTTGCTAACGGGCCAAGGACTTTCAGCAATTGTGTTGAGGCAACCGATGCTGACGATTGGCTTGTGGATCTGTGCAAGCATTTCGAGTGCAGTAACGTCAGGCCTGAGGACTTTGTTAAGTTCGCTTCCTTCCAACTCAAAGATCAAGCTGCAGAATGGTTCCAGCAGTACAAGGATTCCAGAGGTGGACGTGTTATCACTTGGGATGATTTCCGTCGAGATTTCCGAGCTCATCATATTCCGCAGAGCGTTGTTGAAAGCAAGCGTGAGGAATTCCGCAATCTGAAGAAAGGCTCTTTGTCTGTCTATGACTACAACAAGTTGTTTCAGAAGCTCGCCCGCTTTGCCAAGCAGGACGTCCCTGATGAGAAGAGCATGATATATCAGTTCAGGGGTGGTCTCAGAGAAGATATTCAGCTTGCTCTTGTCCTCTTCGAGCCCTTGAGATACGATGAGTTCTACAACATGGCACTGAAGCAAGAGGCTGCTCAGTTGAGGTGTGATGCTTCCAAGAAGCGAGTCAGAGATGCTACTCCTTCTTCCTCTACTCAAGTGGCCAAGCAGCAGAAGTTTTGGCTTCCTCCTCCTCCGTTCCATCAGCCGTATTAGCAGAAGAGCAAAGGTGGTAGTGGTTCTTCCCACCCACCCAACCCTGGCTTTCAGAACAAGACTTCGTCTCAAGCTCCAAGATCGAGTGCTCCGTATCACCGTCCGCTTTCAGAGGTCACGTGCAACAAGTGCCAACAGAAGGGTCACTATGCCAACAAGTGTTTCAACCAGAGGCGTCTTCCTCCTCCTCCTCCTGTGAGATCGGCAAGTACAGCTGTGGTCAAGCATAACCCCAAGCATGCCAAGGTCAATTTGATGAATGCAGCTCAGGCAGAGGACTCGTCAGATGTGATCATGGGTAACCTTCCTGTTAACGATGTTCCCGCAAAAGTTCTTTTTGACACTGGTGCATCGCATTCCTTTTTGTCATGCCCTTTTGCATCGAAGCACAATGTTGATACCAAGATTATGCCCAAAGTCATGCAAGTTGTTTCTCCCGGCAAGCTTTTGACTTCTAGTTTGGTTGCTCCTGATATCTCTATCACATTGGGTGATTGCAAGTTTCTCTCTTCTCCGGTGGTTCTTGGTAACTCGGATATTGATCTTATTCTCGGGATGGATTGGCTTTCTAAGCACAAGGCTCAGCTTGATTGTGCAGCCAGGCAGATTCAATTGACTCATTCGTCTGAGGATGTAATTGTCTTTGCCGCTCGTGATGATACTATCCGTCTGTTTTCTCTCAATGAGAAGGGTGAATTGGATGCCATATCTCAAATTCCAGTCGTTTGCGAATATCAAGACGTCTTTCCAGAAGAGCTCCCAGGAATGCCTCCGCACCGGCCAGTTGAATTCGTTATTGAACTTGAGCCTGGCACGGAACCTGTGTGCAAACGTCCTTACAAGCTCGGACCTGAAGAGTTGAAGGAGCTGAAGAAGCACCTTGATATGCAAGAGAAAATGGGTCTTATCCGGCCTAGTTCTTCTCCGTGGGGTTGTGGTGTTCTTTTTGTGAAGAAGAAGGATGGAACGGACCGACTTTGTGTTGATTACCGTCCAGTGAACAAGAAGACCATCAAGAACAAATACCCACTTCCCAACATCAATGAGCTGTTCGAACAACTAAAAGGTGCCCAAGTTTTCTCCAAGCTTGATCTCCGTATGGGTTATCACCAGATTCGCATTCGTGAAGAAGATATTCCCAAGACAGCATTCAGAACAAGCTTTGGTTCATATGAATACACTGTCATGTCTTTTGGCCTTGCCAACGCTCCTCCGACGTTCTCTCGCATGATGAACTTCATCTTCAACACCTACACCAATGACTTTGTTTTGGTCTATCTCGACGACATTCTGGTTTTCTCCAAGAACAAGTAAGATCATGCCAAGCACTTACGTTTGGTTCTTGATAAGCTCAGAGAACATCAGTTCTACGCCAAGTTCTCCAAGTGTGAATTTTGGCTTGATGAGGTTCTTTATCTTGGTCATATCATCTCTGCCAAGGGCATTGCCGTGAATCCTGAGAAGGTGTCTGCAATTGTGAATTGGGAACCTCCTCAGAACGTGAAACAACTCCGCAGTTTTCTCGGTCTCGCAAGCTATTGCCGAAGATTCGTTGAAAACTTTTCCAAGATCACGAAGCCTCTCTCAAATCTTCTCCAGAAGCACGTCAAGTACGTTTGGTCTCCGGAGTGTGATATTGCTTTCAACACTTTGAAAGAGAAATTGATCACTGCTCCAGTTCTGACTCCACCTGATGAATCCAAGCCGTACGAGGTCTTTTGTGATGCCTCTCTCCAAGGTCTTGGCGCAGTATTGATGCAAGAGAAGAAAGTTGTTGCTTATACATCTCGCCAGTTGAAGCCTAATGAGAAGAACTACCCCACTCATGATCTCGAGTTGGCGGCAGTTGTGCATGGTCTTTTGACTTGGAGACATCTTCTATTGGGAAGAAAAGTGGACATTTTCACTGATCACAAGAGTCTCAAGTACATCTTCACTCAGCCTAATCTCAACCTCAGGCAAACTCGATGGGTCAAAATGATTCAAGAGTATAATCCGAGTATTGAGTATACTCCAGGCAAGGCCAATGTGATTGCTGACGCTTTGAGCAGAAAGGCTTACTGCAACAGTCTGATTCTTAAGCCTTATCAACCCGAGCTTTGTGAAGCTTTCCGCAAACTTAATCTGCAAGTTGTTCCTCAAGGTTTCCTCGCCAACCTTCAAGTCTCTCCTACCTTAGAAGACCAGATTCGCCAAGCCCAGCTTCTTGATGCTATGGTGAAAAAGGTGAAGATTGGGATTGCTAAGAGTCAGTCCAAGTACAAGTGCTACCGCCTTGATGACAAGGACACTCTCTTCTTCGAGGATCGTATTGCTGTGCCCAAAGGTGACCTCCGTAAAGTGATCATGAACGAGGCTCACAATTCTCTCCTCTCCATCCACCCTGGGAGCACGAAGATGTATCAGGACCTTAAGCAAGCTTATTGGTGGACTCGAATGAAGCGCGAGATCGCTCAATTCGTGAATGAATGTGATGTCTACAGAAGAGTGAAGGCAGAACACCAAAGGCCAGGAGGTCTCCTCCAACCTCTTGCCATTCCAGAATGGAAGTTTGACCACATTGAAATGGACTTCGTGACTGGGTTTCCAAAGTCCAAGCGTGGCAATGATGCTATATTCGTTTTCATCGACAAACTCACCAAAGTGGCTCACTTTCTGCCTATTAAAGAGTCGATCACTGCAGCGCAATTGGCGGAACTCTATACCTCTCGAATTGTCTCTCTGCAAGGTATTCCTCAAGTCATCTCTTCAGACCGTGGCAGCATCTTTACCTTGAAGTTTTGGGATTCTTTCCAGAAGGCCATGGGCACTAACATCCGCTTCAGCACAGCTTTCCATCCTCAAACAAGCGGTCAAGTCGAGCGTGTCAACCAGATTCTTGAAGATATGCTCAGGGCTTGTGTGATCTCCTTCGGCATGAAGTGGGAGGATTGTCTTCCTTATGCTGAATTCTCCTACAACAACAGTTTTCAAGCAAGTTCGGGCAAGGCCCCTTTTGAAATTCTGTATGGCAGGAAGTGCCGTACCCCTCTCAACTGGTCTGAAACCGGTGAACGTCAGCTTTTGGGTAATGACTTAATCACAGAAGCAGAAGAAATGTGTAAAGTCATTCGTGATAACCTCAAAGCAGCCCAATCCCGTCAGAAGAGCTACTATGATAGTAAGCACCGTGATTTGGCTTTCGAGATTGGAGATCATGTTTACCTCCGTGTCTCTCCTATGAAAGGTACTCGTCGCTTCGGTATCAAAGGGAAGCTTGCCCCTAGATACGTGGGACCTTTCAAGATTGTCAGCAAGAGAGGCGACATCGCCTATCAACTCGAGCTTCCTTCAAACTTTGCAAATGTTCATGACGTGTTCCATGTCTCTCAGCTTCGAAAGTGCTTCAAGACTCCTGACCACACAGTCAACTTCGAGGACATTGAGCTCCAAGAAGATCTCTCTTATCATGAGCACCCAGTTGCTATTCTTGAAGAGACAGAACGCAAGACTCGCAACAAGTCAATCAAATTTCTCAAAGTCAAGTGGTCACACCATTCTGACCGTGAAGCTACCAGGGAACGCGAGGATCACCTCCGTTCTGAGTACCCGGCGTTCTTTCAGTCCTAGATCTCGGGACGAGATCCTTTCGTAGTGGTGGAGTATTGTAACACCCCGGATGTAATTTTCCCAATTTGTACTCCAACTCTTGCCGTTTCCGGCGTTAAGTTATATTTATTTTCTCGGGTTCGGGTCTTTGTCTCCGTGTGTTGTTATCGTTGTCATGCATATCATATCATGTCATCATGTGCATTGCATTGGCATACGTGTTCGTCTCATGCATTCGAGCATTTTCCCCGTTGTCCGTTTTGCATTCCGGCGCTTCGTTCTCCTCCGGTGGCCATTTCTAGCTTTCTTTCATGTGTGGGGATTAAACATTTCCGGATTGGACCGACACTTGCCAAGCGGCCTTGGTTTACTACTGGTAGACCGCCTGTCAAGTTTCGTACCATTTGGACTTCGTTTGGTACCCCAACGGTTAACCGAGGGACCGAAAAGGCCTCGTGTGTGTTGCAGCCCAACACCCCTCCAATTTGTCCCAAAACCCACCAAACTCTTCTCCATGTCCTAGAGCGTTCGATCACGATCGCGTGGCCGAAAACCACACCTCATTTGGACTCTCCTAGCTCCACTTATGCCTATAAATAGGACCCCCCGAATTTCGGATCTCTCCCTCTCCCCGAAACCCTAAATCCCTCTCCGCCACGCCGGACGTGTCCGACCCGCGCCGGACGTGTCCGACCCGACGCCCGCCGCCGCCCGCAGCCAGTGGCTCGCCGCCACGTGGCATCGCCACCTCGCCGCCGCCGCGGCCCGGGAGGCCCAGATCGGGCCCCCGCGAGCCCGAGCCGCCCCCACGCCTCCTCGCCTCGGTCGCTGCCGCCTCCCTCAGCTCCGGTGGGCGCCGCCGCCACGGGCCACCACCGCCGCCGCCGCCGCGGGCCACCGCCCAGCCGCCGCGCGCCACCGCGCCGGCCGCCGCCTCCTCCTCCGTCCAGCCGCTCCGGCCTCCTCCGACCTCCCCGGCGCCGCCCCGGTCTTCTTCCTCTCCGACGAACCTCGACTTCCGTGCTCCGGTGAACAGCGCGCGCCGGCGAGCCTCGGGAAGCGTGCAGATCTAAGATCTGAAATTTGACGGTTGACTTTTCTCCTCCGAACCCTAATTTTTGTGCTAACTTTGACCGGCTATATCTTCGCATCCGTAGCTCCATTTTGGACATATAGTATATCAAAATGTTCGTCTCGACGAGCACATCATTTCATTCCATTGCATCATTTTCATTTGAGTTCATCCTGATGTCCGAAATGCTGTTAGAAGGAGGCTTCGTGAGTTAATTATCAGATCTGCTAGTTCATCTTAGACTTTTGTCATTTTTGCCATGATTATTGTGTGCATGATATGCCTGTGAGTCCTTCATATGTTTTGTTAAGGGTTTTGTCATCTTTCCAAAGGTGCAACCCATGTATTTTTAGGATGTGTGTGGTGACTTGTGCAAGTTTGCAAAGTGGTTGACTTGCTAATTCTGTTTTCAGGGACTTAGTGTTTTTCACTAAGTCCTGGGATTGTTTAGTTCATGATGCCATATGTTCTTGTTGTTTCCTAGTGATCCGTGGCTCATTTGAGGATGATCAGTAAGGGAGTTTTGTTAACCTTGTAGTGCTCTATCCATCCATGTCTTTGTTTGCAATTATGGAGCACCCTAGCTTGAGTCAATCGAGCTCCACTTTTGCTTCGTTGTGAATCTGGGCAGATCGTCAACTTGTTTGCGATATTGCCGATGTTATTGTAGTTGATCCGTGCATGCTATGCCGTTGTTCTTGCCATGTCTAGCTTGTATTTTGTGCCTTCTTGAGGGATGTATGCTTGTCTTGCCATGACTTTCACCGTGGTGAGTGCATCGAGCTCGTAAACATGCCTTCGTGAGTTATGCTTCAGCATGTCCCAGTTTTCACTGTCTGAAAACTGATTATGTTTTTGCTATGTTCGTGTGCTTGTTAGTATATTTTGTGATCCCTTTTGGCTCAAGGTCAATAAGGGACTTTTGTTAAGCTTGTTGAGTAGCTCCATGCCATGTCTTTCTTTGACATGTTCAGGTCCTGTAGCATGTTGTTTTGTTGCTCCGAAGAGGGCTATATGATCTGAAATTCCAGACAAGTGTTAATTTCACTGAGATCTGTTTTACCATTTGCGTTTTTTCCATGCTTCTTTGAACCTGTTAATGGATGATTTGGCCGTAGCTCAGTGCTAGACTTTTGTTAAGCATCTTGTGTGCATCCCTGCCATGTATTTTGTTGTCATGTTTGGGTGCTGTAGCATGTTCATCTCATTGCATTTAGATGCCTACTTGCTGTAAATCGCAAACCGGTGTCATTTTTGAAACGCTTGCCATTTCCAAACCGTAACTCCGATTCCGGCGTTCTTTATATCATTTTCAAGCGATTTCATCTCATCTTTCCAGTGGCACCCTTGGAATTCCATGTTGAGGCTAGGTTCATGCATTTCTTGTCATATCTTGCATTTTGCATCCCGCATCGCATCCCGCATAGCATATCATCATTGCATCATATCGCTTGATCCTTGCACGTGGTTGATTGTATCCTTGTTGCTTGTTTGTCTTGTTTGGGTAGATCCGGGAGACGATTTCGCTAACGAGGAGCCCGTTGAGTTTGCTTGTGAGGATCCAGTCAACTCTGACAACTGTGCAGGCAAGATGATCATACCCTCGAAATCACTACTATCTTTGCTATGCTAGTTTGCTCGCTCTTTTGCTATGCCATTGCTACGATGCCTACCACTTTCTTGCAAGCCTCCTAAATTGCCATGTCAAACCTCTAACCCACCATTATCCTAGCAAACCGTTGATTGGCTATGTTACCGCTTTGCTCAGCCCCTCTTATAGCGTTGCTAGTTGCAGGTGAAGATTGGAGGCCGTTCCTTGCTGGAACCTTTATTTACTTGTTGGGATATCATTATATTGCTATGTTATCTTAGTGCATCTATATACTTGTTAAAGGGTGGAAGGCTCGGCCTCTTGCCTAGTGTTTTGTTCCACTCTTGCCGCCCTAGTTTCCGTCATATCGGTGTTATGTTCCCGGATTTTGCGTTCCTTACGCGGTTGGGTTATAATGGGAACCCCTTGATATTTCGCCTTGATTAAAGCTTTTCCAGCAATGCCCAACCTTGGTCTTACCATTTTCCACCTAGCCTCTTTTTCCCTCGGGTTTCTGGAGCCCAAGGGTCATCTTACTTTAACCCCCCCCCGGGCCAGTGCTCCTCTGAGTGTTGGTCCGACCGAGTAGACTGCGGGGCCACCTCGGGGCAACTCGAGGGTTGGTTTTACTCGTAGGATGTCTCATCTGAGTGTGCCCTGAGAAAGAGATATGTGCAGCTCATATCGGGATTTGTCGGCACATTCGGGCGGTGTTGCTGGTCTTGTTTTAACCTGTCGAAGTGTCTTGAGTTACCGAGATACCGAGTCTGATCGGAACATCTTGGGAGGAGGTCTATTCCTTCGTTGACCGTGAGAGCTTGTCATGGGCTAAGTTGGGACTCCCCTGCAGGGATTGAACTTTCGAAAGCCATGCCCGCGGTTATGGGCAGATGGGAATTTGTTAATGTCCGGTTGTAGACAACTTGAACCTTAATTAATTAAAATGAACCAACTGAGTGTGTTACCGTGATGGCCTCTTCTCGGCGGAGTCCGAGAAGTGGACACGGTGTTGGAGTAATGTTTGCGCAGGTTGTTCTCTAGCTTCTCGCTCGTGCTTTGCCTCCTCTTCTCGCTCTCTTTTGCGAATAAGTTAGCCACCATACTTGCTAGTCGCTAGCTGCAACTCCACTCATATTTTACCTTGCCTTACCTTTAAGCTCAAATAGTCTTGATCGCGAGGGTGCGAGATTGCTGAGTCCCTGTGGCTCAGAGATTACTATTACCCCAGATGTAGGGCCTGATGATTCCGCTCCAGGAGACGCGTATGAGCTCAAGTGGGAGTTCGACGAAGACTCTCAACGATACTATGTTTCCTTTCTCGATGATCAGTAGTGGTGCCCAGTTGGGGGTGATTGGGACCGTTGTCGCATGTTGGGTTCTCTTTATTTTGGCACCGTAGTCGGGCCATGAGTGTTTTGGATGATGTAATGTTATTTATGTACTTGATTGACGTGGCGAGTGTAAGCCAACTATGTTATCTCCCTTTTTATTATCATATTACATGGGATGTTGTGAAGATTGCCTAACTTGCGACATATGCCTTCAATGCGATTATGTCTCTAAGTCGTGCCTCGACACGTGGGAGCTATAGTCGCATCGAGGGTGTGACACGAGTAAGATATTTCTTTCTGAGTGGAAATATAGTCATCCGAGTGAGAGATTGTCTTCCGGGTAAAAAAGTCCAGTCGGACGGTCCGAGTGAAGTTCTCAAATATCCGAGTGGATGAGCTCGAATCCGAGTGAAACTGAACATGTGCCCGAAAGTTTATCAAGATGACCTCAGATGAAGAAGTGTTCAATACAGAAGTTGTGCGTATCATCAAGACAGTAAACTTCGGTTTTGAAGTCATCATCATCAGAGATAGTATATGGCCTGCAAATTCACTATGAGATTCGGATAATCCAGTCTACTTCAAGACTGAGTCCGACTGAAAGGTAAAGATGACCTCAAGAAGTATTCAAGATGGGCTTATTTGAAAAAGTGATCAACATTAGAGTTGTTCGTATCATCGAGGTGCACAAATTTGCTATTTGGGCCGTCTTGATAGGAGATCATATGCAAGCTCGACGGCCCGCGCAAGGACGAAGCCATAAGTTGGGACAGATTCAGACTGGATCCGAGTTGAAATAGAACTAGGACTCTAGGACGTGAATTGATGTAATTTTTTGTAAGGAAAGCCTAGATGAATCCATTACTTGTACGGGAAGTCCAGCCGCCTCTTATATATGTTGGGGGTGATGGCTGATTAAACAACACACAATCGAACAAATCAATATACTACTTTTTCAGTTTACGTTTTATCTCTCCACCGTTTTCTCTCTCGTTCTTCGCTGTTCCTCAAGTTTGAGAGCCGCGAATCGCGAGGCTCTAGGGGCGGGCGAATCGACCTAGGGCAGCCCATAGCCATCGCACTCCCTAACGGGGTCCCTCCCGGGGGTGTGGTGTTTTCGGGTCTGCAAAAGCGCCCGCCGACTATCTTGCGTATCGCGCTGTCGGCCGGGTCTCCTTCGACGTGAGCTGCGGTGCATCACCCCCGGCGTCGAGGGTACACGTGACATGTCCGTGTGTCAACACACTTTTTGGTGACTCCGCTGGGGATCGAAGATCAATCATCATCATCCACCATGTCCGATCTCCCCAAGCCATCTGAGGTACACACCGATAACATCATTAAGCCCAGTCTTCATGAGATATCGGCCGATCATCGCCAAATCTATGAGGAGTACAAGAAGGTGCACGAGGAGAAGGACCTGCAGGAGTTCCTTGCAAAATTCAAGAAAGATCGCCAAGGCAACATCACTCCGATTGAAGAAATCAAGTTCCCTCCTCTTCAAACTGAACAGGTTAAACCCTCTGTAAGTACTGCCTTTTCTTCGGAGCACTAGGCTGAGATTGAAAGTCGTATTGCTAATGGTAACACTCTAGTCTATCAAACTTTCATAGAAAATACTAATGCTCAAAAGAATATATCTCAATCGTCTAGTGGTAATGATGGTGTAGCTGCTAGTGTGCAAAACCCTAATATGGCTTATTATCCTACCCAAGCAAATCAGATTGTGGTTGCACCCACTAATCCTATTATGAGCATGCCAGGTTCGGTGGCAATGCCGAACCAAACTCTACCTACAGCTACAACCACTCGACCACTACCAAATTATGGGTCGACATATATGCCACAATTCCTACCTACAGCTAGTAATCCTACTCCTCCTATGTCACTGCCACAAGCTTCATCGTCCACTACGGATGATGGTCTAGCTAATATTAGAGAGGAGATGGCTAAGATGATTCGGGAGAATTTTGGAGTTGAGTTACCTCGGAATCAGATTTACCAAAAGTCGTACCCCGAGTACTTTGATGCCATCCAGTGCCCTCCGAGATATAAGATTCCAGATTTTGTTAAGTTCAATGGAGAGGGTACAAAAACCACATGGGAGCATGTTAGTCAATACTTGGCACAATTAGGTGAAGCAGGCTCACTAAATGAGTTATGCGTTTATTTCCTTTATCATTAACTGGTACCGCATTTTCATGGTTTTCTTATTTACCACATGGTTCCATTCGAGTTTGGTCACAGCTAGAGCAGAAATTTCATGATCACTTTTATAGCGGCAACAATGAACTCAAGTTGTCACATCTAACATCGGTTAAACAGAAGCATGATGAATCGATCTCCGATTACGTCAAGAGATTCAGAGAAACAAAAACCGGTGTTTAAGTTTGGTGATAACCGAGAGAGACTTGGCAGACCTAGCGCTGAGTGGTTTGAGGACTCCCATTAGAGAAAGGCTAGAAGGTTATGAGTTCTTATATATCAACCAAGTCTTACAAGAGGCTTTGGCTCAGGAAAGCTGAAGCAAAGATCTGAAAGAAGTGCATAGATACAAAGCCGATCGTCCAAAGATGAATATGGTGGAATATGATAGTGATCGCTCGGACGATGAGGGTGATGTTTTTGCTACATGAATTTGTTTGGCCATCTATGGCCAAACCCTTTACTTGCAATGATCTGAAACCGATTCGTAAGAATCATGATGAAGAGATGAGGTTTACTTTTAACATTGCTAAGTGTGATAGAATATTTGATGCTTTGCTGCAGGCTAAGATTATTAGAATATCTCATACTTTACCACTGTTTGAAGAGCTAAAACAGCGTGCTTATTGCAAGTATCACAATTATTTTTCTCATGCTACTAACGATTGCAATGTTTTTCGACGACAGATACAGTCGGTCATTAATGACGGACGATTGAACTTTTCCGATATGCAAGTTGATAAACAACCTTTTCCAATGAACACCATGGATTTGGAGGTGAAGAAGCTACTCATTCGGCCGGAGGTAGCCGAATCTACTAATAAAGCTAATGTCATTGTTGGTGAGACCAAGAAAGACAAGGAGGACAACAAGGTCTTGGGGAGACATGTTGTGCTTGGAAAGCAACCCGATGGCAAGGAAGTAATCAAAATCACCATCAAGAATCCTACACTCGGGGGGCAACTACAAGTGCAAGAAAATGCTCGTGTGAGATTTGTCAAGCCCAAGAGTCGAGAAGTTGGCAACTGGAAAAGGAATGAAGTTAAAGTACAGCGCAAGCGGATCAAACCAACTTTTGATATGTTGCTGTCTGAATATGCCAATCAGTCGGCTGGTTCCAGCTCTAACCATCCATCATACTTGAAGTGACCAAGGTCACCATCAGATGATATGTTCAGTCAGTATATGAAACCAAGTGGCCAAAGGCGCTATTTCCAGAAGAGCAGAGGCAAACTGTTTGGGACCGACTTGAATACTCATACAATGACTGACTGAACATCGGTAACTATCGGTCGGCTGGTCAAAACATGCGACCGGATGGAAATTATCCGAGTGTAAGAATGCACCCAGGTGGAAGCTATCCGAATGAAAAAATGTGGCCAAGTAGATTACATCCGACTGAATTCCATCCGAGTGGATTCCATCCGAGTGAATTCCATTCGAGTGACCACCATCCGAGTGGATTCCATCAGAGTAAAAAGGTGCGCCCGAGTGAAAATTTCATGCATCTGGAAAGTCAAAAAGAATGGCATGTTAAATCACCAAGTGTTGCAGCAGTTGAGTCGGGAAAAGGCAAGGAGAAAATGGATGTCGACTCACTTATCTTGGGCACCGAGACATTCTCCATACAGCAGCCGATTGTACATAGCAATCCGACTAAGCCGATACTTGCTATCACGCCAAAGCACTCTCCCAATGACCATGAAGCAAGCACCAGCCAAGTAAAAGCGAGAGATCCTAAATACACTCAGCCAAAGTGGTGTCCTCCAGGGCTAACAAAGACACAAAAGAGGAAACTACAGAGGTTAAGAAGTCAAGAGATGGCAGAACAAGAGGCCGAGAAGCAAAGTGATAAGTTGTTCAATGACACTCGACCTATGGTACCTACAAAACAAGTGTGGAGGTCCAAACAAATACAAGATGCAGTGGCTTCTACACCTATCAAAGCAGCACCTACACTACCAAAAGAGGACGACGCAATCATTGCATTGTCTATGTTACCTATTGCTTCCTCTTCACTCAGACAAATTTCAGAATCGGAGGATGCACTCGAGGAGGAGGCTGATATGTTGGACTATGAGTCTACGCTGGTTCATGAAGGTATGCATATCAATATGGTGTATTACTAACTTGCTGAGTTTCGTGCTATAGATGAGGAAGGGGAGGTGGCTCAGATGAATTTTGGCCCTAAAAATGAAATATTCGAGAAGCCAAAAGAACCAGTAACGCATCTGAAACCATTATATCTCAGAGGTCATATCAATGGGTCGCCGCTCACTCGGATGCTTGTTGACGGTGGTGCTGTGGTAAATCTTATGCCGTATTCGGTCTTCAAGAAATTGGGTTTGCTTGATGACAAATTGATCAAGACCAATATGGTGCTCAACGAATTTGAAGGCAAAGAGAAAACTGAAGCCAAAGGTGTAATGTATGTGGAGCTTACAGTCAGAAGCAAAACTTTGGCTACTGCATTCTTTGTCGCTGAGGTGCAAGGTAACTACAACGTCATACTAGGCCGTGATTGGGTCCATGCAAACCAATGCGTGCCATCCACTATGCACCAATTTTTGATTCAGTGGGTCGATGATGAAGTGGAAGTCATTCATGCGGATAACTCGGCCTGTGTTGCTTTGTCTGATGCATCGGTGGATTGGCAACATCCCAATGCTACTTGCTTGACAGAACGTGACTTATCAGAGTTTGATCTTCTCAGCGCGACCAAGAATGGTTTTGTGCCAGTCTCTTTAAAGCCGATTGAATGCAATCGGCTCCAAGGTATGATATGTTTAAATGGATTCTAGCTCCGAGTGGTTACAAAAACATCTTGTAAAATACTGGTCTAGCGAGAACGATATGTATGAGTCTATAAAGGAGTTGGATGACATGGATAAACTTGGACAAGGTTTTACATCAGCCGATCCATTAGAGGAGGTAGATATTGGAGATGGTTCAGTCACTCGACCAACATTTGTAAACAAAAATTTGAAAGCCGATTGTAAAGCTAAGTTAATTGAGCTATTGAAATAATACGTTTGTTGCTTTGCGTGGGAATATCATGAGATGCTAGGTTTAAGCCGAGAGCTAGTAGAGCATTGGATGCCTATAAAGGCCGGTTTTAGACCTTATAAACAGTCGGCCAGAAAATTTAATCCAAAAACATATGACCGGATCAAGGAAGAGATCGGTCGTTTTCTTGAAGCTAATTTCATTCGACCTTGCAGGTATGCCGAGTGGATTTCTAACATTGTCCCAGTGGAGAAGAAAGGATCTGACAAGTTGAGGGTGTGCATTGACTTCAGAGATTTGAATAGGGCTACACCCAAAGATGAGTATCCCATGGCAATAGCCGATATGCTTATTAATGATGCTTCTGGACATAATGTTATTAGCTTTCTAGATGGTAATGCCGGATACAATCAAATTTCTATGGCCGAAGAGGACATGTACAAAACGTCTTTCTGATGTCCTGGTTTCCTTGGTTTATTCGAGTGGACAGTGATGACATTCGGATTAAAAAATGCTGGAGCTACGTATCAAAGGGCTATGAATTTAATTTTTCATGATTTACTTGGTGTCATACTTGAAGTTTATATTGATGATATTGTTGTCAAATCAGATGATTTTGAATCTCACTTGGCCGATTTACGTTTAGCTTTTGAAAGAATGAAAAAGTATGGACTGAAGATGAATCCTTTAAAGTGTGCATTCGGCGTATCAGCTGGCAAGTTTTTAGGTTTCATTATTCATGAAGATGGCATAGAGATTGATCACAAAAAGATAGAGGCCATACAGAAAGTGGAGGCTCCAACATGCGAGAGAGATATGCAAAAGTTCCTTGGCAAGGTCAATTATTTGAGAAGGTTCATAGCTAATCTGTCAGGGAAAGTTGATGCATTTACTCCTATCCTTCGGTTGAAGAATGATGATGATTTCACTTGGGGGCAAAACAGCAAGAAGCATTTGATATGATCAAGAATTATTTGTGCACTCCTCCGGTGATGAAAGCACCCAAGCATAAAGAACCCTTCAGGCTTTACATTGTAGCAGAGGAAGGAGTTATTGGTGCTATTTTGACTCAAGAAACCAAGGGAAACGAGCATGCTATTACATATTTGAGCAGACTCTTATTGGACGCCAAGACAAGGTGTACATTTATTGAGAAACTATGTCTATGCTTATATTATGCTTGCACAAAACTGAGACATTATTTAGTGTCGAGTGCTTGTGTAGTAGCTTGTCAAACCGATGTCATTAAATACATGTTGCATAGGCCAATTCTTAGTGGTAGAATTGGCAAGTGGGCTTATGCTTTGATTGAATATGATTTGGCTTATGAATCTCTAAAATCCATGAAAGGCCAAATTGTTGCCAATTTCATTGTTGAACATCGGATTAATGACAAGCATGATGTTGATATGAACCTTGTTTCATTAGTACCATGGAGATTATACTTTGCTGGTTCAGTTTCTAGCAATGGCCAAGGTGTTGGTATTGTTTATATATCTCCTCATGGTGCTGTTTTTGAAGCCCCATGCCGCTTAGAATATTTTTGCACAAACAATCAAGCCAAATATGAAGCATTGTTATTCGGCCTAGAGATGTTACTTGCTATAGGTGTTACACATATTGAGGCTTATGGTGATTCGTTACTAGTGGTGCGGCAAATATCCAAAGTCTTTCAGTGTTTGGACGAATCACTTAATGTTTACCTTGATACATGTCTAGATATAATTTCTACTTTGGATTATTTTAGCATTGCATATATATCTAGACATGACAATTGGAAAGCAAATGAGTTGGCACAACAAGCATCTGGATATCATGTTGATCATGGCATGTTTCATATTTCTCAAAGTCCGATGTCTTGTCTTACCAGTATAGAAGAGGCCGAACCAGAACCCACTGATTCGGTCATTAACAAAAAATCTAGTGCAGATGACAATTCCGACTGGAGGAAGCCCATTGTTGCTTACTTGCGCAATCCGAGTAAAAGGGTGGGGAGGGTTGTTCATCGTATGACTTTCAAGTATACAATGAGAGATGATGGTATTTATCACCGAACAGTCGATGATGTTCTTATAAAGTGTTTGGACGAGGACCGGGCAAGACTTGCTATGGGAGAAGTACATGAAGGTATTTGTGGCACTCACCAGTCGGCTCCCAAGATGAAATGGTTATTGCGATGTGCTAGGTTTTATTGGCCGACTATGATTAATGATTGCTTCAGATATTATAAGGGGTGTGAAGCTTGTCAAAAATTTGGTGATATACAATTGGCTCCTGCTGCTATGTTACATCCTATTATCAAGCCATGGCCTTTCAGAGGTTGGGGCCAAGACTTCAGTGGACAAATCCATCTGTCTTCCTCAAAAGGGCATCGGTTCGTATTTATGGCAACTGATTATTTCACTAAACATCTGAAGCAGTACCTCTCAAGAACATGACACATACGGAGGTAATTCAATTCATAACCGAGCACATTATTCATAGATTCGGTATTCCTCAAACATTAACTACAGATCAAGGTTCATCTTTTATGTCACACCAAGTCAGAGAGTTTTCTGAATCTTATAATATAAAGTTGCTCAATTCCTCTTCGTATTATGCCCAAGCTAATGGACAAGCCAAGTCTAGCAATAAAATTTTAATCAAGCTCATCAAGAAGATTGAGGATAATCCGAGGAGATGGCATGAGTTGTTGTCTGAAGCTTTGTGGGCACATAGAATTTCAAGGCATGGTGCTATGAAGGTGACTCCATATGAGCTAATATATGGTCAAGAGGCTGTTTTACCAGTGGAAGTAAATTTGAATGCTTTGAGAATAGCCAAACAAAATGATTTATCGGCAGTAGACTTTTATAACTTGATGATGGACAATATTGATGAGGTTGTCGATAAACGTTTGGATGCTTTGAAGGCCATAGAGAGAGACAAGTTGAGGGTGGCAAGAGCTTACAATAAGAAAGTCAAGTTGAAGAATTTTCAAGTTGGTGATCTCGTCTGGAAAGTGATTCTACCTGGTTGGTTCAAGAGATAGGAAATTCGGGAAGTGGTCTCCGAGTTGGGAAGGTCCTTTTAGGATTGCAAGAACAGTTCCCGAAAACTCATATTTGGTGGAATCCATACAAGGGACGGTGTTACCTAGAGCTCTCAATGGCAAATACTTGAAGAAATACCACCCGAGTGTGTGGCAAGAAGCCTAAGTAGGCAATGGCTGATATAAGATTATCGCTCTTAGCACAAACATGACCGATACATAATTATCGCCCTGAGAAAAATAAATGGCCGATGGAGTGTTGACATCATCCTTAGAACGAACACCATGCATATTATCTTTCGGCGTGCAAGCTTTGCCGAAAAATAGGGGGGCATGTGTTGACACCTGATTTTGGCAAGATACAGAGTGAAAGGGTTTTCAGCATGAGAAAGCTTCACGTCGCCGAGTGGAACAACTTTGATGTTTAGGTTATCGCCATTCGACCTCATCTTAGTGGCCGAAACTGTACTCCGAGTGACAAAATTTAGTGTTATGAGTGTTTTTCGGCCTATTACGCCCTCAATATGACCTCAGATGGAGGAGCACTCTAAAGGAATTGTCTTCGTCTCATCGAGACGATTGATTTTCATATATAAATCATCTCAATCCGAGTTCGTATGCAAAAGTTACAGTCAATATAGGGCATACCATTTAGGAATCAAAATATTACGCTAGACATCAGACACTTGTTGATGGGTGTCTGGTACAATGCGTGAGAAATTATCCATTGAAGCTGACCTCGGATCTAAAAGTGTTCAACATCAAAGTTTTTCATCTCGTCAAGCCGATCGATTTTCATATATAAATTGTCTCGATCCGAGTTAGTATGCGACCTGGGGAGGCAAGACAAGATCAGGCTGTGTTTTCAGTCGGAAATCCAAGTGAAAAAGCTTACCATCCAAGTGAAAATTTACCGGTCGAGTGAAAGTTTGCCGACCGGATGAACTTATTATTATCCGAGTAGAAATGTAGTCATCCAAGTGGAAATATAGTCGTCTGAGTAAGATATTGCTTTCCGAGTGGAAATATAGTCATTCGAGTGAGAGATTGTCTTCCACGTGAAAAAGTCCAGTCGGACGGTCCGAGTGAAAGTCTCTAATATCCGAGTGGATGAGCTCGAATCCGAGTGAAACAGAATATGTGCCTGAAAGTTTATCAAGATGACCTCGGATGAAGAAGTGTTCAATACATAAGTTGTGCGTATCATCAAGATGGTAAACTTTGGTTTTGGAGTCATCGTCATCAGAGATAGTATATGGCCTGCAAATTCACTATGAGATTCGGATAATCCAATCTACTGCAAGACCGAGTCCGACTGGAAGGTAAAGATGACCTCAAGAAGTATTCAAGATGGCCTTATTTAAAAAAGTGATCAACATGAGAGTTGTTCGTATCATCGAGGCACACAAGTTTGATATTTGGGCCGTCTTGATAGGAGATCATATGCAAGCTCGACGGCCCGCGCAAGGAGGAAGACAGAAGGTGGGCCAGATTCAGACTGGATCCGAGTTTGAGTAGAACTAGGACTCTAGGGCGTGAATTGATGTAATTTTTTGTAAGGAAAGCATAGATGAATCCTTTACTTGTACGAGAAGTCCAACCGCCTCTTATATATATTGGGGGTGATGGCCGATTAAACAACACACAATTGAACAAATCAATATACTGCTTTTTCAGTTTACGTTTTATCTCTTCACCGTTTTCTCTCTCGTTCTTCGTTGTTCCTCAAGTTTGAGAGCTGCGAATCCCGAGGCTCTAGGGGTGAGCGAATCGACCTAGGGCAGCCCATAGCCACCGCACTCCCTGACAGGGTCCCTCCCGGGGGTGTGGGGTTTTCAGGTCTGCAAAAGCACCCGCCGACTGTCTTGCGTATCGCGCTGTCGGTCGGGTCTCCTTCGACGTGAGCTGCAATGCATCACCCCGGCGTCGAGGGTACACGTGACATGTTCGTGTGTCAACAGAACCATCACAGGGTCATAACTCGAGTGAGATCCCCGAAGAACCTGCTAGGTATTGGAGAACTCGACGTCCATAGCACCCATGTAACGACGGATGTGCTCGTCCTCCTCCCTGACACGACGACGTACCACCTCCGGCAGGGCCGCCTCCCTCTGCACCGAAAGTGGCCCACGGGAAAGCCACCAAAGGAGCTCCGGGTCGACGATGGGACCCGGGGCTAGGTTCCTCACCAAGCGGCGCGCCCTTGAAGGTAGCACCTCCCAGTGCCAGCCCAGTGGAGCCCAGTCCCGGACATGGCTCCTCTGAAGCAGGACGTCATCACGAATGGGTCGACGATGAGGATACGGGCCTGGCATTGTTGACGCCGAGAACAAATACTATATGCAAATGTAACATTTTCTAAACAATTGTATTGGATTGTGATTTCTTATATACAAATTTAAAAAATGATACCGTTGCATATGTCAATATTCTATATGCAAATTCTAGCTAATTCATCTAACATTAATATATACATCTAGCTAATTCTATATGCAAATTCTAACTAATTCATCTAACATTAATTAATATATCTAATTCATCTAACAAAAAGTATAAAAAAATAATTCATCTAACATTAATATATCTACCTAATTCATCTAACATTTGACATTAACCTAATTAATTAATTCATCTAAAACCTTTGACATTTGACATTAATCTAATTAATTAATTCATTCATCTAGAACCTTTCTATAAAAAACTATAAAACAGAAAAAACTAAAAACTAAAAACATAACATCTAAGTGTGTGTGTGTGTGTACATGTACATATGTGTGTTTGTGTGTGTGTGCGGGCTTGGGGGTGGCCGGCCATGGCGGCCGGGGTTCTCACAGCGGGGCGACGGGCCGGGGTGCGGCGAGGCGATGGGGGCGGCACGCGAGTTGAACGACGGGGACGGGGGCGGCAACAGCGAGGGCACGCGATGGGGACGGGGGCGGCGACAACGATGGCGCGCGACGGGGGCGGCGACAACGATGGCGCGCGACGGGGGCGGCGACAACGATGGCGCGCGACGGGGGCGGCGTCGGCAACGGCGCGGGACTGGGGCGGCGGCGACGTCGAAGTAGAGGAGAAGTGGAGATGAAACTGAAATTTTCGTAATTGTTGTATATATAGGACTAACCTTTAGTACCGGTTGGAGCCACCAGCCGGTACTAAAGGTCAAATTTGGCAGGCTAAGCGGCGGGAAGCAACCCCCTTTAGTACCGGGTCGTGGCTGCAACCGGTACTAAAGACCTCCCCTTTAGTACCATTTGGAGCCACGACCCGGTACTAAAGGGGTGCGCTAGCGCAGGTGCGGTGCGGAAAGTTTAGTCCCACCTCGCTACCGAGGGGCGTCCGCACTGGTTTATAAGCCCCAGTGCGGTAGCTCTCTCGAGCTCCTCTCTAAGTAGGCCCTTGTGGCCTAATGAACTTGTGCTGCCCTGTTGGGCCTACTGTGCTAGTGGGCCTGCATCTTGGCCCAACCACATGTTGGGTTTAGAGTCGTATGCAGGCCGTTGTGGCCCAATAGGCGGGCTTTTTATTTAGTTTTTTGTTTTCTGCTTTATTTATTTTCTTTTATTTATTTCTGAGTTGGTTTTTGCTGTATTTAGAATTTCATTGTAAATATTTTTTCTTTAGGTAAAAAATTTACAAACTTTCTGTTAGTGCCAGTAGTTTTCATATTTGAATAGTTTAAATTTGAATTATTTGAAATTTGTGTGAATCACTAGTTTGTGAATAACTTTACTTTAAAAATAGTTTTTTCAGTGATACTTTTATCTTATGTTTAATATTAGTGTGTTTTATCATTATATTCAGTTTGGTAATACTTAGGTTATTTAAAAATGAAATGCCTTTGTAACAGATGAGTTTTTGTCTGAAACCCTGATACTTCGAAAGAGATTGTCCATTTTGTACACGAAGTGCATCAAATTTTGTCGTAACCCTCTCAACTTTTTTGCACATGCTATGTGGGTGAAATGATGATACCACGCCAACTTTCAACCTTTTCGGAGTTCATTTGTAGTGCTTTTCAATTTCAGGGTCATTTATCTCAAAAAAATCAGTACATGCATGAAAAATAGCAAATGAAGTCAGAAAGGGTTGGAAGTTAATGACGTGGCTTTGAATGGTGTGCATACTGAACTCACAAAAAGTCTGGAGTTGTAATAAGTTAAAAAATGAAATGCCTTTGTAACAGATGAGCTTTCGTCCGAAACCATGATACTTCGAAAGAGATTGTCCATTTTGTACACGAAGTGCATCCAGTTTTTTCGTAACCCTCTCTATTTTTTGCACATGCTATGTGGGTGAAATGAGAATACCATGCCAACTTTCAACCTTTTCAGAGTTCATTTGTAGTGCTTTTCAATTTTAGCGTCATTTAGCTCAAAAAAGTCAGTAAATGCATGAAAAATAGCAGATGATGTCAGAAAGGGTTGAAAATTGATGACATGGCTTTGAATGGTGCATACTGAACGCACAAAAAGTACACGTTTCAAATGCCAAAACACGTAAGCACCCTAACTATTACAAAGATTCCCTATAGTTTGTCCAAAGTGGGACCTTCTAGATATATAAGTCCGGAAACTCACTAGAGAAGAAAGTGATGACAGTGAAGCCGGTCACACCCAGAGTGGGATCTTTGGGTGTGAAACTTTTTCTTCGCGTGTGTCCCTTTGCGCCGTAACCATGGACAATCTTCATCATTTAACTGGATGCTCGGGTCAATATTCAATTGGAATGGAGCAATTTCATCAAACTTTTCATAGTATTCTGACATGCCTGTCTTGTCATCCACTCCCACAATGTTTCTTTTCCTTGAAAGAACTATGTGGCGCTTTGGCTCATCGTATGATGTATTTGCTTCCTTATCTTTTCTTTTTCTCGGCTTGGTAGACATGCCCTTCACATAGAAAACCTGCACCACATCATTGGCTAGGATGAATAGTTCGTCTGCGTACACAAGATTGTTGAGATCCACTGTTGTCATTCCGTACTGTGGGTCTTCCGTTACCCCGCCTTGTGTCATATTAACCCATTTGCACCAAAACAAAGGGACCTTCTAACCACGTCCATAGTCAAGTTCCCATATGTCCTCTATGTAACCATAATACGTGTCCTTTCCCCTCTTGGTTGCTGCATCAAAGTGGACACCACTGTTTTGGTTGGTGCTCTTCTTATCTTGGGCGATCATGTAAAATCTATTCCCATTTATCTCGTACCCTTTGAAAGTCATTTTATTCGAAGATGGTAACTGCGACAGCAAGTACAAGTCATCTTCAACAGCGGCATCATGCATGGCACATGTCTACAACCAAACGACGAAAGTCCCCGTTTGTTCACGTGTAATCAAGTCGTCAGACTGCTCCGGGTGTTTGGAGCGTAGAAAATTCTTGTGTTCCTCCATATACGGAGCCACCAAGGTGGAATTTTGTAGAACTGTGTAGTGTGCTTGAGTGAGAGAATGCCCATCCATACATATTATTTGTTTAAGTCTTAGCGTGTCATTTCCACCTAGTCTGCCCTTATGCCGCGATTCAGGAATACCAATCGGCTTAAGGTCAGGAATAAAGTCAATACAAAAATCAATGATCTCCTCATTTTCATGGCCCTTGGAGATGCTTCCTTCTAGCCTAGCATGATTATGAACATATTTCTTTAAGAGTCCTATGAACCTCTCAAAGGGGAACATATTGTGTAGAAATACAGGACCCATAACGTTAATCTGTTCGCATAGGTGAACTAGGATGTGCGTCATGGTGTTGAAGAAGGATGGTGGGAACACCAACTCAAAACTGACAAGGCATTGCACCAAATCATTCTCTAACCTTGGTATGATTTCTGGATTGATTACCTTCTGAGAGATTGCAGTAAGGAATGCAGATAGCTTCACAATGGTAATCAAACATTTTCAGGTAGAAGCCCCCTCAATGCAACCAGAAGCAGTTGCGTCATAATCTTCTGGAACTTTTTCTCTGCCATATTTATTCTTCGCTTATATTCGACGAGAAGCCAGATGGTTCCTTGATACCGAGCAGGCATTCAAAGAAGATTTCCTTCTCTTCTTTGGTAAGAGCATAGCTGGCATGACCCTGATGTATGCCGTCTTTTCCATGCATACGTTGCTGGTCCTCACATTCCTCTGGTGTATCTTTTGTCTTCCCATACATGCCCAAGAAGCCAAGTAGGGTCACGCAAAGATTCTTCGTCACGTGCAACACGTCGGTTGCAGAGCGGACCTCTAGGTCTTTCCAATAGGGCAGGTCCCAAAATATAGATTTCTTCTTCCACATGGGTGCACGTCCGTCAGCGTCATTCAGAATAGTTTGTCCGCTAGGACCCTTTCCAAAGATTACCTTCAAATCCTTCACCATATCATGTACATCATCACCAGTACGGTGGCTAAGCTTCGTCTGGTGATCTACCTCACCTTTGAAATGCTTGGCTTTCTTTCTTACAGGATGCCTTCTTGGAAGAAATCGACGATGTCCCAGGTACACATTCTTCCTACAATCATCCACATATATACTGTCGGTATCATCCAAACACTGCGTGCATGCGTGGTATCCCTTGTTTGTCTGTCCTGAAAGGTTACTGAGAGCAGGACAATCATTGATGGTCATGAACAGCAACGCCCGTAAGTCAAATTCTTCCTGTTTGTGCTCATCCCACACATGTATACCTTTTCCATTCCACAGCTATAAGAGTTCTTCAACTAATGGCCTTAGGTACACATCAATGTCGTTGCTGGATTGCTTAGGGCCTTGGATGAGCACTGGCATCATAATGAACTTCCGCTTCATGCACAACAAAGGAGGAAGGTTATACATACATAGAGTCACATGCCAGGTGCTATGGTTGCTGCTCTGCTCCCTAAAAGGATTAATGCCATCTGCGCTTAGACCAAACCATACGTTCCTTGCATCATCTGCAAGGTCCTTCCAGTACTTTCTCTCGATTTTCCTCCACTGTGACTCGTCAGTGGGTACTCTGAACTTCCCTTGTTTCTTACGGTCTTCTCTGTACCATTGCATTGGCTTGGCATGCTCTTTGTTTTGGAACAAACGTTTCAACCATGGTATTATAGGAGCATACCACATCACCTTGGCAGGAATATTCTTCCTGGGGCACTCGCCCTCGACATCATCAGGGTCCTCGTGGTTGATCTTATAGCGCAATGCACCACATACCGGGCGCACGTTCAAATCCTCGTATTCACTGCGGTAGAGGATGCAGTCATTAGGGCATGCATGTATTTTCTGCACCTCTAACCCTAGAGGGCAGACAACCTTCTTTGCTTCGTATGTACTCTCGAGAAATTCGTTGTCCTTTGGAAGCATCTTCTTTAACATTATCAACAACTTTCCAAATCCCTTGTCAGATACACCACTCTCTGCCTTCCATTGTAGCAATTCCAGTGTGGTGCCCAGCTTTTTCTTGTCGGCTTCACAATTCGGGTACAACAATTTCTTGTGATCCTCTAACATGTGCTGCAACTTCTTCTTCTCCTTTTCGCTTGTGCAGTTTCTCTTTGCATCGGCAATGGCCTACCTAGATCATCAGCGGGGTCATCTGATGCCTCATCTTCAGCTTCTTTCCGCATTGTCGGCTCAGCTTCTTCCCCCATTGTTGTACCATCGTATTCAGGGAACTCCTGGCCAGGATAGCTTTCGTCGTCCTCTTCTTTCTTTATTGCCTTCCATCATAACCCCTCTTTATCCGTTCTTGGTCCAAGCATTATAGTGGGGCATGAAACCGGACTCAAACAGGTGGATGTGAATGGTTCTTAACTTAGAGTAATTCTTATCATTCTTACAGCCGTCACATGGACAAGGCATAAAACCATCCGCTCGCTTGTTTGGCTCAGCCGCAAGCACAAAAGTATGCACACCATTAACGAACTGGGGAGAGCATCGGTCATCGTACTTCCATTGCCGGCTCATCTTCATTACACAACACCGAATAGACCAAATTAATACAAGTTCATACGTAAAGTTCATACAACACTTATTCTCATAAAACAAACATACAGATAACTCTCTAGCTAAAGCATTTAAATGCAAAAACAAATGCGATCAAGATCGCAACTGAGGTAACAATTGATCCAACATCATAATGATACCAAGCCTCACTATCAATGGCATATCTTCTAATCTTTCTAATCTTCAACTGCATTTTCTCCATCTTGATATTGTGATCATTGACGACATCGGCAACATGAAACTCCAATTCCATCTTATCCCCCTCAACTCTTTTCATATTTTCTTTCAAATACTTGTTTTCTCTTTCAACTAAATTTAACCTCTCGACAATAGGGTCGGTTGGAATTTCCGGTTCACATACCTCCTAGATAAAAATATCTATGTCAATTTGATGGGCATAATTTGTCATAAACACGAAATGCAACAAATAGTTATAAAAGAGAATATACCACATCCGAATCATAACCCGGACGAGGGCCAATGGGGACGGATATCAAAACCATGGCACTATGTATAACAAACAATGTACGGGTAAGATAATTATATGAGTAACTATATATCTAAATCACACAAACATGATTGAGGGAGTCCTGGATTAGGGGGTCTCCGGACAGCCGGACTATATTCTTTGGCCGGACTGTTAGACTATGAAGATACAAGATTGAAGACTTCGTCTTGTGTCCGGATGGAACTCTACTTGGCATGGAAGGCAAGCTAGGCAATATGGATATGCATATCTCCTCCATTGTAACCGAACTGGTGTAACCCTAGCCCTCTCCGGTGTCTATATAAACCGAAGGGTTTTAGTCCGTAGGACAACATACAATCATACCATAGGCTAGCTTCTAGGGTTTAGCCTCTCTGATCTCGTGGTAGATCTACTCTTGTACTACCCATATCATCAATATTAATCGAGTAGGACGTAGGGTTTTACCTCCATCAAGAGGGCCCAAACCTGGGTAAAACTTCGTGTTCCCTACCTCCTGTTACCATCCGCCTAGACGCACAATTTGGGACCCCCTACCCAAGATCCGCCGGTTTTGACACCGACATTGGTGCTTTCATTGAGAGTTCCTCTGTGTCGTCGCCGTTAGGCTTGATGGCTCCTTCTATCATCATTAGCGATGTTGTTCAGGCTGGGACTTTTCTCCCCGGACAGATTTTTCTATTCGGCAGCTTTGCACTGCGGGCCAATTCGCTTGGCCATTTGGAGCAGATTGAAAGCTACGCCCCTGGCCATCAGGTCAGGTTTGGAAGCTTAAGCTACACGGCCGATATCCGCGGAGACTTGATCTTCGACGGATTCGAGCCTCTGCCTTGTGCGTCACGTGGTCATGATGAGTGCGATTTAGCTCTACCATCCGACAGTGTTCAGGAGATCGCACCGGCAGCCGCTCCGACCCTCAATTCGGAGCCAGTTGCACCGTCCATGGACGGGTGGATGGACCCCGCCACGGAGGCCTTACCCTCATCGGCGATCGAGCCGAACATCGACCTTACTCTGCATGAGAGCCGTGTTGACAAACTGCCGGATCTCTCTCCGGCCACGGACTCCGAACCGCCTGCGCCCGTTCCTAGAGAATCTGATTGGGCGCCGATCATGGAGTTTATCTCCACGGATATTTTTCAGCACTTGCCCCTTGGCGACATACTAAACTCATTAAGGTCTCTCTCCTTGTCAGGAGAATCCTGGCCGAACTATGTCCGACAGGATTGGGATGCGGATGGCATCAAAATTCACCGCCCACCCACCACCCACTTAGTAGCCACTGTCGATGACATAACCAACATGCTCGACTTCGACTCTGAAGACATCGACGGTATGGACGACGATGCAGGAGACAAACAGGAACCATGCCCACAGGGCACTGGACGCCCACTTCATCACACGACGTATACATGGTGGACACACCAAAAGAAAACGACCACGAGGAACAGAAGGACGCAATGAAGGGTTGTCCCCTCGAGAAGCAGTCAAAGAGGCGGCGTAAGCACCGCTCCAAATCCCGCCTCGGCAGAAACAACGATCATAAAAACCCAGCATTAGAGCAGGGTGAACCATCGCCGGACCACGGCAACACGGAGAATCAAACCGAACAACCCGATTCTGTCAAAGATAACAGTCCGGATGACATCACACCGGACAGACACCCGAAGCAACAGAATGCCCGTCAAAGGCTCGTTGCCACTGCGAGGAGTCTAAAAAAGCAGAAGCAAAGGCTCAAGGTTGTGCAAGACACACTTAAAATCAGATGGAGTAAAGTACTCAATACAGCAGCGAAGTACGGCGGTAATTACCCCACCAAGAGCTACCCGAAGCGGAAGTTGCTACCTGAATTCGATGAGGAGGCCTTAGATCCCCCGCAACCAAAAATTAAAATGGCCACCTGGCCGGATAGACGACCTCACGGCCAACATAGAGCGGCAAACAACGCCGCACATAAGCCAATACGCGATCCACGCGAGGGCTCGTATCAGAAGGACGGCGCAACCAGATCCATCTATGAACCATGCAAGCGCGCTCCAGCATACGATGCAACACAACAAACATCCGAACAACACGGTAAACCCAGATACAGGGGTGCCGCACACCCCCTATGTTTTACCGATGAGGTGCTGGACCATGAATTCCCAGAGGGATTCAAACCCGTAAACATAGAGGCATACGACGGAACAACAGACCCTCGGGTCTGGATTGAGGACTATATCCTCCATATCCATATGGCTCGAGGAGATTATCTCCATGCCATCAAGTACTTACCCCTCAAGCTCAAAGGGCCAGCTCGGCACTGGCTTAAAAGCCTCCCCGAAAACTCCATTGGAAGCTGGGAAGAGCTCGAAGATGCTTTTCGGGAAAATTTTCAAGGGACTTATGTCCGACCTCTGGATGCGGATGATTTGAGTCATATAACTCAACAGCCCGGAGAGTCAGCCCGAAAGCTTTGGAACAGGTTTCTCACTAAAAAGAACCAAATAGTCGACTGTCCAGACGCCGAAGCCGTGGCAGCTTTAAAGCATAGCGTCCACGACGAATGGCTTGCCAGACACCTCGGCCAAGAAAAGCCGAGAACAATGGAAGCATTAACAAGCCTCATGACCCGCTTTTGCGCGGGTGAGGACAACTGGCTGGCCAGATGCAGCACCAGCGACCCATGTACATCCGAAGTTAGAGATGAAAACGGTAAATCATGACGCAGCAAAAATAATAAGCGCCGGAATAAAGAAGACAACCCGAAGAGCACGGCAGTAAACGCCGGATTCAGAAGCTCTCAGCCAAGACAGCAAAAGCCGCCCCTAAAGGCACCAGAGATGAACTGTCCAGCCTGAACAAAATTCCGGACCAAATATGTCAGATCCATAGCACCCCTGGTAAACCCGCTAATCATACCCACAGAGAATGTTGGGTCTTCAAGCAGTACGGCAAGCGGAACACCGTACACAAGGGGGAGGATAGACCAAGCGAAGATGAGGATGAGCCTCTCAAGCAAGACACTGGGGAACAAAAGAAATTTCCACCAGAAGTCAAAACAGTAAACATGTTACACGTGATCAAGGGGAGAAATAAAGCGGCACTCCCAGAGAAATATGCCCAAGGGCTTATCACCGCGGAGTCCTGCCACTGGTCGGCTCAACCGATCACTTTCGACCATCGGGATTACTCAGCAAATATCCGGCATACAGGATGGGCTGCCTTGCTATTAGACCCAATAATTGAAGGATACCATTTCACACGAGTCCTGATGGACGGTGGCAGCAGGCTAAACCTGATATATCAGGACACAATTCGCAAAATGGGGATAGACCCAATGAAAATTCACCATAACAATACTACCTTTAAAGGAGTAACGCCAGGCCCAGGGGCTCACTGCACGGGCTCCCTGCTACTAGAAGTTATATTCAGCTTCCCCGATAACTTCCGTAGCGAAAATTTAACCTGCCACCTTGCTCCGTTCGAAAGTGGCTATCAAGCACTACTTGGACGTGAAGCTTTCGCTCGCTTTAACGCAATACCGCACTACGCTTCCCTCACGCTTAAGATGCCCGGTCCACGTGTCATCATTGCAATAAATGGAAATATGGAGCAATCCCTGCACGCCAAAGAGAATGCGGCTGCCTGGGCAGCCGCACACTAAAACGTCCTCACCAACTAAAGTATTCGATAGGTCATCAAGACCATGGACACGGTTAGACGAGTCCGGCGCAGCTGTATGTAATTCGTACAGGTTTGATGGCCACACCCCTATCACAAATACAAGGGGCTCAACGCACGCAGACAAGTGGCAATTTTTACTCATCTTGAATTATACATGGTTTTTTCAAAAAACCTACCTTTTTGCACGACAACTTTTCACCTAAGTTCCTCTCTTTTACAGATGACCACCATGCTACACCCGTCCAGGATACGGCACAACGGAGACACAGGCGCATACGTGCAACAGGGACCCATTCCAAGGATTCTTTTTAGATTAAGACCCTGCATCAACCTTTTTTACTGTCTCTTATTGATACACATCCCTCAGATTCTCAGTACAATTGAGAAGGATGCTGGCGTCTTGGCATGTGGCCACGTCGAAATAATGCACGTACCTGAACACCAGGGGCTTCTTACAAAGGGCACTGATTAGGCCCGGTTCAATAAAGATCGAATACCTTAGGGAGTGTTCGGCGTCGCGAGTTTGGCCTTATATGCATCAGCTCCGAATCATGTCTTTGGTCAAATGTTGGGTTTGCTCGGCTCCTATGTTTTGGTACCTTACGTTCCCCTCTATCGGCTAAGGTAGCACTAGGAGAACTACTGCGGTTGTGCCCTGGGTCATCCCGATGAGCACCTCAGTAGAGAAAGCCGAAAACTGACTGTCATGATATAGCGTGAGACTGGTCAACCACTCGATGACCTATCAGAATGTTAGAATTCCTCTGCCTTAACGAAGGGCCATTTCTCGGCCAGGCATGTACGCACACCGAATTTGGGAGAGTGCAGAGCCACCAGGGGCTATATAGTAGCCCCACCGTCAAACTCCTATGGCTAAGTGAAAGTGTTAAAGCATTATAGTCCGGTTGCCTCGTTCGCTGCGCTATCACCTCCTTAATAGGACCAAGACGTTGGGTTAAGTGCGAACACGCGTCTTCTGCGAACACCTCCGCATTATATGCGTGGGGCTGAAGCCGATGACTGCAATCTTTCAGGTTATACACATGTATACATAAACGGCCGCACAAGAGGCATCATATTACTTTCAGGCAAAAGTATAAACACAGCCTTAATAAATTTCATAAAAACATTGCGTTTACAATGGGAATACATGTCACTCAAACATAATATTCTTTGAGCACTGGGCCTCTATCAAACGAGCACCCTCGAGAACCTCCTCGAAATAGTGCTCGGCAGCCACTCGGCCTATGGCCGAACCCTGCGCCGCAACAGTGCTAGCATCCATCTCCGCCCAGTATGCTTTAACACGGGCAATGGCCATCCGTGAGCCTTCTATGCACACCGACCTCTTGATCACATTGATGCGCGTCACTGCACCAAGGAACTGCTGCACTAAGCTGAAATAGCTGTTCGGCTTCGGCTTTTCCGGCCACAGCTGATCCATGACAGACCTCATGGCGAGTCCGGACAACCTATTGAGTTCGGCCCATTCAGCTAGCTGATCAGTCAATGGAAGCGGACGCTCCGGAACATTAAATTGCGACCAGAACAACTTGTCCATTTCACGATCTGTTTGATCTCAGAAGTATTTGGCCGCATCGACAGCGCTCGCCGCCAAGTCCATCTATGCGTCCGCCGAACTCCACAACCGATCCAGAGGGGCATACCGCGGATCTCCGAACTTCCTCCGCAGCATAAAGGGCTTCCCAGCCGCAATATCCCCGACTTCACGCAGCTCCTCCTTCTTCGCTCTCATAGCAGAGCGGGTGTCTTTGTTCGCCATCGTGGCCTTTTCAAGGTCCGTTGCCTTCGCTCGGTTTTCTTTTTCAAGGAACTAGCAACGGTCGGCAGTGTCTTTTAACTTTACAGCCATCTTGGCCATCTTCTCTTTGCTCTCGCAATGCGCAGCTTTCTCGGCTTTCAACTCTTTGGCCGCCTTCAAAGCAGCCGCATTACTAATCCTTGCGTGTTCTTTGGCTCGGGCAAGTTCTGCACGCAGGGTTTCTACGGTGGCAGCTCCATCTGCAGTCACAACATATTAAAGATACTGGCATCATGCTGCTCTTACTATGTGGTATTCACCAAAAAATACCACTTACCCTGTGCCTCGTCAAGCCTCTTGTTAACAAGCTCGATGTCGGCATCTGCCGCATCCAGTTGCCGCTTCAGTTCGGCAAACTCATGAGTCCGGCTAGCCACCGGAGCTCCCACTACCTGCACATTAAAGTGGTATGGTTATTACCTGGGACTACGATCCTCTGTTTGCCGCCATTCTCGGCGACAACCAGAGTCTCAGGGGCTACTATCTACACAGGGCACACCTAAAAATGTGCGGTACCATCACAAATGTACATCATTTTACGTACCTCAAAGCCCGTCAGTAGACTCATAAAGGCATCATGCAACCCGCTTTCAGCGGATGAAATCCTTTCCATCACTGTACCCATTAATGTACGGTGTTCTTCTTAGATGGCTGCTCGCTCCAACAGTTCTCTCAGTACGTCAGACCGCATATCAGACGGTGCCGGACTCTTCTGTTTGCTCTCTTCGAGAGCCGGACGCTGGGGACTTCGGGTGACTATAGGATTATCTTCTGGCCTCACCGGATCCGGAGAGGCCCTCCGTGATGACACTTCAAGGCCGCCCGCTTCTTGAGCGGAGGAGTCCGGGGGAGGCATTTCGCTCTCCACCATCTCCGGAAGAATATCCCTCGAAGACGAGCTTTGTTGAGAAGGGCTAAGATCCGAACTGCAAGATAAATACTTCGGTTATTTTCCTCAGAGTAAGGTAATATATCTTCACTATTAAAGTACTTTTTAATTGCTTACAGCTCGTTAGAGGGCTGATCCCTGTGCGAACTTTGTGCGGCAAGAGCACCCTCCAAGGCAGGACCCTCTGGTGGAGATTTCTTGTCCTGCTTGGAAACCTTGGTTTCCGGATTTCAGAGGAAGTCCTCTTCCTTCCCCGGGGTGAGAGAATGTCAGATTCCTCCCCTCGGTTATCCTCCCTCACGGAGGCACTCATTCCCTTGGTCGGAATAGGTAGCGGTGGAGGCCTGCTTTCGCCCTCATTATTCCCCCCTTTGTCTTCCTTTGAGGGCTCCGGGCAAGGTGCTAGTTCGAGAATATTTTCTAGTACCGGATTTTCCAAACCCTCAGGAAGGGGCGCCGAACACCGAATCATCTTCGCCTTTGTTATCCAGTCCTGGTCAAAGAGCGATTTCTCAGCATAACGTCATGATAAATGAAAGACGGTGTGTTCGTCTAGAGGATAACTTACTTGGTCGGCGGTGCGGTTGCTGCTCAGGCCCACGTCCTCGGTAGTATCCGGACACTCTATCTGGGCTCCGAAGAATGATCTATACATCTCCTCGTGCGTCAGGCCGAGGAAATTCTGAATAGCGCGCGGTCCTTCTGGGTTGAACTCCCACATGCGAAGAGGCCGGCGTTTGCGTGGCTGGATTCGTCGAACCAGCATGACTTGCATTACCATAATCAAACTGAAATATCCTTCGAAGAGATTTTGAATGCGGCTTTGCAGTACAGGCACGTCCTTAGCTGGACCCCAGCTCAGCCCTCTACTAATCCATGACATCAGTTGTGGTGGAGGGCCTAAGCGGAAAGCAGGGGCAGCCACCCACTTGGCACTTCTGGGAGCTGTGATGTAAAACCACTCCCGTTGCCATAATCCGGACACCTCTGGAATAGAACCTTTTGGCCATGGAGCTCTAGAAATCTTTTTTATTAATGCACCTCCGCACGCTATATGCTGCCCCTCGGTCATCTTTGGCTTCACGTCAAAGGTCTTGAGCCACAAGCCGAAGTGAGGGGTAATGCGGAGGAAGGCCTCACATACGACAATAAATGCCGAGATGTGGAGAAAGGAGTCCAGGGCTAGATCGTGGAAATCTAGCCCATAATAAAACATCAGCCCCCTAACGAAGGTATCCAGAGTGAGGCCTAGACCTCAGAGGAAGTGGGAGATGAACACGATGACTTCGTTGGGTTCAGGAGTAGGGACGACCTGCCCTCGGGCAGGCAGCCGATGGGAAACCTCGGCGGTCAGGTATCTGGCCTCTCTCAACTTCTTGATATCTTTTTCTCTAATGGAGGAGGGCATCCACCGGCCTTAAAGGCTCGATCCAGACATGATTGAAGGTCCGGAGCACCTGACCTGGGCTTTGGGTGTTAGAACTCGAGGCGGGGGAAGTATTCGATTGAGCACGGGAGGGAAAAAGTAAAAGCCTTGTCCTTTATAAAGAGGGTGAATATCAAGCGTCCTCTCCGTAGCCGTTTGGGACTTGCCTATAATCTAGGAGTCCTCGATACGGTTGGGTTACCCACGACCGTATTGATGAGAATCCCGTAATTAGGGGAATACGATCTCTGCTTTGACAAGACGTGTCTAGAAACCGCCTCACGTTATGTGTACGGCTTGTTGAAGAAAAACGGTTCGGATAATTACCGAGCCATGGCATAAATTTTGTGTTGCCGAAACGTGTCAGCAGATTAGATTTGTGGAAATATTATTCTCTCTATGGAGGTATATGGAACTTATTTTGCAGGGTCGGACACTATCCTTGTATTCAAATTCTTCCATGATGTATTCGGAGGAGGAACCCGCCTTGCAATGCCGAAGACAATACTGCGCACCGGACTCATCGTCGACATTGAAGCCTAGTTCAGGGGCTACTGAGGGAGTCCTGGATTAGGGGGTCTCCGGATATCCGGACTATATTCTTTGGCCAGACTGTTAGACTATGAAGATACAAGATTGAAGACTTCATCTCGTGTCCGGATGGAACTCCACTTGGTGTGGAAGGCAAGCTAGGCAATACGGATATGCATAACTCCTCCTTTGTAATCGACCTTGTGTAACCCTAGCCCTCTCCGGTGTCTATATAAACCGGAGGCTTTTAGTCCGTAGGACAACATACAATCATACCATAGGCTAGCTTCTAGGGTTTAGCCTCTCTGATCTCGTGGTAGATCTACTCTTGTACTACCCATATCATCAATATTAATCGAGCAGGACGTAGGGTTTTACCTCCATCAAGAGGGCCCGAACCTGGGTAAAACTTCGTGTCCCCTGCCTCATGTTACCATCCGCCTAGACGCACAGTTCGGGAACCCCTACCCGAGATCCGCCGGTTTTGACACCGACAATGATTTTTTATATAAAAAAGATAAGAAACAAGAGGCTCACCACAAGGTGGTACCAGCGACGGGACGGTGCAGGCAATCAACGGTGGTTAGGATGGAGACGGGAAGGCACTAAGTAAACCACACCTACATATGCAAACTAAGAGTTATTTTGACCTCAAATTGCATATAAATCAAATACTACCACATATAATCCCTCCAAAAATAAAACCCGCAAATCACTATACATATAGAGCATCGCAAGAGCTAATCTAGCAATGAGAGATGAAAGGAAAAAGTTGCTAACCTTTGTGAGCACTTGGATGGATGGGGTGCCTTCAAATCTTCACAATTTTTTGCAAAAATGGAGTGCCTGACAAGAGGCTTTGCCAGAAACTTTGTGTACAAAGGAGTATTGAGGGCTCATCCTTCAGCATGTTTAAGCGCATGCACAAGTATCCGGCAAGTTTTTTTTTCAAAATTGCATGAACAAACAAGTACAAATCATACGAGTAGCAACATGGATGAAGGATTACATAATGACTACTCATGCTATAATGACTATTTTTCCACTGTGGTCGCTCCTTAAACTATAAAAGAAGGCCCGAGGCAACCTAGCAAAGGGTTCGAACTTTTGATCCCTCAACGCTTGTACGCGTGTAGCTGCTCTTCTCAAGGCACCCTTTCCGGGATAGAGCGCTCGGTGACTTCGTGTTACTCCAGATCAATCCACCAAAGCAGGAGTAGTGTTGAGTAGTGTTTTACGATGCAAAGCAGCCCGAACCTAGGTAAAAGAGAGTGTCCATCGCCGTGGTGCCCTGTTGTTTCTGCTCTTTGTGCAATGTGATCATTCCCCCGCCGAACCACAAAGGGGCAACCCTACCCCATAGGTGGTCGTGCTTCATCCACGACATCTTGGCACACCAGGTAGGGGTAAGGGTTGTATACTTTCAGGGTTGCCCCTTTGTGGTTCGGCAAGGAGACAGTCACATTTCACAAAGAGCAGAAACAATATGGCAGCGCGGTGCTACCTCTTGAGCTTGCGTTGGTTTTTCCCTTGATGAGGAAAGGGTGATGCAGCAAAGTAGAGTAAGTATTTCCCTCAGCTTTTGAGAACCAAGGTATCAATCCAGTAGGAGACAACTCAACAAGCCACTGAATACCTGCATAAACAAACACCAACTTGCACCCAACGCGATAAAGGGGTTGTCAATCCCTTCACAATTATTTGCAAAGTGAGATCTGATATAGATGGATAAACGGTAAAGTAATATTTTTGATATTTTTGGTTTATGGAACGGAAAGTAAAAGATTGCAAAGGAAGTAAATAGGAAAATAAAATTGTAGATCGGAAACTTATATGATGGAAAATAGACCCCGGGGCCATAGTTTTCACTAGAGGCTTATCTCAAGATATAAATTATTATGGTGGGTGAACAAATTACTGCCGGGCAGTTGATAGAAAAGTGCAAAGTTATGACGATATCTAAGGCAATGATCATGAATATAGGCATCACGTCGGTGTCATGTAGACCGAAACAATTCTGCATCTACTACTATTATTCCACACATCGACCGCTATCCAGCATGCATCTAGAGTATTAAGTTCATAAAGAATGGAGCAACGCCTTAAGCAAGATGACATGATGTAGATGAATTAACTCAAACAATATGATGAAAACCCCATCTTTTTATCCTCGATGGAAACAATACAATACATGTCGGTTCCCCATTCTGTCACTAGGATCGAGCACCACAAGATTGAACCCAAAGCTAAGCACTTCTCCCATTGCATGAAAAACCAATCTAGTTGGCCAAACCAAATCGATAGTTCGAAGAGACTTGCAAAGATATCAAATCATGCATATAAGAATTCAGAGGAGATTCTAATAATATGCATAGATAAGTTGATCATAAATCCACAATTCATCGGATCTCGTCAAACACACCGCAAAAGAGTATAACATCAAATAGACCTCCAAGAACATCGAGGTGAACTTTGTATTGAGAATAAAAGAGAGAGAGAATAAACCATCTAGCTACTAGCTATGGACCTGTAGGTCTATGGTAAACTACTCACCCTTCATCGGAGAGGCAATGGTGTTGATGTAGAAGCCCTCCGTGATCAAATCCCCCTCTGGAAGGACGCCAGAAAAGGCCCTAGATGGGATCTCACGGGTACAGAAGGTTGCGATGGTGGAAAAGTGGTTTTGCGGCTCCCCTGGAAGTTTTTGAGATATTTGAGAATATATAGGAGGAAGATCCAGGTCAGGGGGTCACCGAGGGGCCCACAAGGTCGGGGGAGGGGGGCGCCCTCCACCCTTGTGGCTGCATCGTGGCTCTTCTGACTTGCACTCCAATTCTCCTGGGTGTCTTCTGGTCCAAGAAAAATCATCGCGAAATTTAATTCTGTTTGGACTCCGTTTGGTATTCCTTTTCTACGAAACTCTAAAACTAGGAAAAAACATAAACTGGAACTCGGCTCTAGGTTAATAGGTTAGTCCCAAAAATCATATAAAATAGCATATTAATGCATATAAAACATCCAAAATAGATAACGAAATAGCATGGAACAATCAAAAATTATAGATACGTTTGGGACGTATCAAGCATCCCCAAGCTTAATTCCTGCTCGTCCTCGAGTAGGTAAATGATAAAAACAGATTTTTTGATGTGGAATGCTACCTAACATATTTATCCATGTAATTCTCTTTATTGTGGCATGAATGTTCAGATCCGTATGATTCAAAATAAAATTTTAATATTGACATAAAAACAATAATACTTCAAGCATACTAACAAAATAATTATGTCTTCTCAAAATAACATGGCCAAAGAAAGCTTATCCCTACAAAATCATATAGTCTGGCTATGCTCCATCTTCATCAAACAAAATATTCAAATCATGCACAACCCCGGTGACAAGCCAAGCAATTGTTTCATCCTTTTGATGTTCTCAAACTTTTTCAACTTTCATGCAATACATGAGCGTGAGCCATGGACATAGCACTATAGGTGGAATAGACAGTGGTTGTGGAGAAGACAAAAAGAAGGAGATAGTCTCACATCAACTAGGTGTATCAATGGGCTATGGAGATGCCCATTAATAGATATCAATGTGAGTGAGTAGGGATTGCCATGCAACAGATGCACTAGAGCTATAAGTTTATGAAAGCTCAAAAAGAAAACTAAGTGCGTGTGCATCCAACTCGCTTGCTCACGAAGACCTAGGGCATTTTGAGGAATCCCATCATTGGAATATACAAGCCAAGTTATATAATGAAAATTCCCACTAGTATATGAAAGTGATATTATAGGAGACTCTCTATCATGAAGATCATGGTGCTACTTTGAAGCACAAGTGTGGTAAAAGGATAGTAGCATTGCCCCTTCTCTCTTTTCTCTTTTTTTGTTGGACCTTCTCTCATTTTTTTGGCCTCTTTTTTTCGTCTGGAGTCTCATCCCGACTTGTGGGGGAATCATAGTCTCTATCATCCTTTCCTCACATGGGACAATGCTCTTGTAATGAAGATCATCACACTTTTATTTACTTACAACTCAAAAATTACAACTCGATACTTAGAACAAAATATGACTCTATATGGATGCCTCCGGTGGTGTACTGGGATGTGCAATGAATCAAGAGCGACGTGTATAAAAAATGATGAACGGTGGCTTTGCCACAAATACGATGTCTATTACATGCTCATGCATAGCAATATGACAATGATGGAGCGTGTCATAATACACGGAACGGTGGAAAGTTGCATGGCAATATATCCCGGAATGGCTATGGAAATGCCATAATAGGTAGGTATGGCGGCTGTTTCGAGGAAGGTATATGGTGGGTTTATGGTACCAGCGAAAGTTGCGCGGTACTAGAGAGGCTGGCAATGGCGGAAAGGTGAGAGTGCGTGTAATCCATGGACTCAACATTAGTCATAAAGAACTCACATACTTATTGGAAAAATCTATTAGTCATCGAAACAAAGTACTACGCGCCTGCTCCTAGGGGGATAGATTGGTAGGAAAAGACCATCGCTCGTCCCCGACCGCCACTCATAAGGAAGACAATAAATAAATAAGTCATGCTCCGACTTCATCACATAACGGTTCACTGTATGTGCATGCTACATGCGTACAAGCGTTGAGGGATCAAAAGTTCGAACCCTTTGCTAGGTTGCCTCGGGCCTCCTTTTATAGTTTAAGGGGCGACCACTGTGGAAAAATAGTCATTATAGCATGAGTAGACAGCTAACAGTGCTATCATACCTAATTCTGGCAGTAAGGACAAAGTACATTAAATGCACTGCTAGGTGTCGTGCGGGGGTTGAAGCCCGACAAGGCTGCTATGCCGCTTGTCCAACTACCTCTTATTAGCGTGACACACACCATCAAGAAGGGCATCGATAAAGTTAATCTCTTCTCCAGCAAGCTGTCACGTGCCTGAAAAGTTCCACCTAACCATTTGGGAGCTCGACACCGCACCGATTAGTGACTGGCGTATGATGAGGTGGAGCGGTGGCATCTTGGTGAAGGCTTGCCGGCATGGATCTTGTCAGGCCCTGATCTATGCGGTCTCGGGGAACCTTGCTGGGGTGGCATGGCCTTCGACCTCGGGCGCGGTCTCGACCCTGCTGGGCCCGCCTGCCTAGGAAGGGAGACCTTCCTAAGGGATTCTCTATTGATTTGGTCTTCTTATTGTGCTCCTTGATCTCATGAAGAGCGGTTTCTCTGGCTTATCTTATGTCATGCATTGGTACTTGATGTATGATTGGCCGGATGCCTGTGCACAAGCCAGGGCGTCAACCACAAATGTTTGTTGCACCGACAGGAGCCCCCGGTCCTGGTCCATACGTGCCGCCGGGCATCATTGGGGTATGCCCAACCAATTGACATGCGCACATACTGACCTTGCCGGGGCTGGCGCCAGTGTTTTTGAGATCTTCTTTGCTTCTTCATTAACCTGGACTTGGTCTAGCTACCAAGTCCCCCATGGCATCTTCAACACTCAGACGACGCGCGTCGTTCATGTTGTAAACCAGGGGTGCCCACATTCAGGGGATCCCATAAGGGCACCAGTGCATGAACCGAGGGTAACTGCCATTTTACCTTAAGCTTACCCACTACGCCTGCCATTTCTGCCACATGCGCCACATGCACTGCGCGGAGTTGGTTGTGGACGGCTAGGGTGTAGGAACATGTGACATGGCAAAATACACAATGCCTCAGATTGGTGTAGTGGGGCGGCCGGCGAATCTGGATGCCATCCGGGGCCGCAGAGGACTGGACTGGGAGAGCGGGGCGGTTGCTCCTAAATAGTGGAGAGCTCCCCCTCGCTCATGTTATAAAAGGAGGTGTGGGGGAGTGGGGTTACTCATCCACCATTCCTTCCTTCTCCAACCCTACTGCTTCTTCCAACATGGCTAGAGGAAGATGCCGTGCTCGTGCTTCGACCGTGGTGACGAGGGCTTCTCTCCGACATCCTGCTCCTGCCTTCACCGCAGTTGCAGAGGCTGGATCTAGTGTGCATGGTGGAGTTGTGGGGCACGGACGGGGTCGACGCAACACGTGTGGCCGAGGCGGACGAAGCGGTGCGCTCGACGTTCCTCCTCCAACTATTCCAACACTGGAAGGCCACGCGGGGGACACGGCGTCGAAGTTCATCGTCAAGCTGCGCAACCCTCTGCGCAGCCGCCTGCAGCTCCCTCGCCCTTTCGGCAGGGTGATGGAGGTTGATCAGCCACTCGGGCTACGGCTGCGCATGAGTGGCTGCTGCAATGGCGCCATGTGGGTGGATGTCGAGTTCCCTGTGCCTTATGTCATGCTTCTCAGGTGTGGTTGAAATACTTTTGCCCGTTCCCACCACCTCGCGGAAGGGCATGTCCTCTGCTTCAAGTTGGTGGAGTCCAAATGCTCTCCATCAAGGTCTTCAGGCGCTTGGGTGCTCGCCTAGGGTTCTGCATCGAGAGCTCGAGGGACAACAAAAGCTCCTCCTTGAGCGGCAGCGCGAGGAGGATACTGACGGCGAAGACGAGCCCCCTATCTTCAAGCATGAAGATGACAACTCGGACTCCGGCTGAACACCGGACGCGCCATCACCGTCAGCACCATCATCTGTAGCTGGACCCTAGCAGAGCGATTTTTCAGGGGTGCTTGGTCTAAATGTCACTGCCGCCTCCAGCTGGACCCCGGTAGGCTCGTGGAGTCTGGCTTCGTCTTTGCTGCCGGTGTCCCTGTTGAGCAGCATCCCTCTGGTCCTGGCGGGGGTGGCTAGGGAATCGCCTAGCCGCTCCCTCTGACTCTGGCCTCTTCTTCCTTGCCGGGGAGGCACCCTCCCGGTCTTGTCAGGTTGCGTCCCACTGGTCCTAACGGGGTCAGGCCGAGCTTCTGCCCAGGCACTCCTTTTGCCCTCTTTCCTTGTCAATGCAACTCCTAGGAGGAGAGGGAAAAGAAAGGCATTAAGAAGGACTTATCTTTTTAAATCAAAAAATATAGGCACTTGCCAAATTCGAATCAAATTTTTGTAATCCTTCATCCATGTTGGTACTCGTATGATTTGTACTTGTTTTTTCATGTAATTTTCAAAAAAAAACATGCCGGATACTTGTGCACGCACTTAAACATGCTGAAGGACGAGCCCTCAATACTCCTGTGTAAACAAAGTTTCAGGCAAAGCCTCTTGCCGTCCTTTAACGCAGCTACTACCAAACCATGTTTATTAATCTCAAAACAGGCTAGGAGCGCAAATAAAGCCTAGTCCCTCGCCAATCTCGCCAGACGCAGCTACAACCAACCTTGTTGAGTGGACTCGAATCAAGGAGAGGAGCATGAATAATAGATGTGACAAGGTTTCCTTGCCTGCAAGTTTCTCGTACATGGGTATAGCATGGAATGGTGGGATGTAACAAAGTGAACTTATCTCTCTTTGTTCTTCTTCTTATCGTCTTATATAAGAAATGGTTGTCATGAACCAAATGCACAAGCTTGCTTGCTTCTATCCTCCTCCTGGGGAAGTTGCTTGTGAGGAAATCCTTCTGTTTTCATCGAAGGAGAAAAGAGAAAGGGAAAAACACATGGCCCTTTGTAGTATGTCAATCATCTTATTTAAAGACTAGTGTAATCACAATAAGATGATACTTAAGCAAACAAGAAAACATGCATGTAAGTTTTGTGAAAACACTTTGTTTTATTGAGCTACGCACAGGGCCTGCGCCTGGCTTTGTCAAAGGGTTACAAGTCTTGGAGACTATGCTTGTACAAAACAGGTTGCCGGGGCAAGGCCCAGCAACCACGCCTTATGGCTTCAACTTGTGAAGATGCTCAATATTCCATGAATTTTGCATTGTGATGCCATCTTTGGCCTCCAGATGGACTGCACCCGGTATGGTGACACGTACTACCCGGTAAGGGTCTTCCCACTTCAACGTCAATTTGTTTGCAGCCTTGGCAGACTGAACGTGCCTAAGGACAAGGTTGCCTTCCTCAAGGCTTCGGGTGTGAACCCTGCGGCTGTGATAGCGGTGCGGGGCTTGCTGGTATTGTGCAGCATGTACAACTACCTGGAGACAATCCTCCTCGAGGAGCGCAACATTGTCATGCCGCAGCTTCTCTTGCGCTACTTCATCGTAGGCAAGTACTCGAGGTGACCTGTATGTGAGTTCCATGGGAAGTACTACTTTTGCACCATATATATACAAGGGAGAAGGAAGTCTGGCCAGCAACTCGATTTGGTGTTGTTTTGATCGACAAAAGAACCACCGACAACTCATCAAGCTGGCGCCTGCCGCATTTTTGCAACTTATCAAAAGTTCTTGTCTTGAGCCCATGAAACACTTCAACGTTCATCCTTTCAGCCTATCCATTGCTCCTAGGGTGGGAGACAGAGGCGAAAGATACCTTGCTTCCAAGGCTCTAGATATACTACATGAAGGCGCGACTCGTTCATTGAATGCCGTTGTTAGTGATCACCCGGTTGGGCACTCCAAAGCGACACATTGGCTCTACTTCGGGCCACTTTGTAAACTTGTCGATTGCCACGTACAAGAATTCAAAGCCCCGGTGGCATGGGGAAAAGGGCCCAAGATGTTGAGCCCCCAGATCACAAAAGGCCAGGACAAAGGGATTGTTTGAAGGGCTTGAGCAGGTTGATGAATGTTCTTGGAATGGAACTGGCATGCTTCTGTCGGATTCGGGGCTCCGCGGACCCAAGAAAGATTCAAACTCTGAGGTGCGTGCGAAGAACTCAACCTCCCCAGTTTGCCAACTCATCGATCTCACGGCCTAGCTCGATGAAATGGAAAGGATTGGGACATGGGAGTTTACCCAGGTTCGGGCCACCTTGCGGTGTAAAACCCTACTCCTGCTTTGTGGTGGATTAGCCTTGAGGTGGGCTGAGGATGAACTAGTACAGAGGAAGAACTACCTCAGGAGGTGTGTTCTTGTGTGTGTGAGGATGTGGATGGTCTGATCGATCCGTCCCCCTCTATGGTGGTGGCTAAGCTATATTTATAGTGGCCTTGGTCCTCTTCCCCAAAAATGGTGGCGGGAAGCGATCCCACAATGGCCAAATTCAAAGGGAGACAACTAGTACATCTTATCCTGATGAAAGGTGGTCTTCTCCTGTAAAGCTTCTGGCTGTGACGCCATGATGGGCTCGGCGATGACCTCTGTCCTGCCGTCCTGGCGGTCCCGGTCTTGTAGCACGAAAATGGAAACCTTTGGCTGATTCCTTGGGACTCCACGCCTGCGCTTGCTGATGTCTACTACGCAACTTTATTCTTGTAGACTCGTGTTGGGACACCAAGCACAGAGTTTTGTAGGACAGTAGCAATTTTCCCTCAAGTGGATGACCTAAGGTTTATCAATCCGTGGGAGGCGTAGGATGAAGATGGTCTCTCTCAAACAACCCTGCAATCAAATACAAGAAATCTCTTGTATCCCCAACACACCAAATACAATGGCAGTTTGTATAGGTGCACTAGTTCGGTGAAGAGATGGTGATAAAAGTGTAATACGGATGGTAGAAATATATTTTTATAATCTGGAAATAAAAAAACAACAAGGTAGCAAACGATAAAAGTGATCACAAACGGTATTGCAATGCTTGAAAACAAGGCCTAGGGCCCATACTTTCGCTAGTGCAATCTCCCAACAGTGCTAATATAATTGGATCACATAACCATCGCTCAACGTGCAACAAAGAATCACTCCAAAGTTCTTATCTAGCAGAGAACATAAGAAGAAATCGTTTGTAGGGTACGAATCCACCTCGAAGCTATTCTTTTCGATTGATCTATCCAAGAGTTCATACTAAAATAATACCAAATAATTGTAGATTCATAATTCTCAATCCAACACAAAGAACCTCAAAGAGTGCCCCAAGATTTCTACCGGAGAAACGAAGAAAAGAACGTGCATCAACCCCTATGCATAGATTACCCCAATATCACCCCAGGAATCCGCGAGTTGAGTGCCAAAGCATATATCAAGTGAATCAATACGATACCCCATTCTCACCACGAGTATTCATATGCAAGACATATATCAAGTGCTCTCAAATCAATAAAATTATTCAATCCGATAAAAGGAAATCTCAAAGGGAAAACTCAATTCATCACAACAAGATAGAGAGGGGAAAACACAATATGATCCGACTATATTAACAAAGCCCGCGATACATCAAGATCGTGACATCTCAAGAACACGACAGAGAGAGAATAAACACATAGCTACTGGTACAAACCCTCAGCCCCGAGGGTGGACAACTCCCTCCTCATCATGGTGGCCGCCGGGATGGTGAAGATGGCCGGCGGTGATGATTCCCCCCTCCCGCAGGGTGCCGGAATGGGGTCTAAATTGGTTTCTCGTGGCTACATAGCCTTGTGGCGTCAGAACTTTTGATCTAGGGTTACCCCGAGGGTTTTGGAATATTTGGTGATTTATAGGGCAAAGAGGGGTGCAGGAGGCCACCGAGGTGGGCAGGCGCGCCTTGGTGGGTTGTTCCCCCCTTGGGGCACCCTCAGGTGCTTCTCTGGCCCACTAGATGTCTTCTGGTCCATAAAAAATCCACAAAAAGTTTTGCGGTGTTTGGACTCCATTTGATATTGATTTCCTGTGATGTAAAAAAAGCAAAAAATAGCAAATGGCACTGGGCACTGGGTCAATAGGTTAGTCCCAAAAATTGATATAAAGTTGCTATAAATGATTGTAAAACATCCAAGTATGATAATATAACGACATGAATACGTCATAAATTATAGATACGTTGGAGATGTATCACTTGCCTCTTTAGCACCGAAGAGGAAACCTGCTGTACTGTGCCTGCTAGCGCCCACCTGGCCTTGGCCGTCAAGGCTTGCGTCATTTGAGCCTCACGAGGTGAGGGCCTTGCATAGGAATCTACGCTCCTCAGGAGCCAGCCTAGAGAGGCCGCTCCCTCTAGAGGCCTTGGCATCGTCCGCCTCGCGAGGCTTGGCCCCTCGTGAGGGTCTTGTGTTGTTGATGCTGAAGATGGGCCATACCAGGCCGTCGATGGAGCCACGCCATGGGCTGCAGGCAAGTCTGGGTACCCTGGTTCCCAGAACGCCGATAGCTTCACATTTAGTAATGAACTCAGTTGCATCCCGGAGGGTGGTGGGCCAATAGAATCCTTGCCAGAAAGACTTCCCGACAAGTGCTCTTGATCCTAAGTGCGAGCCACGCACTCCTCCGTGTATCTCTGCCAACAATGATAGTCCATCTTCCCGGCTAACACATTTCAACTTCTCACCATTCAACCTCTTTGTGCACAGAGTGTCATCCAGAAACTGATACATACTCGATTGGCGGGCCACCTTTTCAGATTCCTCTAGGTCATCAGGAAGTTCTCCTGTTTTGCAGGAATTGGACTATATGATGTGCCCATGCTAGAGCTTGTGGCTCAATGACAAGGACTAAAGGCATCTCCTCTGTTGTGGGAGTGCTAGCCTCAACAGTGAGAACTCAGGGCTCTGCTAGAGGAGGATGCTCACCAACCAACACATGACTCCTCCCAGAAGCCATCTCACCAGGGGCTCCAGGGAGCTCTGCTGGGGAATGTTTGCCGGTGTTCAGTTTTCTTCTTTTCCTGGCCAGCGCTGATGGGGAAACTGATGGCTGAGTTAGGTGGAGTACAAAAGTTCCTGGTTCCACAGGGAGCTCCTGAGCAGCGCACTTTGACAGGTGGGTCAGCAATGTTGTTTTCCACACGGGGCACATGATCTGTTTGCAGCCCGTCAAAGTGCTCTTCCAGCTTTCTCACTTCTTCCAGATATGCCTCCATCAGCAGGCTCTGGTAATCCTTATTCACTTGCCTCACAACAAGCTAGGAATCATCACAGATGACTAGCTTATTTATCCCCAATTCTATTGCAATCCGGACGCCGGCAAGAAGCCCCTCGTACTCTTCCGTGTTATTGGTGGCATCCTCCCTAGGGAAGTGCATCTAGATAACATACTTGAGGTTCTCTCCGATGGGTGCAACAAGCAGCACTTCAGCCCCAACACCTTGTAGTGAAAAAGCACCATCAAAATACATTACCCACTCCTTGGGGGGGGGTCTCCTTGCCGGGGATGGCTGTTTCTCACACCTCTTCATCAGGCATTGGCTTCCATTCGGCAATGAATTCTGCCAGTGCTCTACTTTGGATAGTTGCCGTGCTTTCAAACTTCACAGCAAAACTTGATAGTTCTAGTGCCCACTCCACTATCCTACAGGTGGCCTTGGGATTCTTAAGTATACGCTGCAATGGAATGCGAGTCACAACTGTTATCTGGTGAGCTTGGAAGTAATGGTGCAGTTTCCTCAAGGCCATGAGAAGGACGAGGATTAACTTTTGCACCCCCAGAGTACCTTGACCTAGCCCCTGCATGAGGGAGCTGACAAAGTAGACTCGTCGCTGCACCATTTTCTTCCTTGCGAACGCCTTTCTGATTATTAGCATGTACTTGTGTCCTTCTTCCCTCGTCAACGTCAGGCCTTGCCGGGGATAGGTTTGGCTCATCATTGGGCGACTCTGCTGCTTCAGATTCTTTGCTACTCGCTTCCCTCCGCGCCACTAATGCACCACTAACCACTTGATTCATTTTTTTGAATATTTACTGTGAGGCAAAGCCCCACAACCCTTTATTAAAGATCAACAACTGTACAAACAGAAGAAATAAAAGTATGTACAAGAGCTAAGTTACAAAAACTACAACTACCTACCTGGAGTTAAACTAGGGAGTTAATCCAAGCAATCAACTTGAGCGTAGAGTCTTCTTTAAGCCTATGAGCTAAAAGGGAAAGATCATGTACAAATTTACATTTCTAGGCAACAAAAGTGGCTCTCTCCCCTCTAAAAGTTCTGCCATTCCTGAGGATCCAAATATTCCAAGATGTTGTGAGCATACTTCAAAGAAGAAAGGATGCTTGAACCTGGATCTTGCATGCTGAATACATTGCTGAATATCAGGGCCTCTGGACCAGTCAATACAAAGATAGCTCCAAACTCTGCGACTGAAATTGCAGTTATAAAACAGATGTAACCTGTCCTCATACACATATTCATTGCAAATAACACAAAGATTATCATCCAATGTAGATCTCCAGTGCGTGCGTACCAGCAAATCTTTGGTATTAAGTTGTCAAAGAAAAGCAACCAGCCAAAGACTTTGATCTTCATGTTACACCTGCTTTTCCACAACCATTTACAGGGCTGAATTGTAGGCAGATGTGAGTGCATGAGTGTGTAAAAGCTCTTGGTAGAAAAACAACCTGATTTTCCTTGCCATATCCAAACATCTGGTATGTTGGGGTCCCTCTTTAAAGACATAATCCAGCCTTCCAATACCTGCAACTCCAGAGCTGCCTCATGAGAGTGGCAAGAAGAACATGGATAAAACATCCTGTGATATGAGGAATTCATGCACTGATACTTTATCATTGTTAACAAAGGAAAATAGCCTGGGTAACCTCCAACACAAAGGTCGAGAGGAACCACCAATGAACTAAGCATCAGTCCAGAAAAGAGTAGAGTCTCCCATGTTGATGTGCACTGAAGGAATAGCAATATAGGCATCATGAAGCTTGAGAACATTTTTCCACCAAAAGGAACCCATTGGAGTGGTAGCATGTGGAACTCCATCCTCATAATAGCTGTTCCAAATTAGGGTCACCTAGGGAATATCAGCCTTATTAAAAAAATATGCAGATGATTGAGGAGGAGACCCTTGTTTTGAATGTGCAGGTTGATCACCCCAAGGCCTCCTTTGTCCTTTGGCCTGCAAACCAAGTCCCAAGCAGCCAAGAATATTTTTGGAGCATCACCAACTGCTTGATAATACCAGGAGGGATTTGCAAAATACAAAGGAAGTAGATCGGCATAGAGGTCGGGACTGAAGTGAGTAGCTACAAACGAGAGCCTTGATTTAACATGCAGGAACTAGCAGGCAATCTCCTTTCCAAGGTGTCAACTAAAGGAATGAGGTCCAAAATCCTAGGCCTGGTAGTTCCAAGTGGCAAACCCGGATAGGTGAATGGTAATTGTCCAATTTTACAATCCAACACAACAGCTATCCTGGTTGCCTCCCCTTCATCAATATTTAAAGGGATCATGGAAGACTTTGCAAAATTAACCTTTAGACCAATAGATTGCTTGAAGGTAAGCAGCATATTCTTAAGAGCTACCAGTTCGTCCCGTCTGGCTGTTAGAAAGATGACAGTATCAACAGCATATTGTATTATAGGAAAATCCTGGTCATTAGATGGTATTGGGATGGTTAGGGTTCCATGTGATAACATTTGATTTACCACAAATTGCAAAAGGTCAGCAGCAAGGACAAATAATAGGGGTGAGAGAGGATCACCTTGTCTAACCCCACACTTGCACTTAAACAACTTTCAAGAGATGCCATTGAGCAGCACAGAAGAAGACGGAATCTCTTTAACCCAACCAATCCATTTATCATCAAAACCCTTGCGCTTGAGCATCAGTAAAATAACCTCATGTTCCACTGTATCAAAATCCTTGGCAAAATCTAGTTTCAGAATTATAATGGCTCTCTTGGACTGTTTGCATTGATGTATATATTCAAATGCCCAAGCTAAACAGTCCTGGATCGATCTGCCCTTAAGATCCATACTAATTCTTATGAATCAATTTCAAAATCACTTTTTGCAACCTATTGGCCAACAGCTTGGTGAGAAACTTCAAGCAAGTGTTAGTTAGAGATATAAGCCTAAAATCATCTGGTCCCTTAGGAGATATCATTTTGGGTATAAGAGTTATGAGTGAACCATTGATAATCTCCAAAGACAACTTGCCCTCATAAAAGTCTTGAATCAGAGGCAGAAAATCCTTCTCAATGATGGGCCAACATCGTTTGACAAACATGCTTAAAACCATCTCGGCCCGGCGCCCGATCAGGTGGCATCTCCTGTAGAGCTTTCTTAATTTCAGCATCAGAAAAGGGCTGCGACAACTCTTCCAAACCAGGGGCAAGCTGAATAAGATTGTCCAAGTCATAGCCCAATGAAATACCTTGGGCATGGCCCATTCCATTTTTAAAAGAAGCCCAAAGAATTCCCGCCATTTGGTCATGATCAGAGACTGGGTCATCCATCCCCGAGGTTTTCAGACTAGCTATAGAGCTCTTCCTCATGTGCTTAGATGCCATGGCATGGAAGAATTTAGAATTTTCCTCACCCACCTTTATATACCTGATCGTGCACCTTTTCTTCCAATAGATATATTGAATTTTCAACAGGTGCTCATAATGCAACTTGACAATTCTCCTAAAGTTAAACTCAGGCCTCACAAGTGGTCTTAGTTCTTCCAACTGGTCAAAGTAGAGAATAACCTTGCTACAATCCACCGTTAGCTTCTTGAGATAAGAGAGTTTCTTACTCCAAGCCCTTAAGTCATACCTGAGACATTTATATTTCCACGTTAAGACAGCTGATGCAGATAAGTCAGAGAACACCGGAGCCTCCCATGATTTTCTGACACATTCCATGAAGCCTGGAATATCCAACCAGAAATTTTCAAACTGGAATACTTTGGAGGTAGGAATTTTTGTGTCAATGGATACCATGCATGGCACATGATCCGAGGCAATTTTTGCCAAAGGAAAGACCACAATATTAGGATAATGTGTTATCCAATCCGAGGTTGTAAAAAACGAATCGAGCTCCTCTAAGAGAGGTATTTGCTGCATGTTAGATCACGTGAAGCTTCTTCCCTTCAAAGGTAATTCTAGAAGGCCTAGGTGTCCAATGATCTCATTAAATAGGAAGATGTCATTTCTATCTCCTCCCGACAGATTTCTGTCGTCTAATGAGTGAATAAAATTAAAATCGCCCAGGATCAGTCAGTTTTCATCTAGAGGGATGGTTAGATGATACAACCAACTAACAAAATCATCCCTAGGTTGGCCCTCACATGGCCCATAAACAGAGACCAAAGTCCATTTCTCAGAATTATGAACAAACTTGAAAGAAACAACCACACTAAAATGCTGAACTTCAATGAGCTAAACCTCAAAAACAGAGGAATTCCAAATGACCAAAATTTCACCTGATGCACCCACAGATGGAGAACAAGCAAACTAATCGAAACATCTAGGGCAAAAGGATCTAATCTTTCTAATATCAAACTTCTCACACTTGGTTTCCTGCAGGTAAATTATGGAGCGGTGGCCCTCCTCAATTTTGGCTCGAATATCACGCTGACGAGCTTCAGAATTCAAATCATGCATATTCCAACACAATACATTCCAATTACGAAATGATGTAGTATTCATAAATAACCAACATAAAAAGATAGTAGCCAACTAGACTGCATAACAACCCAGCCATACCCCCAGCATAGATGCACACATTAGGTTCAGACAAGTTCAGAGAGGCAGTCATATAAAATAAAGCAAAAGCAAAATGACAGAGGACCAGACATGTCCAATGTCCCAGCAACGTTCTCCATAAGTCACTCATCATGAGAAACATCGTCCCGTGAAGCTGATTGAGGAGGAGCCATAAGCTTCTCCACCGATAACTCTTCCGATGCAATGCCAAGTGAAGAACCAATTGCCTGCATGGTAGCGATCGGCGTCGGAGGTGGTAGGGGAAGCTCCTGGCTTGTAGCAGGATCAAGCTTGAGCTTTTTAGCCTTGGGGCAACAGAGAGGAATTGGCTTGATAGGGATTGCAGAGGTTGGCTTCATGCCAATCCGTTTGGTGCAGCTGCGAGTTATTTTCCTGACGGAAAAATCCAAGTTCTCTTCCACTAGAGTAACATCACGCTTGGGGTGGCGTGGTTGTCTCAGCCTTTTCCCCAAGGGTGAGGGTGTGACAGAGGTAAAATGAAATTCCTCCTATGTATTATCCCGCGACTGCAAATCATTGCCCTATGAATCATCAGGCAGCTCCTGGAGCACAACAGAGGACCGAGACTGCTGGCAGAGATCATGCTCGGAAAGAACCATGGACAACCAGCATTGCTCCAAGTGAAAAGACCCCAATTTGACAAGCACTAGCAACATGCAAAACCCTGGCAGGATGGCGGGCATGTTCTTAATCAGAAACTCTGGCAGCAAGGACTTAAAAGATCCTTCCCAAATCATTGCTGGGATAACATTCGCCCATAGAACACCCTAACAATTCCCAGATTAATAGGATCCAATGGTCCCACCGGATGAATGTTGATCATAGGTTGTTGCACCTCCTCCATGTTAGCATCATCATCAGAGTCAATGGACAGATTGAGAATCATGGAGTTTTGATCCTGGGCGATTGGGTCTTGCACAGGGTCTTGCTCGGGTTGGTTAGCTGGTTCCTCCCATGGCCCCCATCCGGCTACATTGTTCATGTTCTGTCCCCATGAATTTGCAGCATTGTGCCCTTGATCACGGCCAGGGGCACCGCGTTCCATCCCAATGCAAGGTATGGAGGCATGGCCCAAAATGGCTGGGGAGGAGGATTAGCGCCCGTCATAGGGTGTGGATTGCCGTCGAGGGGCATAGGATCCTCATCCACCGGGATCATAGCCTGAGCAAAATCACCATCAAGAATGTAGTATCCCGCCGTCCAAGAGACCATTGCGCCTCCCCAATTAGCCAATTCACAAAAAGCAAAAGGGCGTGGAACCAGAGCATTATCTGGAAAAGATGCACGAACCTACGACCTGACCTTGCGTCTGTCTGTGCTGTTCCAATAATCAAACTGACCAAACATGCTAACCATATCAGCAATACACTGTGTATTACGATAATCCAGTGGGATGCCTATGAACATCGACCACCCCTATCTATGGCCATGCAAAGCTCTGAAACCCTCCCCCTGGTTATGTGGGATAAACCTGACAAAGAACTTGTTGCCTTCCTCATCAAGCCCCAAACGAAAAGGTGGATGCAATGTGAAGGAGCCACGAACCACAGGATCTTCCATCTCAAAAAAACCTACCCCTTGGAACCAAGTTTGTGCAGAGAGAACGGGGGCATGCATAGTTTGGACCAGGAAGTTAAGCACCTGCTGCCGAAGAACTCCGCCCAGGTGAGCCGGGGGGCAGGCTCAATGATAGCCACCATGTACTGCTTGTGCGCTCGGGGCGGGGGGATCACCGGAGTGTAGTAGGTGCGAGGCAGTCGATCTACTCCACCATCCACAATGTCGAAGCCAGTCGGGATGAAGTGGAATGGATCGATCTCGTACACCGCCATTGGGGGTGGCGGGAGAGGATCAGAGGTTGAAGAAGCGTGTTGGTGCGTGGCTAGATGCGGGTGCCGCAACGGCGGAGTAGCAGGGGTTGGGGTTTTCTCATGAGGAGGACTTTGTTCTTGGGAAACCAAAGAGGCAGGGGAAGTAGAGTAAATTTCCTTCCTTATTCGATTTCCAAAACCAGGTGATGGGACTTTGGGCACCTAGAGAGATAAGTCATGAGTGTGGCTGGTACAATCTTTTTTAATATGACCAGAATGGAAACAATTTTTGCACCGTATCGGGTTCGTATAGGTCTTTGACGTGTGGCGCTTGCCCAAACAATTATGACAGTCCCAATAACTTGCAGCTAAATCCTCAATCATCTCATCAAAACTTTGCAGATCGATGACAACATCTTTTGGGGAGGGAAACTGAATCGCCGGGGATAATGGGCTGTCAACTTCATCATCCGACAAGGAGATGGGCTGAGCACCGGAGCCCAGGGCCGTGTTAGATCCCAATGAAAGAACAGAAGGGGATTGGGGCGAATCCAAACTTGTCGTTGCAGTTAACAACAGCCTGCCCTAAAATCTGGACGTGTCACATGCAGGGGATATAACTTGCAGGGATAGAGGTAACGATCCAAACTGGATTGCTGACCTCATCACCGGTGAAGATGCCGACACCGGAGAAGAGACAGAAACATCTTCATGCTTAGAAACATCATCACCAGCCTGCCTGACAGTTTTGACCTCATCGGCCGTTGGTCCATAACAACAACCTTTCTGGGCAGAGTATTGCATGAACGTAGCAAACTTAATATGCTTGTTAGGCTTAGATCTAGCTAGTTATGAACATAAAGAATATTTGGCTGGGCCATGTTCCATGGCTTCCAAACCAAGACGAACTCTCCTCTTAGTGGGACTAACCAATGTCCACTCTTGATGGCATTCAGATTGCCACAACATAAACTCTTTTTCCCAATCTGGGCCGCCATGGCCCAGAGGTGAAAGAAACATTTGAATTGTGTGCAAACAAAGCTGCGTTGATGTAGAATAAAGAACCCCACCTCTTTGCATGAAACATTGAACGAGAAAACTCCATTGTGAAGGAAAGATACCTTAAGCTGAGAACAATAACCTCCAAGAGCAGATTCAAGTGCAAGGCCGACGTCCTCCTCATCCAGACAAAAAGAGTGTTGTGTAAATGAGACCACCATGATGAAATGGCCCGTGACCTTCATGGGGTGCACCGATCTGTTGAAGGTGCGTTGGATCTCCTGGGCCAACTTTATCCCCAGGGAGAAATCCATTCCCATGGAGATGGCTACATGGACCGCCAGGAGGAGGAAAACAACCAGTAGAGAGAGGGAGAGGCGCCGGAGAAGATGAGCCGATTAGATGGCAAAACCCACGGTGAGATGAACCACTTGATTCATTGCTGCTAGATACAACAACAACGGCTCTTGCGGTTTAGGCGCGACCAAGGTTGGCGCAGATGAAACGTAGGCTTTCAAATCCTCCAGTGCAACCTCTACCTCCTAGGTCCATTTCATTGGGCCAGCCTTCTTCAAGATTTTTAAGAACGACAAGGCGCGTTTAGCGGATTTTGAAATGAACCTACTCAGCGTAGCGACGTAGCCTGCCAGATCCCTCACATCCTTGATATTCTTCGGGGCTTAGATCTGCTCTATCGCCTTGATCTTGTTGGGGCTAGCTTCTATACCTCTTGGAGACACGAAGAATCCAAGGAGCTTGCCAGACGGAACGCCAAACGCACATTTCTCTGGATTGATCTTCCTAGAATTGCAAAGGTTTCTTCCAGATCCTTGATAAGTGTGGACTTGTCTCTGGTTTTGACCATGATATCATCCATGTATTCTTCTATGTTTTGGTGCAGCTGAGGTTCAAAACCAATCTCCCCAGCCCTTGCAAATGTAGAACCATCGCTTTTTAGCCCGAAAGGCATATGTACAAAGCAGTACGTTCCACATATGGTTATAAATGTAGTCTTCTCTTCGTCTTCTTTGGCCATGAATATCTGGTGGTAGCCGGAGTATTGTCGGCGTTCTGGGAACGAGGGTCCCCAGACTTGCCTGCCTACGGCCCACGGCGTGGCTCTGCTAGCAAGCCTGTACGGCCCATCTTCATCAACAAGGAATCAAGACCCTCACGAGAGGCCATGCCTCACGAGGCGGATGACACAAGACCTCCTCAGGAGCAGCCTCCCCAGGCTGGCTCGAGAGGGGCGGAGAGTTCAAGGCCAGGCAAACCTCACGAGGTTCCCGTGACGTGAGCCATGACGATCGAGACCAGGCAGGCGCCAGCGCGCGCAGCATCCTTGTTTCCTCTTTGGTGCTAAGGGCACAAGCGCAGGCGCGGAGTACCGAGGCATCAATCAAAGGTTTCCATATTGGTCCAACGAAACCAACACCAAAAGGACAGCAAGACGGAGGTCACCGTGGAGCCCAAGACGACGTCACCACCAGAGCCTTTGGCAGGCGAAGAATGCTTTTGTCAGGATAAGCTGTACTAGCTGTCCCCTTTCAAATTGGTCATTGTTGGCTCCCTTCTCGCTCAATATTTGCGGAGAGGACCAAGGCGACTATAAATAGAACTAGCCACCACCGTAGCTAGGAGAAGAGATCTGAGATTGGAGCCACCACACCCTTGGCGACACACCCACCAAGCACAAGAACACCTCAACCTCAGGAGGCTGTTCTTCCCCTTGTACTGTTCATCATCAGCCCCAGAGGCAATCCACCACCACCACACTGCAGTAGGGTATTACACCACAACGGTGGCCCGAACCAGTATAAATCTTGTGTCGTTTGCATTGCGAGTTCGTCGAGTTAGTTCGTGAGTCCTTAGCCTAGTTAGGACGTAGATCGGCAGGGGGGAAATCTGTGCTCGCACCCCAGTGTTCGAACCTTAAGGGTTTTCCCGGAACCCGTGATCCGACATTTGGCGCGCCATGTAGGGGTGCGCCGAAGCTTCCTTTCCATTGCTCCGCATCACGTCGCTTCATCATCTCCATGGCGGACACACGCCGCGCCCGCGCTGAGCGCTGGGCTACCCTCGCCACCCGCATTGCTCAGACGGCCCCGGTCAATGGGCCACCCTATCGCTCTCCGTCGCCTGCCGCCAACGCCACCACCGGCCCAGCGGGGAACGAGTAGCAAGCATCCTCGCTGCACCCCTCGGTGCGACAGGACTGCTGCACCGCCACTCCATCACTGACTCTCGCTGGTTCATCGTCTCACGCTCGTCGCGTTCCCACGGACGCACGGGCCACGCTCCTCATGGCGCACGTGCTCCTGTGCTACCGCCCAGTCGACGACCTCTACGAGGACTGGCTTGACCGCATCGCCGAGCTTGTCCACGCCGCAGGGGGCTCCCCTGCGCCGTCCCACTCTCTGCCTCGCCCTCCACCAGCCACGGGCGACGCAGATCATGAAGCACCTCCACCACCTCCGCACCAAGACGGCGCCCTAGCGCCAAGGCACACGGCTCCACGGCGTGACCCACCGCGTCCGGCGCCCGCGCATGAAGAAAGAAGCTATCAAGAAGTCCCTCGACCGCAAGCGAATGCTCCGCCACTGCCCGCACTGCCGCGCCATGATCGTTTGCTGTGGCAAGGCCCCGTGCCGCTTGCCGTAGCAGCGCGCGGGCACCATTACCAAGCTCCACCTCCAAGGTGGGCCCCGGTGACCATGGCCGGCTGCCGCGCCTTCACCCCCGAGCTGCGCAGCGTCGAAAGGCCGGGCAAGTAAAAGCCATATCTGCCTCCTCACTACGACGGCACCCCTGACCCTGCAGAGTTCCTGCAGCTCTACAAGATGAGAATGGAGGCGGCCAACGGCGACGAGAAAGTCCCGGCGAACTGGTTTCCCATGGCTCTAAAGGATGGCCCCCACTCCTGGCTCCTGAACCTGCCTCCAGGCTCGATTTCCTCCTGGGACGAGATGCACAACCGCTTCATCGCCAACTTCTAGGGCACTTGTGACCGCCCCCGGTCGTGGGTGACCTGCGCCGCATCAAGAAACAACCAGGAGAGACCCTGCATAAGTACATCCAGCGCTTCAACAGCACCCGAATCAAGATCCCCAAGGTGACCGACGAGGCCATCATCTCAGCGTCCTCCAACGGCGTCCGCGACGTCAAGATGAAGGAGGAGCTCGCCATCCATGAGGAGTTGTGCATGACCTTGGAGCTGTTCAACATCGCGACCAAGTGTGCAAGAGCTGAGGAGGGGCGCCTCTCCCTCCTCAAGCTCCCTGCTGTGGACCCAGAGGAGAAGAAGACCAAGGCCAAGGACGTGAAGCTCAAGGGAGCAGCCGTGCTCGCGGCGGAGCCAGACGCCAAGCGTGGCAGAGACCAGCCCGAGTCATCCAAGGGAAGCCGACCTTTCTGTGCCTTCCATAACCTGCATACCCACAATGCCAGTGACTGTCAAGAGCTCAGAGCTATTCGAGAAGGACGCTTCGGTCGACGCCTCGAGCGCAGCGACCAAGGCTATGGCTGAGGAGGAGGACGTGGTGGCGGACACTGGGACGACCGCGACCCGCGCCAGGAGTGGCACAGCCGGCCTCGTGAGGACCGCTGGCAGGATCGGCCTCGCGAGGGCGCCTGGAGGGACCAGCCTCGTGAGGCTCGTCCTCAAGGCAACGCTGGCCTTCTTCCACTACCACCACCACCAGAAGGAATGACGACCACTGTCAAGACGAGGGGGCTTGGGGCTTCCAGGAGCCACGCGCTATCGCCTGCATCTCGGGCGGAGCTCAAGCCCCGGCCTCGCAGCGTATCTTCAATCAGTTTGCTCGTGAAGTGAATGAAGTTCTCCCCAAGCTCGAGGCCACACGCCCACTCAGATGGTCCATGTGCCCCATCATGTTCAGTTCGGCAGATCAGCTCAAGTGCGCGGCTATTGCAGGCGTCCTCCCAATGCTCTGTTCACCAGTCATCAGCAACGTGCAAGTCACCAAGACCCTCATCGACGGCGGCGCAGGGCTCAATGTCCTGTCCATCGACACGTTCGACAACCTCCAAGTGCCATATGACCAGCTTCAGCCTACCAAGCCTTTCTCAGGAGTGACCGACGGCTCCACTACCGCGATTGGGCAAGTCCGCCTCCCTGTTACCTTCAGAGAACACAACAACTACCGCACCGAACTCATCGACTTCGATGTCGCCTACATCCACCTGCCATACAACACCATCCTCGGGTATCCAGCCCTGGCCAAGTTCATGGCGGTGACCCATCACGGCTACAATGTCCTCAAGATGCCGGGAAGCGGCGAAATCATCACAGTCCCATGTGAAGAAAGAGACACGGTGTGCTCCCTCGAGTGTGCCTTCCAAGCTGCAGCAATCGACGACCCCGACAGCCAGGGCGAGCACCCTCCTGAGGCCACCCCCAAGAAGAAGAAGCAACTATGCCGCGTAGGGCCTGAGACAAGCGGCGCCTCATCAGGATTGGCGCCCGCGCCTGGGGCGCCTCCCTCCATCGCATAGGAAAGCGCGCCCAGCGCCCCTCTCGGGCAGGGCCCGGGGGCTCTCTTCTGGAGGGCCTCCGACTTTGCCAACATCACGAGGGAGGCGCTCGGGCACCACTTGGAGGCGTGCTTCGCGGCACGTTTTCCTCAGGAGAACACAGGGTAAGGAGTGCCCACCGTTCAGGAGTTCATCACCCAGACCACTAAGGAACTGCAAGACGCAAGGGCCATGCGCGGCGACCGCCGCTCACCAGGTGCAGCTCCCCATCCAGGCGAGGATGCCGGGTTGCGTGTCAGCATCAACGTCCCAGGGCTCAACCGGGCTGCCTGTCAAGAGCTTCTCTGGCCTTCGCGCGTGGGACACTGTGAGGGCCCGCCTCACAGCTACGTTCGCATGCCTTTTGGCCTACCGAGCGTTGCGGCCGCCTATCAATGCAACCTGCGGAGCATCCTGGCGGCTCAGGAGGCCAGGCACCACGCTGTGCTGACGAAGATGAAGACGGTCCTCAAGGAACCCCCTGGACCCCCAGAGCCTTCCGACGCTCAGGGCCACGGTGTCTCATGAGGAGCAGCCCCTTCATTGCAGGCATTCAGCTGCCCCAACTCTCCTTCATCAACAGAACCAAGTGACATTTTCCAAGTTCATTCAGTTGGGAGCGCCCCCAGGGCTGCATCATTCGCAGGCCGCGTGGGTCCGTCCCTGTAGCATGTATCTTTCCTTGTTTATGCCTTTAGCTTACCCTATTGGGGGCACCCCTCGGGCTGCATCATCCCCAAGCCACTCGGGCCGGACCCAGTGGCATGCATCTTCCCTGCGTTTACTTAAGCCAATATGCTTTCCATGCTGAACCTGTCTATGACTATCACCTGCTTGATTGTCACCCACCATGGGAGCCGCGCGCCGGCCGTCTTTCTTCAGGACCCTTCGCGTGAGTAAGTTAAGCACGACGTTTATGCTCGGGCCCGTCCCTGCAGCATTGATAAATCCTGCGGCTGAGCTCTATCTGGTGGGCCGGCCCCGTTCACTCACCTCCTGGGTCCGTTGGTGCTTGGCTTTTTCACGTGATGACTTCAGGAGATTCGTTCAGCGCAGGTTGTCTAACCATCTCGCAGGACCAAGACAGCAAACAAGAATCAAGACCAGGCGCAACCCGCCTTGAGGTAGGGCCTCGTGAGTCCCACGCTGGCCCATGAGTGCCCAGATACACCTCCTCTAGCCCTACCGTGCAAGCCACGTGTCAGGGCGGGGCTGTACACACCCCGGGGGCTCTCCGCAGTAGGGAGTCCCCTCTCACGCACCAGAAGCAAACCAGAAATCACCACGGCGACCGGTGCCCTTCCTCGCGCTAACTTGCAGGAACTTCCTGAGGGCCAGAGTAGGTGGTACCGCGAACTCTCCTTCTTCTCTCATGCGATTCGCTTGCGCGTTAAAAGGGGGCTCCTGGGCATCGCACCTCAGGAGCTCTTACTGGCTCTCCAGCCCTCACCCCCTGGCTTTGACCATGGCATGCGACCTGGCATACCAGCGGCGGCTGAGCTCGCTCGAGGGCCAGGACCTGAGGATGTATAGCACCAAGAAGAACATGGAGGGGAGGGGGAGATGCGCACGAGCCTGACCTAGCTATACTACAGCGACCGACGTGCGAGTCCGGCACGACTCAAGGAGCCGACACCGAACAACCAATATAAGATCTCGCTTTGGATTCACCAGTCACGACGGCACAAGACCCTCGCTCGCTCCCTTCGCTGCCCTGCTGCGACAACATTTTCTTCCTTTCCCATCCTAAGACAGCTGCTTGCGCGCTAAAGGGGACCTCTTGAGCATCGTGCCTCAGGAGCTCTTACTGGACCTCAGGCCGCTCACCTCCTGGACTTGACCACCGCACACGACCTGGCATACCAGCGACTGTTGTAGCCTGCCTAGGGACCAGGACCTGGCAGCGTAGAGCACCAAGCTGCTGCAGGATTGGAAAGGGGAGGTCGAGCCTCGGCAGGATATGCGCAAACAAATCTTCATAATGGGGGCTATATTGACAAAAGGCATTACAAACACTTTACACGCCCCACGGGGTCCATTTCTCGATTCCTCGCAGGGAACAAAAGGGAAGGAATTCCTAGGGGTTCTATCTACGCGCACCGGATGTGGCCGACGCCATCATCAACAGTGGGCCACGTGAGGCCGGCGCCAACCCCATCCAGATCAGCAGTGATGGCGGCTGGACGCCGCGGCCCTGCTCTAGGCTTGGCGGGAGCTTGGGGGAACGTAGCTGTCATCGCTTGTCTCCAGAGACTCCAAGAGCTCAGGGGAGTCGCTGGACCACCAGGAGTCTGGAGGAGCTGCAGGCAAGACCCATGGTGGGCCCCACGCCCGCCGCAGCGTTGTCCTGGCAACCTCCTTCAGGGCAGCACTCCAGGCGGTGGCCTTCCTCGTCGAAGACCTTAAAGAACAACATGGAGGCATGCCATACTCAAAGTGGATCGCGAGGGCGCCCTCCGCACGGCAGACTTGGGCAATCTCGCCCCAGCCTCGGGTCATGAAGATCTTCCCGGAGGCAATGGTTCCAATCTCCACTCTAGTCGCTGGGGCATCGCAGTCGGCATGCTGCAACCAAAGTTCGCGAAGGCCCCTTGGCGGCATCTCGGCGGCGAAGAACGACGGGAGGCATATCCAGGTGCTCGGAGGCATCTCTACCCACAACACTAACTCGCGCGAAGAGTCTGCAACCTGGACCCTTGGGGCGACGGCGTGCGCCTCCGCGGCACGGCGACCACGGCCCTGGCGCGGGCGGCGCCGCTCACTGCTCCTCCTTTCGAAATCGTCGGCGTGAGCGTACAAGGGCAACGGGTACCCAGGAGGCGGCCCCTCATACCAAGGCTGCGACACCACTGGCCTCATGACCATCTCGTGGCGATGACACCTCCTTTTCTTCGGCGGGAGCAGCTGAGGCTCATTGACGGGAGCCTTGCCCTTCTTTGCAGCCGAGAACCTTTGGATCGGTGCCATGTCTGTACAAGCAAGGAGAGGAGCAAGGGAGGAGAAGAAGCGGGAGAGGCAGAGGAAAGATGGGCGACGGGGGCTCCGCCCCCTCCCATTTATACCAGGAGAAGGCCAACCAGCACCCCCCACGATCACAGGTAATGATGGTTTTCCTTGCATGTCGCAGGGACTAGTCAAGTTGGGCAGTTGCTGAGGCAGTGTGGGGAAGCGGAGACGCCCATGTCCAATCAACCGCCACGCGTCGACCGAGGTCGCAGGCTATTGGGGCCTACGGCGCTCCGCATTTGACCATTGGCTTCGCCTCGAAGCCAAGCCCGAGCGCGCCTTGGGCTCGAGGGCTACTGTTGGCGTTCTGGGAATGGGGGTCCCCAGACTTGCCTGCCTGCGGCCCATGGCGTGGCTCTGCTAGCAGGCCTGTACGACCCATCTTCATCAACAAGGAATCAAGACCCTCGCGAGGGGCCAAGCCTCGCGAGGTGCAGGACACAAGACCTCCTCAGGAGCAGCCTCCCCAGGCTGGCTCGTGAGGGGCGGAGAGTTCAAGGCCAGGCAAACCTCGCGAGGTTCTCGTGACGTGAGCCATGACGATCGAGACCAGGCGGGCTCCAGCGCGCGCAGCGTCCTTGTTTCCTCTTCGGTGCTAAGGGCGCAAGCGCAGGCGCTGAGTACCGAGGCATCAAGCAAAGGTCTCCATATTGGTGCAACGAGACCAAGACCAGAAGGATGATAAGAGGAGGTCACCGTGGAGCCCAAGATAGCGTCACCACCAAAGCCTTTGGCAGGTGAAGACTGATTTTGTCAGGATAAGCTGTACTAGCTATCCCCTTTCAAATTGGCCATTGTTGGCTCCCTTCCCGCTCAATATTTGGGGAGAGGACCAAGACCACTGTAAATAGAACTAGCCACCACCGTAGCTAGGAGAGGAGATCTGAGATTGGAGCCACCACACCCTTGGCGACACACCCACTAAGCACAAGAACACCTCAACCTCAGGAAGCTGTTCTTCCCCTTGTACTGTTCATCATCAGCCCCAGAGGCAATCCACCACCACCACACTAGAGTAGGGTATTACACCACAATGGTGGCCCGAACCAGTATAAATCTTGTGTCCTTTGTGTTGCGAGTTCATCGGGTTAGTTCATGAGTTCTTAGCGCGCACCCCAGTGTTCAAACCTTAAGGGTTTTGCCGGAACCCGTGATCCGACAAGTATGCATTAAGGAAAGAGAGGAAGTCACATCATGAAGTGGAATCAATGATCTGGTCGATCCGTGGCAAGGGGAAGGGATCCTTTGGACATGCTTTGTTCAAGTCAGTGAAGTCAATGCAAAGTCTCCACTGCCCATTTTCCTTGCGCACCACCACTAGATTTGCTAACCAAGTTGGATGCAACACTCCTCTGACCACACCCGCTGCTTCGAGTTGTTGATTTCTTCGGTGATGAACTGCTGCTGCTGCAAGGCTTGCTTTCTCACCTTCTGCTTGACGGGATGGGCATGAGGGCAGACGACAAGGTGGTGCTCGATTACCTCCCTGGGAACACCGGGGATATCAGATGGTTGCCGTGCAAACACATCAACGTTCGCCAGTAGGAAGGCAACAAACGCGCTTTCCTATTTGTCATCAAGGGTGGCACCAATGGTGAAAGTACCATCAGTGCCATCCTGCCTCGCCGGAACCTTCTTTGTTGTTGGGGGAGTAGCCTTGTGTTTCTTACCAGTCAAACATTCCGGCAAGTCGCTGCCGGGCGCAGCGCACTCCAAAGAGGCGCGCTTCCCGGGGTCCTTGTCGGTGTCATATCTAGCTTTCTTACTCTTCTTTCCTTCCTTGGCGGGGGCCAAGGCCACAACGGCCTCTGCTGCAACTGCATCTCTATACGTAGTGTTGACGCATATAACTGCATCCTTCTTATCTGATGGGATGGAAATGACTCTGATTGGCCCCGGCATCTTCAAGGTGTTATATGCGTAATGGAATCCGCCATGAACTTGGCCAAAGCTGGACGGCCAAGGATCCCGTTGAATGGAAGGATAAGCTTGACCACATCAAACACAACTTTCTCAGTCCTGAAGTTTAGTTCCCCGCCAAACGTATTGGCAATGTAATCTTTCCCTTAAGTTGGCTCCTTCCTTGGTTGATCCCTTGGAATGTGCCAGTCCTCTTGAGGTCTTTGATATGTCTCCAACTTATCTATAATTTTATTGTTCCATGCTATTATATTATCCATCTTGGATGTTTTATATGCATTAGTATGCTATTTTATATCGTTTTTTGCAACTAACCTATTAACCTAGTGCCCCGTGCTAGTTGCTATTTTTTCCTTGTGTTTGTCTTCTACAGAAAATCAATACCAAATGGAGTCCAAACAGAATGAAACTTTTTGAGGATTTTTCTTGGACCAGAAGACAATCACGGAGCTTCAGGAAGAGGCCAGAAGACCCACAAGGGGGCCACAAGCCCTAGGGGCACGCCACAAGGCTTGTGGGCCCCTCGCAGATCTCCTAACACTACAAAAAAGACACACCCATTACATTCGGGCCGAATATTTTTTTTCTGTCATGCTTATGACACTTCTATGATGATAATTGTGACAAAACCCGGCATCATCATAGATGTGGTGGGATCCTACTTCTGTGACAAAAAATCATGACAGAAAATGGGCTTTTCGTCCTGGGCGGGCCGGAGACACAACTGCATGACATTCTGTGGGCCGTCCATGACGGAAAAAACCGTGCTAGAAGTGAGGGCGAGGAAAATATCAGGGAGTTCCCGGTTACGGTGGGTGGTCGGGGCCGAGCGATGCATGGAGGTTTGCATGTTTCTTTCATACACGTATGCGTGTGTGTGCGAGGTGTTGCACTCTAACTGAACCCGAGCGAGGCATTCGCTAACTGAATCCGAGCGATTGCATTGCAGGCTACGCGTTACTGAACCCAAGCAATCGATCGATCTGGCTATTAACTGAACTCGATCGAGCGATTCCTTCGCCACTGTTGCTAACTGAAGCCGATCGAACCTGCTGCCTCTTGATGAACAGTGAGCGTTGTTGGGGGGTTGGATGGACAGTTCCCGGTGGGGGTTGGATGAAGAGGACTCCATGGTAGTAGAGGTCATTGCCGCTGGATGAACATGACCCCGATCGAGCCAGTTGGGGGTGGATGAACAGGACCCCGTGGAGGGCTGGATGAACAGGACGACCCCGTGGAGGGTTGGATGAACAGTAACCCGTGGAGGGGTGGTTGAACATTACCCCGTGGAGAGGGCGTGTTGAATAGTAGCTGGTGGAGGAGCGGTGGAGGCTAGATGAACAGGAGCCCGTTGATGAACACTCGCAGGTGGAGGCCGGAGGAGGTCGACGGTGGATGAACAGTAGCACGTGGAGGCTGGAGGAGGTCGACGGTGGAGATGAACAGTAGCCCATGGAGTCCCATTTGACGGTACGCCACACCCCTCCCGATGAACAGGACCCCCGTTTGGACTGTAGCACTCCAACACAAGTCCATTTCCACCGTTTTGTGGTACGGCACACCCCTCCCGATCAACAGGACCCCGTTTTGACTGTAGGAGGTCGAAGAGTAGTCCATTTCCTCCATTTAGCAGTAAGCCACACCCCTTTCCGGTGAACAAGATCCCATTTCGACTGTAGGCGGTTGAACACAAGGCCATTTCCTCCGTTCCGCGGTACGCGAGGCCTCGTTTTGATTGGCTATTCCTTCCAAGCCGATTGGCTCCGGATGAACACGGCGCATTCCGTTGCCTCCCGATGAACACGATGATGCAGTTTCTCAACTCTGACCTAGCCGGTTGGCTGCCAATGAACATGACGCTGTCACTGCCTCTCCATGTACACGAGCCCTGCCGTACGTATGCGCGAGTAGGCTTTTGAGACCCCGCCCATATGTACGTACATGACCGTATTTACTTTCTTGCACCCTGGCTATACGTACGTGTACATGCTACATCCGTGCCTCAACTACGATACGTGCCCTTCCTTACTCGGCCATGGTTCATCGCTGCACCTGCAGACAGATCAATCGAGCAGTATGTACGTACACGTTCGCGACCAGAATGACAACGCTGTGTACGCTTTGACCAGGTGGGTCCTGACTGTCAGGGAGGATAATGAGTTACTTCCTTGCGTGCAAAGATGTAGCTGGTGGGTTCTAGCAGTCAGGGGAGAAACATTTTTTCGTGAAATATGGTGGCCCGTCCTGTGGGTCCCTGCTGTCAGGTGGAAGAATCATTATTTTGCGCGTAATAAGGAGGCACTTCCTTGCCGCGGCCGTAAACCCAGCTATCAACCTCTCCTCATACAGTACTCTTCCGATGGAAGTCGTTCCTTGACCACATTGACCACACCGCGCCGAGAGCACCAAGGCGGTGGATGACGGCGAGGCCTAGGAAGGGGACGATACAGAGCCGGGGAAGACGCAACAGTGAATGCCCACATGGAGAGGAGTACGAGGGTTTGTTGGTTCGACTCGGTGTGAGGCTGCCATCACCGCAGAATAACAGGGGATGTGGGTGAGCAGAGGGATGGCCTAGCCAACGGTGGGCGTAGTAGGGGTGGTGAGGTCTCTGTGGCAGCACAGCCGGCCACGACAGGCAGGAGTAAGCGGCATGACTGGCGTTGGTTTGGGCGGCTGGAGCAAGAAGACCAGAGGTTGAGGAAGCACAACGGCCATTGAATGGACACCGTATGGTCACTGGAGCTAGAATCATTTATATTGACTAATTTGACAAAGCCCTCCATCCTCGTCAACTTAGTAGGCCCACAAGTCAGCCTCCCACTATGGTGGGTCCCAGCTAGCAGGGGGTATTCTTTTTTGTGTCTAATAAGCAGGCACTTCATCGCGTTGGAAGATATAGCTGGTGGGTCCGAGCTGACAGCGGGAGGAACGTTTTTTCGCGAAATACAGAGGTCCTTCTGGTGGGTCCCAGCTGTCAGGTGGAGGAATCATTATTTTGCGCGTAATAAGGAGGCATTTCCTTGTGTGCGGCCGTGGACCGAGCTGTCGGCCTCTCCACATACAATCCACTTCGGATGGATGTTATTCGTTGACCATGCTGACCACGCCATGCCGACAACACTAGGGCGGTGGATGATGGCGAGGCCTAGGAAGGGAACGACACGGAGCCAGGGAAGACTCGACTGTGGTTGCCCACGCGATGGGGACTACGAGGGTTTACTGGTTCGGCTGCCGTCGTCGGAAAATAACATGAGGTGTGAGTGAGTAGAGGAATGGCACGACCAGCGATGGAGTAGGGTGGGGCAGTGCGGCCTGTGCGGCAGCACAGCCGGCCACGGGAGGCGGGAGCAGGTAGTCCCATCGGCGCTGGTTTGGGCGGCTGGAGCAAGAAGATCAGATATTGAAGAAGCAGCACGGCCGTTGGATTAACATCCAACGGTCACTGCTGCTAGAATCGTTTGTGGACTAAGTTGACAAAGCCTTCCGTACACGTCAACCTAGTAGACCCACAAGTCGGCCTCCAAATATGTCCCAAACAGCACACAACCCGAAATTTCTAGCCAGATTCAAATTAATTTAAAAATTAAACATACCTTAATTTAAATCCAATGAAATTTTACCCGCACAAAAATAATGAAATTTGAAATATCAAAATTTGAAAGAAAAAAGTATTTTGGAACTAATTGCATGTTTGCTGTATTTTTTTCATTTTACAGCCCATTTATTACTACTTATAGACCATTTCTTATTACTTATAGCCCATTTTCTGGGCAAGCCCGAATGCATCCCTCCTCGTCTTGAAAGGTTTCCGGCCCAGCACGGCATAGAAAAGCTACTGGGCCTACGTTGGTTATTCTACAAAAAAACAAAATAGCCGGGAAAGCCATTTTCAGAAAGGAAAAAACAAACTGGGCTGGTCATGTGGTAAACATATGAAATAAAATCCTGGGCTATATAGGCCACAACTCCTGCACAACCCAGTTGATACCCTTCTCCGTCGCCCAAAAAAATTACTGTGCGCGCTGCTAGGTCCCTACTATCATCCTCACCATGTACAGTCATCTCCTTATTCCTCTCGGTTGTTGACCATGTTGACAACACTAGAGGGCGGCGCTGCGGTGAGTGAACCAAGGCGGAGGATGATGGTGAGGCCTCGGGCGGTAATGAACAGGAGCTGGGGAAGATGCGCAGAGTTTTAGGGTGTGATGTGGCCATGATGCGTGCGCGGCAGCACAGCCACCCGTGGGAGGCGGGAGCAGGTGGTCCCACCGGTGCTGGTTTGGCTTTGGCAGCTGGAGGAAGAAGAGACTGAAGAAACACGACAAACATTGAATGTCAATCTAATGGTCAAGGTTGGCACAATCGTTTGTTGACTAAGCCGACACCAAGTAGCATACTTTTTATATGTAGGAAGAAAAGAAAAACTGGGCTCGTTCACCTAATAACATTCCCGAAACTGCGATCGTTCGATCTTGCTTCACAACTAAAACTGCGAGGAAAATGTGTTTGTCTACCATCCTCCTCCCAGGGAACGTTCGCCACATAAGTGACTAGCACCCTTAGTTTTCAACCAAGAGGTCTTGGGTTCGAGTCCAAGGAACTCTCAGTTTTGTCCTCCTCCCTTCCTCGCAAAAAAAGAAAGAAAATCAAAGACTTGAGAAGGCGTACAGAACAAGCTAGTGTATGAGTAAAGAGACGTTGCTGAGTTTTAGAAAAAGAGAGACGTGCCCCTGTAGCTAGTTCAAATCCAAACCTAGACTATGAGTATATATGGTGCTATGCTACTCTGCAAGTAATGAAACTGACATATCCAACGTTCGCTTCTCCTCTTCTATACTTACTCTCCCTAGCATCAGAAGCTTTGGCCGCAACAACCATGTCTGCTGGCTGCTTGTCCACCTGCTCTTTAGTAGGCAACAACTAGATATGCGCCAAGTCTCCACCCATACCATCGCCTATGGGTCTCATCACACCCCCGCAGGCACACGCACCGCAGCCGGTTGCTCATCGCAACCCGCTGCCGTTGGTATGGTGCCACTACTGCAAATCACGCAGAGTCATCTGTCGCGTCGCAACCACAATCCTCAACCATGGCCGAGTCTTCTACAAATGCCTGAATCATGGGGTATAATATGTTTAAGTGTTGTTCTGATGCTTTCAGTTGCTGATTTTTTTAATAGTTTGGTTGATGATCTTCCAATTTGATTCGTGCAGAAAAGGGAAGATTCGTGTGATTTGTATTTCTACGAAGTTGCTGATGTGGGGGAATGCAACTACGCTGATTACTTGGTTAGCCGAGGAATCCCAATACCAGGAGGTTGGGGTGTTGGACAAGTAACCGAAGGAAAGGAAGAAGAGGAAGATGCAGAGCAGAAGGTTAAAGAAGTAGTTCCTCTGATCCTGGCCAAGCAACATCTATTGAATGGCCTTGACAACAATGAGGAGATGAAAGATCTTGTGAAGATAATGGGCAAAATTGATGTGCTCTGTAGGATGATTGTCTGTTTATTTGCAATGTATGTAGCACTCGTGATATATTCAGTGGCTATGACATGAGCACTTTGCCGAAACTAGTAATGAATGAAACCTGTTTAGCAGGCTGGGCGTAGTGTTGTGAACATCTAATGATTTCTATTAATGGAAATCTGGGGGTATCCCCTTTTGCTAATAAATAAATAAATTAGTAGAGGCCCTGTCGGCTTAGCTTTGTTCCCATTCGAAGATGTTGAGTAAATTGCAGCCCAACAGCAAACTATGTCATTAGATTCAAGTTTCACAGCCAAATATAAGTACAACTAAACAACAATGTCATCATGTTTTAGTCATCATACAATCACCAAACACAAATCAACATACATAATAAGTGATGTTCTCACAACAAATTACTAAACAACAAGTTCATCAGGTTTCGGTTGTCATAGCAAACACAATTTCACATAGTAGATAAAAAATGTCTTCTGACAGGCACATATGACAAAAGCAATCTAATCATCATCCGCAGCAGCGTCAACATCTTCGCCATGTGTATCAATCTGAATCGTAATTCCACACAGTGTCATCTTCTTCTTCATCCTCAATGTCCTCGAACATTAGCTTCTTATTGATCAACTCTTGTATGTCTGCAGCTCGACAAGCAATCTTTTCGCCAGCGTCATTGAAGTGATGGTTCTCAAAGATATTAGGAACATCTGTGGAATCTTGTACATCAGGAGTAGTGTAAGCATCATCTTGCTGTGCAACTTCATTAAACAAATTCCTGTGATCAAACCTTTGCAATACTCTTGAAAGCACAAGTGATCCCTAGGTGGTTTTGGTAATTAATGTCAACGTATCTCTTGTTGGACTAACATTTTTATCTAGTATGTTTCAGATAAGTTCAACAGTGAAGTGGCATGGACTAGAGGATGTGAAAACCCTTCAAGATGCTAAGGACAAAGGATTGGCTCAAGCTCAAAGCTCAAGACTCTACATTTTCTATTTTAGTGATCCAAGATCACATTGAGTATATAAGAAAAGCCAATACTATCAAGGAGGGATGAGGTGTTGCTTAATGAGGTTCTTGCTCAAAATGCTTAGTGATATGCTCCAAAACCCTCAACTACTTTCTCACATCCACATATGACCTAAACCAAAAGTCAAACTTGGCCTCACCGATTCTTCCTATCTGGCGCCATCAAGTTTCAAATGTCACACCCACTGCCATTGGATGAGTCTACTTTGGAGGAAGATGGATGAGTCTACTTTGGGGAGTCTTAGACGTAGAGTGCCTATTCTTGATGGAGAATATTTTCATGAGTGGAAAAATGAAATGCTTGATATTTTCAATGAATATCATTTGAACAAGTACATTACTAGCCCTTGTGCACCTCATGTTGATCCTTTGCATCCTACCCTTGATGAGTCTATTGACATGATTCGCAATCTTAGAACTGTTAATCTTCTCACTAGAGGCTTGCCTAGAAACTTGATTGGATGTTTGCCTACTCTTAAGTGTGCCTACAGCATATGGAAATTTCTTGAGGAACTCTTTCCAAATTATTCCTTGAAAGATCTAGATGAAATTCTCCATAAATCCATTGCCTTGATTAAGATGAATTCCAATGATCCCAAATTTGGTGACTGCTTATTTGAGCTTACTAATCTTACGAGTGCCAAAGGAGATGTTGGAATCATTAGAAATATCATTCCCAGAGCTATTAGAATTCATAAAGATAACTATAGAAATGATCATTTATCTAATGAATTACCCTCTCTAGGAATTGATCAACCACAAGATGATGTTGAAGATGGAAACTATGATGAGGATGATGACAGTGACTATGACCTTGATGATGCGATGAGACACTTTCGTCTTATGGCAAATCTTCGCGGCTACATGGTCGGAGGAAAGGAATGGGTCCTTGATAGTGGATGTACTGATCATTTGACCGGAGATAAAGATCTGTTCCGTTAGCTTGCTGAAAACGATGGCCCTCGAAAATATGTCACCTTTGGTGATAACTCAAAGGGTAAGGTGGTTGGCCTCGGTAAGGTGCCCATCTCACATGATAGCTCCATACAAAATGTCATGCTCGTTGAATCTCTTGGGTACAATTTACTTTCAGTATCTAGACTTGCTGATTTCGGTTTCAATGTTTTATTCACTGAAGTAGATTGCCAAGTGTTTTGTAGAGAAAATCGTAAAATGGTCTTTACCGGAATATGTAGAGGTGATCTTTACATTGTTGATTTCACTAAAAAGGCTCAACCTAGAACTTGCTTAATTGCTAAATCTTCTAAAGGTTGGTTATGGCATAGACGATTAGGTCATGTTGGTATGTGAAACCTTGACAAGCTTATTAAAGGAAATCATATCCTTGGCATTAACGATGTCATATTTGATAAGGATAGACTTTGTAGTGCTTGTCAAGTAGGTAAATAGGTTGGAGGAAGGCATCCCGTGAAGAACATCATGACCACAAGGAGGCCACTCGAGCTACTTCACATGGATCTTTTTGGTCCAAACGCTTACAAAAGTCTTGGTGGAAATTCTTTTGGTCTAGTTATAGTTGATGATTTTTCAAGATTTATGTGGGTGTTCTTTCTCGATGATAAATCGCAGATCCAAAAGATCTTCAAAAACTTCGCTAGGAAGGCCCAAAATCAATTTGAAGTGAAAATCAAGAAGGTTCGCAGCGACAACGGAACGGAGTTCAAGAACGCAAATGTGGATACCTTTCTTGACGAAGAAGGGATTTCACATGAGTTCTCGGCTACGTACACACCTCAAAAGAATGGAGTTGTTGAGAGGAAGAACCGGACACTCATCGAAATGGCAAGAACGATGCTTGATCAATACAAGACGCCAAAATACTTTTGGGCAGAAGCGGTTGAGACAGCTTGTCATGCAACAAATCGCTTGTATCTTCACAAGCTACTCGGTAAGACGGTATACAAGCTCCTCACCGGTAACAAACCACAAGTTGGATACATTCGAGTATTCGGCTCAAAGTGCTACATTCTTGATAAGCATCGTCGCTCTAAATTTGCTCCTAAGTCTCATGAAGGTTTTCTACTTGGTTATGGCTCAAACTCTTACACATACCGTGTCCACAACACTTTCACCCGAAAGGTTGAAGAGACGGTAGATGTGAAGTTTGATGAATCTAATGGCTCGCAAGTAGAGCAACTGCCGATTAATGTAGGAGACAAAGACCCTTCGGAAGCCATCCAAGACTTGTCTATTGGCAAGATTCGTCCAACGGAGGTGAAGGAGAGTACCTCGTCCATCCAAGTGGAAGCTTCTACCTCACAACAAGGTGAACCAAGAGTTGATACGGAAGCATCCACAAGTGGGAAACATCAAGATGAAGAAAATGAGGAAGTGCATCAAGATGAATGCCAACAACCTTCTTCTCCACCATGACAAGAGAACGACAACGTCAACAACGAAGAAGGCCAAGAAGAAGAACAAGATGAAGAAGATGTTCAACCAAGATCCAAGCAAAAGCATTCACGAGTTCGAGCAATAATTTCTAAAGATCACCCCATCGAGCAAATCTACAATGATATCCAAACCAGGAGAATCACTCGCTCAAAAACTCATTTAGCTAAGTTTTGTGAACACTATTCATTCATCTCTCGCATTGAACCTATGAAGGTCGAAGAAGCATTAGAAGATCCGGATTGGATAAACGCTATGCATGAAGAGCTACACAACTTTGTGAGAGATCAAGTGTGGTCATTGGTTGAAAAGCCCGACAACAACCACAACATCATTGGTACCAAATGGGTGTTTCTCAACAAGCAAGATGAAGATGGTCAAGTCGTCCGCAACAAAGCACGCCTAGTTGCCCAAGGCTACACTCAGGTCAATGGTATGGACTATGGTGAGACATATGCCCCCGTTGCTAGACTTGAGTCCATTCGCATCTTACTTGCCTATGCTAATCATCATGATATCACCTTGTACCAAATGGACATTAAAAGTGCTTTTCTGAATGGTGAAATAGAGGAGGAAGTTTATGTTAAGCAACCTCCCGGATTTGTCAATCCTAAGAAACCTAATCATGTTTACAAACTTCACAAAGCTCTTTATGGTCTTAAACAAGCTCCTAGAACAAGGTATAAATTCTTGACCAAGTTTCTTATTGAAAAAGGCTTTGAAATTGGAAAAATAGATTCTACTCTTTTTACTAAAAGGGTTAATGGAGAACTATTTCTGTGCCAAATTTATGTCGATGATATTATATTTGGATAACCTAACCCTCATTTTGGAAAGCTAATGTCGGAGAAGTTTGAGATGTCGATGATGAGTGAACTCAAATTCTTTCTCGGTTTGCAAATCAAGCAAACTAAGGAAGGCACCTTTGTATCTCAAACGAAGTACACCAAGGACTTATTCAAGAAGTTCAATATGCAAGAATGCAAATGTATGACTACACCCATGCCTACTAGTGGACATCTTGATTTAACCAAAGATGGTGAACCGGTTGATCAAAATGTTTATCGCTCTATGATTGGTTCATTGTTATATCTATGTGCTTCACGTCCCGATATTATTCTAAGTGTGTGCATGTGTGCACAATATCAAGCCGCTCCTAAAGAATGTCATCTTAAGGCCGTGAAAAGGATAGTGAGATACTTAATCCATACATCAAATTTTGGCATTTGGTATCCAAAAAGGGCTTCCTTTGATCTTGTTGGCTACTACGATTCGGACTATGCCGGTGAAAAGGTTGATAGAAAGTACACTTCGGGTACTTGTCAATTTCTTGGTAGATCTCTTGTATCTTGGTCCTCCAAGAAACAAAACTCGGAAGCCTTATCCACCGCCGAAGTGGAATACATTGTCGTTGGATCATGTTGTGCTCAATTACTTTAGATGACCAAACTCTTAAAGATTATGGAATATATGTGAAACATGTTCCGTTGCTATGATAGAATGAAAGTGCTATTAAAATTTCTCACAATCCCGTGCAACATTCTTGAACTAAGCATATTGAAGTTCGCCATCATTTCATTCTAGATCATGTTGCCAAAGGGGGCATTAATCTTAAGCATGTTCGCACCGATAAGCAATTGGCGGATATATTTACCAAACCACTTGATGAGAAAGTGTTTTGCAGGTTAAGAGGTAAATTGAACATCATTGATTCTTCAAACATGGAGTAGGAACTCCATTTAATACATGCAAGGCATGAGCCTATGACTAATCCTTGATATTTCTCTTATGTTGACTATCTTATGTCTTGGATATATTTGCACCTTGCATGCTATCTAACCCGTGTAGGTACTTGCATGAATCGAAATCTATGAGATTGCAACATCTTGAGAAATTTCTATATCACCAAGTCGCTACACAATGGTGGATGAAGACAAGGAAGCACGCAACCATTCAAACATATCCTTTGACAAATTCTATCATGATTGTCATTTTGGATACACAAGTGCTCTTTCTTGAAAAAACTAAACCATGTAGGTAGATGGACTCAAACTTCAAGTGATGCTCCCAACTCTTGATGAGCTACATCAACCTTAAGCAACCCATACAAGTTCAACTACATGATCATGATCAACACCACCACCCAAGGTATGTTATTCCATCTTAGAGAAGCTTTACTCCAAGTCATGGGATAAAGCAACTCAACAAGATGTGAATACATCGAGATGCTTTAACGAAAAATGGTAACCCCATTTTGAGATTAAACGATGAGTATGACCAAAGATTAAGTGATCTCACTTGACTCCTAAGTCAATATACTCTAACATAGGTGACTTTGTCACCGCCCAATTCTAGATGAAGTTCTCTTGTGCTCTTGCATTTGTCTCATGCATATTTGTTTCCCTCTTCAAAAAAACCTCATCTATATTCTTTTTAGTTTCTTCTCTTTTATTTTCTGTTATGCATTTTCTGCATTAAATTCCTTGCAAATCCTTGTGAGATCTTACTTGTCTAGTGAGCTGAGGTGATAAGTGTTTTCTCTGTGATGAACTCGGTCACACCGGGCTGTTTACCTCGGTCCAACCGAACTCTTTCGGTGCCACCGAAGCACCAAACTCGGTGCTACCGATTTCACTGCAGGAAAAACATCTTTCCACTTGTCTCTCAATTCTTTTTGATCCAGCTTCACTCAATGAATCTTGTCCTCGACCAGCATCCTACTCGAATTGCTGCTTTGTTCTGTGACTCAAGGAACAAACCCATCATGACAAAAAATCCAGAAGAACCCTTCTTGGAAATTGATGTCAAAGGGGGAGAGAGAGATCATCACATCAATGCTTAATCATATCTATAGGGGGAGAGAATACTGTAGGGAAGAAAGAGACCCCAGATGCCTGGTGTTCAAGAGGAGAGAAGTCACATGTCTTCAAGAGGGGAAAGACATGTTCATATTTGCTCGATTGCATTAGCTCTGTTTACTTCCTTTGAGCTCTATTTTTGCTCTGATTTTCTGTTCCCTATCTTCTCCCAATATCCCATGTTAGATTCAGGGGGAGCAAGACATCTAAGGGAAAGAAATCCTTGAATTTATTGCATATCTTTACCTTTGGGGACACGTCTTTATCCAATGTGGTACTTAGTACTCACTCTACATGTCATCCCAGTCTTGGTACTCTTGTGGTCTCTCTTGTTTGCTCTGGCCAGTAGGTGTATCTGTGTTATCTAACCTTGTTTACGCAGGTTCATCCCATCCTAAGCCAACTCAAGACCACAAGGTAAGTATATGCATCACAGTCATGTGAATGAGAATTTCTTGCTGATGTACATACTATTTGCAAGAAGGACTCATGAGCATGAAGGTACATTTCTCATATTTTCATCATTTTCTCTGATGCATATAGCCAAGATACATGTAACACATTGCTTACTCTGTCATGTCTATGCATTCACATGCTCCTATATTCCATATTCACATGTAGGGGGAGCCTATGCAAGTTACATGTCTTTCCAAAGCTTTACTTACTACTCTTAATATCTTGATCTAAAGCTTTGATGTATGTTGTCATCAATTACCAAAAAGGGGGAGATTGAAAGCACAAGTGCTCCCTAGGTTGTTTTGGTAATTAATGTCAACATACTTGTTGGACTAACATTTTTATCTAGTATGTTTCAGATAAGTTCAACAGTGAAGTGGCATGGACTAGAGGATGTGAAACCCCTTCAAGATGCTAAGGACAAAGGATTGGCTCAAGCTCAAAGCTCAATACTCTACATTTTCTATTTTAGTGATCCAAGATCACATTGAGTCTATAAGAAAATCCAATGCTATCAAGGAGGGATGAGGTGTTGCTTAATGAGGTTCTTGCTCAAAATGCTTAGTGATATGCTCCAAAACCCTCAACTACTTTCTCACATCCACATATGACCTAAACCAAAAGTCAAACTCGGCCCCACCAATTCTTCCTATCCGACGCCACCGAGTTTCAAATGTCACAGCCACTGCCACAAACCCTAGGAAAATCGGTCTCACCGATAGGGATCTCTGTCTCACCGAGATGGGATTGCAAACTCTCTATTGCCTATTGCAATACTTTTGGTCTCACCGAAACTTGCGATCGGTCCCACCGAGATTGCAATGTAAACTCCCTATTTCCCTTTTGTAACATTTCGGTCTCACTGAAATGAGCGATCGGTCCCACCGAGTTTACCTGACCAACTCTCTGGTTAGCTTATTACAAAAATCGGTCTCACCGAGTTTGTGTAATCGGTCTCACCGAGATTACGTTATGCCCTAACCCTAATCATGTCGGTCCTACCGAGTTGCATGTCGGTCCCACCGAAAACTCTAGCGGTCACTAGCTTTGCTGAATCGGTCCGACCGAGTTTAACCATTCGGTCCCTCCGAGTTTGGCAAGTTGTGTGTAACGGTTAGATTTTGTGTGGAGGCTATATATACCCCTCCACCACCTCTTCATTCGTGGAGAGAGCCATCAGAACGAACCTACACTTCCAACTTACTTTTTCTGAAAGAGAACCACCTGCACTTGTGTTGAGACTAAGATATTCCATTCCTACCATATGAATCTTGATCTCTAGCCTTCCCCAAGTTGCTTTCCACTCAAATCTTCTTTCCACCAAATCCAAATCCTATGAGAGAGAGTTGAGTGTTGGGTAGACTATCATTTGAAGCACAAGAGCAAGGAGTTGATCATCAACACACCATTTGTTACTTCTTGGAGAGTGGTGTCTCCTAGATTGGCTAGGTGTCACTTGGGAGCCTCCGACAAGATTGTGGAGTTGAACCAAGGAGTTTGTAAGGGCAAGGAGATCGCCTACTTCGTGAAGATCTACCGCTAGTGAGGCAAGTCCTTCGTGGGCGATGGCCATGGTGGGATAGACAAGGTTGCTTCTTCATGGACCCTTCGTGGGTGGAGCCCTCCGTGGACTCGCACAACCGTTACCCTTCGTGGGTTGAAGTCTCCATCAACGTGGATGTACGATAGAACCACCTATCGGAACCACGACAAAAACATTTGTGTCCCCAATTGCGTTTGAATCTTCTAAACCCTTCCCTTTACATTCTTGCAAGTTGCATGCTTTACTTTCCGCTGCTCATTTACTTGTTGCATGCTTGCTTTATATGTATTGTGTTTGTTAAACTTGTGCCAAAAATCCACTTCAACCTAAAGAATTTAAAAAATGCAACTTTTGGTACTTAGTGTCTAACCCCCTCTAGACACCTCTTCTCGGTCCTTTCAACTCTCCAGTCATCGCTACGTGTAAACGTGTCTTCCAAGAAAAATATCTGTGTTGCTTGATTTGCCAAAATAAAAGCCTCGTTGGTCTAGTACGCTGCCTTGACATTGATGGATTTGAAATAATCATCAACTATTGGTTTTGTGATCCTGGAAAACAGGTTATACCAACGACAACACAACAAAACCACACACCGATGAACCCCGAAACTGGAGATATTCTGCAACTGAACAATGTCTGTTTTGTTAGCATACATTTCAGTTGTCTCTCTGCCATACGTATCCGTGCTCATGATGGCACTGTTTTGCGTCTTCCTACCTTCGTCGCGTGCAAGGGTGTTGTAGCACACATCTCCAACAACGCAAGATTCATAATGTCTTACCCGAGTATCAGGATCCATTGCTAGTGCGTAGAGGGCATCATCAACTGCCTGCCCATCCTCCCACATATTCTTAACCTATGGTTAGAAAATAGACAAGCTAGTCATCTATGTACTCAATATATTAAAAAAATTGATAGTGCAATTCAAAAGCTTACATGGCTCTTGAACCATTTCGCAAATCCTGACATAACCAGTTTGTCAATGTTTCTTGGATTTTGCGGCAGTAACTCCTTTTTGTAGATGCTGCATAACATAGTGATCGCGTCAAACATCTAAATATATAAGAATGTGCTGCAAGTTTAGTAGATTACGATGTATAAGATGTAGTACTTAGCACTTACTTGATATAAGGTAGTATCTCAGGACAGTTATTCAACACATACCAAGCCATTTTTTCAAAATCTTTTGGTTTGTCGTCTCGTCGACTCTTCCCTGTAACTCGAACAGAACAATCGAAAACATTGAGCCCCGGGATTTTCTTCACCCACCTCTTTCCTAAGCTGATCAGATATTTCCATGTATTTTGAGCAGAATGTCAACGCTTCTATAGCAATGTAGGCCTCTGGAATGGAACCCTCAGGTCTAGCTCTGTTCCTATCATAGCCCTTGAAAGTGACTAGCCGCCTTTCAATAGGGTACATCCAACCATACTATACTAGACCTCTAAGTAGTGCACCATCACATCAAAGAAGGTTGGAGGATATATCTTCTCAACGTCGCATAGGATAGTTGGTATCTTGTCTCTAAGACGCTCCAAAGCATCTATCCTGGTATTTCTACAGCAGAGCACCCTGAAGAATTGTCCCAACTCTGCAACTGCTCTATATAAGTCAAGGCGGCCCAATCCTCTAAGGATAACAGGTAAAACCCTTTGAAGTAGGATGTGGCAGTCATGAGTTTTCAACCCTTGTACCTTGTTTTCATTTGCACTGACTCTCCTTTCTACGTTGGAAGCAAATCCATGTGGGAATCTCACACGTGACATGACCTCGCAGAATTCTTTTCTTTTTACCTTGTCCAAGACGTACACAGCCGGTGCCATATCCCGTGGTTTACCTTCATCTTGCACTTGTAAATCCTTTCTGATACCCAGGTGTGTCAAATCAATCCTAGATTTTTAAGGTATCTTTCGTCTTGCCTTCAATATTAAGAAGTGTGTCGATAATGTTGTCAAATATATTTTTCTTGACGTGCACCACATCAAGATTATGCCACAGATCCAAATCTTTCCAATACTCCAAGTCCCACAAAGTGGACCTGCGGGTAAACAAAAATCTCTCTTCTGCCCTGCCATGTTTCCTTTTCTCGCTACCATTATCAGGATGGTTTCCTAGTGTAATATGCCTGGCCTTATCTAATTCCACTTGCAACTCATCGGCGGTAAGCCTCTTTGGTGCATCATGGTTTTCATCCTTTGCATTGAACAGACATCTTCGGTATTTTGTAGGACGCGACTTGTCCTTGGCAAGGAAACGGCGGTGTCCAATGTAATAGATCTTGCTACGTATTGCGTATGACATTGGATTTCTGTCACATCGAACAGATGCATCGTAACCATGTGTCGTTCACCTTGACATAGTGCCCAAAGCCATATAATCATGGATGCACCAAATTATAATAGCACGCAAAATGAAATCAGCTGGTCGGCTGCTATATAGGTCTCGAGTGAGAACACCCCTCCATAGTTGTTGAAGTTCCTCCACAAGAGGCTCCATGAATAAATCAAAATATTTTCCAAGACTTTTTGGACCTGGGATCAGCAAGGCCATCATGTAGTTTGATTCTTTGGTGCAGACATTTGGAGGCATGTTGTAAGGGATAACAAGCACTGGCCACATGCTATATGTGGCGCTCTGGTGGCCAAATGGGTTAAATTCATCTGAAGCTATGCCAAGTCTAATGTTTCTCGTGTAGCAAACTTTTTGTGTTTCTGATTGAAGCTTTTCGAGTCACTACCATGAGACGGATGGCTCATTACATTATGATCTCTGTACTCCTGGTTCCAAGAATGCCACAATACATCCTCTCTTGTTTCAGCATCATGAAACAACCTGCGCAATCTTGGTATAATTGGAAAATGTCTTAGAACATTATGAGGAATCCTCTTCACAGCATCGCCATCTTTCCATCTGGATGATTTGCATTTCGGGCATTCACTTAAGTTGGCATAATCCTTCTGGAACAGAACACAATTATTCCTACAAACATGGATCATATCATATCCAATTACAACCGCATGAAGGAAATTCTTCATTTTACTATAGGTGTGTGGCAGCTCAGACGCATCTGGGAAAGAATTGCGAAACGCAGCGAACATCACATCGAATGATTTGTTGGTCATTCTCTCAGATGTCTTCACCTGAAGAAAGGTGACCATAGCTGAGAATATTGACAGCTTATTTCCTGGGGTGACAGCCACGTTGCATTGTTCCAACATGCGGGCCCACCATTTTTCTTTTGCAGGTGAAAGTTCACGAAATGCACGAGCATTTCATAGCATTGTTTCAATGTTGGTCAAACTCATTGGCTCCGCCACCAGCATCTCCTCCTCTGTTCCACCTGAGCATCAGGTGGATCAAGATGGTGATCTGCTGCTTCCACATAGTCAGTAACATTTACGTTCGCAGCTTCACCATGATGAACCCATCTAGTATATGTGGCCGACATCCCATACAAGTGTAGATGCTTTTGCACAGTTGACTTGGGTCTTGTAACTGAATTCATACAACTGCTACACAGGCAGAGCACATCTGATTTTGGACCACCGTACTCAGCTCTCATAAAGTTCATGAAATTTTCAACCCCCTCGACATATGCAGCAAAGAATCTTCGAGCAGAACTTATCCGTGTCCTGTCCATCTGTTAGACATACAAATTAGTTCTTCTACGAGATATTACAGGAAAAACATGTATGATTTTTTATGAAGTCCAGAAAAAATACCTAGCTCGATGTCTAAAGCTATGGCAAGATATTTGGATAAGCAGATCTAAGTAATGAAATATATGTAAAGCTAATTCAGCAAACATATTTGAGTGCTAAATTGTGGCATGCTTTTTCAGTTGTCAATGACGCCGAGCACACAGCCATCGAACTATCGAAGGCCATCTCAGCAACAAAGATCAAGTATAAAATGGTGTAGAGCTACACTGGTGCGCGTCGGTCCTAAACAAACGGTTTTTAACCCCTTTCCGCGACGGCACTTGGAACCATCACCAAGTGAGTGTGGGCGATAGGGGGTCCTTCCCACACGACCCAGAAACCGTTGGGGATAGGGAGCCTTGATGCATACAGTTGTCCCTATATAACCGTTTCCGATATCTCGAATATCCCAAACGCTTCATCCTTGCTACTCGTTTGTGCTTGCATTGCCATCACAGTCGAAGTTTTGTGGTTCTGCCTAAAACCAGGCAGATTCCAGGCATGGGAGTTTTCCAAGCAGATTCTAGGCACGAGAGTTTTACGATGCCTGGCACATCACAAACGGTTCATGATTATAAACAGTGTACGATAGGTAGATGTCGTGATATTCTCACGGGGGGTGCAAGATGACAGATTCCACAAGGTGGCTTCGTGTGAGGGCAAGACTGTTGCCAGAATATCCAGGGACGGGTATGCGAGTAGAACGCGCTAGTTTACCCAGGTTTGGGGCTCTCCGGAGAGATAATACCCCTACTGCTGCATGTCTGAGTATATGTGGAGTACATCGCAGTACAGAGCGCTCCTGGAGCTGTATTGGACTGGGAGTAGTAGCAATGAGCTAGCTAGCTAGTGGTGTGGTGGCCGTGGCCTCTGGCCGAATGGGTGTATGCTCATACGTGTGTGTGGATGGCCGGCTAGCTAGCTCTCTTGCTAGCTAGCTTGCTTGTGTGTGTGCGTGAGTCTATCCTCCTGGATGGATGGATGAGGCCTCCTTTTATAGTGTGAGCTAGCTTAGAGAGTAAGCCAAGTAGTGGCATGGGCAAGGCATGGTGGGTGTCATCCTTGTCCCTTGGGTCACTTCATAAATAGTGCAAGGGGACAAGTGACACTATACATGATGGCTGGGGTGAAACATGAACAGTGCTCAGGTACATCCATCTCGTCAGTGTCTTGTCGGTGTTGGGTCGGGCTGCAATCGGCAGCCGGCCGGGCAGAGCAGTCAAACGGGGAGCCGGAAGGAGCGGCCGGGCAGTCAGACTGAGGGGCTTTTCTAGCCCCGATGTCTTGATTTATTGTCTCGCCGTGTTCGGGGTATCCGTGTACAATTACTCCGACAGTAGCCCCCAAGCCTCCGGGCAACTTGGCAAAGTTGGGCAGAGGTTTTTTGGCGAGTGTTCATGGAAATGATCATGAAAAAGACAAAGTTAGTCCACACAGATATATCAAATGTTTGCTTTTAGCATTGCAAGTTTTATGCGGAGGGTGCCGACTCGGTTTCGTCCGAGCCCCCTTAATCTTTTTCGTGTTCCGTCTGCTTTTTGGCTTGTGCTCTTGCTTGCCGGACAGCCGCTCTGCGGTCTGTGGCTGAGAGTGGGCCGCGAAGTGGAGTGTACAGTACTTAGAGTCTGGGAGCAAATTCAACCGAGTAGATACTTGTAAGGGAAACAGCCGGATCGCCCGATCCATTTTTCTTCCCGGACGTTTTTCGCGTGGGTGGTCTCCAGCATTCACTCTTGCTAGTCGGACAGCCACTCTGCAGTCTGTGACTAAGAGTGGGCCTTTGGTACCGCGCACGGTACTAAGCCGTCTACGGGAACTAACGTCTCAGGCCAAGCGGCCAGCCCCCGGGCCAACTCTGGCTGGCGCCGGGGCGAACAATGATGCAATTGTAATGAAATGCGAAGATAGTTCCCCGAGCATCGCTCGGGGTTATCCGTGCTTGCATGGCGCAAAAATATGCGAGTGAGAGGCTCGCATTGATTTTCTTGTACTCGCGGTCATTGTCGAAGACAGCCGGCACGGCTCGGCGCTCGCGGAGCATGCCGGCGCACCCGCTGGGTGTATCCTTCGAGCCTCCGGGTGCTCGAAGGGGGGTTCCGGCCAGTCAGGCTCGACCGGCCAGGCGGCGAGGCATCTTGCAGCGCCTTTTTTCTTCTTTTTCTCTTCTGTCGGCTGCTGGCAGCCGGACAAAACTCTTCTCTTGTTTGCAATCTTCCGTGGGGGCGCACCAGCGCACCCACTGGGTGTAGCCCCCGAGATTCGGGCCGACTGCTGAGCAGTCGGGCCGGATCTCCCGGCAACTACTTTGTCTTCTTCTTCGCGGTGCACGTCAGCGCACCCGCTGGGTGTAGCCCCCGAGATCCGGGCCGACTGCTGAGCAGTCGGGCCGGATCTCCCGGCAACTACTTTGTCTTCTTCCTCGCGGGGGCGCGTCAGCGTACCCGCTGGGTGTAGCCCTCGAGATCCGGACCGACTGCTGAGCAGTCGGGCCGGATCTCCCGGCAACTACTTTGTCTTCTTCCTCGCGGGGGCGCGTCAGCGCACCCGCTGGGTGTAGGGCGCTCTGCCGGTGCAGTTGGCAGCCGGCCAGGCCGTGCATGGGCGCACGTACAACCATAGCAGTCGGAAGCCGGCCAGGTAGTGCATGCGGCCGCCTGGCCAGAGCAGCCGGCAACCGGCCAGACATGCACGTACATATTGCAGCCGTCCAGACATGCACGTACGCAGTGCACCCATCGGTGCACTTCCTTTCTCTTCTTTTTCTTCTTTGCACTAGTCTACTCCGACTTTCCCTCAGTCGGCCACTGCTTTTCTTTTCACTCAGCCACTTCTCAATCGGATTGGGCACTCGGCCCTTTCTCTTTTTTTTTCCAGCCGGCCATTGGGCAGGAGGCCCCTGACTTTTCTAGCCGGCTTAGAGTAGTGCAGCAGCACCCGAGGAGGAGGAGCCCAGCTGGGCGGGCGCCGCTCGGACCATGTGGGAGCAGCGCGGGGCAGCAGCCGGCGCTGTGGCGAGGGAGTTGGCGATAGGGGACGCGGGCGTGTGAGAGGGGCGCAGAGGCACATACGCCGTGCGGCCTGTGCAAGGGAGCTCGGTGGCACAGCCGTACTAGGAGACAAGCTGGAGGCAGAGCAGCAGACAAAGCGCTGGGCAGAGTGATGGTGATGATGTCTGTCTTGAGTATGGGCAATGTACAAGGAGTATCTGGCTATTGAACAAGCAATGTGTGGGAAGTGTATGAGGCATATCTGGGGCATGTATGTTTGGCCAATGGTTTGACCATTGTCTGACTTGTATCTAGCTAGCTTGTCTAGATGTTATTTGGAGTAGGGAACGCGCGTTTCGGCCAGAGCAAGGCGCAACTCGAAGGGAAGCAGACGCGAGCGACGCGTGGATGGCCACGGCCGACCGAAACGAGGCGACGGGCGGTCAGCGTTGCGGTGGTGGTGAAGAAGGCAAGGCCGACGACGAGGACGTGCCGCCCCTCAAGGCCATTTCGGGGGCATGTCGATGTCGAGCCCCCGATCGCTATCGGAGAGATGGCGTGATGCTGCAGTGATGAAGACGAAGAGGCCGACGGTGAGGACGCGCCGCCCCTCATGGCCGCTCTGCGGGCGCATCGATGCCGGGCCCCCAAGCGCTACCGGAGAGACGACGGTGACGTCGCGGATGATGAAGAAGATGGTCCCGCCCGGACTGTTAAACCAGTAGCAGCGTGGTAGCATAGTACCGCCCCATGGTGGGCGCCAAATGTCGTGGTATTCTCACGGGGGGTGCAAGACGACAGATGGTACAAGGTGGCTTCGTGTGAGGGCAAGACTGCTGCCGGAATATCCACGGACGGGTATGCGAGTAGCACGCGCTAGTTTACCCAGGTTCGGGGCTCTCCGGAGAGATAATACCCCTACTCCTGCATGTCTGAGTATGTGTGGAGTACATCGCAGTACAGAGCGCTCCTGGAGCTGTATTGGACTGAGAGTAGTAGCAATGAGCTAGCTAGCTAGTGGCGTGGTGGCCGTGGCCTCTGGCCCAATGGGTGTATGCTCATACATGTGTGTGGATGGCTGGCTAGCTAGCTCTCTTGCTAGCTAGCTTGCTTGTGTGTGTGCGTGACTCCATCCTCTTGGATGGATGGATGAGGCCTCCTTTTATAGTGTGAGCTTTCTTAGAGAGTAAGCCAAGTAGTGGCATGGGAAAGGCATGGTGGGTGTCATCCTTGTCCCCTGGGTCACTTCATAAATAGTGCCAGGGGACAAGTGACACTATACATGATGGCTGGGGTCACACATGAACAGTGCTCAGGTACAGCCATATCATGATGGCAGAGCAGTCGGACGGGGAGCCGCCGGGAGTGGCCGGGCAGTCGGACTGAGGGGCTTTGCTATCCCCGATGTCTTGATTTATTGTCTCGCCGTCTTTGGGGTATCCGTGTCCAATTACTCCGACAATAGACAATCACACACATTTAGTTTTCCCGCACCGTATGTGATTGTGTCTGACATCACACACGCTTTGCAAATGGCAACTGTATGCATGCTTGCACATGTTTGCTCTCTATGAACCGTCTCGGATTATGGTGTATATCGCAGACGTTTGTGTTTTACCAACTGTGTATGCCGTAATGACCTGCACAACGTAATTTCGCCCTAATTTAATTGGTGCTATTTAAAATTGTACCTAATTTAAACTTGAAAGTAGGCTATAGCTTTATTCATATCCATCAGGTTCAAACAACCAATGCATTATTCGATTCATAGGTACATATGTTTAAGAATTACATAAGCACCAAATAAAGAATGATGTACCAGGGTTCTATACTTTTACTATTACAGATGTTAAAGAAAGAGGCGACAGTCATTCCAGTTGCTGAACAAGGTGAAGCAAAATGGCCCTATTGTGCTCTCCTGGATGCAGAAGGCATGCAGGACTTTAGTCCAACCCCTTGTGATGCCCGGCCGCCAATCATGTAGTTTGAGAGGTAATCTTGAGTAAACTACTTCAGGATCCACTGCAAAAGAAAAAAGATTCAAATATTGTCATCTAACACAACTCATTACGGGTAGTAAAAAGAAGGCTACATGGTTCTTACTTACCATCCTGCAGTTCACTGTTGTCTTGCATAAAGTGTAAACAAATAGTTCGATTGACATCTTTTGACCCATTTTAATAACAATCTTTATCAGTTTCCTCACTTGATGTTGGTTCATGAATATCTCATTGCCCCATACGCAGAAAGGGTCGAAGTGTGGATCTTTGGCAATGATATATGTACCTAAAAGCACCAAGTTAATATTAGAAGCTAAAGAACAACTAAAAAATGATATAGTACAACACTCCGTCCATCCCATTATATAAGATTTCATTACATGTATATCTAGACATCATCAGAACATTAAGGTAACACAATTCCTTGTTGCTATGTAGCCTGGGATTGCATATTTAGTAATTCAGTACAATGCATGTTTCTAAACAACAATTGAAAAATGAAAAGGCATGTTAACTGCAATATCCTTAATAGCAACTACAAATCGTAATTCATAGTGGTATTGTTGAAACTGTTATTGATGAAATTGAACTGCACGGCAAATAGTTGCACATATAGAGCATCACATTGTGAAGAACTGAAATAAACAAGTCATAAGGACTTCTTTAGGCGATCCTTAAAAAGTTAAAGGACTAAAACTCTTAGTGGATATATATATATACTCTAGCAATTTTTGGCCTTTTCTAGTCGATCCCCTAAACTTAAGGTTGTAAACTTCAATTTGATCAAGTTCAAAGCAGGTTCAATCGAAAGTAGCATACAGTCAAACATAAACATAGATAGTTTTGCATAACCAAACATAAAACATAAATTTAAACTCAGCTAAACTACGTTCGGTCAAAGTAGAGGCCGAGCCAATCGTTCCTCGTCATGTACGGTGTGCCGCGAGCCGGGTACGGGCCAGTACCGTCATCGAGGTCGTTGGGGAAGGCACTCCTCCACTCATTAACGTCGATCTCCTCATCCTCGGGGCCCACCTCGGCGCCCTCCGCACGCTGTCGTCGCTGCCTTCGACCTTGTCATCAGAGGAGAGCGTGATAACCTCGCCGCCCTCCGTGCCGCAGCCCTCGCCGCCTTCGACCTCGTCATCAGAAGAGAGTGTGATAACCGCGCCGCCCTTTGTGCCGGCAAAGATCGCCCGCTCCGCCTCCATGAGCTCCGGGTGCTGCCGGCAGAGCTCTTGCATGTAGGCCTCGTCGGCGGCCAAAGCCTCGAGGTGCTCCCACACCTCGTGGTCCTCCCGCGCCATAGCCGAGCTCACCACCCCTGGCTCCGGCGGAATGAGGTTGACTGGACGTGTGCTGAAGGGGAAATTGAGCCTAGCCGTCTCACCGTGGTAGCGGACCTGCCAGCGGTCGTACTCCATGGCCGCGAGCTTGGCCGTGTGATAGCTACCGAGCCACCGGTGCGTGTGGGTCTCTCGATCTGTAATCTCGGCGACCCACGTCCCCCATCGCCTCTGCCGGATCCCGAGGGACTTTGTCGGCTACCGGGTCTGAGGGAGGACGAGGAAGTCCTCGAATCGGCATAGGGGCGCAGCGGTGGGTGGATCGGGGGACCGGTGACGGCGGATTGGGCCCGCGGAGGATGAAGGGGACACCTCGGCGACCACTGATACGTCTCCAACGTATCTATAACTTTTGATTGTTCCATGCTATTATATTATCAATCTAGGATGTTTTATATGCATTTATATGCTATTTTATATGATTTTTGGGACTAACCTATTAACCTAGAGCCCAGTGCCATTTTCTGTTTTTCCTTGTTTTTGAGTATCGCAGAAAAGGAAAACCAAACTGAGTCCAATTGACCTGAAACTTGACGAAGCTTATTTTTTGACCAGAGGAAGGCCATGGAGTAAAAGAGCTAGGCCAGAAGAGTCCCGGGCTGCCCACGAGGGTGGGGGGTGCGCCAACCCCCCTGGGCGCGCCTCCCTGCCTCGTGGACAGCCCGGATACCCCCCTGACTTGTTCTCGACACCAAAACCTCTTGTATATACAGAAACTTCCAGAAGGAAACATAGATCGGGAGTTCCGCTGCCAGAAGCCTCCGTAGCCACCGAAAACCAATCTAGACCCATTCCGGCACCCTGTCGGAGGGGGAAATCCCTCTCCAGTGGCCATCTTCATCATCCGGGCACTCTCCATGACGAGGAGGGTGTAGTTCACCCTCGGGGCTGAGGGTATGTACCAGTAGCTATGTGTTTGATCTCTCTCTCTCTCTCTCGTGTTCTTGAGATGGTACGATCTTGATGTATTGCGAGCTTTGCAATTATAGTTGGATCTTATTATGTTTCTCCCCCCTCTACTCTCTTGTCATGAATTGAGTTTTCCCTTTGAAGTTATCTTATCAGATTGAGTCTTTATGGATTTGAGAACACTTGATGTATGTCTTGCATGTGCTTATCTGTGGTGACAATGGGATATCACGTGATCCACTTGATGTACGTTTTGGTGATCAACTTGCGAGTTTTGTGACCTCGTGAACTTATGCATAGGGGTTGGCACACGTTTTCGTCTTGACTCTCCGGTAGAAACTTTGGGGCACTCTTTGAAGTTCTTTGTGTTGGTTGAATAGATGAACCTGAGATTGTGTGATGCATATCGTATAACCATACCCACGGATACTTGAGGTGACATTGGAGTATCTAGGCGACAATAGGGTTTTGGTTGATTTGTGTCTGAAGGTGTTATTCTAGTACGGACTCTTGAATAGATCTATCAGAAAGGATAACTTTTAGGTGGTTTCGTACACTACAATAATCTCTTCGTTTGTTCTCCGCTATTAGTGACTTTGGAGTGACTCTTTGTTGCATGTTGAGGGATAATTATATGATCCAATTATGTTATTATTGTTGAGAGAACTTGCAGTAGTGAAAGTATGAACCCTAGGCCTTGTTTCCTAGCATTGCAATACCGTTTACACTCACTTTTACCACTTGTTACCTTGCTGTTTTTATATTTTCAGATTACAAAAACCATTATCTACAATCCATATTGCACTTGTATCACAATCTCTTCGCCGAACTAGTGCACCTGTACAATTTACCATTGTATTGGGTGTGTTGGGGACACAAGAGACACTTTGTTATTTGGTTGCAGGGTTGTTTGAGAGAGACCATCTTCATCCTACGCCTCCCACGGATTGATAAACCTTAGGTCATTGATGACCCACAAGTATAGGGGATCTACCATAGTCCTTTCGATAAGTAAGAGTGTCGAACCCAACGAGGAGCAGAAGGAAATCATAAGCAGTTTTCAGCAAGGTATTCTCTGCAAGCACTGAAGTTATAGGTAATAGATAGTTTTGTGATAAGATAATTTGTAACGAGCAACAAGTAACAAAAGTAAATAAAGTGCAGAAAGGTGGCCCAATCCTTTTTGTAGCAAAGGACAAGCCTGGAAAAATTCTTATATAGAGAAAAGCGCTCCCGAGGACACATGGGAATTATCGTCAAGCTAGGTTTCATCACGATCATATGATTCATGTTCGGTACTTTGATAATCTGATATGTGGGTGGACCGGTGCTTGGGTGTTGTCCTTACTTGGACAAGCATCCCACTTATGATTAACCTCTATTGAAAGCATCCGCAACTACAACAAAATTATTAAGGTAACCCTAACCATAGCATGAAACATATGGATCCAAATCAACCCCTTATGAAGCAACACATAAACTAGGGTTTAAGCTTCTGTCACTCTAGCAACCCATCATCTACTTATTACTTCCCAATGCCTTCCTCTAGGCCCAAATAATGGTGAAGTGTCATGTAGTCGACGTTCACATAACACCACCAGAGGAGAGACAACATACATCTCATCAAAATATCGAACGAATACCAAATTCACATGACTACTAATAGCAAGACTTCTCCCATGTCCTCAGGAACAAACGTAACTACTCACAAAGCATATTCATGTTCATAATCAGAGGGCTATTAATATGCATATAGGATCTAAACATATGATCTTCCACCAAATAAACCAACTAGCATCAACTACAAGGAGTAATCAACACAACTAGCAACCCACAGGTACCAATCCCAGACTTAGAGACAAGAATTGGATACAAGAGATGAACTAGGGTTTGAGAGGAGATGGTGCTGGTGAAGATGTTGATGGAGATCGACCCCCTCCCGATGAGAGGATCATTGGTGATGACGATGGCAATGATTTCCCCCTCCCGGAGGGAAGTTTCCCCGGCAGAACAGCTCCACCAGAGCCCTAGATTGGTACCACCAAGGTTCCGCCTCGTGGCGGTGGAGTCTCGTCTCGAAAGCTTGCTTATGATTTTTTACTCAATGAAAGACTCCATGTAGTAAAAGATGTTCATCGGAGGGGCATCGGAGGGCCACCAGGGGCCCACGAGGTAGGGGGCGCGCCCAAGGGGGTAGGGCACGCCCCCCACCCTCATGGATGGTGAGTGGTCCCCCATATGGTACTTCTTGCGCTCAGTATTTTTTATATATTCTGAAAATAACTTCCGTGAAGTTTCAGGACTTTTGGAGCTGTGCAGAATAGGTCTCTAATATTTGCTCCTTTTCCAACCCAGAATCCCAGCTGCCGGCATTCTCCCTCTTTATGTAAACCTTGTAAAATAAGAGAGAATAGGCATAAGTATTGTCACATAATGTGTAATAACAGCCCATAATGCAATAAATATCGATATAAAAGCATGATGCAAATTGGACGTATCAACTCCCCCAAGCTTAGACCTTGCTTGTCCTCAAGCGAAAGCCGAAATCGAAAAATATGTCCACATGTTTAGAGATAGAGGTGTCGATAAAAACTTTCATGATCATTCTTAGAACAGCAAATTATATAATTATTGTCATATGATCTCTTATGCTGAAGTAAAAAATCAATCACAATTTCAAGTATGAATCATAAACTTCATTGAGAACCAACAAACTCTAATCTCAGTCATTGAGGCAATTGCAATTTATCATAACATAGGAAAGAGTCAATATAAGAACTTTTCAGCAAGTCCACATACTCAACCATCTTTTAGTCTTTCACAATTGGTAACACTCATGCAATATTTATGGTTATGAAGTCTTAATCGAACACAGAGAAAGATAGGGGCTTATAGTTTTGCCTCCCAACGTTTTACCTCAAGGGTAATGTCAACAATAATAGTTCATGAAAACTCACATCCAATTAGCCATATATACCAGGATCTTTCCAACATATTGTGCTTGCCAAAAGATAAAATGTAAAAAGGAAAGGTGAGGATCACCATGACTCTTATATAAGGTAGGAGATAAAAGTAAAAGATAGGCCCTTCGCAGAGGGAAGCAGAGGTTGTCATGCGCTTTCAGGGTTGGATGCACAAAATATTAATGCGAAAGAACGTCACTTTATATTGCCACTTGTGATATGGACCTTTATTATGCAGTCCATCGCTTTTATTTCTTCCACATCACAAGATCGTATAAAGCTTATTTTCTCCCACACTAATTTAGAGAGCAATTTTTTTTTGCTTGCACCGATGACAACTTACTTGAAGGATCTTGCTCAATCCATAGGTAGATATAGTGGACTCTCATGGCAAAACTGGGTTTAGGGATATTGGGAAGCACAAGTAGTATCTCTACTTGGTGCAAACAATTTGGCTAGCATGAGGGGAAAGGCAAGCTCAACCATGTTGGATGATCCATGGCAATATAATTTATCTTAGATGTAAGAAATCATAACCCCATTATGTTCTCTTCCTTGTCCAACATCGACTCTTTAGCATGTCATAGTTTAATGAGTGCTCGCAATCATAAAAGATGTCCAAGATAGTATATTTATACGTGAAGACCTCTCTTTCTTTATTACTTCCTATTAATTGCAACGATGACCAAAACTATGTTTGTCAACTCTTAACAAATTTTATTCATCATACTCTTTCTATGTGAGCTCATTACTCTCCATAAGATCCATATGATCTCTTGGTTTCTTTTTATTTCTTCTCTTTTCTTTTATTCATTCAAGATGATGGCAAAATAATCAAGCCCTTGACTCAACACTAATCTTTATTATATATAGCTCATGGACTCGATTACATAGAAGGATCATAAAGCAAAACTCACAACTAGATCATACTAAAACTTTATGCTACTAGATTAAGATATTACCAAAAGGATCAAATTAAGAAAAACGGTAAAGATAGAAGTGATGGTGATACGATACCAAGGCACTCCCCCAAGCTTGGCAGTTGCCAAGGGGGGTGCCCATACTAGATACTCAATTCTTATTTGTTGGTGGAGAGGGTGGAGTTGTTGATGACATAGGCTTCTTCCTTAATTTGCGCTTGAGGACAGAATTTTGATCCCTTAGGTCATCGATCTCCTGCTCAAGGCTTAATATCTTCTTGCATAATTCATGTTTGTTTTCCTGCAAGAGGCGAAAAGGGATAAACTCGATCTTAGGTTTCTATGCTCTATCAGGGAGGCTTGACTTTTTGAACTCCACATGCATGTCCCCAGGTTGAGGTAATGGGACTTCATCTTCATATGAACTCGTCTCCTCCTTTCCCCTGGGTTCATAGTCCTCTTCTTCATCCGTAGTCCAACCACAATGCTCCACGTCCCCATAGACCTTAGGATCTACAAGAAAATCAGCTGCATAGCTTTCTCCTTCCAAATCCTGGGACGACATATTTCTCTAATATGCAGCAGAAACAGCTCGAAACAAGAACAGAGGACAATTCGTGATACAAGAGTCAAAACCTTCGGGAGATTATATAATGAATTTTTACCGACCAAAATACGTATCGTGCAAGAAAACAAAGTCCGGAGAGCGCACGAGGTGCCCACGAGGCAGGGGGGCGTGCCCTCCACCCTCGTGGAGCCCTCGTGTCCTTCCCGGACTGCTTCTTATTTTTCTATTTTTCTAAATATTCCAAAATGGAGAAAAATATGCCATTAGAACTGTTTTGGAGTCGGTTTACTAACCGTACCACATACCTATTTCTTTTTGGAGTCTGAAACATTCCGGAAAGTGTCCCTTATGTATTCCTCCGGGGTTACAGTTTCAATAACATTGGTTTCAACATTTATAGGATTACCTGCGATATAATGTTTGATTCTTTGACCATTCACCACCTTCGGATTTGTGCCTTCGAAGTTGTTGATTTTTATGGCACCAGAAGGATAGACCTCCTCGATAACGTAAGGAACTTCCCATTTAGAGAGAAGCTTTCCTGCAAAAAATATTAAACGAGAGTTGTATAGCAATACATAATCACCTACATTAAACTCATTCTTTTGTATCCTTTTGTCATGCCATCTTTTAACTTTTTCTTTAAACAATTTGGCATTTTCATAAGCTTGAGTTCTCCATTCATCAAGTGAGCTAATGTCAAATAACCTCTTCTCACCGGCAAGTTTGAAATCATAATTGAGCTCTTTAATAGCCCAATAAGCCTTATGTTCTAGTTCGAGAGGTAAGTGACATGCTTTTCCATAAACCATTTTATACGGAGACATCGCCATAGGATTTTTATATGCAGTTCTATAGGCCCATAATGCATCATCAAGCTTCTTTGACCAATTCTTTCTAGATCTATCAACAGTCTTTTGCAAAATTAATTTGAGCTCTCTATTACTCAATTCTACTTGACCAGTAGACTGTGGGTGATGCAATTCTATGATTAACATCATACTTAGCAAGCATTTTATGGAAAGCAGCATGAATAAAATGTGAACCACCATAATTCATTAAATATCTAGGGACTCCAAACCTCGGAAAAATAACTTCTTTAAGCATCTTAATAGAGGTGTGATAATCATCACTACTAGTTGGAATAGCTCCTACCCACTTAGTAACATAATCAACAGCAACTAAAATATGTGTATATCCATTAGAGGCAGGAAAAGGTCCCATATAATCAAAGCCCCAAACATCAAATGGTTCAATAACAAGTGAATAATTCATAGGCATTTCTTGATATCTACTAATATTACCAATCTTTGACATTCATCACAAGATAAGACAAACTTACCGGCATCCTTGAAGAGAGTAGGCCAATAAAAACCGGATTGCAATACCTTATGTGCAGTTCTATCTCCAGCGTGGTGTCCTCCATAAGCTTCGGAGTGACACTTGCGTAGGATCTGTTCTTGTTCATGCTCAGGTACACAACGTATAATAACACCATCTACTCCTTCTTTATAAAGATGTGGGTCATCCCAAAAGTAATGTCTTAAATCATAGAAAAACTTTTTCTTTTGCTGGTATGTGAAACTAGGTGGTATAAACTTAGCAACAATGTAATTAGCATAATCAGCATACCATGGAGCAGTGTGAGAAGGATTTATGACATTTAATTGTTCATTAGGAAAGCTATCATCAATAGGTAGTGGGTCATCAAGAACATTTTCTAACCTAGAGAAGTTGTCTGCAACGGGGTTCTCAGCTCCCTTTCTATCAATAATATGCAAATCAAATTCTTGTAGCAAGAGAACCCATCTAATAAGTCTAGGTTTAGCATCTTTATTTTCCATAAGATATTTAATAGCAGCATGATCCGTGTGAATAGTTACTTTAGAATCAACAATATAAGGTCTGAACTTATCACAAGCAAATACAACTGCTAAAAATTCCTTTTCAGTAGTGGCATAATTTCTCTGAGCATTGTCTAGACTTTTACTAGCATATGGAATTACATTTAATTTCTTATCAACTCTTTGCCCTAGAACAGCACCTACAACATAATCACTAGCATCACACATAATTTCAAAAGGTAAATTCCAATCAGGTGGCTGAACAATAGGTGCAGAGATTAATGCTTTCTTAAGTATTTCAAAGGCTTCTACACAATCATCATCAAAGACGAACGATATATCTTTTTGTAGTAAATTAGTCAGAGGCCGAGAAATTTTTGAGAAGTCCTTAATGAACCTCCTATAAAAACCGACATGACCAAGGAAACTTCTTATACCTTTGATGTCCATGGGACACGACATCTTTTCAATAGCATCAACTTTGGCTTTATCAACTCCAATGCCTCTTTCAAAAAAATTGTGCCCCAAGACAATACCTTCATTAACCATAAAGTGGCATTTCTCCCAATTCAAGACAAGGTTAGTTTCTTCACATCTCTGCAAAACTCGATCGAGGTTGCTTAAGCAATCATCAAAAGAGGATCCATAAACGGAGAAATCATCCATGAATACCTCACATATCTTTTCACAAAAATCAGAAAATATAGCCATCATGCATCTTTGAAAGGTAGCAGGTGCATTACATAAACCAAAAGGCATACGTCTATAAGCAAAAGTACTGAAAGGGCAAGTAAAAGTGGTTTTAGATTGATCATCAGCTAACACAGGTATTTGGGAGAAACCAGAATAACCATATAGAAAGCAAAAATGTGTATGTTTGGATAATATTTCTAGCATTTGATCAATAAAAGGTAAGGGGTAATGATCTTTTTTAGTAGCCTTATTTAATTTGCGGAAATCAATTACCATCCTATAACCTGTAATAATTCTTTGCAGAATCAATTCATCTTTATCATTAGGAACGACAGTAATACCTTCCTTCTTAGGAACACAATGGACATGACTTACCCACTGACTATCAGCAACGGGATAAATTATACCTGCCTCAAGGATCTTTAGTATTTCTTTTCTTATCACTTCTTTCATCTTAGGATTTAGTCATCGTTGGTGATCAATAACTAGTTTCGCATCTTTTTCCAAATTTATTTTGTGTTGGCATAGAGTGGGACTAATGCCCTTAAGATCATCAAGAGTAATCCAATAGCAGCACGGTGCTTCTTCAGAGTTTTCAATAATCTTTCTTCCTCCTTCTCTAAAAGGTTAGCACTAATAATAACAGGATATATCTTCTTTTCATCAAGATAAGCATATTTAAGAGTATCAGGCAATGGTATAAGCTCAAACACGAGATCACCATTGGGTGGAGGAGGATCCCCTAAGATTTCAATAGGCAAGTTGTGTTTCAAAATAGGTCCCTGTTTAAAGAACACTTCATCTATTTCCCTTCTTTCATTCATATACATATCATTTTCATGATCTAGCAAATATTGTTCTAATGGATCACTAGGAGGTACGGCAATAGAAGCAAGACCAATAATTTCATCTTTACTGGGCAATTCTTCTTCACGGTGTTGTCTATGAAATTTAGAAAAGTTGAACTCATGAGACATATCACCTAAACCAATAGTAATAACATCCTTTTTGCAGTCTATCCTAGCATTAACAGTGTTCAAGAAGGGTGTACCAAATATAATGGGACAAAAGCTATCTTGTGGGGAACCAAGAACAAGAAAATCAGCAGGATATTTAGTTTTCCCACACAAGACTTCAACATCTCTAACAATCGCCATTGGTGAAATAGTATCTCTATTGGCAAGTTTAATAGTGACATCAATTTCTTCTAACTCAGCAGGTGCAATATCATGCATAATTTCTTTGTATAAGTCAATAGGTATTGCACTAGCACTAGCACCCATATCACACAAGCCATGATAACAATGATCTCCTATTTTAACAGAAATAACAGGCATGCCTACCACTGGTCTATGTTTATCTTTAGCATAAGGTTTAACAATCCTAGCAGTTTCATCACAGAAATGAATAACTTGCCCATCAATATTATCAACCAAGAGATCCTTAACAATAGCAATACTAGGTTCAACTTGAACTTGCTCAGGAGGTGTATAGGTTCTAATATTGCTTTTACGAACCATAGTTGAAGCTTTAGCATGTTCTTTTATCCTAACAGGAAAAGGTGGTTTCTCAACCTAAGCAGTAGGAACAATAGGATCATTATAAGTGATAGTCTTTTCTTCAACTTTAATAGGTGCAACTACTTTTACTTCTATGGGAGGATGATATTTAAACCACTTCTCCTTAGGGAGATCAACATGAGTAGCAAAAGATTCATAGAAAGAAGCTACTATCTCAGAGTCAAGTCCATATTTAGTGCTAAATTTACGAAAAACATCGGTATCCATAAAAGATTTAACACAATCAAACATAGGTGTCATACCTGACTCCTTACCTTCATCGAGATCCCAATCTTGAGAGTTGCGTTTAATTCTTTCCAATAAGTCCCATTTGAATTCAATAGTCTTCATCATAAAAGAGCCAACACAAGAAGTATCGAGCATGGTGCGATTGTTATCAGAAAGCCGAGCATAAAAAATTTGAATAATCATTTCTCTTGAGAGCTCATGATTGGGGCATGAATATAACATTGACTTAAGCCTCCCCCAAGCTTGAGCGATGCTTTCTCCTTCGCAAGGCCAAAAATTATATATATAATTACGACCACGATGAACAAGATGCATAGGATAAAAGTTCTGATGAAATTCCAATTTCAATCGTTTGTAGTTCCATGATCCCCTATCATCACATAGCCTATACCATGTCAATGCATCTCCCTCCAAAGATAAAGGGAAGACCTTCTTCTTGATAACATCATCGGGCATACCTGCAGGCTTAAATAATCCACAAACTTCATCCACATATATTAGGTGCTCATCAGGATGTACTATTGCATCTCCTACAAAAGGATTAGCTAGCAGGTTTTCTATAATACCCGAAGGAATTTCAAAGTAGACATTTTCACTTTCAGTAGGTTCAGTAGGTTTAGTAGGTTAAGGAGCAACTCTTTGCTCTACTGGTCGGGGTGAAGATACTCCGAACAAGCCCCTCAAAGGATTACTTTCCATAGTAACAAGTGACAGTAAATTTCAGCACACTATATAAATTTTTCCTTACCAAATTCCACCTACCAAAGGCGCTTCACTCCCCGGCAACAGTGCCAGAAAAGAGTCTTGATGACCCACAAGTATAGGGGATCTATCGTAGTCCTTTCGATAAGTAAGAGTGTCGAACCCAACAAGGAGCATAAGGAAATGATAAGCGGTTTTCAGCAAGGTATTCTCTGCAAGCACTGAAATTATAGGTAATAGATAGTTTTGTGATGAGATAATTTGTAATGAGCAACAAGTAACAAAAGTAAATAAAGTGCAGCAAGGTGGCCCAATCCTTTTTGTCGCAAAGGACAAGCCTGGACAAATTCTTATATAGAGAAAAGCGCTCCCGAGGACACATGGGAATTATTGTCAAGCTAGGTTTCATCACGATCATATGATTCACATTCGGTACTTTGATAATCTGATATGTGGGTGGACCGGTGCTTAGGTGCTGTCCTTACTTGGACAAGCATCCCACTTATGATTAACCTCTATTGGAAGCATCCGCAACTACAACAAAAGTATTAAGGTAAACCTAACCATAACATGAAACATATGGATCCAAATCAGCCCCTTACGAAGCAACACATAAACTAGGGTTTAAGCTTCTGTCACTCTAGCAACCCATCATCTACTTATTACTTCCCAGTGCCTTCCTCTAGGCCCAAATAATGGTGAAGTTTCATGTAGTCGACGTTCACATAACACCACTAGAGGAGAGACAACATACATCTAATCAAAATATCGAACGAATACCGAATTCACATGACTACTAATAGCAAGATTTCTCCCATGTCCTCAGGAACAAACGTAACTACTCACAAAGCATTTTCATGTTCATAATCACAGGGGTATTAATATGCATATAGGATCTGAACATATGATCTTCCACCAAATAAACCAACTAGCATGAACTACAAGGAGTAATTAACACTACTAGCAACCCACAAGTACCAATCCTAGACTTAGAGAAAAGAATTGGATACAAGAGATGAACTAGGGTTTGAGAGGAGATGGTGCGGGTGAAGATGTTGATGGAGATTGACCCCCTCCCGATGAGAGGATCGTTGGTGATGACGATGGCAATGATTTCCCCCTCCCGGAGGGAAGGTTCCCCGCCAGAACAGCTCCACCAGAGCCCTATATTGGTTCCGCCAAGGTTCCGCCTCGTGGCGGCGGAGTCTCTTCCCGCAAGCTTGCTTATGATTTTTTACTCAATGAAAGACTCCATATAGCAGAATATGGGCATCAGAGGGCCACCAGGGGGCCCACGAGGCAGGGGGCGCGCCCCCACCCTCGTGGCTGGTGAGTGGCCCCCCTCTGGTACTTCTTGCGCTTAGTATTTTTTATATATTCTGAAAATAACTTCCGTGAAGTTTTTAGGACTTTTGGAGCTGTGCAGAATAGGTCTCTAATATTTGCTCCTTTTCCAGCCCAGAATCCCAGCTGCCGGCATTCTCCCTCTTTATGTAAACCTTGTAAAATAAGAGAGAATAAGCATAAGTATTGTGACATAATGTGTAATAATAGCCCATAATGCAATAAATATCGATATAAAAGCATGATGCAAAATGGACGTATCAGTTATCCACTTGAGGGAAATTTGCTACTGTCCTACAAACCTCTACACTTGGAGGCCCAACAACGTCTACAAGAAGAATGTTGTGTAATAGACATCAAGCTCTTTTCTCGCGCCGTTGCCAGGGAGGTTAGCGCTTGAAGGTATATCTTTAGATCTTGCAATCGAATCTTTTAGTTTCTTTTGACTAGTTTAGTCTATAAAAGAAAACTACACAAAAATGGAATTAAGGGTACCTCACATGCTTCATCTTTTTAATATCTTTCATGAAAATAAGGATTCCGATAATTGTGCCAAAGTGTTAGAAGAATAATGTATTAAAATGTTTGGCACTAAATCTTTGGATGATGAGCATGATTGCAATGTTCTTAGTATGAATTCTTTGAATATCCATGATGCTAATGATATGCAAAGCCATAAGCTTGGGGAAGCTATGTTTGATGAAGATGATATTTTTTGTCCGCCAAGTTTTGATGTGAAAATTTATTATGATGATAGCATGCCTCCTATTTATGATGGTTATATTGATGAAAGTGGGTTTGGAAGAGTGTCAACTTTAGGAAGTGATGATCCCACTATTTTGGAGGATGTTGAATCTTATTGTGATAATTATGAAAGTGGGTTTGGAGAGGTCATGACTTTAGTTAATGTTAATCCCACTATTTTGGAAGAGTGTCAACTTTGCATACTTGTAGATCATGAAAAGAATGCTTTTATGTGATGGTTATATTGTTTAATTCATTTATGATGCTACTGAAAATTATTATGAGGGAGGAACATATGCTTGTAGGAATTGCAATAATATCAAGTTTCCTCTCTATGTGTTGAAAATCTTGAAGATTTGCTTGTTTTACCTTCCTATGCAAGTTGATTCTTGTCCCCACAAGTTGTTTGCTCACAAAATACCTATGCATAGGAAGTGGGTTAGACTTAAATGTGCTAGTCATATTCTTCATGATGCTCTCTTTATGTTTCAATTCTTATCCTTTATGTGAGCATCATTAAAATCATCATGCGTAGCTAGGGGCATTAAACGATAGCACTTGTTGGGAGGCAACCCAATTTTATTTTTGTTCCTTGATTTTTGCTCATGTTTAGTGATAAATAATTAATCTAGCCTCTGTTTATATGCCCAAGGAACCCCAAGGTAATATTCAAGGGAAATTAAGAGCTTAAGATTGGGGATGCCCCGGATGGCATCCCCTCTTTCGTCTTCGTTCATCGACAACTTTACTTGGAGCTATATTTTTATTCACCACATGATATGTGTTTTGCTTGGAGCGTCATTTTATTTAGTTTTGCTTGTTGTTTGAATAATATACCAAGATATGAAATTATTAAATTTTAGAGAGTCTTCACATAGTTTCATAATTATTCGACTACTCATTGATCTTCACTTATATCTTTTGATGTAGTTTTTTATTTGCTCTAGTGCTTCACTCATATCTTTTTAGAGCACGATGGTAGTTTTATTTTGAAAAAATAGATGAACTCTTATGCTTCACTTATATTATTTTGAGAGTCCTAAACAGCATGGTAATTTGCTTTGGTTATGAATTTAGTCCTAATATGATGGGCATCCAAGAGGGATATAATAAAAACTATCATAGAAAGTGCATTGAATACTATGAGAAGTTTGATACTTGATAATTGTTTTGAGATATAAAGGTGGTAATATTAGAGTCGTGCTAGTTGAGTAATTGTGAAATTTAGAAATACTTGTGTTGAGGTTGGCAAGTCCTGTAGCATGCACATATGGTAACCGTTGTGTGACAAATTTGAAGAATGGGGTGTTCTTTGATTGCTTTCCTTATGAGTGGCGGTCGGGGACGAGCGATGGTCTTTTCCTACCAACCTATCACCCTAGGGCCATGTGTAGTAGTACTTTGCTTCGAGGGCTAATAAACTTCTGCAATAAGTATATGAGTTCTTTATGACTAATGTGAGTCCATGGATATTACACACTCTCACCCTTCCATCATTGCAAGCCTCTTCGGTACCGTGCATTGCCCTCTCTCGCCTTGAGAGTTGGTGCAAACTTTGCCGGTGCATCCAAACCCCGTGATATGATATGCTCTATCACACATAAGCCTCCTTATATCTTCCTCAAAACAGCCACCATACCTACCTATTATGGCATTTCCATAGCCATTCCGAGATATATTGCCATGCAATTTTCCACCGTTGCGTTTATTATGACACGCATCATCACTGTCATATTTCCTTGCATGATCATGTAGTTGACATCATATTTGTGGCAAAGCCACCATGCTATTTTTTCATACATGTCACTCTTGATTCATCGCATATCCCGGTACACTGCCGGAGGCATTCACATAGAGCCATATTTTGGTCTAAGTATCGAGTTGTAATTATTGAGTTGTAAGTAAATAAAAGTGTGATGATCAACATTATTAGAGCATTGTCCCATGTGAGGAAAGCATGATGGAGACTATGATTCCCCCATAAGTCGGGATGAGACTCCGGACGAAAGAAAAAAAAAGAGGCCAAATAAAAGGAGAAGGCCCAAATAAAAAAATGAGAGAAAAAGAGAGAAAGGACAATGTTACTATCCTTTTTCCACACTTGTGCTTCAAAGTAGCACCATGATCTTCATGATAGAGAGTCTCTTATTTTGTCACTTACATATACTAGTGGGAATTTTTCATTATAGAACTTGGCTTGTATATTCCAATGATGGGCTTCCTCAAAATGCCCAAGGTCTTCGTGCGCAAGCAAGTTGGATGCACACCCACTTAGTTTCTTTTGATGAGCTTTCATATATTTATAGCTCTAGTGCATCCATAGCATGGCAATCCCTACTCCTCGTATTGACATCAATTGATGGGCATCTCCATAGCCCATTGATTAGCCGCGTCAATGTGAGACTTTCTTCTTTTTTGTCTTCTCACATAACCCCTATCATCATACTCTATTCCACCCATAGTGCTATGTCCATGGCTTGCGCTCATGTATTGCGTAAGGGTTGAAAAGGCTGAAGCGCGTTAAAAAGTATGAACCAATTGCTCGGCTTGTCATCGGGGTTATGCATGATGGGAGCATTTTGTGTGTTGAAAATGAAGCATGGCCAAACTATATGATTTTGTAGGGATAAGCTTTCTTTGTCTATGTTGTTTTGATAAGACATAATTGCTTGGTTAGTATGCTTGAAGTATTATTATTTTTAAGTCAATATTAAACTTTTGTCTTGAATCTTATGGATCTGAATATTCTTGCCACAATAAAGAAAATTACATTGATAATTATGTTAGGTAGCATTCCACATCAAAAATTCTGTTTTATCATTTACCTACTCGAGGACGAGCAGGAATAAAGCTTGGGGATGCTTGATACGTCTCCAACGTATCTATAATTTTTGATTGTTCCGTGCTATTATATTATCCATCTAGAATGTTTTATATGCATTTATATGCTATTTTATATGATTTTGGGACTAACCTATTAACCTAGAGCCCAGTGCCAGTTTCTGTTTTTTCCTTGTTTTTGAGTATCGCAGAAAAGGACAACCAAACGGAGTCCAATTGACCTGAAACTTGACGGAGCTTATTTTTTGACCAAGGAAGGCCATCGAGTAAAAGACTTGGGCCAGAAGTGTCCCGGGCTGCCCACGAGGGTGGGGGCGCACCTCCCTACCTCGTGGACAGCCCGGAGACCCCCCTGACTTGTTCTCGATGCCAAAACCTCTTATATATACAGAAACTTCCAGAAAGAAACCAAGATCGGGAGTTTCGCCGCCAGAAGCCTCTGTAGCCACCGAAAACCTATCTAGACCCATTCCGGCACCCTACCGGAGGGGGGAATCCCTCTCCGGTGGCCATCTTCATCATCCCGGCGCTCTCCATGACGAGGAGGGAGTAGTTCTCCCTCGGGGCTAAGGGTATGTACCAGTAGCTATGTGTTTGATCTCTCTCTCTCTCTCTCTCTCGTGTTCTTGAGGTGGTACGATCTTGATGTATCGCGAGCTTTGCTTTTGTAGTTGAATCTTATGATGTTTTCTCCCCCCTCTACTTTCTTGTGATGAATTAAGTTTTCCCTTTGAAGTTATCTTAGCGGATTGAGTCTTTAAGGATTTGAGAACACTTGATGTATGTCTTGCATGTGCTTATCTATGGTGATAGTGGGATATCACATGATCTACTTGATGTATGTTTTGAGGATCAACTTGCGAGTTTCGTGACCTTGTGAACTCATGCATAGGGGTTGGCACACGTTTTCGTCATGACTCTCCGGTAGAAACTTTGGGGCACTCTTTGAAGTTCTTTGTGTTGGTTGAATACATGAATATGAGATTGTGTGATGCATATCGTAGAACCATACCACGGATACTTGAGGTGACATTGGAGTATCTAGGTGACATTAGGATTTTGGTTGATTTGTGTCTTAAGGTGTTATTCTAGTACGAACTTTTGAATAGATCAATCAGAAAGGATAACTTTGAGGTGGTTTCGTACACTACAATAATCTCTTCGTTTGTTCTCCGCTATTATTGACTTTGGAGTGACTCTTTGTTGCATGTTGAGGGATAATTATATGATCCAATTATGTTATTATTGTTGAGACAACTTGCACTAGTGAAAGTATGAACCCTAGGCCTTGTTTCCTAGCATTGCAATACCGTTTACGCTCACTTTTACCACTTGTTAACTTGCTGTTTTTATATTTTCAGATTACAAAAACCATTATCTACTATCCATATTGCACTTGTATCACCATCTCTTCGCCGAACTAGTGCACCTATACAATTTACAATTGTAATGGGTGTGTTGGGGACACAAGAGACTCTTTGTATTTGGTTGCAGGGTTGTTTGAGAGAGACCATCTTCATCCTACGCCTCCCACGGATTGATAAACCTTAGGTCATCCACTTGAGGGAAATTTGCTACTGTCCTACAAACCTCTGCACTTGGAGGCCCAACAACGTCTACAAGAACAAGGTTGTGTAGTAGACATCAGCCACCTCGCCGCCGTCGGGAGAAAAGGCCGCTATAAACCTATTTTTGGCCATTGGCTCCTCGAGCTCCCCGGCACACAGGCAGAGGTTGAGGATGGAGGCGCTGGCGATGGCGGCGACCTACCAATGGTTTCGAGGGTTGTGTGTGTCTGTGTGAGCGGAGGTTTTGGGGTATGTGTGGAGGGGGCGGGGGGGGCAAGGTTGTGTTTGAGGAAATACTGCGGCAACTGAAAATTTTACTAGGCGGGAGTAACAAGGCGGGGCTACTGAAAATTTGGATCAAGGGCAAGCGGATATTTTTGAGATTGTGAGGGATGCATCGGCGGGAGTAAACTGTCGGGGCTACGGAAAATTTGAATCAAGGGACTAAAGCAGAGCGGGAGTAACAGACATCACACACGGTCCGCACATACTAATTGTGTGCTATCAAACATTAAAACCTTCCATGCGGTAGATATTTTTGAGATTGCGAGGGATGCAGAGGCGGGAGTTTTTGGGGAGCGAGCTAGTGTGCTTGACACGTCGGCTATGGACTATAGCCGACGCACCTTCTTGCGTAAGCCATAGGCATACTATACACCGACGGTGCTCCAAGATATTTTGTACTAAATCTCGCACGGTTGGTGGTGATAAACTGTGTGGGATCTACTTGATTTGAATTACAAAATGGGGTCACAGCAGCAATGGATGCTATTTGAATTGCTAGACCTTTTATCTACAGTGAACATGCAACTATATGTGTGTCGTAAAAGAATTGGAATTATTCAGGGTTCGTTTGCACATTTTATACATTAAACTGGTTTTCTAGCCATTTCAGGTGCACAATTCAAAATTAAACTACATGCACATGCTCCGGTGCATACAAATTGGTTGAAAAATCAAATCTATGTCCTTCACTACATGCTTAGGTCACATGCAATAAATGGGAATGAATTTTTTTGGGTTCGTTTCGCCTTTTTTATACATTAACTGGGTTTTCTAGGCAGTTTATGTGCATAATTCAAATTTGAACTACAAATACAAGCTCCGATGCACCAAAGTTGGTTGGAAAATCACATGTGTGTCCTTGGGTGAATATCTAGGTCCCATGCAAGAGATGGGAATCAATTGCAAACACCAGGGCACTGTTGATTGCCGGCAAAACGTTGAGATGCCTAGTTTTTAAATTCTAGTAAATCCAAAACTCGTTTGAAATTCATGAAACTTGGCATGCTATCATGTAGCTGCATCAACATGCCGTGGTGAAAATTTTGTCCCATTTGGGGCAGGTTTGGGTATAAGCTTATCACAAACCAGAGCTTCTCACAATAAGCATGATGTTTTCGATAGGGAACATACCACCTTTGGGGACGGGACGATATCTGTTGCCTCTTATTGCTTTCAAAAATGTTCTAGTGTCAACATAGAACAACATGGGTGTTGTGTTTAATCTTGGAATTTTTCGGGGTTTGTTTGGCCTTTTTTATACATTAACTGGGTTTTCTAGGCATTTTATGTGCATAATTCAAAGTTGAACTACAAGCACATGCTCCAATGCACTAAAGTTGGTTGAAAATCACATTCATGTCCTTGGGTGAATTTCTAGGTCCCATGCAAAAGATGGGAATGAAATTCAAACACCAGGGCACTGTTGATTGCCGGCAAAACATTGATATACCTGGTTTTTAAATTCTAGTAAATCCAAAACTCATCCGATATTCGTGAAACTTGGCATGCTATCATGGAGCGGCATCGACATGCTATGGTAAAAAATTTGTCCATTTGGGGCAGGTTCGTGTATAATCTTCTCACAAACAAGAGCTTCTCACAATAAGCATGATGGTTTCGATAGGGAACGTCCCACCTTTGGGGACGAAACAATATCCATTGCCTCTTCTTGCTTTCAATTTTTTTCTTGTGTCAACATAGAACAACAGGAGTGTTGTGTCAATTTTTGTGATTTTTCGGGGTTCGTTTGGACATTTGTATGCATTAACTGAGTTTTAAATGCATTTATGTGCATAATTCAAATTTGAATTACATGCACATGATCTAGTGCATGTAAATTGGTTGAAAAATCAAATATGTGTCCCTGGGTGCATGCTTAGGTCCCATGCAAGAAATGGGAATGAATTTCAAACACCAGGGCACCGTTGATTGCGAGCAAAACATTGGGATGCCTGGTTTTTAAATTCTAGTAAATCCAAAACTCGTCTGAAATTCATGAAACTTGGCATGCTATCATGGAGCGGCATCAACATACCGTGGTAAAAAATTTGTCCCATTTGGGGCAGGTTTGGGTATATGCTTCTCACAAACCAGAGCTTCTCACAACAAGCCTGATGGTTTCGGTAGGGAACGTACATCCCACCTTTGGGGACGAAACGATATCCATTGCCTCTTATTGCTTTCAAAAAATTTCTCCTGTTAACAAAGAACAACAGGAGTGTTGCGTCAATTTTTGGGATTTTTCGGGGTTCGTTTGGACATTTTTATGCATTAACTGAGTTTTCAATGCATTTATGTGCATAATTCAAATTTGAACTACGTACCTGCACATGCTCCAGTGCATATAAATTGGTTGAAAAATCAATCTGTGTCCTTGGGTGCATGCTTAGGTCCCATGCAAGAAATGGGAATGAATTTTTCGCGGTTTGTTTGGCCTTTTTTATACACTAACTGGGATTTCTAGGCATTTTATGTGCATAATTCACATTTGAACTACAAGCACATGCTCCAATGCACGAAAGTTGGTTGAAAAATCACATGTGTGTCCTTGGGTGCATGCTTAGGTCCCATGCAAGAGACGGGAATGAATTTCAAACACCAGGGCACTGTTGATTGTCGGCAAAACGTTGAGATGCCTTGTTTTTAAATTCTAGTAAATCCAAAACTCATCCGAAATTCTTGAAACTTGGCATGCTATCATGGAGCAGCATCAATATGTCGTGGTAAAAACTTTATCCCATTTGGGGTAGGTTCGGGTATAAGCTTCTCACAAACCAGAGCTTCTCACCACAAGCATGATGGTTTCGATAGGGAACGTCCCACCTTTGGGGACAAAACGATATCCATTGCCTCTTATTGCTTTCAAAATTTTTCTAGTGTCAACATAGAACAATAGGAGTGTTGTGTCAATTTTTGTGATTTTTCGAGGTTCGTTTGGACATTTTTATGCATTAACTGGGTTTTCTAGGCATTTTATGTGCATAATTCAAATTTGAACTACAAGCACATGCTCCAATGCACTAAAGTTGGTTGAAAAATCGAATCAGTGTCCTTGGGTGAATTTCTAGGTCCCATGCAAGAGATGGGAATGAAATTCAAACACCAGGGCACTTTTGATTGCCGGAAAAACATTGAGATGCCTGGTTTTTAAATTCTAGTAAATCCAAAACTTGTCTGAAATTCATGAAACTTGGCATGCTATAATGGAGCGGCATCAACATGCCGTGGTAAAAAAATTGTCCCATTTGGGGCAGGTTCTGGTATATGCTTCTCACAAATCAGAGCTTTTCACAACAAGCATGATGGTTTCTGTAGGGAACGTCCCACCTTTGGGGACAAAACGATATCCATTGCCTCTTATTGCTTTCAAAAAATTTCTCGTCAACATAGAACAACAGGAGTGTTGTGTCAATTTTCGGGATTTTTCAGGGTTCATTTGGACATTTTTCATGGATTAACTGAGTTTTCAATGCATTTATGTGCATAAGTAAAATTTGAACTACATGCACATGCTCCAGTGCATATAAATTGGTTGAAAAATCAAATATGTGTCCTTGGGTGCATGCTTAGGTCCCATGCAAGAAATGGGAATGAATTTCAATCACCGGGGCACCGTTGATTGCCGATAAAACATTGAGATGCGTGATTTTTAAATTCTAGTAAATCCAAAGCTCGTCTGAAATTCATGAAACTTGGCATGCTATCATGGAATGGCACCCGACATGTTGTGGCATTTTTCGTGTCCATTTTGAGAGAAGGCGCACTCGAATAATGATAGCGAAGAAAGGCATTTTGAAAAAATTGCTGCCACTTTAATATCTCAAACGTTTGTATAATTCAAACCGTGTGCGTTCTGTTAACCATTCATGTGACGCCACGTGTCTTGGTTTTAAAGGCTATAGGAGGTGTCGTGCGGACATATCCTTGAGCTTGACCGAACGGGAGGCGTGCGAGCGCAGTCCGGTGCGCAGGCTGACCAAGAGGCGTGCAGGCTGTCCTCTAATGCGCAGGCTCACTGGGAAGCAAGCCCTTTGACATCCATGGCTCCCCGTCTGCCTCTCCATTAATGCCGCCCGAGCCATTGTTTAATACGGGCGGCCTTACTGTTCGCCTCCCATTCCACTTACCGCTCAAAATATTATTCACCTCTGTTTCAAAACCGAGCCCTGGCACCTCTACAAATCCCTGCTTCCCTCTGCGAAGGGCCTATCTATTTACTTTTATGTTGAGTCATCCTCCTCTTATTAAAAAGCACCAGTTGGAGACCGCTGTCATTTGCATTCATTACTGTTAGTTTACATTGAGTATGACTTGACTAGATCTGTTTTACCATGAATTACAATTCCTAGTCAGTCCTTGATCTTTAAAGGTGCTCTGCATTTATGTTTTGCAGTCTCAGAAAGGGCTAGCGAGATACCATCTTGTTATATCATACTATGATTGTTTTGAGAAAGTGTTGTCATCCGAGATTTATTATTATTGCTCGCTAGTTGATTATGCCATTGATATGAGTAAACTTGAGACCTAAGCGTTATTGTGAATGTGGTTAGTAATAATCTTTGCTAAAAACTTGAATGCTAGCTTTACATATTTACAACAACAAGAGCATAGAGAGTTTGTAAAAGTTTTTCTTTATCACTTTCAGTTTATCAACTGAATTGCTTGAGGACAAGCAAAGGTTTAAGCTTGGGGGAGCTTATACGTATCCGTCGTATCTACTTTTCCAAACACTTTTGCCCTTGTTTTGGACTCTAACTTGAATGATTTGAATGGAACTAAACCGGACTAAAACTGTTTTCAGTACAATTACCATGGTGTTATTTATGTGCAGAAACAAAAGTTCTCGGAATGACCTGAAACTTCACGGAACATCTATTCGGAAATAATAAAAAATCCCTGCAAAAGATGAAGGCCAGGGGGCCCACCACCTGTCCATGAGGGTGGGGGCACGCCCCCCTACCTCGTGGGCCCCCTGGAGCTCCTCCGACCTCAACTCCAACTCTATATATTTGGTTTCGGGGATAAAAAAATCAGAGAGAAGGATTCATCGCGTTCTACGACACGGAGTCGCCGCCAAGCCTTAAAACCTCTCGGGAGGGCTGATCTGGAGTCCGTTCGGGGCTCCAAAGAGGGGAATTCGTCGCCATCGTCATCATCAACCATCCTCCATCACCAATTTCAGTATGCTCACCGCCGTGTGTGAGTAATTCCATCGTAGGCTTGCTAGACGGTGATGGGTTGGATGAGATTTGTCATGTAATCGAGTTAGTTTTGTTAGGGTTTGATCCCTAGTATCCACTCTCTTCTGAGATTGATGATGCTATGACTTTGGTATGCTTAAGGCTTGTCACTAGGGCCCGAGTGCCATGATTTCAGATCTGAACCTATTATGTTTTCATCAATACATGAGAGTTCTTGATCCTATCTTGCAGGTCTATAGTCACCTATTATATGTTATGATCCGTTAACCCCGAAGTGACAATAATCGGGATACTTGCCGGTGATGACCATAGTTTGAGGAGTTCATGTATTCACTATGTGCTAATGCTTTGTTTCGGTACTCTATTAAAAGGAGGCCTTAATATCCCTTAGTTTCCATAAGGACCCCACTGCCACAGGAGGGTAGGACAAAAGATGTCATGCAAGTTCTTTTCCATAAGCACATATGACTATATTCGGAATACATGCCTACATTACATCGATGAATTGGAGCTAGTTCTGTGTCACCCTAGGTTATGACTATTACATGATGAACCGCATCCGGCATAATTCTCCATCACCGATCCATTGCCTACGAGCTTTCCATATATTGTTCTTCGCTTATTTACTTTTCCGTTGCTATTGCTATCATCACTACAAAATACCAAAAACACTACTTTTACTTCTTTTACCTTTTGCTACCGTTACCACTACTATCATATTAGTTTGCTAGTAAATACTTTGCTGCAGATATTAAGTTTCCAGGTGTGGTTGAATTGACAACTCAGTTGCTAATACTTGAGAATATTCTTTGGCTCCCCTTGTGTCGAATCAATAAATTTGGGTTGAATACTCTACCCTCGAAAACTATTGCGATCCCCTATACTTGTGGGTTATCAGACGCTGCCGTCGACCGCTACCTCTCAGCGGCAACAGTTGCCGTCCTCCCGCGCCCCGCCTGTCGATCGCGCGATGACAAGATGTTTGATTTACAAGTGAAGAACATTTTGTGCCGCCTTGAAGACTTCAACAACGGCGTCCCGGAGGACGACAACGACAACGACGGCGCAGCACACCGCCTCCGCCGTGGCCGAAAATAGTTTTTTGGGGGTTTAATAATGTATCTCAAATTCTCGATCATATGAATATAAATTCGCAGTGTGACTGAATGAAAAATATGGTTTGAACGAACTTGTATTTTTCTCTCTTAATGTACAGACTTATCAAACGATTTTCTTTAGAAAAAATGTCAATGGTTTTTAAATATAAAACACTCATCGCAAATGTTTTAGTTAGAACACCGGTATGCAAACCGACAGCTTCCCCAGGAAGCCAAGGGAAAATGTGCTGAGCAAGATTTCTGCATCCCTTCAACGCAAACGGTTGTTTTGCATGACCCGTGTGCAACCATGTACAAACAATTGGGTAACTTTTGCATAGCTATCATTTTAGGTATGTTGCCATTTGTCAAACTGGAAAGATTGACATTTGTTTATCTAGTAACATTGTCATTTGTCAACCTTGTAACATTGTGATTTGTCAAAATATGCAGCTAAAAATCACTAGCACTATCTAATTTTTGCAACTAAAATCACTAGCACTGTTCATATGGACACGACTAGCAGGCATGAGTTGATGGACGCATATGCAAATGTACCATTGATTACATACAACAAGTCATCAAGCCACAACGACAACGAGGATACATGTTGGATTATTCTAGTAAAGTAAAGTTATTCTCAACCACTCGTCGACGTTGGAAACGCTTGCTTTAAACCAGAAGTGATTCTCTGGGAAGGGCCAGCTACTGTCAATCTCGAGACCAACGCAGGACTGATAATCCAGGCTGAAGCGGGCTATGTCTGGACCCATAGTGCGATGGTAGGGAAGCATAGCAATGACCGAGGTATAGATACAATTGCTTCTCATAAATGGTAGTAATGTTGTGTCAACAGCAGCTGGATCGCCTTTCACCATCATTGGATAGTTTTGTCCAAGGAAGAGCGAGTTTCCTCCAAGACTTTCAGTACTGAACCAGGGAGAAGGTGTTGGCGCTAGTACACTAGTATCCATCCCGAATACCCTGCAACGGATGTTGGAATAGGTCCGGAGAGTGCGACCATGCGAGACAACACCTGCTTCCTTAGTAACATCAGCAGTGCCATGTATACAGACAAGAAGAGGTGATCCATCGGAATAAGTTGCCAGGCACCACTGAGTATATGGGTCCTGCTTGTCCTCTTTCTCGTGATCATCAGCATCGTCATCTCCCCCTTGGTTATAAATTTTTTCAAGTATAGGTGGTGGAATGTTCACATGACCTTGGAAACACAAGAGGGTTAATTAATTAGTAAAGAGAAACTAGTTAACCCGCATGCATGTGGATGAAACAATTATAATTATGGTGGAAGACAAACGTACCGAAATCATGATGATTCCATGCAAAAATAGTGCCACGAGTGGTGGCAGCAAACACAAGACCCTCGTATTGAATTGGATCACAGTACTCATCCATGTACATAAATTGATTTTTGAGCAATATCCATCGAGGCGTGGAAGTAAGGAAGGCAAAAAGCTTGTCAAAGATAGCAACAACTTCATAGTTCGTGTAATCCCAAGAGCGGTTGGGAACTGGACAAATTGCTATCTTCTGTAGATGACAGTTACCATGATCGTATTTGAACTCACGTAGATCATCTATGTGCTCAACCTCTAGGCAGTCTGAGATTTTTGGAAGTGGAACCCGGTGACGTGTGTACACATTCACAAGTTCCCACTCGCAGTTGTACCCAATATAAACAACCCAATCTTCATTTGCGCCTGCCCAAGCCTTGCCCTCAAGCGATGGTATCTACATCACACATATCATTATCAAGGGGCATCAACTTGCACAAGGCGAGGCTTCCGTCCTCCCCACACGAGTCAGCAGGGTCACGGCGAACAAGATAGGGGAGATCAAACCGCTCCTGGACCCTTGGGTCGCTTGTAATGATGTTATTAGTTGAGTCAAGAATGGTCTTGAACGAACCTGCCATGCTAGCCAAGGTGATGACATCACACCGATCAATGAGTTCCTCCACCATGTCATCTTTCAGATCAGGGCGAGAATAACGGTGTCATTTCCGGCCTGTTCCCTCCATGGAGAAGATGGTCGAATAATGGCAGAAGGAAGGGTGAAGGCAAATGGAGGGAGGAAGAGCGTGCAACAGCAATTCCAAATCGAGAGGGAAAGGCGAAGAGGCGGTGGATGGTTGCCACAGTACACGAAGAGGCGCCTGGGGAGCGACCAGTTGCCACAGAGGTCACACACTGACGACAAGGGCCGAGTGAACCGCATGCTTATATCGCACACACCTTGATCTGGTTGACTGTTTCTTTTGTGTTGCCTAATCACAAACGATTCATCCAAGTGAACTGTATGCTATATATCACACACACCTTCCATCTGGCTACCTGTTTCTTTTGTGTTGCCTAATCACAAACAGTTCATTCGAGTGAACCGTATGATGTGTATCACACACGCCTTCATCTGGCTGCCCGTTTCTTTTGTTCCTCCTCATCACAAACAGTTAATTGAACTGAACCGTATACCCTTCATCGCAAACGTTTTATACATTTTTGATGGTTTTCATACAACACCGTTTGCGATTATTGCATTGCACATAGTTTCTCGAAGAGTCTCTAATCGTAGTGTCGCATTAGCAGCATCCTGCAGTAGTGCTATTTCACCTAACAGATTGGCTACTGGACCATGGCAATCTATGTCACAATAAATATATGGCAGGATATTTTAGCAACTAATTAGGCTTGGCATGCCATCTCAGCTAAGCAGATTGAGTGCAGAACAGGGCAAGGAAGCTTCTTAAGCAGAGCATATTGACTATAAACTACTTCGGCAAATAGTGAGATTAACAGTGTCTATAAGCTAACATTCAGTGCTACACCGACATGCACGGGGCCTCAGTCTAGAATGTGCGTACATTGGGAGAAGCTGGCTGCCGTGTGTCTCCACACGAACGTCGCCAACGGTGGCGGTGCTGACCGCCGTGCATCTCCACAAGAACATCGCAAGTGGTGGCGGTGCGGCTAGAGGACGGTAGTCTACGAGAGTGTACTATGGCAGTGAGAGGATCGCCGTGGCGCTGACGTATCGGCGCGGCGGGGAGGGCGGCTTTGGCAGAGCGAATGGAGTGGAGGGGCCCGAGGGGAGGGGGGTTTGGGGAGTATTATTGGCTAGTTGGTCGAAGGATGGTTGAATTTGGGATTTGGGGGGAATTTTTGGGGGGAATTTTCGCGGGGTGGGCGGGGGGAGTTTGGCGCATGGTCGGTTTCTCCAAGTGCAGTCCCACGTGTCAATGAAGAGGCAAGCCGAAGCACATTCCGTTTGCGTGAGCCGTGTGCAGGACCAACCGTGTGTGGGTTGCAATGCGACTGCGACAGGGGTGCTGTGAGTGTACCGCTTTTTTCCTTTTAAACTTGGTGCTTCGCCCCCTCAAAAAAAAACTTGGTGCATCACGCGATCCATCGATACTACTACTAGTAATCCGGTAATCCCGACTAAAACGGCATGGCCGAGTCTTTTCCCACGCGATATGCCGGGAGGTTGGCTTAGTTGGTTTTTTAGGACGAGTAATGCTAAACCTACGTAATATTGGGGTGCCTAAGATAAATTGTGTATGTAGACCCTATGTGTTTATTTACTTTGCATGTTAGCTTTGTCTCGAGTCAAACCTTCTAAGTTTACAAACACAAAAACGAATCATCATTCCATATACTCCTACAATATATCTTACTATTATTGTGAAAGTTCATATACACCAGATGAGATTAATGCAAACACGGTACATTTTCATTACATTTAGAACTTTTATAGGACAAAAAAGTAAAAGAAACCTGACCCTAAACCTATTCTATGATGGCGACTGACGTCCTCCTTATGCGATCTCCATGTATGAGGGCGGGGTTCAAGACCTGTGAAGTGAAGGTGCGGTCTCCGGCGAGGAAGAGTAGAACACGGGAGATGGACTGGCCAGTTGGCACACCATGCCCTCCCACCTGCCATTCCCTACTCATACTCGGAGGAGTCCCCGACCTCAGAGGTGCCACACGTTGGACGGCGGAAGTAGGACGCGTGGCCGACGGTGCTCCCATCATTGGCCGCCAGCGTGGCCACTGCTTGTGCGGTCATGTCCGCGTCCGGCTACGCCGCTATTGCATCGCGAGCGGCGACTTGAGCGAGTGCGGCGACTTCGAGCTTCATCCCCGAAGACAAGCTCTCCCACAGAGCGTTCACGCTCGCGGTCATGGAGGATCTGGTGCCAGGTAGCAGGACGATGTGCTATGGTGTGGAGTTTAGCTGGGCGTTGCCACTTTAAGTAGCGCATTCCGGTGAGGCCAAGCGTCCGGGTGGGTCATTAAGTCGCCAGAGTTGGTTCCTCAAGCACCGAGCCTCTTAATGATGGCATACGAACGGACCGCATGAATGCGGGCAGCTGGCGTCGGCTGGCAACACACCGCGCGATGGTGCAAGGGACGAGGGTTTTTGGTGTGCCATGGTAGTCAGCTGCGGTCGTGGCAACGTTGGAGATGCCCTTTGATCACAGATGATTCCCACATGTCATTGAAAAAGCAAGACGACCCGGCATGGTCTCAGGTCCTGGGGATGCAGTTGGCCGCGCTACACCACTCCGGGGATGTGTCGCAGCGCGCGCGCACTTCGGCGCCCCGTGCATCCTCGATGAGCCGAGTGTTGATCGTTCCACATCGCTAACTCCACCATCGGCACACTGAAGCCGACTGTGTCCGGCGACGATGAGCGTGTCACTCACCGCGGTTGCCGTGTCCTGAGGCGGTGCGAGAGCTGCGCCACGTTGCTAGCCCCCACGAACCACATGAACGGTTGCCGGTGGCAAGGAGTTCATGGGCCAGCTCCTCCATTGGACTAGTATGCTCCACGTCGTCCTGACAGGTGTGCCCCACATGTCGGTTTCCCTGTTTTCCTGGCCAAATTCGAGCGTCGGTGCTCCGCGTTGCGCATTAGGCGCAGAACAGGTGGTTTTTGTGCCCTGGTTCAAACGTGGTACAGTACCAAGTTGTTACCCTAACCCCAAGTGTGGTGGTTTTGGGTATGGTACCACCCTTTTCCTTTTCAACTAGTGAAATGTAACACTCGATTAAGTAGACGGATAGTGTGCTAATGTAGGTGTACGACTGTTTGAAGGAATAATTGAGGTGTGCTCGGTCCGTGCCCGCATTTAGGGGTCCAACTAACCATGTTCCGGAAGTAGTAATTATACTAGTCCCTGCATACTCCCTCTATTTTTATTTACTCCACACTTTAGCTTTGCTCAAAGTCAAACTTTGACAAAGTTTATAGACAGAAATAATAACATATACAATAACAAATCAATACCATTAGATTCATTATTGAATATACTTTCACATCATATAGATTTGCTATTGTAAATGTTCATATTTTCTCTATAAATTTGGTCAAATTTTATGAAGTTTGACTTCAGTCAAACCTAATATGCAAAGTAAATAAAAACGGAGGGAGTATCTTACTCCGTGACCAAGACAGAAGGGAAAACGAGACAACTTATTTTTTATTTGAGCCGTTCAAGTATAATCATGTGGTGTTGCTTATTTCTTATTCCTCTCCAACCCTCTTCTCCATCGATCATGCCGCCCTCCTATCGAGTCCATCCTCCCGCATGCCTCATTTGAACATTCTGTCGAGTATCGTTCGCATGTGGGCCTAGACCATGCTTATATTTCCAATGTTGTAATTTGTCTGACATGCATACAAACAAACGGTTCATTTAAAGTTTCACTTTGCCTCCACCACGTGTCGCTTCTCGTCTTAGTTTTGACATCCCATGCGATTCATGCCCCAACACATCTTGACGAGATCGATTGATGTTGAGAGATCAACTGCGTGTCATGCAAGGAGATAAACATTTGGTCTGTTTCTATGATAGAAATGACCCACGGGGAGGGGGGGGGGCTGTGGGAACAGAGGGAGTATATTGTACGTTCATAAGCGAAACGAATGTATTGTACCCACCCTAGTCCTCTTTCAATTGATCTTCGGACCCCGAGATGAAACCGAGAGAGAACGAGTGGGTGCATGTGTGATACCTAAGGTGGACTCAAAATTTTGAACTGGTGATCATAGCATCCGCAAATCATATATAAAGGGTATTCAATGCTCGTTTCGCTTTTGAACATACAATATACTCCCTCCGATCCTTTGTGGTTTACATATAAGTTTTATGTGTAGTCAAAGTATCTCTACTTTGATCAAACTTACAGAAAAAAGTATCAACATTCAACAACGCCCAATCAATATTGTTAGATTCGTATGTACTCCTAGATTTGTATTCAAACAGAGATGGTTTCCAATTTGCTTCCAAACATGTGAATGTGCTTGTTCTCATGCATGCTCTTCCTACTAGGATTTCGTCACTTATAGTTAGTCCAATAGTAACTTTTTAAGCTCCCTGTCCAATAGTACTAGTGGAGTACTGACAACATCTGTAGTAGAGTATGCAGTGCTCATAGTACTCCCTCCTTCCATTTATATAGGGCCTAAGAGAAAGTCTAATAAGGCCTATTCAGCAGGCTATAAGACGTGCCATGTCACTAAAATCCTACTTGGAGGAGTGAGAAGAGACGAGAGAGAGTGAAGTGGGCTCTTATTCTACAGCCCAGCTATAACACATAGATCAAGAAAAAATAGTATGCATGCAACTCTCTTCCAATCATATACCTTGCTCATGCAAATATTAAATGCTTAGAGCCAACCTAATAGCCATTATAAGAGCCAACCTGTTACTTATATGAGTATTTTTTATGATGGCTCTAAGTGAGGTGGCATCTCTTTATAGCCAACAGTGGGCTACATTATTAACCATACTCTAATGCGTTTTTCAAAACTGCCTTTGACTATTGACAAGATTAATAGTACATGATATGTATAATGTGAAAATTATATCATTGGAAGCTCCTTTCACATACGAATTTGATCATATGCTTTGTGTAAGTGGCATGTCATATATTATTACTCTAATATGTGGTCAAAGTTAGCCTCGAAAAACACATTAGGCCATGTATAGATGGAAGGAGGGAGTAGTAGTGGAAGTGAATCCTCTGACGTAGGTATCCCTGCCTTACCCTCCCTTTTGGTCACTGACTGGCAGGCCCCATGCTTGCTAGGCCCCGCTTGTCAGTTACTAAATGGGTTTGGCCACATCAGGGGATCCTCATCTGTAGTATACTCCCTCTGTTTTTATTTACTCCACATAAAATGGAGGGAATATAGTAGTATAAATGACGCGCGTGGGGGAGGGGGAGGGACGTCGGTTTGCTCTCAATTGCGGTCCCACAGGCGAGCGGAAATGCAAGATGAAGCGTGTTCCATTTGGTGAGTGACATGGAGGGTCCAGCGTGCCGGGGTGCAACACGAATGCGACAAGAGTGATGTACAGTCAAAACCAATTGACCGGTCATCATCGGAACCACTATTCACACGAGAACCTTCGCTGCTCGGCCTATGCCAGCCGCTGCCCAAAAACCACACCTCCTCTCCAGCCCATTCCCCCACCTTTCGATCCCCTTGCCCGCATCAAGCGTCCCCTAGTTCACCAGAAAGCCATGGTGCGCCGCAAGATCACGTACTACAAGATGCTGACGCCGGAGTGCCGCGCAGAAATCGCGGGAGCGGTTGGCGCCACAGACCTCCATTCCCATGCTCGCTTTGCGGCGGGCCAATCCGCAAGTTCTTTGGAGGCAAGCTCAGAGGGGGAGGAAGCCGATGCAATGTTCATGGCAACGGTCCTGGCGCAAAAGGCCCCCGATGCGTATGAGACGATGGACGTCGACTTCGTGTCAGCGTCCGGGTCCCCCATGGTGCATGCGGACCAGTGGTTCAACCTAGCGATACTAAAGGAGGACCGGGAGGCAGAGGCTCAACTCGACACGGAGTGTGCGCATGCCGCTGCCATTGAGGCTCTCCTACAGGCAGAACCGGATGTCTTGGATGTGAACCGGGCGGCGGAGGCTCAACTTGACGCGGAGTGCACGGATGCCGCTGCCATCAAGGCCCGCCTACTGGCGGAACCAAACGTCCTAAACTTGAACTGAGCGGTGGAGGCTCAACTCAAAATGGAGCGCGCGGATGCCACTGCCATCGTGGCCCTCCTACGGGCGGAACCGGATGTCCTGGACTTGAACTGGGCGGCGGAGGCTCAACTCGATGCGGAGCGCGCGGATGCCACTGCCATCAAGGCCCTCCTGCAGGCAGAACCGGACATCCTGGACTTGAACCGGTTGGTGCTCTTGTTTGTGTAGATCGCGTGCACGCTCCACATGAATGAGTAGTTGGAGGCCGAGGACAACCACGACGCGGAGACACTTGTCGGCAGCTACGGCTGGTTCGCGCCGGCAGCCAAAGACGACGAGGCCGTCTCGTTCCGCGAGTAGTGATAGTTTTTCTTTATGTTGTTGTTTTTATGGATCTTTTACTGTGTAAAAACATATATTTATGCAAGTCACCTGACTTCCATCATTTGGGTCAGTCGACCATTTCAGGCGGTTGGATGAATATCCTACGTCTCCTAACCCTCCTTCCCCACCTCTATTTCTTCCCCAACAGACCACCGCACGGGCCATACAAATCTTCCCCAACATGCATTTGGATAAACATATTGTATGAACGAAAATTATGTGTCAGTGGTAGGATGGCGGAGTTTGGTTTGATCTCATGCAGTAGCACGTGCAGTGAGGGTGCTTTCCCTTGGTTGGGTTTACGGCGTGTAGGAGCGATTGTGTGAAGGTGCGGTGCGACCGCGGCGTGCAGGAGAGACTATGTGTGGGTGCGGTGCGACTGCGACAGCCGTGCACAAGTGTACCTCCTTTTAATTCCGAAAACTTTAGGCAAGCTTGGCAAAATTGTGTGGCGAAGTATGGTAATGTAAGGCCTAGACCCAAACAGGATATGAGTACGTACGTAGGAGTACTACTTGTGTTAAAAAAGAAAGGTGTGGTTTTCCTTCACGAGATTGATCGATACAAATCCTCATTTGACGTGTCAATTAATGTGTACTTTTCCCCAACGCCCAAAGAGCTAACAATCTCACTCCTCATCGCTTGATTAATGCAGTGCCATGCAAACCAACCTTCTCACTTCCGCATGCATGCACGGGTATATTAATGTCCTTGGTTACTAGTACGAGGCAAACCCCATCAATTTTGCCTCGATTAGTGTTAGTGGCCTTTTGCAAATTGTAATTTTAAAATACTGGCCTTGTGTACAAAAAATGGAGGTAGTAACTATTTAACTTCCTTATCCATTACGGTGATGTCGACGATATCTCCAACGTTGTGGTTTGGCAAAGTGCGTTTGATGGAAAACACCATTGAGGGAGACCACGGTAAGTCATTCGCAAGTGCCGCCTGCAAGCTGAGACAACCGCCTTATTTGCTTCCAGGAAGTCCGTTGAACCAAAGGACGTGTAAATGTACTAGTACTAGACAATAGCGTCGTCCATCCTGCTTAGTGCCGTGAGGTAGTTTCTTGAAGAAGACGATGGAGAAGGGGAGTCAGCGAAGAGTGAAATGATGGTTGCTTCGTCCCTGCTTTGTGATTTGACGCCTCACTGCTTTGTGATTTGTGATAGAAGGGACAGGGGAGTAGACTCTGTGCTCTATATTGTACATGCGTCCAAGCATGGGAGAAAGAGGAGAGACGTTGCATTTTTCTACTCTTTCAGTCAATCAATTAGGGAGCTTTGATTCCATCTTTTTGGCTTTGGCGGCACCGTCCACAATGGTTCCCATCGATGCAAAAAGCTATTTTCACATTTGGCTACACATTGTCGATGCCCTTAACCGTACCACTTGGTTTTGCTCCTGTGTGCTATCTATACAAATCTCAATTATATTGATCTAAAAAATTATAGTATAAAGATTAGTAAAAGGTGGTGATTTTGCCACGCGGATGGCGGGGGAGGTTTCTTATTTTTAGAGGACGTTGTCCTGGCGGTTTGCAAACATGTGGTCCCATGTGTTAGTGCTTTACCAAGCCGATCTGCGTCCCACATGAGGCAGAACAACGGCAGAAGCAACACGTGGTTAACTTGAAGAAGATGAGGGAGAAGCGGATTCAACAAAGAGTGAAATGATGGTTTCATCGTCCCTCCAACTTATTTTTTAGCATTATTACTTCGTCCCTACAACTTAACTACGGGAAAGGTGTATCATCCATGCTCGGACCAGCTTCAGACTTCCTTTGTTCTTTGAAGTTATGCTAACAGCTGCTTGGAATATATGGATTCTCAGAAATGGCAGAACATTCGGAGCTGAGAGAGCCACATTCAGTGCATGGAAATGTAGATTCATCCATGATATCTCGCTTCTAGCTCATAGGGTGAAAGACAAAATCAAACCTCAACTGTTGGCTTGGATTGATTCTCTGTTGTAAAGCAGGTAGGCTTAGATAGGCTTAGATAGGTCTTTGTTCCTAGCTTTTGTATATAGTTTGTTCTTTTGTACAATGCTCTTTTTATTCAATAAAGGGCTGTGGGGCTTTTGCCTCATAGTAAATATTCAAAAAAAGGTGCAACTTTGTGATTTGATGCCTCATTGCTCATTACTACGCCAGCGCCATGACTGGGGTGCTTCACCCCTGCTGCTCTGCACTATATTTTGGCATGGCACGTGGAACTGATATCTTGATGTCCCACATGTCGGTGGAAGGGACTAGAACATTTATGAAAGCGAGCGCTCCACTCTTACGACAGAGGAGTACACGACACCGTGGCCTAGTGAACTATTACTTGTACTGTAGTACTACTATAGTTTTGCTATTTTGCACGATCCATCGATACAAACCCGATTAAACAGGAAAGGGCGGGATTTTTCCTGTGCAGTAGATGATACTGGCCATACATTTCGAAGGCAATTTTAATGTATGCCAACAGAATAATTAAGTAACAATATGAGATCTAGTAGAACTAAAAACACATATGATTTATTGTGTTAGAGTGTAGTAGTAGTGTTGTATTGCATAGTTGTTAGATGTAACATGTGAGAACATGTAGAGATGTAGTTTTGGAGGGCCTACAGATAGAAAAGCATAATACGGTCACCGGACTTCAGAATACGCTCATTACAGTCACTATATACGTTTTGCGGTGATTATACGGTCACTTGCTCACCGTTCAGCATCGGATTGCACTCTGTTGACCGGCCAAATAGTATCTGTGGCATTATGTTGACTAGTTAAATTGACCATGTTCCTCGTGGGTCCGACCTGTCAGTTCGCATAGGAAAAAAGTCAGATAAACACAAATTTACGCAGGTGCAACAAGACTCCAACCCGTGAGCGGGAACCTCCTAGTTGTGTATGTGTCTGTCAGGGCTTGATGTATGTGCATGCATGTGTAGGTTGAGCACTTGAGTGTGAGAGTGTGTGTTGGTCGTGTGGTGTGTGCATGCGTGCGTGTGTGCGTGTGAGTGTTGCGTGCGTGAGTGGCTGCCTGTGTACGTGTGAGGGTTGCGTGCGTGCGTGGCTGCGTGTGTTTGTGTGAGTGTTGCGTGCATGCAGTTTGTGTGCATGCGTGCATGTGTGTATAATCACCACACCAGCTCCTGTCTATTAAAACAAATGGCTCAGCATACCAATACAAGGCCACCTTGTCCACTGTGCCCGCGGTCATGACTTCGAACCACCGTCCAATATTTTTTTATCGTTTGTTTTCATTCTTACTGGCAAGATGCCTGTGTGTTGCACGTAACATCAAGATGCATTTGTATGAGTAGTTTATCTTGTGAGAGAAAAGAATGAATGAGGGGACGCCTTATTTGCAAATGAGGAGAGATGTGCAAGTACTTTTTTGCAAAATTTCCATAGTTTCCTTCCTATCCATCAGATATAAATCGGACGACTTATATTATAGGATGCAGACACAACATCAACACCAACTCTGTTTTTATAAGAGTGTAGAGTAGATACACGCCGACAAGTGGGCCCAATGGTAGTGAGATAATGTGATGCAACACTAGAAGTGCCACGTGGAGCATTTAACTGGTTGACTAGTCATGTCTTGAGCAAATACAGAGCTGTACGGTGAGCCCATGACTGTATAATAACCACAAAACAGAAATGGTGAACGTAATGAGTGGATTCTGAAGTCCAATGTATGTATCATGCTTTCGCTTCAAATACAATGATCATCACTGTATATATATCGTGAGAGAAAGATGAAACATGTGTGAATGTGCTGAGGGCATACTTTTAGAGGACCTGGAGATAGTTTGTGTGCATACTTGAAAGGGGCGTAGAGGGGGTGTATGCGATGGAGAGAGATGCTCTTTATTTCTCTTTATTATGACAAACTTTATATATAGTATAAAGTTATAAAAGTTCACAGTGTGGAATAAATATCATTGTGGGCACCATGCAATGCAAATTGACGTTCAAACTCCTCCATATAACTTTGTAATGTTGTATATATGTAGAAATTCTAAAATAATTTTTTGGCCACACTTTATTCAAAAGGAATGTTGTGTGCGAAATAAACATGAAGAGACGGCTTTTTAGATCAATGGGGTACATGATGTAATATGTGTGAATGTGTAGTTGATGTATTTGGCAGGGCCTCGAGTGGTATGCGTGTGTATTACGTATTCGAGAGAGGCATGTTTAGAGGGGCCAGCGGGGGGGGGGGGGGGGGGGGGGGGGGGGCGTGGGAGAGATAGCATAAGAAATGAGAGAGGTCTAGAGAGAGAGAGACGAATATGATGTCATGGCTAGAGATGCCCTTGAGTGTGTATATGCAAGGGGGGAGGGGATAGAGGCATGAGGAGAATTTTTTGTGTGGTGTCTGTGTTGGTATGTGTGGGTGTGAGAAGATAACGAGACCTGGGGGCAGAGGGTGTGTCACCGCGTGAGGTCCGGTGGGACGAGGTGAGGCCCTTGGTTCGGTTCCGTCCTACGCCACATTGGTCGGCCCGTGACGCATTTAGGGAGACCCATGGAGGACTAGTCGTACAAGAAAAAGATTGCAGAGTCGTGAAGGACTCTGTGTCCACTGACAAAGCCGGCTAGGATTTGTAACCCTAGGTCATCGGACTAAGGTAACCCCTTATCTCTGATATTTACTATTCATCCAACCTAACTTTAAGGGGCATCCTACAGAATACTCTGCTAGAATCATACACGTCAATTAGGAAGAGAGGTGGAGATAATGCGTGAGAGACAGGCCTAAAGATAATGTGCATACAGGAGACACGTAGGCAGGTCTATGTATATAGAAAAAGTCGATGGGGATTGTGCGTGTGTATGCTTGTGAGAGGAAGAGTGCTTGTGATAAAGGTTACTGAAAACAGTCGTAAATTGTTACGAGAGGGAGGGAGGGTTATATCGAGAGCATATCTACAACAAAGACACCTCGGGAGAGAGTGTGTGAGCATATGTGAGAGACCACATGGAGAGTGAAACCACACGTAAAAGACTGAAGTACACATTTATTAAAACTATAAATTGTATCCAAATATTAGGATGGGATCATAATATTTGCAATTCATGTAAGGACCGGTTATTGATCCATCAGACATCTATATTATATCGAATTTGAGTAGCTCTATGTTATTATTCAACACAATTGATCAACATAGTAAGTATTTTGAACTCCAGACAATGCATCGCTTTAGCAATCGAATATAAACGTGAGTATAGTTCATGTTGTGTGTCTAAAGCACATTATACATACAAAAGTTACACAATGAACATTATAAATAGCTAGCTATGAACTAGCATACATTTGAATTCAACTTAAGGTGGTTTAAAAAATTCATATTCAACATGAAATCCATTCAATTATTTGAATTTGATATCATGGCATTTGTAAATGATACCTAAATTATGGGGGCACCAATATTTGCTATGCTTTTTTACATAATAGCATATATAGTCGTGTACAAAATAGATTCAAATTTACGTCCTCCATTCCAAAATAATCGTAGTTATAGGATTTTCAAGTGTCAAATTTTCAAAAAGAAGCACAAAATTTAATGAGGTTTTCAAACATACAAGGTCAAATTTAACGTTGTCTATTTAGGTCAACCCTCAGAGTTCAAGAGTACTCTAAACGTGAATGCTTCTATTTCAAAATTTCGAACGAAGCGCCAAAAGAGCCTCTACTCGCCCGAAACCGTGTGAGACCAATGTTTGGTAGAAGGAAATTACTTTTCTAACTCCGACCCATGAAACCTATCGGCCCGACGTCCAAATGTCTAAACCGGGGTAGGTTTGTAGCTTCATCTAGACGCCACACAACCACCTCTGAAAAACATTCATACACAATGGCCACCTAAGCACACATGCCTGCGGCGGAAATCGCTCCCACCCACTATTTGGGACACATGTGATTACCATCCTACCCCCAACCCACAGTAGGTCTGAAATTTAAGAGGGGGCACAGTTTGTACTTTCCCAAAATTTCAAACAAACATGCCCCATCAGTTCAAAAAACCAAAAACAAGCGCGTCCCAGACCAAAACATGGTTCTCCGTTAGCTCCCCATACCCCGGCCCCCCATCCGATTCCCCATTCGTAGTCCGTGGGCACCAAAACTTCCTCTCCACCAGCCACGAAACCCCGACGTCCTCCGTCCGCCACCCCATCCCACCCATCAACCGCCGCCCTCCTCCATCACGCTGGAGCCGATATACCCCGACATCGTCGTCCACCGCAACCGCAACCGCAACTCCCTCCATAGCTGGTAGCTAAAGCCGAGGCCGAGCTGTCCATACCAGAGCCAGTTCAACCACGCCGTCCTGCGCCTCACCACTACCGCTCCAACATCGCCATCGTCCATTGAGGGAGTCCTGGATTAAGGGGTCCTCGGGTGTCTGGGTTATCCGATACGGGCTGGACTGATGGGCCATGGAGATACAAGCAGAAGACTTCCCCCGTGTCTGGATGGGACTCCCCTATGCGTGGATGGCCAGATTAGTGTCCGGATATGTTATTTCCTCCCCCCACAAACTGACTCTGTACAACCCTAGGTCCCTGCAGTGTGTATATAAAACAGAGGGTTTAGTCCATAGAGACTATCAGAATTCTCATAGGCTAGACAGCTAGGGTTTAGCCATTACGATCTCGAGGTAGATCAACTCTTGTAACCCCCATACTCATCATATACAATCAAGCAGGACGTACGGTTTTACCTACATTAAGAGGGCCCGTACCTGGGTAAACATTGTGTCCCCCATGTCCTTTGTTGCCCTTGATCTTTAGACGCATAGTTCGGGACCCCCTACCCGAGATCGACTGGTTTTGACACCGACATTGGTGCTTTCATTGAGAGTTCCACTGTGTCGTCAACAAAAGGATCGCTGGCTAGACTTGTCATCAGCGATCAGTCTGTTTCTGGAGAAACCTTTCTCCCTGGTTAGCTCTTTGTGTTTGGAAGCTTCGCTCTGCGTGCCAATTCAACTGGTAACCTCGAGCAAATCGACAGCTATGCCCCTGGACATCAGATCAGATTCAGAAGCTTGAATTACATCACTGATATCCGAGGAGAGTTGATCTTTGAAGGATTCTCGGCCTCGACCGCCGCTCCTCATCTACATGAAGAAAGGCTGTTGGATCCACCATCAGACTCTGCTCAGGGATCGACCCTCATACCCGCCCTGGCTTTAAATCCAGAGCAGGCCACCTTGTCCGAAGACGGCAGAATAAACCCCGCCGGACTCTCCCCTTTCATGGAGTTACCTGCCGGAGACCCAGAGGTGACCATGCTGTTAGCGGGCCCGGAGTCCAACAAGACAGTCCTTGTCATCGGGAAGCCAGACTCATCTGTGGATGTCAACTCCAAACCCTCAAGGTCTACGTCTACCGAGCTCAGCCAAGAGGTAATTACCGGACCCAACTCCGCAGATCTTCAGTCGCATGTCCAGCTTTCGCTCCTAAATGAGGCGCTGGACCTAATGCGATCTCTTGCCATTATGAAGGCGTCTCTTCTGAACTACACACAGCCTGAACAAGGGGCTGAGAGCGGGGAATTTTACATCCCACCCACCACCCACTTAATAGCCACTTTCGAGGATCCAACCGACATGCTAGACTACGCCTCCGAAGACATCGATGGTACGAACAATGATGCCGGAGCCGAACAAGGTGTCGAACCCGCCCATCACCGGGTGTTGGATGTCCACTTCTACTTACAACATGCACATAGTGGATACACCCGAAAAGAAGGACGACGATGGCACTCAAGATTCGATTCAAGACAAGCCCGTCGAGGCGCCACCTAAACACCGATGTCAGCGGCACCGCTCACGATCATGTTGTGAAAAGGATAGCAATACTGGCACTGGAGATAACGACACCCTGGATGATGCCGAAGACCCTGACCACCCCGTCGAGCCTATGTTCGAGCAAGATGAGTGGGAGGAGGGACAAGTTAACCCCGACGAACTTGCTGACCGTGAGGATTCGGAAGATAGAAATTATCTACCGGCCTCCGAGGAAGACGTTAGCCTCGGTAACGAAGATTTCATCATGCTAGAGGAACCCCTTGAACAAGAACACATCAAGTGACAGCTTATCGCCACTTGAAGGAGCCTAAAAAAGAAACAACAACAACTTCAAGCAGAATAGGATACGCTCTACGACAGATGGACCAAGGTCCTGTCCGCCGAAGAATACGGCCTTGAGCGCCCAACAAAGAGCTACCCAAAACGCAGACCGACGATGAGGCCCTTGAGCCAAATCTGTCAAGTTACCACCTTGCTGATGAACCAGACCGACCACCACGTGAACGGGACAAAATGACTAATTATGCCGGATACCAGCCCGTGCCACCCCGCCGTAGAGGCAAAGAGGCATCGACTCTGGGTTACACATATGACTTACGTCAGGACCTGGACAATAGAGCCGTCCATACCTGATCAATCTACGGACCAAGGGGACGTGCTCCGACACGAGACAACCACCATCAAGCCTGGCGCGACAAACATAACCAAGTTCGGCCAATAAGCGAATATGGACACCATCCAAAATCCGTCGTGATGTGGCCCGATATAGAGGCGCCGCACACCCGGTGTGCTTTACCGATGAGGTAATGCAGCACCAATTTCCAAAAGGGTTTAAACCCCTAAACATGCATACGATGGAACTACAGATCCCACCATATGGATTGAAGAGTTTCTTCTCCACATTCATATGGTTCGTGGCAATGATCTCCACGCCATCAAATACCTTCCCCTAAAACTAAAAGGACCAGCACGACACTGGCTGAACAGCCTCCCAGAGAACTCCATTGGTAGTTGGGAGGACTGGGAGGATGCTTTTTGAGATAACTTTCAAGGCACATATGTCCAGCCACCGGACGCTCACGACCTTAGTCACATAGTCCAACAACTTGGAGAGTCGGCCCGCAAACTCTGGACTCGGTTCTTAATTAAAAAGAACCAAATTGTTGTCCGTCTAGACGCCGAAGCCTTAGCGGCCTTTAAGCACAGCGTCCGTGACGAATGGCTCGCCCGACACCTCGGTCAGGAAAAGCCAAGAATTATGGCATCTCTTACTACACTTATGACCCGCTTTTGCGCTGGAGAAGATAACCGGTTGGCTCGTAGAAGCAATAGCACAAGAGACCCCGGCACCTCTAAGGCCAGGGATGGTAACGGAAGGCCACGACGTAACAAAAACAAGCGTCGAAACAACAATGAAGAAACCAAGGATCCAATGGTAAACGCCGGATTCAGTGGCTCCAAACCCGGTCAGCGGGAGAAGCCATTCAAAGGAAATAGAAACGGTTCATCCAACATGGACAAAATACTAGATAGGCCTTGCCAGATTTATGGCACCCCTGACAAGCCTGCCAACCACCCCAACAAAAACTGCTGGGTTTTTTAATAGGCTTGTAAATTAAATACCAAACACAAGGGGAAAGGGCCTCAAAGCCAGGACGATGATGAGCCCCGCCTTCCGAACATAGGGGGACGGAAGAAGTTTCCCCCCGAGGTGAAAACAGTGAACATGATATATATTACACACATCCCAAAGAGAGAGCGCAAGCGCCCACTAAGGGACGTCTACGCCGTAGAACCCATCGCCCAAAAATTCAACCCATGGTCGGCTTGTCTGATCACCTTTGATCGCAGGGACCACCCAACTAGTATCCGTCATGTACGTTCGGCGGCCCTGGTACTCGGTCCCATCATCGATGGATACCATCTCACTAGAGTCCTTATGGACAGCGGCATCAGTCTGAACCTGATTTATCAAGACACAGTCCGTAAGATGGGTATTGACCCATCAAGAATCAAACCAAGGAACACTATCTTTAAAGGAGTGATACCCGGTGTGGAGGCCCGTTGTACGGGATCCTTAACGTTGGAAGTAGTCTTTGGTTCTCTGGACAACTTCTGAAGCGAAGACTTGATCTTCAATATGATCCCTTTCCGCAGTGGTTATCACGCGCTGCTCGAATGAACTGCATTCGCCTGCTTCAATGCAGTCCCACATTATGCTTACCTAAAGCTCAAAATGCCCGGACCGTGCGGCATCATCACAATCAATGGAAGTATGGAGCGCTCCCTCCATACTGACGAGCACACCACGGCCCTTGTAGCCGAGGTACAGAATGACCTGATCAAGGCGAACAACTCGTCAGCCATTAAGGCCCCTAACACTGTTCACCGAGTCCGGTCCACATCACAGCATGACAGCTCTACAGATCCGAAGATTGATTAGCAGTTCAGGCTCCACCGATTGCCCAATAAGGTTGCGGCATATGTACTGCTCGTGCATAATTATGCACTTAAAATACCTTGGGCAACGTCGGAGGCATACTACAGAAAAAGGTCTATAGTACGGCTTGACCCTATTTGGACCTTAACCTTCTTTCTCTCTTTCTTTTTCTTTAAACTATAGGTTCATTAAAACCCGCCTAATCTTTTGTTGTACATGGCTACTCTCTAAAACCCCCCTTTCTTATAGACGACCATCAACTTCTCCTCTCAAAGGATTTCTCATCAAGGGGAAATGGTGCAGACGTGCAGCAGGGCATCGTTAGGATCTTTAAAAACCACTACCTTTTTTCACACAGCCCTGTGTAAAGCTTTCCCTTGTGTAAGACTCTCGGCATGTGAAATAGCCTTAATATTCATGGCCTTATCTATAATAGCACATCTTGACCTATTATACAGGATATAAAGGAGACAGTTGATTACCAATTTTGTTTGGTACTAATTTATTTTTTCATCTGTATCCCTTCCTTACTTCAGATTGCCACATGTGATTTAGGCTGGCCTTAAACACCAGGGATGTATTCGGCTCTGCATGTTCTCAAGTCCGAACACCTATATGGTACTCTTCAGCATCCCGAATATTGCACTATATGCATCGGCTCCGAATCATGTCTTTGGTCTATAGTTGGGTTGCCCGGCTCCTGTGCTTACCACCTTACGTTCCGCTCGTTCGGCTAAGGTCATAAAGGGAGAACTACTGTGATTGTATTTATGGTTTGTCCAGTCAAATACCTCAGTAGAGAAAGCCAAAAACTGACTATCATGATAAGGTGAGAGCTAGTCAGTGATTCGGCGACTTAGTCTTATAGTACAAATCGCTGGTGATTTATTCCGTGTTATACGAGGGGTTGGTCTTTGTCCAGCCGCGTGGAAAAGGCACCTTAGTTCAGATTTCCCCACACACATGGGCTAGTACTTTGCCCCACCGTCAAACTCCTATGGCTAAGTGAAAGTACTAAAGCCGCATAGTCTGATTGCATGGTTCAAATCGCGGACACCTCCTTCACGGATCAAGACGTTGGATAACGTGTGACCACGCGCGATGTCAAACACCCCCGTAGCATGTACATGGGGGCTAAAGCCGACGACTGACAACTTTCAAAAAAACGGCTGCACAGGACGAAATCACTTAAAAGGCGCAAATATGTTACAAGCCCGGATTCACAAACATAGTTTTACAACCCGGATACATTTACTCAAATATGAAAACCTTTGAGCATTGACCCTCTACTATTCGGGCACCCGCCAGGATGATTTCGAAGTATCTCTCAGGCTTGCGGCGATCCTTGCCTTCGGGCGGGCCTGCGGTCGCCACATCGGTGTCCTTCATCTTTTCCCAATGCATCTTAACACGGGCGAAGGCCATCCGAGCACCCTCTATGCATGCCCAATGCTTCACAACTTCAACTCGAGGCAGCGCATCGACGAGTCGCCTCACCAAACCGAAGTAGATGCTAGGAATAGGTTTGGCTGGCCACAGCTGGACTATCAGATCCTTCATGGCCAGGCCGGCCATCCTATGTAGCTCCATCATCTGCTTCATCTGGTTGTTCAGGGGCGTCGGATGCTCCGGCGCAAGAAACTGTGACCAGAATAGCTTCTCGGCCGAGTTCCCCTCCTGGGCTCGGAAGAACTGCGCGGCATCAGCGGCACTCGTCGGAAGAACCGCGAACGCGTCTATAGATCTCCACAGCCGTGTGAGTAACGCATACCGCTAACCTCCAAAAATACTTTGCAATAGAAAGATCTTACCGGCTACTATTTTCTTCAGCTGGTGGATCTCCTCGCGAGCACTTCGGGACTCGACCCATGCCGCCTTAGCATCTTGGAGTGCTTTGGCTAGTTCGGACGATTGGGCCGAAGCCTTCTCCTCCAAACCCTCGCACTTGAGGATGGCATCCTTTAGCTGTTGTTCGACCTCGGCCACCCGAGCTTCGTGTTGACGGCGGGTGGCCTGTTCGATCTTCAGCTCTGCAGCCGCTTTGTCAGTGGCTGCCTTGTTTGCATTCGCCTCTTTTTGGACTTGGGCAAGGGTGCCTTTGAGGGTCTCGACCTCATCTGCACCAACTTTGCCCATAAACACATAGCATTTCATGAGTTCATCTCTGAATATACCTATCTCTTACGATATACGACCAAACTTTTAAATATGCGTACCTTGTGTCTCATCGAACTGCTTGTTAACGCGGTCGATTTCGTTATCGGCCAACAGTTTCCGATTGAGTTCGGAAACTTCGGTGGCCTGGGCGGTTGACGCCAATAGGGAGGCATGTTACAAAATAGACAAGTATGTTAGCTCTTCCGAATACTATGTGGATCCTCTGACTGGCTTTTTCTCAAAACCAAACAGAGTCTCAGCGGCTACTATCTATGCACATGTATATTCCTTTATATGAAAAAAGTGTTTAGAGCATCACGTCACATACCTCTAAGCCTATTAGTAGGCTGGTAAAAGCTTCATTCAGTCTGCTCTTGGCGGACTGAACCTTCTCTACTACCGCACCCATTTGGGTGTGGTGCTCCTCCACGATGGAAGCACGTTGCAGTGCTTCCACTAAATTGTTCGGCGCCTCCGGATTAGTGGAGGTCGCCGATGGACCTCGCGCTCCCCCCTCCTTCGAAAGGGGCTGGTCGCCCGATCCCAGAATCACATTGCTCTTCAGGAGAGTGTCCGACTGGGGTCTGGATTGTTGATGGTCCACACCGTCGGTTGCCATAGGGTTGGCCTCCCTTATGTCTTCGACGACCGAGGTATTACCCTCGGGTGCCTTCTCGACGGCCTCGCCCGCCCCGCCCTGGCCTGGAGAGGTCCTTCGGGATAACACCTCGGTATCATCCATGATGGTTGGCGAGGGGGCTCGTGGCAGCGTCTCGCTCTCTGCCATATGAGGTGGCAGAGAACTCCCCTCCGACAGCAAAGTGTTCGGGAGATCGCGAGGAGGGCTGAAAGATGCATAACATGATAACTTGTGTGCTGAAAATAGGAAGACTGAATGATAAATCGTAACTATCTAAAACACTTATGATTCGGCCAGGGGACCAGGTCTGCACTTGAGTCTGAACTATCCTAGAGGGTCATCTTCCCCCTCTTGGCCGCCACCCCCTGCGGGTCTTCGGTGGCCGCCCTCTTCTTCTTCCTCCCCTTGCGGGGGGAGTCGCTTTCTACCTCCTCCTCCTCTTCCTCTTCCTCGTCTCCCTCATGCACTACAAAAAAAAGACACATCCGTGACATTTTGGGCCGAATAATTTTTTTTCTGTCATACTTACACAGGAACCAACATGTGTCCAATGGTCAGATTTCAAACACACGCTGCATCATGGCTTGGGCTACAAGCAATGCTGACTCATCCAACTCTGGATAAGATTTGCTCTCATTATCTTCGCTCGAAGACATAGGATTTAGGTTGAGCATCACTTCAGTCATCTGACTTTGTTCACTGGGACCCCACTTAACAGTAAGGTTGTTCCTATGGCTCAATAAAGAAGAAAACACTACAAAAAAAGACACATCCGTGACATTTTGGGCCAAACGAATCTTTTTCCTGTCATACTTATGACACTTCTATGACGATAATTGTGACAAAACCCGGTATCATCATAGATGTGGTGGGGTCCTACTTCTATGACAAAAAATCATGACAGAAAATGGGCTTTTCATCCTGGGTGGGCCGGAGACACGGCTGCATGACATTCTTTGGGCTGTCCATGACGAAAAAAACCATGGTAGAAGAGAGGGCGAGGAAAATATCAGGGAGTTCCCAGTTACGGTGGGTGGTCGGGGGCCGAGTGATGCACATTTCTCTCGTACGTACACGCGTGTGTGCGAGGCATTGCGCTCTAACTGAACCCGAGCGAGGCGTTGGGCTCTAACTGAACCCGGGCGATTGCACTGCAGGCTACGCGATACTGAACCCGAGCGATCGATCGATCCCTTGCTGTTAACTGAACCCGAGTGATTCCTTCGCTACTTCTGGTAACAGAAGCTGATCGATGCTTCCTCTGGATGAACAGTGAGCGTTGTTGGGGGGTTTGGAAGAATAGTTCCCGGTGGGGGGTTGGATGAAAAGGACCCTGTGTTAGTAGAGGCCGTTGCCGCTAGATGAATAGTACCCCGATCGATCGAGCTGGTTGATGAACAGGACCCCGTGGAGGGCTGGATGAATAGTAGCCGGTGGGGGCTGGTTAAACAATAGCCAGTGGAGGGCTGGAAGAAAAGTGGCCTGCGGAGGGCTGGTTGAACAGAACCCCGTGGAGAGGGCTGGTTGAACAGTAGCCGGTGGAGGAGCGCGCGGTGGAGGCTGGATGAACAGGAGCCCATGGATGAACAATTGCAGGTGGAGGCTGGAGGAGGTCGATGGTGGATGAACAGTAGCCCATGGAGGCAGTCGACGATGGAGACGAACAGTATCCTATGGAGTCCCGTTTTGCGTTACGCCACACCCCTCCCGATGAACAGGACCCCCGTTTTGACCGTAGCGCTCCAACACAAGTCTGTTTCCTCCGTTTTGCGGTACGCCACACCCCTCCTGATCAACATGACTCCTTTTCCACCGTAGGAGATCCATTTCCTCCATTTTGCGACACGCCAGACCCCTCCCGATGAACAGGATCCCATTTCGACCATGGCCGGTCGAACACAAGGCCGTTTCCTCCGTTCTGCGGTACGCCAGGCCTTGTTTCCATCGGATGTTCCGTCCAAGCCGGTTGGCTCCCGATGAACATGAAGCTGCATTCTGTTCTGACCCAGCCGGTTGCCTCCCCATGAACACGACGACGGCACAGCTTCTCCGTTCTGACCCACCCATGTACACGAGCCCTGGCCGTACGTATGCGCGAGTAGGCGTTCGAGACCCCGCCCGTATGTACGTACGTGGCCGTATTTTCTTTCTTGCACCCTATACGTGTACATGCTAAGTGCGCGCCTCTACTACGACACGTGCACGCCTCTACTACGACACGTGCACACCTCTATATCGACCAGTATGAACGCACACGTTTGCAACCAGAATGACGATGGTATGCACGCTTCGATCAGGTGGCTCCCGACTATCAGGCACTTCCTTGCGTGCGAAGATTTAGCTAGTGGGTCCCAGTAGTCAGGGGGGAAACATTTTTTCATGAAATATGGTGGCACGTCCGGTGGGTCCCTGCTGTCAGGTGGAGGAATCATTAATTTCCGCATAATAAGGAGGCACTTCCTTGCTGCGGCCATGGACCCAGTTGTCAGCCTCTCCACATATAGTACTCTTTTGATGGAAGTCGTTCCTTGACCAGGTTGACCACGCCATGCCGCGAGCACCAGGGCAGTGGGCGACGGCGAGGCCTAGGAAGGGGACGACGTAGAGCCGGTGAAGACGCGGCAGTGGTTGCCCACGCGAAGAGGAGTACGAGGATTCGCTGGTTCGGCTGCGGTGTGAGACTGCCGTCGCCGCAGAATAACAAGGGGTGTGGGTGAGTAGAGGGATGGCTAGGCCAGCGGTGGGAGTAGTAGGCGGCGGTGAGGCCTCCGCGGCATCACAGCCGGCCACGGGAGGCAGGAGCATGCGGCATGACCGGTGCTGGTTTGGGCGGCTGGAGCAAGAAGACCAGAGGTTGAAGAAGCACTAGGGCCGTTGGATGGACATCATACGGTCACTGGAGCTAGAATCGTTCATATTGACTAAGTTGACAAAGCCCTCCGTCCCCGTCAACTTGGTAGGCCCACAAGTCAGCCTCCCACTATGGTGGGTCCCAGCTAGCAGGGGGTATTTGTTTTTTTGTGCGTAATAAGGAGGCACTTCCTTGCGTGCGAAGATATAGCTGGTGGGTCCGACCTGTCATTGGGGGGGACATTTTTTCACGAAATACAGAGGCCCTTCCAGTGGGTCCCAGCTTTCAGGTGGAGGAATCATTATTTTGCGCGTAATAAGGAGGCATTTCCTTGCGTGCGGCCATGGACCAAGTTGCCAGCCTCTCCACGCACAGTCTACTTCCGATGGATGTTGTTCGTTGACCATGTTGACCACTCCGCGCCGAGCGCATCCAAGGTGGTGGACGACAGCGAGGCCCCAGACAGCAACGTGCCGGAGAAGGGAAGATGCGGGAGTAGAGTCGCAGACGGAGAGGTGTACGAGGGTTAACTGGTTCTGGTGCGGTGTGGTTTAGTAGTGGGTGGAGAAGAACAGGAGGTGTGGAGGGGTGGAGGGATGGCCTGGCCAACGGTGGGGTAGCGCCTCACAGTGAAGCGTGCTAAGTAGAGCTGCTAGTAGCATGAGGCGGGAGCAGGTGGTCCCAGCAGCGCTGGAGGAAGAAGATGAGGGATTGAAGATGGATGCCGGTCGTTGGATGTAAATCCAACGGCTAACGATGTCAGGATCATTTTTTGACTAAGTTGATAACGACTTGCGTTGGCTTCGACCTATTGGCCCACATTTTAGCCTCCAGAAATGTGGCACATATGCAACCCATTTCTTCAGAGTTTACAGTCAATTTGATCTCTTTTTTTAGAATTACAGTCCATTTGCTGGGCTGGGTGAACAAATAATGTAGTGTCCATTTATTTTTTTCCTAAAAAATTACAGGCCATTTGCACTTTCTCGAAATACACGATTTTGCTCGGCTGATTCTAATTATAATGTTGGGTTGGGCGCAGCAATGTTATCAAAAAATAAACAGGGACTGAGCATTTTTGTTATAAATATATTTACATAATAATTGATTTATTATTACATTGGTCCTTAAATCTTACCAAGCTTTTGTACACAATCACCGGGATTTTTGTTGCCAAAAAGAAGTCCAGGATTTTATTGTTAAGAAATTATTTTTATAAGTTAATAAAATGTGGGATATTGTTTTCTTACATATGTAAGTATCTTTTAAATATATGATGACAATAACAATAGTATATAATAACATTTAAAATAATTTAAATATATATAATATAGTTAGAAGAGAAACATAAGTTAGACCAGGCGTTCCTATTCTTATATAGAAAAATAGAACAAATCTCAGCGTTTTCTTCAAAAAAATACAGAAATTGGGCTGCCGATGTTTCAGGAAAAATAAAACCTCGGTCAGGAGGTCCATTGGCCAGTCAATACATGACAGCCCTCAAAAAAATACAAACCGACATGTCGTGGGCTGCGCATGTTAAAAAAGAAAGCCTAGACGGGGCAGCCCAAAACCAAGCTGAAACTTGCTGCCCAGTGATAATAAATGATACCTGCCAGCTACCGGCTTCGTTGTGAATTTATCTCCTATAGTAACTACGTTGAAGCACCTAAACAAATGTAACTATGTTGACACACCCGTGGGCCCCAACGTTAGTATAGCATTAGGAGGAAGTATTTTTTCGATGAGGCACTTGCTTGCGTATGGCCATAGACCTGGTGGGTCCCGACTATCCGCCTCTCCATGTACAGTCCTCTCCAGATTCCTCTCGTTTGTTTAGCATGTTCACAACGGCAGACAGCAGCGCCGCAGCGAGTGCAGAAAGGCGCAGGAGGAGATCAGACCACCTGAGGCAGTGCCTTGTTTGTAACGAAAGTATTGAACTAGCCTAGTGGCCAAGTGACACTACCCGATAGCTATTCCGCCCGGGTTCTATTCCACCTGATACAGGGAAAATATGTCAATTTTTTTGCCTCTGCCATTATTGACATGTGGGTCCCCATTGTTATCTACGAACACCACGTCCAACACTTGCCAAAACTTCGTCCCTCGTTTTCCCTATTTTTTGCACACTCGACATTGTGTGGGCATTTTGAAAATAGCATACCTTTTTGACTGTGCATCGTATGAAGATGTGCTATGCATGAATGTTGATCAGCATGATATTAACTGGCTGGTAGTTCCTTTTTGACCATGAATAAAACTTCCAACATGATGTTGACCCTGTTTGAAAAGGCCATGTTAATATAAATGCTCTACCTCTGAAAGTTGCAGTTTCTTATCTAAAACTAAACTTGCAATTTCTTATCTGAAACTGAAACTTGCAGTTTCTTCTCTGAGAATCACATTGTCTGCACTTTTATACTCCTATGAAACTACATTTTTTAAGTGCTAAAAATAGATCTCTAGAACTCATAAAATACTTCATATGCTCAATACTGCAAATCTGAAATTCAAAAGACATTCATATCTGAAAGTACTCTCAAATACACAACACAAAACACAATTCACAACGTACAAATACTGACAACCCTAAGCTCCTCTCCCTCTTCTCCATTGCAAAACCACCTCCTCTCCTCTCCATCATCTCCATTCCAAAACCATCGCCTCACCTCTCCCTCTTGTCCATTTCAAAACAACCTCCTCTCTCCTTGGACGAGGATCCCCTGACGTTGCCCATCCTGCCATTGAGAAATTGACACATGGGTCCCAGCAAGCGCGGGGCCCACCTGTCAGCGACCGAAAGGTAGGGAAACCTCTCCTCTCCATCATCTCCATTCCAAAACCACCGTCTCGCCTCTCCATATTCTCCATTGAAAAACCACCCCCTCTCCTCTCCATCATCTCCATTCCAAAACCACCATCTCTCGCCTCTCCCTCTTCTCTATTGCAAGACCACCGTCTCCCCTCCCATCTTCCAAAGCTAGCACAGGACCACTCAGAAGGACATCTATGGAGAGGATGCAGCAGCAGAATCAGGCAGATCGCCGGCGACGAGCAGCCAAAGTTAGCTAGGTTGAAAGAGATCCTTACTTGGTTTGACAATGAGTGGGAGATTTCGAGGATGGTGAGGGCCATGTGGCAATGTATGCGAAAGAGCGAGACAGCGGCGATGAGGGCGGTGATGTACTCCTCGATGACAGTCACGCCGCAGTCCTTCGAGTTCATCGAGTATCTCCTCTGGGTGATGGAGCAGACCAATTCGTCCGAGGCGAAAGTTAGGCGGAGGTGGTGGGCGTATAGGCCGAAGGTCGAGCACCTAGAGGATAAAGAATCGATAGAGTACGGTGTGCCATTCGTGAGGGTGCACAGCCAGCCCGAGCCCAGGAGTATTCGTTTTACCACCACAAGAGGAGGTCGGATGGCGCGACATCGCTTCCCCACCATTCTCCAAGGTTCCCTCATTGCTTGTCTCGTTTCAACGACTTTGGTAGGGTTTAAGGTAAGCTTCGCACTAACCTAATCTTCCATCTGCTCATGCTTACAATCAGTGTGACAACTAATAAAAATCATGCTTACAATCAGTCTCTGAGTACTACGCCAATCACCCTAAAACAGCTCTAGACCTTTGGGGTCAAAGTTGTGACACTGTGTACAAATAAAGAAAAATAGATTGGTGCTTCTTTCAGAAAAGAGTACTCCCCAGAAAACTGCCAATATAAGCTACTAGTATATTGTTGAAGTCTAAGCTACTAGTATTTGGTTAGAGGATTTGCTACCGAGAAAGAGCCGTCCACAGTGAGCGCCACACATCCCACTGGTGGTGGTGGATGCCAATGCTTATATGGAGAAAGGTTGGTGTCAGTAAGTTTTACTTGGCACCTCGCACTCTGCATATATGCCGGTTCCATCCGTACATTTGTGCAGTTCCACCAAAATGCAGCTGAATAACGCTTTTTGAAGAGATAATGAAAAGGCGTGATTACATTATAGTGGCACTAGTTGATGAAACATACACTAATAAATAGAAGAAAATATTTCGATAGTATCATAGTATGCCATGCTGCGAGGGCGAGATGGTCCCTACGACGCCTCATGCGGTACGCCTCATACTGGAAATCGACACAAGTCTCCCCGATACACTTTCTGACAATGATGAACATTAGTGTATAGCGCTAGTACAAGGAGGGGCCTTGAGACATTCCAATCTCTATTTTTGTGCAGATTAACTAAAATTAAGCACCCCAATTTGCAAAAACGCTTAAACATTAACAATGGGACTAGTTGCTGAAACATATACTAACAAAGAGAAGCACTTTCTTTATCTGCATTGGAAATGAAATGATAGAGTGGACACTCGCTCTATTTTAACTATATTATTACTTCATTTTATCGATGGCACTAGGGTCGAGCAGGTGGCAAACGGGGTGTACCGTACGTCGCAAGGATGGAGGCCGGGGGTGTTTAGACTCGGATGCTGAAGCTGGCTCTATCTTCCCCCCAGATGTTTCTATGGTAGCATTTGGGCTGTAATCCAAACTTGGTCGAGCTCGTGTTGCGTCCCACTACCTGCCTAGCTTATGTGGCGAACTTGTCTCCTGCTAGTACTCTATATGGTCTAGTAGTAGTTGCATAACTGCCCGTTTACACTTAGATGTTGTCGGATAATGGTTCTCTATGGTAGGGTTTCTTTAATGAAATCGGAGGAAACCCCCTCTTTTGATATTAAAAAAAATCAGTGGCACTAGCGGTGCCAAAACATTGCCTCAAATTAATAGTGCCACTATATTAAGGTGCAAAATAATAACATTACTGCTTTATCATGGTAGTGCCAAAGCAGTAGCACAAGAGCAGACTCAACATGCAGGATCTTTGGCAAACGGTTAGACCAAAAATCCACATACCTCGTGATGGGAACCATATCTACAGTCAACGCCATCGTAGAAGGGATGACACCAGTCACCAACATAGATGATTCAATTCATGGAACCTTTTCGTGCAGTTCACCAAAAATGAAGCAATGTCCAATGAGCTAGCAACTTCTTCTTCATTTATTTTAAGAAAATGGCTTCAGCTCCGGTACCATTTCCATCAGAAAACAAAGCCCACAGAGCTTCTTCTTCATTAGTTGCAATAAAATTGAGCACCATCAAGGTTGGTTGTGAAGATCCTGGAATGTTCAACTATAATTTGGATATCATTTGTGCTGTTCAACTAAGATAAACCGTGAAATATATGCCTCTGTTTGCACAAAAAAGGTGGAAAGGAGGGTGACAAACAAGTGATGAAACATACATAAAATGAAAAACAAGCATGTTCCTTATCTGAATGGCAATCCTACAAGGACAGTAGCAATTTCTAATGTAGCACCATTGCTAGATATTAGTGTGGGCATTAGGATTAACTATGACAACCGTTAAATACGACATTACTAATGTTGCCATTGCTTCATTTTACAAGCAACAATACATTAACAGCTGCTACAGAGTCGGTATTTGGGCATGGGAGAGTAGGTGGACCAGGACAGTTGCATTTCTAACGAAAATAAGCAACTTATCTTAATGGGAAATTTAGTAGGACATGAAAAAGTGCCATTGATTCATATTACTGGAGGCATTACATTGAAAACAACATTGGATTAACGTGTCCTTACTTTTAACAGTGTGACTGCTACATTTTACCAGTGGCATTACATAAGAGTGGCTCGGCGCAACAAACATCAGAACAGGATATCAGGGTTGGTCCCATTTTTGTTTGGTATAGCCACCTTATACTGTGTGAGGCTAGCAAATCTAGTGCTGGACTTACTTTGATGACTTGTCACCCAGTCCCCACTTTCTTTCCTTTTTCAACCAATAGATCGGGTTTATATTGAGTTTGTACTGCGTTTCCCTTTATTTCCCTATTAGACCAAGAGACCAGTTGGATAGCCAGTCTCTGCTACTTTTCGCCCCCATTATTTCCTGTTTCGACCAAGTCCTGGATTCAGGTAGAGATCTTCCCCCACCTCACCCCCTTTCTTCCTTGTTTGAACCAAGTAGTACTAGATTCGAGTGCATGAACTACTTTTCCCTCTTAACAGTCAAAATTTAGGTGGCTTTCCAATAGCCGATCGATCGTATCTACGAGGGGCCTGGGAAATAGTAAAAGATATAAATACAGCGACGTTACGAGCTCGGGAAGTAGAGCAAGGCCGGTTTCAAAGGAATTTGTTCCCGAGGGTCGCCAGGATGTCGCTACGTGGGCGGCGGGAGGCCGGATCTGCCCACACTACGCCAGCGAGGAAGAAGGGGTCGGAGGCCCTCCCTAGCCAGCGGTGCTTGGGAGAGAACGGCAAGGCACGCTGACCGAGATGCACCGGAAGTGGGTAAGAGCCGTCACCAAGGACGACCGCGTGAACGTTGCACCTTCTCACCTGCACCGACGGAGAGGATCCGGCTGGATCTGTGACTAGCGGTGAGTAGAGAGAGAGTGTGTGTGGCCACCGCTGTCATCTTTAGGTCCGGAGAAGACGAGACAATGTGAAGAGAGCAACACGAGCAAGCAAGCACGGAGGCTCCTGCCTATATAGTGGAGTACTAGTTTTGTTTTTCTACCAGAGCCAGCTTAACCTTGTCAATGACTGTCGAGAAGTCTTCATGCATGTGCCCCAGAGGCGCAGTTGTCGTCATTTTGATATGAATCACCAGATTATAACATATAACACGAAAAAATGCCACATGACAAGAAACCATAACCTCACTGCCCAAAGGAGACAACATGAATCCCGACGGACAAACTAGATGAGGATCAAAGCTCAAATTAAAGATAAACTCATAGAAAAGGGGTCCATTGATAGATGTCCTAATTAACATAGCCGACTTGACCTAGATGGCAGCTGAGTAGTCTTCGTGCATGTGCCCCCAATGACCAGCGCCTAGGAGGAACTCAGTTGTCGCTGTTTAACCCTCGCAGTGATCTGAAGCACATGACACCTAATATTGCGAGATGACAAGAAACCTTTTTTAGATTTCTCATCGGAACTATAGCCATGTACAACACAGCCTGCACGATATGTAGACGATAGCCAATCCAGGCGTGTCTGCTGGAGTCCGGTCACATGCATGGACGAACTGATCTGCCGTGTCATGCAGGGATCGTCTGTACAACACTTCTCTAGTACTATCTCTCGTCTCTCTCTTCAATTTACTCACCCAACTTGTGGGGCCGGGGAGTGTGCCTATGGTCTGTTCTCGATTGTGGTCCCACATGTGTGTGCAAATGCAATATGATGCATGTTCCATTCAAATAGCAGCATGCCAGACCGACCGACCGTCTGGGGTGGACGTGAACGTGACGGGCGTGCAGTATACTCCGTACATGTGTACCGCCGTTTTCTTGAGGCTTGGCTCCATGGCGCAATCCATGGTACAAAATTAGTATATTGTACTATTTAAAAGTCGAGGGCGGGGCAGTTCCGCCTAGTCGGTTCGACAGAGACGCGAGAAGATGAGGGACTAGGCTACTACAAATGTAGGGCTGTGTGATTTGACAGCGAGTTACTGCTGGACAGGTGGGGCCCCGTGATTTGACTTGCCATTTTATCATTTTAACTGTGGCTCTACGACCGGCGTGAGTCTCCCAATTCCTGACCACCTCCATGGTATACAGGTGCCTCTCCCAATGCTCCACCATGTAGAGGCTGGCTCTTGCATGAGAGCCCACTCCTCCACTCACTACTAGGGAAAAGCCTAGCAGCAGCGCGGGTTTTAGGCCTATCAGTAGTACGGGCTGGAGCGCTACTGGTACGGCGCTACAGCTAAAGGTTAGTAGTAGCGTGGGTTAACCCACGCTACTGCTATATCGACTTAGCAGTAGCGTTTTCTCCAAACAGCGCTACTGGTAATTACTAGTAGCGCTTATCCCGACACGAGCTACTACTATTATTTCGTATTTTATTTCATGTTTTATTCATACACCTTTAACAAGTTTTCATACAGCAGCAATTTAGAGATTTTTTTTACATCATAATGAGTTATTACATCACTGGGTGAAAGAACCGTGGACTAGTTTCAAGTGGATGGACATCCACTTGAAACTAATCCGCGGTTCTTTCACCCAATGATATAATAAATATGATGGTCGTCATCATCATCATCATATCATTAACAACTTATCATCATAATACATCATTGTCATATAACACCTCCTCATGATCATCGTTTTCATCAATGAGACATCACATAGCAAGTTGGTTACTAGTCATAATCACAACTACTCCTCATCATCAACTCTAACACATTGTACCACATAATAAATATTGTACCTCATAGGACCTACTACATTCTCTTAGGACCTACTATATTCTCTTAGGTAAAATAGCATAAAACAAGACAGACCCTGACTCTCCATTATGGAGAATGGAGATTATCCTGTCTCCAATTCTTGCCTTTCGCACAATGTTGCTTCCAAGTACCTCCTTACGACTGTCCATACATTTTTTCCGTTCTGTGATTTTCATGTCTCCGCCTCTTTTAGAAATCCGATATGGACAGGTGAGATTCGTAGGACGACCTGGCTGTATGTTCAAAACATCAAGGCAGCCTTTCTGATACATCAGATGAGGCACACAATCATCTGGGATTTCCTGTTGAAAAACATACTAATAACTTCGTAGATAGCAATGTAGTTAAGTTCTAAAAGAATTTATGCAAAAGATGCACAGATGTCGTAATAGTAAAAAATCATACCATGGCATCTCCATGGATGTTACCGTAGTTCAACACGTGCACTAGTGGCACGTATTGACCATAATGTGGAGGAGTTTTATTATAGATATTGTAATTCTCAAGATGAGTGCAAAATGCGACCAGATGATTTCTATCCTGATAAGTTAACTCAAAGCCATCGGTGTAGTAGGTTCTGTCTACCATGTTCCGCACATTGTTTGAACAATGAAAATAAGCTGTCAATGGAAATAAGCTGTCAACTATTTTTAAATGAACAATATAAATTAGTTAATAACTATGTTTGAGAAACTCACGTAGCGGTAGAATTGGAAGCGTATCAACAAGGACCCAAATGTCCAAATTTTCTTGGTCGATGTCAGGATCACCAAGATCCATGGTGACAAACGTACCCTCTTGAAAATCATACATATTGCAAAGTGCTTCCCAACCCGGGCAACCAAACTGGGATACGCTCTCAGAATTGTATAGATTTACCTCAAAATCCATACCATGATGGGTCCTCAGGTTAATTTTCTTTGTTTCATTCCTCTCATGATCTTCAAAACACATCCTCTCCAAGACATAGCGTCTTGCATGGCATGGGATAAGCTAGTTGAATTGTAAAAGACAAAAATTACACATTGAAGTCGTAGAAGTCGAGCTTAATTACGAATAAAAACACTTTGTGTCGTAGCTTACCGTATCACAATCGAAGACCTCCTCGAGCTTAATGCTGAAGCGCCAACCTTCGTCCAGGTGAGGCCTATCGCAGAAACCCCGATCGTCATGGCACCAGTCGCACTCCCCCGGGATACTTTCGTCATCCGAGTACGACATTTCCTATGTTCATAATTCAAATATTAAACTTGTACAATTAAATATATGTACTATAAAAATTAAATTAGATCATTATTATTCATCACAGGGTGACTATCGGTTTGTCGAGTCTATATGGCGGAGACTCTCCCTCACTGATTCCTCTCTGACATTTGCGACCGTCGGTGATGGTCGTTACTCCTTCTTTCCCTAGTGCATAACAAAGGTCTAGCACAAGGAAAAGAAGGAGAAACGACCCCCACGACAACAGTCGAGATTCTTCGTCCTCTCTCATATATGGTGGATACACTTCCTCACTGATTTTTCTACCTTCGGTGATGGTGCCTCGGCAGACTTAATGTCAACCCGTAATATCGTTTAATTATTTTTACAGAAAATCCAGGCCACTCGATATTTCCTACATCTTCTAGCACAAGTCATGCCAAAATTCATGAAAAATTCTGGCATGAACTTTTGCTAAAATAGGACATATCGAGCACCTGAAATTTGCCGGAACGGAAATTAATCGACACTCCGGCAAAACATAGGCCACTCGGAGGTGTAACCTGAGCAGGACCGACCACTTGGGAAACCACATATCCTATTTGAGCAACACAAGGTATACATGTTTTTATCTACATCATATCTTATAGGACTCATATTGACATGGAGATTTCGCTGGTCTCACCTCAAGGTCGGAGGGGTTCGGTGACGGGGACGACGGCGGGGATGATGGAGGGTCTCCTTGATTTCTGCAAAAACAAAAAGCCTATAAATAAAATCCTAGCGAACAATATCGATGCAGGAATAATTGCTTAAACTAAAAAAATAACAACAAATGTGACATGTTCAACTAGTTCTATTAATTCAAATAGTTCTTACTAAATATAAACTTACTATAAATAGAAATAAACTAAAAACAAACTAGTTCAACTAGTTATATTAATTTTCTTACTAAAAATATATTAGTTCTATTAATTAAACTAGTTCAACTAGTTTATTAATTTACTTACTAAACTAGTTCAACTAAAACTAAACTAGTTCAGCTAGTTTATTAATTTACTTACTAATTATTTTAAACACTTACTAAAAACAGTAAAAACACTACATTATAAAATAGTAAAAAACATCTACTATTAACCATACTGCCCTAGTTAACTAGTACCATCACTACTACAAATTAACATCTACTACTAGTAAAAATCATTATCTATGAACCCTAAATTAACATCTACTACTACTAAAAATATCTACTAACTAAGCAGAGAGAGAGGGGTGGGGGGATTACAGAGAGGGGAGAGACGGTGGCGGGGAGGTGCTCGGCGACGGAGGTAGGGGCAGCTAGGCAGGCTCGGGATCGGGAGGCGGTGGTTCTTGGCGGGTGTCACAGCCCTAGAATTGTTTGCAGATAGTTGCATTAGTGAGCATCATGCATCCTACTATTTTCAAGAAACTTGAAATGAGGAAATTGAAAGCCTCAGAAATCATTTAAAAAGAAGGGCAAGAACCCTTTAAATGGCATTCATTGTTTCCAAAATGACTTCATAAATGTTTGATAATTTTGGCAAGGCTTTGAGACCAAACCAAAAATAGTGAACATTTTTGAAGGAATTATTTTGGGACATTGAAATTAAATCAATAAGTATTTGAGTTTTGGATTATATTCATTTTTTATAGAATATAATTCAAAAGGCCCTGGAATTATTTATGTGCCTCTGGAAAAGTCCATAATGGCAACATAAAAATATTCAGAAGGTTTTGCCCTGTTTTGAATTTATTTCGAATTTTGAATCAGTGGCAAAATGAATAAATAAAAACAAAACAAAACAGAAATAAAACAGAACATAAACGTACCTGGCGACCTACTACTGTAGTTGACCCAGCTTCTAAGCAGCCCACCCGAGCCCACCTTGCCAGTCATCTTTCTCGGCGCGCCAGAGGGACAGAGCGCGTGTGGCCGCGGCACGCCGGCACGCGCGCACCACCTCCTGCTTGCTGCCGCTTCCCAGACATCGCCCTGGAGATGCCACGCACCTCTCTACTCTCTTTCACACGCAGTCTCTCTACTCACCTCTGTCACTCTCTCACGCGCACGGCCGAGCGCAGCCGTCGCCACCGACGCCGTTTGCCGCGGCCACAGCCACGGCCACACCTCTCCGACACAACCCCGAGCTCCGAAACAACGTCTTCGTCCTCCCCGCCGAGCCACACGACGCCGGACGCCTTGGAGCCCCCTCATCGATGCCATCTTCGTCCTCTGCACCGACGGCCCCCGTCGACCGATTCGTCGTCACCAAGCCATCCCCGAGCACGCTGGGATCACCGACGACCTCGCTGTGAGCTCCACTCCGTTTCCCCTCCTTCGTTTTTATTACTCCCGTGCCATAGCACCATCGCCCACGTGCCCGAGCACCGCCATGCGCCATGGCCGCCTAGCTTCCTTGACCCAAGCCCCTCTGCTCGAACCCGTGGCACCAGCGTGCTTCTGGTGGCCTGCGGGTGCCACCTAGCCCATCAGCTCCTCCCCTAGCGCATCACAGCCCCGAACCCATCTTCTCCCGAACTCCGGCCACCGCCTTGCTCGCCACCTCCGACGCCACAGCTCACCCCGGCTCCTCTTGCTTGCTCCTTTGGATGCGCGCGAACCCGAGGAACCCGTAGGAGCTAACGGCGAGGCAAATGGTTGCCTGTAGCTCGATCCCGATGAGCATCCGTCGTCGGATGTGCTCGCCGGCGTTCAACTCTAGTGAGATGACGTGGCGTCATTAGCTTGAGCTAATTACTGCGTTAATCTCGCCCTGTGCCACTAACAGACGGGCCCCACACCCTAATTAACCACGCGGTAAACCCCTGTTTAGTTTTAACCTAACCACAGTGGCCCACGCGTCAGCTTTGACCATGCTGACGTGGCCGTTGACTGGGCCCACAAGTCAGCGACCCTAGCCAGTCCCGTGACACTGACCAGTGGGACCCACATGTCAGGTTGGACCCAGACCAGCCCCTGTTGACCTGCTGATGTCAGCATGACCTGATGGTGACGCAGTAATACATTTTCTGGATTTATTAATAATTAGAAAATTCCAGAAAATGTTCAAAACTTCTAAAAATCATAGAAAATAATCTATAACTCGGATTGAAAAAATTTATATATGAAAAATGATCAGAAAAATCCAAAGAATCTGATTACGGCATTTTCATGCATGTTGGAACAACTTAAAGTTTCTTTTTAGGACAATCCAATTAAATGGCATTTAAGAAATCACATATAGAGTTTGAATTTGAACTTATGGTTCAAACCAACTCCATTTAACTTGTTGCTAGTTGCATTAGCTGAAAACACAGCATATTGACATGTCATGATCATGCATCATATTGTGCATTGCATTGATTGTGTTTTTCTGTGTTTGCCGGTGGTTGTCCCCTCTCGATAGACGTGTTCCGACGATGAGTTTGATGACACCGATGAAGAGCTATATTATCTTTAGAAGTGCCAGGAAAGCAAAAACCCCTTGTTCATTCCGATACAATCCCACTCTCTCGCTCCTGCTCTCTTTTACTGCATTAGGACAACAATGATTCAACTGTTACATGTTGCGGTAGTTGAACCCCTTTGCATGACCTGTCATTGCCACAGTAAATAGATGAAACCCACTAGCATGAGTAGGAGTTGTTTAAGCCCTGATGTGCCTACTCATTCATGCTTGTTTGTCATGCCTGCTATTGCTTAGAGTTGTGTCAGGTCTGATTCATCGGGGATGAATTGGAAAGTTGTGAACATGTCCTACTGTATGTGAGCTAAGTGTGTTGAACACGATTTGGTAAAGGTATCGATGAGAGGCCATGTAGGAGTACATGGTGGGTTGTTTCATTGGAACCGTCCTTAAGCACCGAGATCTGTATGTGTGATTCAACAACCAGCTACTACCATGCATTGGGCCCGAAACCAATGGACCCTCTCGGCTTCTTAACCACCCTAGTCCTCTGTCCAGGAGTTGCAATTAGTTTCTGGTGTTTATAGGATATGTGTTGGTGGCCGTGCGTAGCGCTGACCCTAGGGGTGGGCTATGATGCGGTAGATACACCGTGGCACGGTGTACCGAGTTGCCCGTTTGGTGTCTCGGGAACCCTGTACACATCGTCCGGGGCCGTATGTGGAAACCTCGGCCGAACTCCCTGCGGATGGAACCTGGATAGGCGATAAACCTAGACTAGAGACTTGAGTGTTTAGGTAGGCCGTGGCCGACACCCTCTTTGGGCTTCCGCTTGAAGGTTGCCGAGTACATGTCGTGTAAACGGCGGTAAGTGGTGAGAGCGTGTGTGAAGAAGTACACCCCTGCAGGGTTAACATCATCTATTCGAATAGCTACGTCTGCGGTAAAGGGCTGCTTGGTTACCTGTACAGTTCATAGATAACTTGAAGTGGATACTCTAAAACTCGCAAGATAAGTGTGAGAGCTATGGATGGCCTTCTTGTAGGGAGACGGGAGCAGATCCATAGTGGTGTATTGAATGGTGAATATGTGGACTCGTATGCGCCACCTCAAAAGAGTTGCTTGCAGTCGTAGTTCAGGTTAGCCACTAAGTCAAAGCTGGCTTGCTGCAGTTAAAATCCACCACCCCCCTTGTTGATACCGATGCATATGTAGTTAGTTCTGATGTAAGTCTTGCTGAGTACAATTGTACTCACATTTGCTTAATTTATGTTTTGCAGAGAGACGTCAGTCTCTCTAGTAGTTATGTGTGGACTTCGACATTTAGCTTGCTACCTCAGCTACGATCTTGTGCCCTCGGCAGGATCTGGTCGTTAGTCAGGCTTCTCAGCCTTTTTCATTTGTAGATGTCTGTACTCAGACATGTTAAGCTTCCGCATGTGCTTTGTCTGGTATGCTTTGAATGTTGGGTCATTAGACCCATGCCTGTAATATTTGGCTCTCCAGAGCCTTTAAATAAAGTACTTGAGTTGTAGAGTTTTGTTGTGATGCCATGTTGTATTGACACATATCGAGAATATTGTGTGTATGATTGAAATGCTTGGTATGTGTGGGATCCGACAATCTAGTTGTTTATCCTTGGCAGCCTCTCTTATGGGAAAATGTAGTCTAGTGCTCCTTGAGCCATAGTAGTCCGCTACAGCCTGGTTCACCGGAGTCCTGCTAGCCCAGCACTACTGCTCAGGACACTTGACTGGCCGGCATGTGTTTCACTTCGTTCCTATGTCTGTTCCTTCGGGGAAATGTCACGCGGTGACATCCGGAGTCCTGCCTAGCCTGCTACAGCCCGGGTTCCCCGGAGTCCTGTTAGCCCAGTGCTACAGCCCAGATTCACACGCTGATGACCAACATGCTCGATGTGATTCAAGTATGCATGTCCCCATAGCTCTGTGCCGCTTTGGATCCACGACTAGCCATGTCGGCCCGGGTTCTCTGTCATATGGATGCTAGCGACACTATCATATACGTGAGCCAAAAGGTGCAAACGGTCCTGGGCCATGGTAAGGTGACACCCATGGGAATACCGTGCATGAGGCCGCAAAGTGATATGAGGTGTTACCGGCTAGATCGATGTGACTTGGAATCGGGGTCCTGACAGCGGGCTCGGGCCGCGGCGATGAGGTCGAGGGCGGCGGCGGTGAGGTCGAGAGCGGCGGCGGGCGGCGGCGGTGAGGTTGAGGGTGGCCTCGGGCGTCGGCGGTGAGGGCAGGCTCGGGCTCGGGCGGCAGCGATAGAGGAGTAGGGGAACAGGGGGGAAAGGAGGACTTAGCAAAATTTTGAGCCCGCGGGTGGTTAAGTCGAACTAGCAGTAGCGCTCTTAAGGAAATACGCTATAGCTAATTTAGCTATAGCGCGTTTTGGAAAAAAACGCTACTGCCAAAGGAAGCAGTTATTTCTTTTGTTTATCCTAATATCAGTAGCGCTTTGTCCTGGAAAAATGCTATAAGTCTAACCATGTAAAAACATCAAAAATATACATTGGTCATCATTCATCTTTTTGTGTAGAATCTAAATAGTCAACATGGATCTTCACCGTACCTTTATAGGCACAGGCGAAGATTCATATTGCAGGAACAAATCCTACACATATAGTTCAATGAAGACCAAGTGCTTCAGATAGTTTGAGAAGTAACATATTTAAGGTGGTAAACACCTTGTTCGCTTAGCAGTATGGGACTAAACTTAATTAATTGCGATGATACTTAGTAGCAGCGAGTTTTGAAGAAAAACGTTGCTACTGAGTACTTTAGCAGTAGCGCATCCAGGAGAAGGGCGCTGCTACTATATCTAGCATGGAGGCAATGCCGTGGCAATTATAGTAGTAGCGCTTGTTTCACCTAGAGCGCTAGTGCTATCGGGATGTTATTAGCGCAGTTTCCTGGAGCTTGCTACTGCTAATTAGTAGTAGCGTTTGTTTTTAAACCACACTGCTGCTAAGATTCTGTGTATAAGGTTTTCCCTAGTAGTGAGTTTTTCCTTGCCTCTTTCCTCCACATATGCAAAAATGCAATGTAAGCGGGCTTATAGCCCACTATTGTACTTGCTCGTACAAGTGCTAAGACTGCCACATAGCCATAAAGTCCGATGTGGCAAGTTAATTACTCCCTTCATCTAGGTGTGCAAGTCATCTTACGAAAACCAAATAATACCAAAACACTTAGGCGCGGTGCATACAACGTTTCTTGTTTCTTGACATATCAACCAATAAGAGATGTGGGTTGTGCGTGCTTTTAATGACTTGAGACTACCATTTCATTGGAAGAGATCACTCGTTGGCAAATGCAATAAATACTACGTAGGATGAAAGAGATAGAGAGAAGTAAAAAAATACTCTTATAGCCAACCTTATAGCTAACCTTGTTGTATGAGTGACTAAGTGATGACTATGTATGACATGCCAACATCCGATAGCCTAACGCACCGTGTTAAATCTCCAAGGGCGCGACCGCGCGAGCGAGGCGACGGTCATGGTAGGAGCGACCATGATACGGGCTGCTAGCAACGCCTTTGGATCTGAGATCGAACGGTCGCATGATAAGTTGCTGAAAATTTACAGAATAACCCTCCAGGGTAGGATATTCACCAATAGGTCTAGAATCACGCCATGCAACCGTTCGATGTCATATCCAAGGACTCTCGAAAGCCCGTATCATGGGAGAATGGAAAGCTTCGTATCACCTGTAATTTTCCCCATGCTTGACATGACATCGAAAGCCATTTAATTGGGCGTCGAGTAGACATGACATCTAATTGGCCCCCCATAGTACTGTGCATGAATCCATTTATCCACCAGGCAAGCCACTACCCTGCTGTTCGCATGCCCCACTCAGCATTTTTACAAAACCGTTGGCAGTTCGCTCCTACTCGTCTACATACGTCCTTTAGCATTATGGCAATTCGCTCCTAGTCGTCCCGTCCTTTCACATTACGGCAGTTCGACTAATCCTAAGCCTCCTCCCAAATACATGGTGTCCCAAATCTCCATGATCGGTGGTGAGTACAAGGTTAGAACCACCACCAGCAATGAGTTCGACTTCATCTACACCCGTTCTTCCGCGACGATGAAAGGATGCCTTGCTCGCTTCAGATGCATGTTCGAAAACTCAAAGGATGAGTGGGTCGCTGGGCTAGATATTGAGTACACCACAGTCCTGCAAACGAAGAAGACTCTAAAGGAGGCAGAGAAGAAGAAGCCCACCGTGATCCAGGTTTGCATGCATGACTTATGCTTGGTCTACCACAGATGCCATGCCGATGTTGAGTGCCAGGATTTTAAGAACTTCCTCAAGGACGGCCGAGTCAAATTCGTTACTGTAGACTTTACGAATGACAAGGAAATCCTGGGTCAGATAGGCCTCGTTGTAGGCAACCCCTTCGACCTCCAGAAGAAAGGGCTGGTGCCCTCCCGTGATCAGCCATCAATGCTGACCCTGCCAGGCACCATGGTTCATCCTTCGTATGGTACACTAAAGAAACCTCCATTCAAGTTTCATCATGCATGGGAGTGGAATGTACTAGATAGAGACCACATCCACTATGCTGCAATGGATGGCTACCTTTGTTTCAATATCTACAAGGGTTGGATGAAGAGCAACAGCCAGGTGTGCAGTTCAAGCACAGAAGTATCGGCCAAGAGGAAGAGGGACAAGGACAAAGTCGAGCACGTGGACGAGGAGTCCGAGTAAGGTGGCAGTGTTGTTACTCATGCTGGTTCTAATGCAGTGTCTATCGGATTAGTTGCTTAGTTTAATTTCAGGTGTGCTTAGTTTTATTTGAGGGGTGTGTTGTGCTGAGCCCCTAGCAGAACTATGTTATGTTCCTTCTCGTTTCTTTAACTCTTCAGTACGTACATACTAGTATTTTTTACAGTTCATCTTTTAGTTGGTATAGTACTACCACTCGTTTCTTCACATTATATACGTACAATATATATGGCCAACATCATATAGCCAGCAGTTTAGTTGTCAAAGAATTTCAGGGTGCTTATTTTTATTTGAGGGGTGTGTTGTGCTGGACACCATTATTGTGACTCAAATCTCTTTGGCCATGCTATAATGACATAAATACCGATGGAACAACATTCCAGCTCTCCTTCTATCTCACTACAGTAAAATAAAGTGTGGGGCCTACTTGACCCCAACAACATTCTTATTTTCCTGTAAAATTATTCGCTTGGTTACTCCTGACAAGCGGGGACACACTTATCATTGTGAGGATCGGCTTATATTTGTCATACTTATAACATGGTCAACGAGTTTGACGTGAAAATAACAGTCTAATGGCATTTTTGAGCAAACATCTAACTTAACGATGGCATGTTTGAGATATCTAATTGCATTTATGAGCAGGCATCTCATGGATCGATGGCATTTTTGAGTAGTTGTAACTTCTAATGGCAAAACTGAGTAGTGATACACAACTAGTGGCATAAATAATAAGAACCCAAGAATTAAATAGGTATGCTAATTTCTTTAATATAATTTAGGACCCCATTTAAGCATGTACTAGCTTTTTTAGTAGTACTATATGAAGGCAATATGCCCTAGAGGCAATAATAAAGTTGTTATTTATATTTCCTTATACCATGATAAATGTTTATTATTCATCCTAGAATTGTATTGACCGGAAACTTAGTACATGTGTGAATACATAGACAAACAAAAATGTCACTAGTTTGAATCTACTTGACTAGCTCGTGGAATCAATGATGGTTATGCTTCCTAACCATAGACATGAGTTGTCATTTGATTAACGGGATCACATCATTAGAGAATGATGTGATTGACTTGACCCATCCATTAGCTTAGCACAATGATCATTTAGTTTGTTGCTATTGCTTTCACCATAACTTATACATGTTCCAATGACTATGAGATCATGCAACTCCCGAATACCGGAGGAACACTTTGTGTGCTACCAAACGTCACAACATAACTGGGTGATTATAAAGGTGTTGTGCAGGTGTCTCTGATGGTGTTTGTTGAGTTGGCATAGATCGAGATTAGGATTTGTCACTTCGGTTGTCGGAGAGGTATCTCTGGGCCCTCTCGGTAATGCACATCACTATAAGCCTTGCAAGCAATGTGACTAATGAGTTAGTTGTGGGATGATGCATTACGGAATGAGTAAAGAGACTTGCCGGTAACCAGATTGAACTAGGTATTGAGATACCGATGATCGAATCTCGGGCAAGTAACATACCGATGACAAAGGGAACAACATATGTTGTTATGCGGTTTGACCGATGAAGATCTTCATAGAATATGTAGGAACCAATATGAGCATCCAGGTTCATCTATTGGTTATTGACCAGAGACGTGTCTTGGTCATGTCTACATAGTTGTCGAACCCGTAGGGTCCGCATGCTCAATGTTCGGTGACGATCGGTATTATGAATTTATGTGTTTTGATGTACCGAAGGTAGTTCGGAGTCCCGGATGAGATCGGGGACATGACGAGGAGTCTCAAAATGGTTGAGACGTAAAGATCGATATATTGGAAGGCTATATTCGGACATCGGAAGGTTCTGAGTGATTCAAGTATTTTTCGGAGTATCAGAGAGTTACGGGAATTCGTATTGGGCCTTAATTGGCCAGACGGGAAAGGAGAGAAAGGCCTCAAGGGTGGCCGCGCCCCTTCCCCATGGACTGTTCCGAATTGGACTAGGGAAAGGGGGCGCCCCCTTCCTTCCTTCTCCTTCTCCCTTACCTTTTTCCTATTCCATGTGGGAGGTGGAATCCTACTAGGCCTAGGGAGTCTTAGTAGGACTCCACACTTTGGGCGTGCCCTATGAGGGCAGGCCTCCTCCTCCCTCCATCCTTTATATACGTGGCCAGGGGGCACCCCATAGACACACAAGTTGATCATTGATCTCTTAGCCGTGTGAGGTGCCCCCTCACCATAATCCACGTCGGTCATATCGTCGTAGTGCTTAGGCCAAGCCCTGCACCAGTAGCTTCATCATCACTGTCATCACGCTGTCGTGCTGACGAAGCTCTCCCTTGACACTCTGCTGGATCGTGAGTTCATGGGACTTCACCGAGCCGAACATGTGCAGATCACGAAGGTGCCGTACTGTCGGTGCTAGGATCGGTCGATTGTGAAGATGTATGACTACATCAACCGCGCTGTCATAATGCTTCCACTTACTATCTACGAAGGTACGTAGACAACACTCTCCCTCTCTTTGCTAGGCATCACCATGATCTTGCGTGTGCGTAGGAAATTTTTGAAATTACTACGTTCCCCAACAGTGGCATCCGAGCCAGGTCTATGCGTAGATGTTATATGCACGAGTAGAACACAAAGGAGTTGTGGGCGTGGGTATATACATATTGCTTGCCGTCACCAGTTGTTTCTTGATTCGGCGGTATTGTTGGATGAAGCGGCTCAGACCGACATTATGCGTACGCTTACGTGAGACTGGTTCTACCGACGTGCTTCGCACACAGGTGGCTAGTGGGTGTCTATTTCTCCAACTTTAGTTGAATCGGATTCAATGAACAGGGTTATTTCTGAAGATCAAAAAGCAATCACTATACCGCGTTGTGGTTTTTTGATGCGTAGGTAAGAAAGGTTCTTTCTCAGCCCATAGCAGCCACGTAAAACTTGCAACAACAAAGTAGAGGTCGTCTAACTTGTTTTTGCAGGGCATGTTGTGATGTGATATCGTCAAGATGTGATGAGATATAAATTGTTGTATGAGATGATCATGTTTTTTTGAAGTTATCGGCAACTAGCAGAAGCCTTATGGTTGTCTCTTTATTGCATAAGATGCAAGCGCCAAATAATTGCTTTACTTTATCACTACGCAATAGCAATAGTTGCAAGAGAAATAGTTGGCAAGATGACCATGTGATGACACGTTGATATAGATCAAGATGATGGAGATCATGGTGTCATGCCGGTGACGATAGAGATCATGATGGTACTTTGGAGATGGAGATCAAAGGCGCAAGATGATCATGGCCATATCATGTCACATATTTTGATTGCATGTGATGTTTATCCTTTATGCATCTTATTTTTCATAGTTCGGCGGTAGCATTATAAGATTGATCTCTCACTAAACTTCAAGGTATAAGTGTTCTCCCTTAGTATGCACCGTTGTGACAGTTCGTCATGCCGAGACACCACGTGATGATTGGGTGTGATAAGCTCTACGTTCACATACAATGGGTGCAAGCCAGTTTTGCACACACGGAATACTCGGATTAAGCTTGACGAGCCTAGCATATGTAGATATGGCCTCGGAAATCCGGAGACCGAAAGGTCGAGCATGAATCATATAGTAGATATGATCAACATAATGATGTTCACCATTGAAAACTACTCCATCTCATGTGATGATCGGACATGGTTTAGTTGATTTGGATCACATGATCATTTAGATGACTAGAGGGATGTCTATATAAGTGGGAGTTCTTAAGTAATATGATTAATTGAACTTTAATTTATCATGAACTTAGTCCTGATAGTATTTGCATATCTATGTTGTAGATCAATTGCTCGCGTATAGCTTCTTCGTTTTATTTATGATATGTTCCTAGAGAAAACTATGTTGAAAGATGATAGTAGCAATGATGCGGACTAGGTCCGTGATATGAGGATTATCCTCATTTCTGCACAGAAGAATTGTGTCCTTGATGCACCACTAGGTGACGGACCTATTGCAGGAGCAGATACAGACGTTATGAACATTTGGTAAAGCTTGGTATGATGACTACTTGATAATTTTGTGCACCATGCTTTACGGCTTAGAACCGGGACTTCAAAAACGTTTTGAACGCCACAGAGCATATAAGATGTTCTAAGAGTTGAAATTGGTATTTCATACTCATGTATAACACCCACGATGTGGCTATATCTCCCACGTGTCGGAGCACGACTTAGAGGCATAACCGCATGGTAGACATGTTGCAAGAGGGTAATCTTTACACATCCCATGTACTGAATAAGAAAGGGATAAATAGTTGGCTTACAATCACCATTTCACACAATACATAAATATAACATACATCATCTAGAATACATTCAAGGTCCGACTACGGAACCAAAATAAAGAAAGACAACCCCAAATGCTAGATCCCCGATCGCCCCAACTGGGGTCCTCTACTGATCATCCGGAAAAGAAACATAGTAACAGCCCGAATCCTCGTCGAACTCCCACTTGAGTTCGGAAGCGTCCCCTGCACTGGCATCATCGGCACCTGTATCTGTTTGGAAGTATCTGTGAGTCACGAGGACTCAGCAATCTCACACCCTCGCGATCAAGACTATTTAAGCTTAAAGGTAGGAAAGGGGTAGTGAGGTGGAGCTGCAGCAAGCACTAGCATATATGGTGGCTAACTTACGCAAAAGAGAGCGAGAAGAGAAGCAAAGCATGGTCGAGAAGCTAATAATGATCAAGAAGTGATCCTGAAACTACTTACGTCCAAGCATAACATGAGACCATGTTCTCTTCCCGGACTCCGCCGAAAAGAGACCATCACGGCTACACACGTGGTTGATTCATTTTAATTAAGTTATGTGTTAGGTTCTCTACAACCGGATATTAAAAAATTCCCATCTGCCCATAACCGCGGGCACGTCTTTTGAAAGTTCAAAACCCTGCAGGGGTGTCCCAACTCATCACAAGCTCTCACGGTCAACGAAGGATATTCCTTCTCCCAGGAAGACCCGATCAGACTCGCAATCCCGGTTACAAGACATTTCAACAATGGTAAAACAGGACCAGCAAGACCACCCGCTGTGCCGACAAATCCCGATAGGAGCTGCACATATCTCGTTCTCAGGGCACACTGGATAAGCTAAGCATACAGGAACCAACATACCCCAAGTTTCCAAGGGACGGTCCCGCACGGTCCTCTAGTTTGGACCAACACTCAGCGGAGCACTGGCCTGGAGTTTAAAATAAAGATGACCCTTGAGTCCGCGGAACCCATGGGAAAAAGGCTTAGGTGGCAAATGGTAAAACCAAGGTTGGGCCTTGCTAGAGGAGTTTTATTCAAGGTCAAATTTCAAGGGGTTCCCATAACACCCAACCGTGTAAGGAACGCAAAATCAAGGAACATAACACCGGTATGACGGAAACTAGGGCAGCAAGAGTGGAACAAAACACCAGGCATAAGGCCAAGCCTTCCACCCTTTACCAAGTATATAGATGCATTAAAGTAAACAAAAAATAATAATGATATCCCAACAATATCCATGTTCCAACATGGAACAAACTCCAACTTCACTTGCAACTAGCAACGCTATAAGTGGGGCTGAGCAAAGCGGTAACATAGCCAAACAACGGTTTGCTAGGAAAGGTGGGTTAGAGGCTTAACTTGGCAATATGGGAGGCATGATATAGCAAGTGGTAGGTATCGCTGCATAGCAATAGAGCGAACAACTAGCAAGCAAAGACAGAAGTGATTTCGAGGGTATGGTCATCTTGCCTGCAAAGTTCTCCGAGTTGACGAAAGCTTGATCCTCATAAGCGTACTCAACGGGTTCCTCGATCACGTACTCGTCTCCCGTCTCTACCCAAAGCAAGAACGCAAACAAAAGAGCAACAATCAATCACGATGCAATGCGCAAGCAACATGATGCAAAACATGGCATGATATGCGGGATGTGATATGCAATGCATATGCGTGCTTCGAAAGGAAAGATTGAACCATGCATCAACTTGGCAAACCAAGTGCGCCGCTGGAAAGATGATTTGATTTCGGTCGAAATCGATATAAAGATCACCGTAATCGGATGCACGGTTTGCAAATGACAAGTAAAACAATAATGGCACAGTTCTGCGATTAACAGCACGATGCCATCTAGAATGCAACAAGAAACTAAGCTACTTCACTCCAACATAGCAACAAAGCACATGGCAGTGATCTACTCAAGATGCTTGACAAAACATGAACACTGAGCTACGGCTAAATCACACTAGAACAGGTTCAAACAAGCATGGCAAAAGTGCAAAAGATATCAGCTTCACAGACTTAGTGAAAATACTAACATGCCAGGAATTAACATTAGGAAGCCATGTTTAGAGCTAGCAAACAACAAGCTACAGGAACTTATCATAGCAAACAAGGGCATGGAATGAATCTACTCAAAGCATAGAACAAAAGTCCCTTACTGACCATGAGCCAAAAAGGTACAGAAGATATTATGGCACCCATGTAAACATAGCAAGTTTCGTTAACAGATTCAGACTTAGCAGAAAACTGAGCATGGCAAAAACAGAATTATGAAGGCCTGTTTGCGAGCTCGATTCAATCAACACAAGGCATTACATGACAAGATAAGCATACTACCAGCACGAAGACATGATCAAGAAGCTAACCATGGCAAGAACAAGTTTATAACATGCATGGACCAACTACAACAACCATGGCAAAATTGATTAACATGTAAACAATCTGCCAGGAACATTCTATAGCAAAAATAGAGCAAGATTAAGTCATGCTAGGGCAGTCCATAATTGCAAACAGGAGAATGAATGGATAGATCATAACCATATGTCCAAATCATCCTTACTAAAGCAACTCAAATAAAGCATGTATCTCACTATAGCAACATGGTTACATGGAATCAAAATAACATCACACAAAAGACTTAGCCAAAATCCTGAGATCCTGAAGTCAGCAATAACACGAAGGCTAATTAACATGCTTGTGCTGGTCACCACATTGATCACAAAAATACATGGCAAACACCCCTGTAAAGATGGCATGGCATAGAACAAAACACATGTAGAGCTCATGTTCATATGCAGCACACAACAAATGTAGCAAAAATGACAAATCCTCATACTCTGATAAGAATCAGCACCTAACAATTTATAGCACTCTTGCATCCACGATTTGGGCATCAAAATGGACTCAAACAAGCATGTCACAATGGAACAAAATGAAGAGCACATCATGATGAACATTTTCATATATTCCACGCACAAAACAGAGCAACACAGATGAAGTTATGGCATGATAAACAAGGCCAGAACAATTACAGGAAAAAGAGAAATCTGGACCTCCAGATCTAGGTTTCCCAGGCATGGAAGTCGAGGTGGCGGAGGATCTCACCGGATCCTCGCCGGAGAACGTCGGGGTGGCCGAAGTTGAGGCGGAAGGTGGCCGGAGAAGCTCGGGCTCACTGGATCCGGGGAGGAGGGGCTCGCCGGAGTCGACGTGTGGAGGAGGCGGTGACGCGCGGCAGATCCGGGTGGCGCGCACGGCGACATGCGGCGGCTGGGCGGCGGAGCGCGGCCGGCGGGGCGGCAGCGTTGTGTGGCGGCAGGGCGGCGAAGGCGCGGGACGGGCGGCGGCCTCGGGCGCGGCCTCCCGCAGGCGGCGGCGGCGGAGAGACGGGTCGCGGGGGGCGGCCTCGGGCCCGAGCGTGCCGGCAGCGCGGGGGCGGCGAGCGCTGATGTGGCGGGCGGCGATTCGCCGGGCGTGGTGGTGCGGACGCGTCCGGCACCGTCCGGACGTGTCCGGCATGAAGAGAGAGACTAGGTTAAGGTTAGACTGCGCGAAAATTTGGAGGGGATCACATATATATAGGTAGGGGGATTTGGAGTGTCCAAATGGAGTGCGGTTTTCGGCCACACGATCGTGATCCAACGGCGGATGACATGGAGATGGTTTGGAAGGGTTATTGGCCCATTTTGGAGGGGTGTTGGGCTGCAACACACACAAGGCCTTTGCGGTTCCCAGTTAACCGTTGGAGTATCAAACGGACTCCAAATGGCACGAAATTTGATAGGCGGTCTACTAGTGGTGTACCAAGGCAGCTTGGCAAATCTTAGTCCATTCCAAGAATGTTTAACACCCGCTCACGAGAAGAGACAAAAGAGGACGTCGGAGGACGCAGGAGTGTCGGATTGCAAAACGGACAACGGGGAAAATGCTCGGATGCATGAGACGAACACATATGCAAATGAGATGCACATGATGACATGATATGAAATGCATGACATGGACAAAATGCAAAACGAAGACAAACCCAACTACGAAGGGAATCTCATAACTTAGAGCCGAAAATGGCAAGAGTTTGAGTACAAATATGGCAAGTTACATCGGGGTGTTACAAAACTCCACCACTACTAAAGGATCTTGTCCCGAGATCTAGGACTGAAAGAACTCTGGATATTCGGAACAGAGGTGGTCCTCGCGTTCCCAGGTGGCTTCTCAATCGGAATGGTGTGACCACTTCACTTTCAGGAATTTGATAGACTTGTTGCGAGTCTTGCGCTTAGTTTCTTCAAGAATAGCAACGGGATGCTCATGATAAGACAAGTATTCTTGGAGATCAATCTCTTCGAAGTTGATGGTGCGGTCAGGAGTCTTGAAGCACTTGCGAAGCTATGACACGTGAAACACGTCATGCACATTTGCGAAGTTGGATGGAAGTTCAAGTTGATAGGCGAGATCGCCTCTTTTGCCAATGATTTTGAAAGGACCCACGTATATAGGAGCAAGCTTCACTTTGATACAGAGGCGACGAGTACATTTCATTGGAGAGACGCGGAGGTAGACATGGTCTCCGATCTTGAAAGCCAAGTCACGATGCTTGCTATCAAAGTAACTATTCTGGCGCGATTGCGTGGCTTTGAGATTTTCATGGATTACTTTACACATTTCTTCAGCTTCTGTGATTAAGTCATTGCCAAGAAGTTGGCGTTCACCAGTCTCTGACCAATTAAGAGGGGTACGACACTTTCTGCCATAGAGAATCTCGAATGGGGCCTTGCCCGAAATCACTTGGAAGTTGTTGTTGTAGGAGAACTCGCATATGGAAGACAATCTTCCCACTTCATACCGAAGGAAATGGCACAAGCCCTGAGCATATCTTCAGGGATTTGATTGACTCGCTCGACTTGGCCACTAGTTTGAGGATGGAAAGTTGTGCTGAAGCGAATGTTGGTGCCCATGGCCTTCTAGAAGGAGTCCCAGAACTTAGAAGTAAAGATGCTTCCATGATCTGAAGATATCAACTGCAAAATGCCATGCAAGGAGACAATCCTGGAGGTATATAGCTCTGCCAACTGAGCTGTTGTGATAGATTCTTTGATAGGAATAAAATGATCCACTTTTGTAAGCTTGTCGATGACAACAAAGATAGCATCATTTCCACGCTTGGACTTGGGAAAACCAGTCACGAAGCCCATCTCAATATGGTCAAACTTCCATTCTGGAATGGCAAGAGGTTGGAGGAGACCAGCTGGCCGTTAGTGTTCTGCTTTCACTCTTCTGCAGACATCACATTCATTCACGAACTGAGCAATTTCTCGCTTCATTCGAGTCCACCAATACGACTGCTTGAGGTCATGGTACATCTTTGTACTTCCAGGATGAATGGATAGAAGGTAATTGTGCGCCTCGTTCATAATGAATTTACGTAGATCACCCTTAGGAACCACAATTCGATCCTCGAAGAATAGAGTATCTTTGTCGTCAAGGTGATAGCACTTGTATTTGGGTTGGCTCTTGGCGATCCCATTTTTCACCTTTTTCACAATGGCATCAAGAAGTTGTGCCTCACGAATTTTATCTTCCAAAGTAGGAGAGACTTGGAGGTTGGCAAGAAAACCTTGAGGAACAACTTGGAGACTCAGCTTGCGGAAAGCTTCACAAAGGTCCGGTTGGAAGGGCTTGAGAATTAAACTGGTGTCGTAAGCCTTCCTGCTCAAAGCATCTGCAATGACATTGGTCTTGCCTGGAGTATATTCAATACTCGGATTGTACTCTTGAATCATTTTGAGCCAACGAGTCTGCCTGAGGTTGAGGTTGGGTTGAGTGAAGATGTACTTGAGGCTCTCATGATCAGTGAAGATGTCCACTTTCCTTCCCAACAAGACATGTCTCCATGTTAAAAGAGCATGGACAGCTGCCGCCAACTCGAGGTCATGAGTGGCGTAGTTCCTTTCGTTGGGCTTCAACTGGCGAGAGGTATAGGCCACAACTTTATTCTCTTGCATTAACACAGCACCGAGACCTTGCAGGGAGGCATCACAGAAAACTTTGAATGGTTTGGATTCATTAGGAGGAGTCAAAACAGGAGTTGTGACTAACTTCTCTTTTAGGGTGTTGAAAGTGACGTCACACTCAGGCGTCCAGACATACTTCACATGCTTCTGGAGGAGGTTGGAAAGAGGCTTTGCAATCTTAGAGAAATTCTCAACGAATCTTCGACAATAGCTTGCACGCCCAAGGAAACTGCGGAGCTGCTTGACATTCTGAGGCGGTTCCCAATTCACAATTGCAGAAACCTAAGCTATCATTTCTTAAAGTTTGGGGTTGCAATGCTTATATGAAAAAGTTTCATCATGATAAGCTCAAACCCAAATCGGAGAAGTGTCTCTTCATAGGATACCCAAAAGTAACTGTTGGGTACACCTTCTATCACAGGTCCGAAGGCAAGATATTCGTTCCTAAGAATGGATCCTTTCTAGAGAAGGAGTTTCTCTCGAAATAAGTGAGTGGGAGGAAAGTAGAACTTGATGAGGTAACTATACCTGCTCCCATGTTGCAAACTATTTCATCACTGAAATCAGTTCTAATGATTCCTACACCAGCGAGTGAGGAAGCTAATGATGATGATCATGAAACTTCTGATCAAGTTACTACCGAACCTCGTAGGTCAACCAGAGTAAGATCTACACCTGAGTGGTATGGTAATCCTGTTCTGGAAGTCATGTTACTTGACCATGACGAACCCGCGAACTATGAGGAAGCGATGATGAGCCCAGATTCCACAAAATGGCTTAAGGCCATGAAATCTGAGATGGGATCCATGTACGAGAACAAAGTACGGACTTTGATTGACTTGCCCGATGATCAGTGAGTCATTGAGAATAAATGGATCTTCAAGAGGAAGACGGACGCTGATAGTAGTGTTACTATCTACAAAGCTCGAATTGTCGCAAAATGTTTTCGACAAGTTCAAGGTGTTGACTACGATGAGATTTTAGCACTCATATCGATGCTTAAAAGTCTGTCTAAATCATGTTAGCAGTTACGTCGATGGAAGCTTTGACACCGATATAGATGACTCTAAGTCTCGATCTAGATACATATCCAAAGTGGGAGCAATTATCTAGAGTAGCTCCGTGCAAAGCATTAATACATAGAAAATTTGCAAAATACATACGGCTTTGAATGTGGCAGACCCATTGACTAAATTTCTCTCACAAGAAAAACATGATCACTCTTTGGGTGTTAATCACATAGCTATGTGAACTAGATTATTGACTCTAGTAAACCCTTTGGGTGTAAGTCACATGGAGTTGTGAACTAATCACATAAAGATGTGAACTATTAGTGTTAAATCACATGAAGATGTGAACTAGATTATTGACTCTAGTGCAAGTGGGAGACAGAAGCAAATATGCCCTAGAGGCAATAATAAAGTTGTTATTTATATTTCCTTATATCATGATAAATGTTTATTATTCATGCTAGAATTGTATTAACCGGAAACTTAGTACATGTGTGAATACATAGACAAACAAAATGTCACTAGTTTGCCTCTACTTGACTAGCTCGCTGAATCAATGATGGTTATATTTCCTAACTATAGACATGAGTTGTCATTGGATTAACGGGATCACATCATTAGAGAATGATGTGATTGACTTGACCCATACGTTAGCTTAGCACGATGATCGTTTAGTTTGTTGCTATTGCTTTCTCCATAACTTATACATGTTCCTATGACTATGAGATCATGCAACTCCCTAATACCGAAGGAACACTTTGTGTGCTACCAAACGTCACAACGTAACTGGGTGATTATAAAGGTGCTCTACAGGTGTCTCCGATGGTGTTTGTTGAGTTGGCATAGATTGAGATTAGGATTTGTCACTCCGGTTGTCGGAGAGGTATCTCTGGGCCCTCTCGGTAATGCACATCACTATAAGCCTTGCAAACAATGTCACTAATGAGTTAGTTTTGGGATGATGCATTATGGAACGAGTAAAGAGACTTGCCAGTAACGAAATTGAACTAGGTATTGAGATAACGACGATCGAATCTGGGGCAAGTAACATACCGATGATAAAGGGAACAAAGTATGTTGTTATGCGGTTTGACCAATAAAGATATTCGTATAATATGTAGGAACCAATATGAGCATCTAGGTTCCGCCATTGGTTATTGACCGGAGACGTGTCTCGGTCATGTCTACATAGTTCTCGAACCCGTAGGGTCCGCACGCTTAACGTTCGGTGACGATATGAGTTTATGTGTTTTGATGTACCGAAGGTGGTTCGGAGTTCCGGATGAGATCGGGGACATGACGAGGAGTCTCAAAATGGTCGAGACGTAATGATCGATATATTGGAAGGCTATATTCGGACATCGGAAAGGTTCCGACTGATTCGGGTAGTTTTTGGAGCACCGGAGAGTTACGGGAATACGTATTGGGCCTTAATGGGCCATATGGAAAGGAGAGAAAGGCCTCAAGGGTGGCCACGCCCCGTCCCCTTGGACTGGTCCGAATTGGACTAGGGAAAGGTGGCGCCCCGTCCTTCCTTCTCCTTCTCCCTTCCCTTTTTCCTATTCCACGTGGGAGGTGGAATCCTACTAGGACTAGGGAGTCCTAGTAGGACTCCACACTTTGGGCACGCCCGATGAGGGCCGACCTCCTCCTCCCTCCATCCTTTATATGTTTGGCCAGGGGGCACCCCATAGACACACAAGTTGATCATTGATCTCTTAGTCGTGTGCGGTGCCCCCCTCCACCATAATCCACCTCGGTCATATCGTCGCAGTGCTTAGGCGAAGCCCTGCGCCAGTAGCTTCATCATCACCGTCATCATGCCATCGTGCTAACGAAGCTCTCCCTCGACACTCTACTGGATCGTGAGTTCATCCGACGTCACCGAGCCGAACATGTGCAGATCGCGGAGGTGTCGTACTTTTGGTTCTAGGATCGGTCGATCATGAAGACGTACGACTACATAAACTGCGTTGTCATAATGCTTCCGCTTACAGTCTACGAGGGTACGTAGACAACACTCTCGCTCTCGTTGCTATGCATCACCATGATCTTGCGTGTGCGTAGGAATTTTTCTGAAATTACTACGTTCCCCAACACTATATGCATAATTTGGCGACGAGCGCTCTCTATGTATCACCATGGTGCAATCCATCAATACTACTACTGTACGAAAGTATAAATTTTTTAAAAGACTAGAGGGGGGGCAGTCTAGCTTGGTCGGATTCAAGAGGGGCTAGGGCCTTTGTGATTTGACGGCTCATTACTGCTGGAAGGCGGGGCCTTGTGATTTGACTGCTCGTATAAATGTGTCGATGACCTGAGGAGGAGCAAAGAACCGTGCGGTATACTCAAGTTTTCCACTGGATTAGTACGGTGGAGGAGAAGGAAACATGGCAGCCCAGTGCCATATGGCGATAAAAATGATCTAATTTCCCAGTCATCTCATTGTTAGCATTGTTCTATTCATGCCTCACAGAGAACGTGAGACGTGCGGCGAAACACCTGAAGCAAAAGAAGAAACTCAGGAGCAAAAGAAGAAGGAAGATTATCACCCCCAAAAAACAAGGAAGACACACACACAAGTTTGGGGCGCTCCTCTCTACTACATGAAGGGTTGATGGCCGAGCAGTCGTAACTACTTCTTCATTGCCTTCACGACCTCCCTCTTCTTGCACGTCTCCTCCACCATCTTCTTCATTCTGTCCATGATGCGGGATTTCTCGACGCGAGCCTTCATCTTCTATTCCATGGCTGCATTACGTACCTTGACAGCATTCGGGTGCTCGAAGCGGAGCTTTGCCAACTCCTCCTTCTGTTCCATGACGAGGGCCTGCAGCATCTTCATCGAGGAACTACTATTCTCATGCAGCTTCTTCCAGCCGGCGTTCTCTTCCTTCACCAGGTCGAGCTCGTGGCAGAGCTTCTCCTTGTCCTCCTGAAGTTGCGGGATTTCGCCGGTCGCCTTCTTCTCCGAGGCAATGCTCTTCTTCAGCAGCATCACCAAGCCGGCGGGCATGTCGTCGAGGCTCTCCTTCAACAGCTCCACCAAGTCGTGGATGAACTCCTTCTGCTTATTGAGGTGCTTATTGAGCTGATCGGGCATGCCGGCATGTTTGCCTCCGCGGATAGGGTGCTCCTAGGAGCCATCACCTACCATGAGAGATCTTTCGAGGTCTCAGCGAGGCGGGAGCCCTCTCTTTTTTTCCACGGCCTTGGTGGCCGCTCCCTTGTTACGAGTAGTTTGGATAGTTCTCAACCTAGAGCTCTACACACCGGCCATGGCAAGGACGGACAAACAAGAAAGACTTATGAGGAGGAAGAGGTAGAGTGATTTTCGGCTAGGTACTAGTTCCCATTTTTATAACCTAGTACTAGCACTAGTACTAAAACATGCATAGTGGGAACACGTTCAGGTTTGACACGTACTAGGTGTGAGCAGGTTTGCACTTAATTATACTACTTCGTCCGTCTAGGTGAATAAGTCATCTTAGGTTGTGCAACATGACCAAGAAGGAGGGGAGAATGAGAGAACTTAATGTTTATTTGCTAATTAGTAGCATTGCATGCAATGAACTAACCACTACATGTCGTGTTTGGTAGTCTTGAGTCATTGAAAACATGCATGCCCCACATCTCTTATTGGTTGATATGTTAATAAACAAGAAACGAGGTGGGAGCATTTGCATGCACTTTTCGAATGTGATGGTAACAAGCTAAATATTAATTGATGGTTTTGGTTTCGAGGCCCGAAATGGCTCCCAGTGAGTTTAGTGGAACATAAATTTCAAGTACTCTCTCCATCTCCAGTTTACAAGGCTTGCACGTGTATCTAGGTTGTCAATGTAACTTCCATAAAATAAATTGTTTAACATAAAAAATACTCTGAATATTTGAATTTTTGTAATGTATGCCTGTTATTAAGTTGGTCAAATTAATGACCTAGGTACGCGTGCAAGACTTGTAAACTGAGATATAGGGAGTACTACACTCCTCAAATTTAGCCGCACAAGTCAGTGATCTAACTAGTCGTACATGTCAAACCAACCCGATGAGTGTCCCTTTGGTGAGACGCGGGTCGGACCGACCGTCTGTTGGTGCGACTGACCGTAAAGTATTACGCGATGGAGACTTCTGGTTGTGGCTTCAGTTGATTATCATGAACAAGCATTCTAAAACTAGTGATAAATCAATTACCATCTTTTTCCAAACGACCAAGTATTTTCACAGGAATACAATACATATAGATGGAGTGATTGTTAAGGTTGCAATCCGACATGGCGTTGCAAGTTCACTACAGCAACAACCGACTAGGTCACTTCATCGCTGGTGGGGAAGGAGGGTGGCTCATCTCGCCTACGATGCAAGCCCAGCGGTGCCACCGCAATTGGCCTCGGGATTTGGCTTCTCCTACCGCCCATTTGAACAGTTGCACCATGTAACACCCCGGTTGTAACTTTCCCAATTTGTACTCCAACTCTTGCCATTTCCGGCATTAAGTTATTTTATTTTCTCGGGTTCGGGTTTTTGTCTCCGTGTGTTCTTGTCGTTGTCATGCATCTCATATCATGTCATCATGTGCATTGCATTTGCATACGTGTTCGTCTCATGCATTCGAGCATTTTCCCCGTTGTCCGTTTTGCATTCCGGTGCTTCGTTCTCCTCCGGTGGTCATTTCTAGCTTTCTTTCATGTGTGGGGATTAAACATTTCCGGATTGGACCGAGACTTGCCAAGCGGCCTTGGTTTACTACCGGTAGACCGCCTGTCAAGTTTCGTACCATTTGGACTTCGTTTGATACTCCAACGGTTAACCGAGGGACCGAAAAGGCCTTGTGTGTGTTGCAGCCCAACACCCCTCCATTTTGGCCCAAAACCCACCTAACCCTTCTCCATCATCTAGAGCGTTCGATCACGATCGCGTGGCCGAAAACCGCACCTCATTTGGACTCTCCTAGCTCCCTCTATGCCTATAAATAGGTCCTCCTCGAAAATCTCGGATCCCCCTCCCCGAAACCCTAAAAATCGTCTCCGCGCGGCCGGACATTGTCCGCACCGTGCCTGACACCGCCGCCAGCCGCTCCCCGCCTGCCACGTGGCGCCGCGCCCCGCCGTCGCCGCCGAGGCCCGCACGGCCCAGCGCCAGCCCCCGTGGCCCGCTTCCGCCGCCGCCGCCTACCGCGCCCCGGCCGCTCCTCTCCTCCGCGCCACCCCGTCGTGCCCGGTCGCCGCCGCCTTCGCCCGTCACCGCCTCGCAGCCGCCGTCCTCGCCGCCGTCCTCGCCGCCGTCGAGATCCGGCCGCGGGAGCTCCAGATCCGGCCATCCCGCTCCCTCTCCGGCGAGATCCGCCACCGCCTCGGCTTCCGTGTCCCGGGTTGACTTTTCTCGCGGGGTGAATTTCTACTAAGTCCTTAAATTCCAGATCCATGTGCTCATATTCATCATGCTATATCTCCGCATCCGTAACTCCGTTTTTGGCAAATAGCATATCAAAATGTTTATCTCAGAGAGTACATCATTTCATTCCAGTCCATCATTTTCATTTGAGTTCATCTTGATGCCCGAAACGCTGTTAGAAGAGGGCTACTTGAGATAATTGTTAGATCTGCTATTCCATTTAGGTTTTTGTCATTTTTGCCATGATTAATGTGTGCATGCTATGCCCATGAGTTCTACATATGTTTTGTTAAGGGTTTGTCATCTTTCCATAGGTGCAACCCATGTATTTTTGTGATGTGTGTGGTGACTAGCACAAGCTTGCAAAGTGGTGCACTCGGTAATTCTGATTTCAGGGACTTAGCAATTCCACTAAGTCCTTGAGCTGTTTATCTCATGATGCCATATGTTCATGTTGTTTCCTAGTGATCCGTGCCTCTTTTGAGGATGATCAGTAAGGATGTTTTGTTAATATTGTAGTGCTCTATCCATCCATGTCTTTTTTTGCAATTATGGAGTATCCTAGCTTGAGTCAATCGAGCTCTACTTTTTCTACTTTGTGAATCTGGGCAGATTGTCAACTTGTTTACAATTTCGCCGATGATGTTGTAGTTGATCCGTGCATGCTATGTTATTGTTCTTGCCATGTCTAGCTTGCATTTTGTGTGTTCTTGATGGGTGTATTCTTATCTTATCATGACTTGCACCGTAGTGAGTGCATCGAGCTCGTAAACATGCCTACTTGAGTTATGTTTCAGCATGTGCCAGTTTTCACAAAGTCTGAAAACTGATTATGTTTTTGCTAGGTTCACATGCTTGCAATTATATTTTCTGATCCCTTTTGGCTCAAGGTCACTAAGGGACTTTTGTTAATCTCTTTGAGTAGCTCCATGCCATGCTTTACTTCGCCATGTTCAGATCCTGTAGCATGTAGTTTCGTGGCTCCGAAGAGTGCTACCTGATCTGAAATTCCAGACAACTGTTAATTTCACTAAGTGTGAGATCTGTTTGCCATATGCATTTTTGCCATGCTTGTTTGAACCTGTTAGTTGATGAATTGGCCGTAGCTCAGTGTTAGACTTTTGTTAAACATCTTGCATGCATCCCTGCCATGTATTTTGTTGTCTTGTTTGGGTGCTGTAGATTGTTCATCTCATTGCATTTAGATGGCTACTTGCTGTAAATCGCAGAACGTGGCCATATTTGAATCGCTTGCCTTTTCCAAACCGTAACTCCGATTCCGGCGTTCTTTATATCGTTTTCAAGCGATTTCATCTCATATTTCTAGTGGCATACTTGGACTTCCAATTTGAGGCCAGGTTCTTGCTTTTCCTGTCATATCTTGCATATGCATCCCGCATCGCATCCCGCATAGCATCTCATCTTTGCATCATCTTGTTTGGTCCTTGCACGTGGTTGATTGTATCCTTGTTGTTTGTTTGTCTTGTTTGGGTAGAGCCGGGAGACGAGTTCGCTAATGAGGAGCCCGTTGAGTTTGCTTTCGAGGATCCAGTCAACTCTGACAACTGTGCAGGCAAGATGATCATACCCTCGAAATCACTACTATCTTTGTTGTGCTAGCTTGCTCGCTCTTTTGCTATGCCAATGCTACGATGCCTACCACTTGCTTTCAAGCCTCCCAAATTTCCATGTCAAACCTCTAACCCACCATGTCCTAGCAAACCGTTGATTGGCTATGTTACCGCTTTGCTCAGCCCCTCTTATAGCATTGCTAGTTGCAGGTGAAGATTGGAGGCCGTTCCTTGTTGGAACATTTATTTACTTGTTGGGATATCATTATATTGCTATGTTATCTTAATGCATCTATATACTTGGTAAACGGTGGAAGGCTCGGCCTCTCGCCTAGTGTTTTGTTCCACTCTTGCCGCCCTAGTTTCCGTCATATCGGTGTTATGTTCCCGGATTTTGCGTTCCTTACGCGGTTGGGTTATAATGGGAACCCCTTGGTAGTTCGCCTTGATTAAAGCTTGTCCAGCAATGCCCAACCTTGGTTTTACCATTTTCCACCTAGCCTTTTCTTTCCCTTGGGTTCTGCAGACTCAAGGGTCATCTTATTTAACCCCCCCCCCCCCCCCCCCCCCCCCCCGGGCCAGTGCTCCTCTGAGTGTTGGTCCAGTCTGTCAGCCGCCGGTGGCTACCAGGGGAAACTCTGGGCTGGCCTACCGGAAGTTTAGACAATCTGAGTGTGCCCTGAGAAAGAGATATGTGCAGCTCCTATGGGGATTTGTCGGCACATTCGGGCGGTGTTGCTGGTCTTGTTTTAACCTGTCGAAGTGCCTTGAAGAACCGAGATACCGAGTCTGATCGGAACGTCTTGGGAGGAGGTCTATTCCTTCGTTGACCGTGAGAGCTTGTCATAGGCTAAGTTGGGACTCCCCTGCAGGGATTTGAACTTTCGAAAGCCGTGCCCGCGGTTATGGGCAGATGGGAATTTGTTAATGTTCGGTTGTAGATAACTTGAACCTTAAATTAATTAAAATGAATCAACTGAGTGTGTTACCGTGATGGCCTCTTCTCGGCGGAGTCCGGGAAGTGGACACGGTGTTGGAGTAATGTTTGCGCAGGTTGCTCTCTAGTTTCTCGCTCGCGCTTTGCCTCCTCTTCTCGCTCTCTTTTGCGAATAAGTTAGCCACCATATTTGCTAGTCGCTTGCTGCAGCTCCACTCATATTTTACCTTGCCTTACCTATAAGCTTAAATAGTCTTGATCGCGAGGGTGCGAGATTGCTGAGTCCCTGTGGCTCATAGTTTACTATTACACCAGATGCAGGGCTTGATGATTCCGCTCCAGGAGACGCGTTTGAGCTCAAGTGGGAGTTCGATGAAGAATCTCAACGTTATTATGTTTCCTTTCCTGATGATCAGTAGTGGTGCCCAGTTGGGGGTGATCGGGGCCGTGTTGCATGTTGTGTTATCTTTTATTTTGGCGCCGTAGTCGGGCCATGAGTGTTTGGTTGATGTAATGTTATTTATGTACTTGATTGACATGGCGAGTGTAAGCCAACTATGTTATCTCCCTTTTTATTATATATTACATGGGATGTTGTGAAGATTGCCTAACTTGCGACAAATGCCTTCAAGGCGATTATGCCTCTAAGTCGTGCCTCGACACGTGGGAGATATACTCGCATCGAGGGTGTTATACACCGGCTGCTCATGCCATTGCTCAGGCATGCACATTCTTTCCTCCACAGTTGACTCCGTGAATATGATCTCTGCCATTAGCCCTAGCTCGAAATCAACACGACGCTGCCAGATGTTGACATCCCTCAGCATCTCTCCCTTGAGATTGACTTGCGCCTCCGCCTTGTGCTGCGCCAGGCGCAACTCCTTGGAACTTCTCTCCAATCGATGTGACGCTTCCTCGATCTGATTTGCCCATGCTGCCCACCACCTGAAACGCATCCCTGGCATGTCCTCCGGCGCTACCGATCTATGATTCCAGAGCAATGGATCCCCTCTAAAACACATGTGGGTTTCGCTCAAAGGTGGCAGTGCTGCGGGCCACAGCGAGAGGGCAGCCCATGGGATCACGGGATCTAAGGGATTATCCATGGCGGGATCCTCCATGGCGGGATACGGTGGGCGAGGCGAGCCTCGGTGCTGGGAGAGCCCTATGAGGCTAAGATAAAGATAGTAATACTCCACTCCGTCCATATTTAAATACAAAGGCCACCAATAGTAGCCCTGGCAAAAATTGATCATGCTGCCTGCGTCCTGGTTTATTGGACCCCCTTTTTTGTGCCACTTTTTATGACATGCATAAATATTATGTTACTTAAAAATATGGTCAAAAATTGGCACAAAATATGAAGGAGACCAATGGAAGTAGCAACCCATGATTTAACTACTCGCATGCACGTAGTGGAGTAGTAATGTCTTTCTTCCTCCCTCACGTCCACTCAATTTGCATGCACTGTATTAATTGACCATGAATGAAGTGAAGGACTTTACACATGTCAAAGTATCACATGGGGTGGATCTTCATAAAAAATGCGTCGCCACATGTACCCACGTGTGCGTGCGAGGGAATGAGTGCCTGCGTGGTGTGTGTGCACATCTTCGCTTTGTGCATGTACCGCCAGTGTGCCTTAGAGAGGACGAGTGCATTCTTCTGGAACCAGCAGCACGTCATTGTGATCAATCCACACAAGGAGGTCGCAAGAACGCTTCCACATGTGCCACAATGCTTCATGAACTCTAAGAGAGACACTGTGTAGCGTTCCATTGGAATTCTAATTTACGTGTTTTTCACATACTCGAAGTACTAGTAAGGTACACGTGCATTGCACACATCCGATTTGGCAACCAAATTATGAACAAATACCACACTATGGCATGTAAGCTTTGAGTCATATATGCCTGATGTAGACGTTCGTTTAATTATTATAGTTCAACTCATTCAAAATCAATTAGTTTTTATAAAAAAACTATGGCCTCTTTGATTCGTAGGATTTCCAAAATGTGGGAATAGGAAAAACATGGGATTAGAGTGGAATGTCATCTTAAACCCTATAGGATTGTACGAGTGTTTGATTGTGCATAGAAAAAATGTAGGATTCTTTCAAACAAGTTTGAGTGGATGGGATGTTTCCTATGAAATCTAGTGCAAATGAATCCTATGGAAAAATTCCTATGGTTTACAATCCTTCAAATCAAACAACCAAGATAGGAAAAATTCCTACGGATTAGAATTCTCCAAAATTCCTTTGACAATCCTTTGAATCAAAGAAGCCCTTAATCTATTTTATGATTCATGGAATTGTGCGTTGTAAAGCATAAAGTGAAAAAACAAATAATGGCAATTCAACTAGAAAAAAAGTTTGGGCAGTTATGATACAGACTATTCTAGAACAAAGGAGAAGCACTTGTGTTTTGAGGTTTGTGCATTATGCTTAAGTTCAACCATGGAGTCTGCTAGATTGTACATGTGGCAAAATCCGATGGGGGGCCAGAAGATGGTGCGAGGGTCCAAGTGGAGGGAGACTATGAAGGAGTGCACATGTGCGAGATTGATATTTAAAGAGAGGGGGCGAGAATGTGCGCTGTTGCACGCAGTGGAAGAGTCATGAAAAATAAATAAGCTAGGGGGCCAAGCATTGCTAATCCTTTATAAGGAGGGCCAATTCATCAACTTAAACCATTTAGAGGAACATCGATCATTGCACATGCACGTGAGAGATAAAGAATGCCCGATATGATGGAGAGGGGGAGGTGTGTGTGTGCATGCATGAGAGACCGACCTGAAGAAAAAGATTGCATTTGTGTGATGGATTATGCCGACCAGTAGTGTGTGTGCATGCATGCACGGGGGAAAGTTAGTAGTACAATTCCGAAGATAAGACAACTGTGTGGGTGTAAAAGACGAGGTGAGGTCATAATCAATGTAAAGTTGAATTCAAATATTTGAATAAGAGATCATGATGTTTGAAACCCATGCATGCATGAATATTAGTGAGATATGTGCGGCGTGGTTTGGAAACGAGCATGTTGTACTGTATACACATTGAACAAGGTCAGACTGATTTGAATTTGAGATACCGATGGCAGACATCATTTGGCCACATTACGTCCGTGCATGGACACACTATTCTAACTGGAGATGATGGTTGGCTTTCGCATCACATATCTATATCTATACCCCTATATTTTATATTATATATTTTTTATATAGTGTGCGGATAACTTTAACTTTGAAAGATGGTCGTTTGATGAAGCCAATCCGATGGTGCAGAGATGGCAAATTTGAGCACTACTGGCCGTTAGATATCATCTAGATTCCACCATATTTTGCCGCATGTACAATCTAGAAGACTCCATGGTTGAACGTAAGCATAATGCACAAACCGCAAAACACAAGAACTTCTTCTTTGTTCTAGAATCTTCCGTATCAGAATTGCCCAAATGTTTGTCTACATGATTTGCCATTATTTGGTTTTTGCTTTATGCTTTACAACGCACAATTCCATGAATCTTAAAATAGATTAGCTTTCTTATAAAAACTAGATGATTTTGAATGAAATGAACTATAAAAATTAAACGAACATCTACATCATGCATATATGACTCAAAGTTTACATGCTATAATGTGGTATTTATTCATAATTTGGTTGCCAAATCTCATGCGTGCAATGCACGTGTACCTTACCAGTCTAAATGGTGTTTGTGTGTGTGTGTTGTGCGTGTTAAAAACATTGTACGTAGTATCGTACATGGTTTATATTCCAAACATCTAGCTAGAGCATACATGTACTATGATTTGAATTCAACATAAAATGGATACATATATTTGAATTTTACATCGTATGTACATGTAGTTCATATTTATATAGGAATTTACTTCTCCTATATTCATGTCATGTGTAGTGAAGATAATATTTAGTTGGTTGTATAACTAACCCGAGTACAATCCCATTCAAACATGGAAAAAGTACTAAAATTTAATTAGTCCATATGCTAGACAACACACATTGTTTTTTTATTGTTGAGGGAAGTGCAAATTGTTTTGGTACTGTACACATTATGTTTGGTGTCCCGATTCTTTTAGTTTTTGTTGTTGTATTTGAATGCATTTCTAGTAATATAGTAAAACGGGACATGGCTCTCTCTAGTGATGAGCTGCGAATTGTTTTCTTTGGGTACACGTTAAGCTTGTTCTCTCGAAATTTCAAGTCGCGCCTTGTTATGCTGTAATTTCAAGCTAGCATCTCTGTCTATCATGCTGCAAAACTCCCGCCTCTTCAATCCGCGCCTTGTTACCCCGAAATATTTAAGATATATCTTTGTCTCGTTGTGCTCCGAAAACTCCCTCCATCTCAACCCACGCCTTGCTATCCCAAAATTACAACACGCGTGAAAACTCCCACCTCCTGCGAAATCCCGACACACGAAATGCCCGTGATACCCCTGAACTGAAAGAACCGCCTAGCACAAATTGGTGGGGGTACATTCGTAACTTACCACATATTTCGGACAAGCACGTCCCTAAGCCATGGTTCCCCCCATCCCATCGCCTCCTTTTCGCCATTCGAAATCCCAGGCCGCCATAACCTCTCTGCTCCAGCCGCGAAACCCACCCTCCTCCGTCCGCCACGTCAACGCTGACTTGCCAAAGCCTCTTCCCCGCCGATGTCGTCCACAACAACACCTCGACGTCCCTCATCCACCGTACTCAATGAGGATCCATCTTCGATCTCATTGTCCAGCTGGTTTGGCCACCCCGTCCTCCACCTCCAAGGAGCTGGCAAGACGTTCCGCTCATCTTTTGCACCACCTCAATTCCCACACCGCCATCTTCACCTGCACCGCCAGAAGAGCATCATCATCACTGTTTCCTCGGATGAAGCTGAGGCCTAATCGGCGCCACCAAAGAGGTTGTACACTAATCGCCGCATTTTCTTCTTGATTTGATCTCATGGTGCTGCCGGCGCTCGGTCCCGAGCCGACATGGCGTTGCTCCATCCACGGAGGCATCATCGGACACTTCCTCCATGGCATCGCTCCCTCGGCGGTGACATCCACATCAGTAGGAGCTGGTGCCCCTTTAGCTCTCGCTCGCACTGCTACTCTGCTCTTGCTCTCGGTCCCCTGCCTGGTCTACTGTTGCTATTGCTCTTTCTCGCTCTTGCTCTTGCTTGCGATGCTGCTTCAATTTGGCTACACTTCAGTCGACTGAATCGACTTTTGGGTCAGTCAATTTTCTGGGGGGTGGGGGGCTCGCCGAAGTTAAGGAAGAACCAATCACAGTAGGGAGGGTGGCTCGCCGGAGAGGTACCTCACTATCTATCTTAGGGTTCAGGATGGGGCGGTAGTCGCCGCCGGTGGTGGGGCGGTGACGTCGGGATCGCGAGAGAAAAGGCTCAACATGGGGTGGGGGGTTCCTAGAGGGATGGCCGAGGCGGCAGCAGACCGGCGGTGGGGAGTGGTTTCGGGGCGGGCGGGGCGGCGCACCGCCGGCCGCGGGAGGCGGGGGGTGTCCGTTTGGCCGGTGATGGCTGGTGGCTCAAGGGGGTGGAGGTTGAATATGAACTGCTACACGACCAGCTACCTCGGCTCTCGCATGGGCTGCTGCTACTGCTTTTCTGCTACTAGTGCATTTAGTTTCGATAGCAAAATTCAGTTTTGACAGCAAAATTCAGTTTCGACAGTTAAGTTTAGTTTTGACAGTTAAATTCAGTTTCGACGGTTAAGTTCAGAGATGAGCGGATGATGTATTTTACATCTAGCACTTTGTGGTTATGTATTTTACGTCATCTATTTGAGATGCTATTAGAATTCCACACAGGTTAACGTTGTCTCTCTTGTCCTGCTTCAGCCTCGGCGTCGAATAACTCACCGGAGCTGCTCCAACGACAAAACCCTCCATCACAGCGGAGCAGTACCCCGGGCTCCATCTCCAGACGCCTAAGATCTTCTTCCCCTCCTCCGACAGCCAAGTCACCCGGAGCATCCTCACCGACCAACCCAATCACGATGAGATTGACATGGCTTCTCCACAGAGGTTGTACACTTGTTGCATTTCTTTTTTACTCTACATGTTATATATATTATCCGCTGAGCACACGTAGTAACGTGAAATACGATTATTTTATCCTACTCTATGACAAGTAGTGAGGTACCAGGCAACTTAGCTATCCGTGATGGACTCTCTTGAATGCCATCATTATTTATCTCTGCGCGTTTGAGCTGTGCATTTGTCGACGGGCCTAGGAGTTGAGCTAGTAGGGCAGTGGTCTGGGTCCAAAGTAGTAGAAGTAGCACAAAAACATTATTTGAGTGTAGGCTTTTCCTTGCTCAAGCCTGCCTACTAGAATCGCCAGTGCTTGAAAGGAAAAGTGAAGGAAAAACATAGGAATTGGTTAGTTTCCTGTGGTACTACTATTCATGCATTTGGTTCAAAGGAATGGGGCAAAGGAAAACTGTAGGATTTGTTCCTTTAGTGTCTCCTTGAAGGAAAAACCATAGGAATTTTAATTTCCACTTGTCCTCCTTTTCAAATTCCTATTCATGAAGCACAAGACTAAGAGATAGTAGCATAATAGCATTATAACCATACATTTTCATGTGTTTTGACTTAATCTCACCATGCTTCTTTGCATCATGTGATCTTCCAATTCTTGTGAACCAAACACCCAGATTGGCAGAAATCCTATGTTTTTAAATTCTCTGTTTTGCACGTGCATTCCTATCCTATTCTTGTCTATTTCCTATCCCTGCATTGTTAGAATCCTCAAATTCAAAAAACCCCTTACACAATTACTTTTGTTACAGATATGTGTCAAAGAAAACCTTGTGTGGTTTGTCCTTCTCCTGCTGCACTGTGTTCCACCCCAGCTCAGCTGCTCCAACTACGGAAGGGTTCACCACAACAGGGATCCGCTCTCCATACTGTCTTTCGCCGCCTCAGATCTTCTTCCCTGCCGCCGGCAGCCACGACAACTGCATTACCATCATCAACTGAGCAGACGACCGTGAGGACTACACGGGTCCGCAAGAGAGGTCGAACTCTTCCATGTCTGCTTACGTTATGCATCACTTAATATGATGGCATGCTACTTTATCATCGTGTTCACCTATTAGACCCTGAGACAGGTCCAAACTAATGCTAAAACTTGAGTTTTTAAATGGTTGTGGGGTACATATTGGGACAACAATCAGTACTATTTGTCTACTATCTGGTTAATCTCGGGTGTCTACTATGAGTTTCATGTTGGCTGCAAACAAACATTAAAGGAGCCATTATCTATATTTTTTGAACTAAAGCTATTATCTACCTGCTATCATTGGTTTTGGGTCTATCCACAGTTTGCTACCAACACTCTGGATTTGTGCATGCACTCCTTAAATAATCTCACTATGTTTTATTCCTATGCATGTCAGTTATTGTACACAATGGAACTGAACATGTAGAGAAAAAGAGATGAGCCTTGCGTGGCAATAAAATTTCATGCAGACGTCGCTCCATGGTGGGTGCAAAGGAAGCCCCCTCCACCCATTTTAGATTGTAATCAAGAGGAAGATAACTGTTCTGAGGGGGATTCAGAAGGAGAAGACCACTCCTATTTACCCCCCCGGAGGTCTTCACTCTAACTTGGCATGCTGATGTTGGTAATATCATGCATATGGTGCCTTGCATTGCTTACTTTATACATCAAATATGGCATCTGCTTAGTTTAGACATGCTTTGTGTGAATGCCATCTGTTTAGTTTCTTTATCGTATATGTGAATCATGCAATGCCATCTTGTTTAGCCAGGCATCATATATGTGAATTTTGCAGTGCCACCCTGGTTAGCGAGTCATCTTCTATGTGAATTATATCATGCCATCATTTTTTTATTACGTGTTAAATTTGTCAACAATTTTAGTACATTCAATTACTCTTCCTATGCATCAGCTATTCAACACGGTCATGGAAAAATCTGGAGTGGAAACAAGGTCTTCAGAGAAGACAATGTTGTCTGACGAAGCGCATGTCTTGCTGGTTATGGATAGCTCCTCAGAGGAGGATTCAGAGATAGATGACCAGTCCTATCCCCTCCCCCCCCCCCGAGGTGCATGCTCCAACTTGGCAGGGTTATGTTGCTCATATCTTTCATATGGTATCTTGCATTGCTATGTCATTTGCTTAGTTTAGACATGCTTTGTGTGAATGCCACCTATTTAGTGTCTAATTACCATATATGTGAATTCTGCAATGCTATCTTGTTGCAAGACATCATATATGTGAATTATGCAATGCTATCTTGTTGCAAGGCATTATATATGTGAATTATGCAATGCCATGCAGTTTAGCCAAGCGTCATATATGTGAATTATATCATGCCGTCCTTTTTTTGTATTTCTCGTTGCATTTGTCGACAATGTTTGCATATTCAACTTCTCTTCATGTGCATCAGCCATTTGAATTGGTGATGGAGAAATCTGGACTGAAAACAAGGTCTTTAGAGCAGACAATGCTACCTGCTGAAGCAGATATCTTGCTAGTTACAAATAGCTCTTCGGAGGATGATTCAGAGGCAGATGACTAGTTCTATTATCCCCCTGAGGTGTATGCTCAAAATTGGCAGGGTTACATTACTCATATAATGCATATGTTGTATTGCAACACTTAGTTTTTACATCATATACACAATATTGAATGCCATCTCCTAGGTTGACACATCACATATGCGATTTCCCTCTCCTCACTTGCTTAGTATATAAATCATATATTTGAATTATATCATGCCATGATGTTTACATAGATAGCATGTATCTGAATTATGACATGCCAACCCATTTTCTAAAGACATAATATAGTTATATCATATCATCCTGTTTACATAGTCATCATATTTTGAATTATGTCATTCTGTCCGTGAATTATATCATGCCATCATGTTTCCATCGACAACATGTTTGTGATTTATGGCATGCCAACCACTTTAATAGACACATCTTATAGTTATATGATGTCATCCTGTTTACATAGTCTTCATATTTTGAAGTATGTCATTCTATCTTGTTTAGTTAGCCATCATACATCTGAAATTGTGTCATGCTATCGTGTTTAATTAGCCATCATATATGTGAAACTATGTCCTGCTATTCTGTTTGGTTAGACAACATAAATGTGAATTATTTCATGCCCTATTTTCTTCCCTACTGTCCGTTGCACCTGTCTATCTTACAATGTCTGTACATTCAATTAGTTTTCTTGTTTATCAGCCATTTCAATTGGAGGGGGTGATGGCAGTATCTGTGGGAGTAAAAACACAGTCTTCACAAAAGATCGTGCTACCTCTCGATGCAGATAGAACCACAGTTGTACTTGCCCAAGAACCAGCCCCACCACACATAACCCAAACTCACGCGGATTGTACCCCTACCCAGTTGGAAAGAGAACCAGCTACACCCCTTCTAACCCCAACCCCAGCAGATAGTAACCCAGTACCAGTTGACACAACACCGTCTCCACCATAGAGCACCCAAACACGATCAGTTAGTAAGGAAACTACAGTGCCCAAAGCACGAGGACCACCACTCCGAACCCCAAGTCAACGCTTAAAGCAGAAGAATAATTGTTCTCAGGTGAGGTTCCGTAGCTATGGTTCATACTACTTTGCTCTTGCATCACTGTATTTACTCATAACAATTATTCAAATTTGAAGGATGCAATTGAAACTCCAATGGCGCAACAGGTATGTTTTTAACGTGTTGGTTGTTGTAACTTGCTCCATGTTGATTTCAGTTTCAATTGAATAAACAGTTATGTTCTCGTGCCATGCACATTACAAGTGTTGTAATTGTTGTGTAGTTTCCCACACTTATACTCTGTCTATGTTGCTTTGTCTTAAATAGATATGATTCGAACTGTCTCTATCTTGATTTGGCAACATATACTAGAATGATATAGACCATATAGTGACCATACTACATAGATATATGTTTGTTTCATGTTATTATCCTGTCCACCTTACTACTGAACTAGTTTACCAAAATGAGTTTCATATACAACATGGTAAACCTGTGATGTGCATGTTTGTTCCTCTTTTAGAACGCGGATAAAATATTGGATAAGAGTACCCCCGTTATGCAATGGTAACGGAAGTAGATAAGGTTCAAGACAGTGAGACATCCCTGTTGGTCTCCAAGAAAGCTAATAAAAACTATATTGAAGACACTGAGACAACCCCAAAGTCCTGTCTTGATGTAGTGTTCGAGTTACTGGCTACTACTACTAGCACCAGCTCTTTGAACTCACTGCCTGAATCGGTTCGGCTTCTTGAGTCTCCACTTCAAGTTGAAAGACATCGATCAGATGCTATGCGACAGGAAGCCGAAGGACTGTGGAAGTCCCTGCAGAATTCCGATGCATACTTTCTGGTGCAACAACAAGTGCTGGGGGATTTAAGCGCCAAACAAGAGAAAGTTAATAAGCTTGCTAAGCATGTTTCCAGCATTATGGGTACCCAGGATATTTTTTCTTGAGCTCTTATGAAGTGGTTTCAGTTCTGGACTTGTTTTGCAGCGGCGTTTATTCGCACTGGTCACCAACTTCGACAGCTAGTGTATATGATATGCGGCTTTGCTCCCTATATTTGCACTGGTGGCGAACTTTGATGCCCAGTGGATATAATATGTGTAATAGCCGTGATAGCCTAGCGTAAGTTGCTTTCTTATTTATTTCCTTGTTGTCTTGTTTATTTGTTTGCTTTTAGTTAGTGCAGTTCTTTTTCCGCGGTTTGCTAGTGGCCGCAATAACCTATTTTTTAAAACTAGGCCACAATAACCATGGGCTACATATTTACTGTATTTACCATGGGCCTCCTACCGGCCGTAGAAACAATGGGCCTTTTAAGGGCCGTAGAAACAATGGGCCTTCTATGGGTCATAGCATCAATGGGCCTTCTATGGGCTGTATGATCGATCGGCCAAACATGGGCCAATAACAGACCGCATTATGGGTCGTAAACGGGCTAGATTTGAAATCGTCCATTCATGGTCTGACCATAACGAGCCGTCGTTAATCAACCGTATTTGATGACATTATGAAAACGGCCCAAAGGATTAACGGGCCGCAAACGGGCCAATTGTAACCACGGGCTGAATTTGGCCCACAAGTAGAAAAGGCCAGTAACAGGCCGTAAGTAACCGAATGCTGGAAATAAGCCCAAGAATAAATGGGCCCTGAGAAGGCCAAAAGATAACATGGGTTGGAAACGGCCCAATGGAATAATGGGTCGTTAATGGGTATAAAGCGGTACACTGTTCATTACGGGCCAGATTTACCATGGGCCGTGAATGGGCCAAGAGTTACAAATGGCCTCTAATGGGCCGAAAGATATCATGGGCCGTACAATGGGCTGGAATCATATTGGATGGCCCAGATGAAGCTACTAGGCTTAATTCTGATAGGCCATAACGGTCCATGAGTTAGCGGGCCGTAAATGGGCTATATACGAACATGCCGTTAACAAGCTTTCCATGGGCCTGCCCGTTACCTTTTGACCAAGTCAAACGGGCCGGCCTTTTCACTGGAATGGGCCTCTGTTGGGCTGTGCCATGTGTCGACGTATCATAGGCGGCTCCTGTCCAATGAATGGATGACATCTGTCCCATCGGTGAGCCAACATGTGTTTCCTCTGGCCAATGACAATTTTACACATGGAAAATCCTCATTGGTCCGGGCTATTAACGGGTTATCGGATCCAAAACCGGACTCGATAGCATAACGGTGACCCGTTACGGTGGATGCCACGTGTCGGTCACCCTTGATGAAAGCACTTCTATGACGCGCGAATTATCATCATGGAAGTGGACACTTCCTTCATGGTAATTTTGGTAATGTCATGGAACACTTCTACGACAGCACATGTATGATTATCTTGATTCTGTCATAAAATTGCCATGGATGTACATGCATGACAGAAAACGTGACCTACTGTGACAAACACGTATCATCACGGAAGTGTCTATTTTTGTAGTGATGGGAGGGGGGGCTTCGGTCTCTCCGGATACAGCGTCCGCATGACCTTTGTGGCGGGGTGCGCTCTTGGTCTCCTTGCCCTTCTTCTTCTTGGCCTTCTTCTCCCGTGCCTGATAGGGTGCCGGAACCAGCATCTCTGTCCGCTGGAGTGTGGATGGGTCTTCAATCAGCGAAGCCGGACACTTGATCCGCTATGCCTTTGTCGTCCAGCACTGTATGAAGAACATGCAATACATTATATCAGAACTTATTTATCGAATAGGAACTTGGGAAAATCATGCTTACTGGCGAGGCCGGATTCTCGATGTCGAGACCAATGTCTTCGGTCTTCTTTGGCCACGTTTTTTGGGCCTTGAAGAGCAACTTCCAAATATCTTCATGCGTCATGTCGAAGAAGTGCTTCAAGGTCCATGGCTCCTCCGAATTAAACTCCCACATATGAGAGGCCCGGAGCTGGCAAGGGATGGTCCAGCAGAATAGCATCACCTGGATCACGTCTGTGAGACTGATGTTTTTGCCTATCATGTTGGTGATGTGCTTTTGCAGCATCTGCACATCCGCCGTGGACCCCCTGTCAAGGCCTTTAGCAGTCCCGGAGGTGAGCTTGGTAGGGGGGCGGATCTGAAAACGGGTGTGGCTCCCCAGTTGGCACTACGGGGTTCGGTGATGTAGAACCACTCCTGCTACCACACCTTGACCATCCCCACGAACGCCCCTTTAGGCCAGACGGTGTTGGGAAGTTTTCTCACCATGGCTCCACCACAGACCACGCATTGCCCGTTGACCACCTTCGGCTTTACATTAAAAAGCTTGAGCCACAAGCCAAAGTGTGGTAGGATGTGGAGGAGAGCCTCGCACACGACGATAAACGCCGATATGTGGAGGAAAGAGTTTGGGGCTAGATCATGGAAATCCAGCCCATAATAAAACATGAGGCCGCGGATGAAGGGGTGAAGAGGAAACCTAGCCCACGGAGGAAGTGGAGTATGAACACTACTCTCTCGCCGGGCTTCGGGGTAGGCGTGACCTGACCCTTGTTGGGGAGCCTGTGCGCAATGTCCGCATATAGGTACCCCACACCCCGGAGCTCCTTGACATCCTTCTTAGTGACGGAGGAGGCCTCCCACTTGCCCTTAGACCCAGACTCGGACATGGCTGGGGAGGTTGGTGGCGGTGGGAAAGATTTTGGGTGTTGGATCACAGAGGAAGGGAAGGCAAGAGCTAGGAGAACGGCATGGGAGAAAAAGAAGGGATCTTTATCCTCTTATATAGGCGGTGAAATACCAAATGCCCGCCCCCCTCAAGCCTTAAAACTCGCCAGTTCCCGACAAGATCGTGCGAATGGCACGGTTGGATTACCAAAAAATGTATTTATGAGGATCTCATAATGGGAGGGCACGATCTCTGTTTTGATAAGTCGTGCCAATGGAGGCTATTCCTCGAAACGTGAAGCGGGAGGCGTGAAAATGGTTCGAAGTTAAAGTGCCAGATATGACGTTTCACCAAAAAAGTTGTCAGTAAAGAGACATTGTTTTGTTTGGATATCTTGCCTTCGTGGCTAAGGGTTGTAACAATTGTACAGAGCCGAATACAATTCATTTGTTCAGGGAGTTGTTTCAAAGTATTCAAGAGGAGGAACCTGCCTTGCAATGCTGAAGACAATCCGTGTGCCGAACGCATCGTCATCGAAGACTGGTTCAGGGGCTACTGAGGGAGTCCTGGATTAAGGGGTCCTCAGGTGTCCGGGTTATTCAATATGGGTCGGACTGATGGGCCGTGGAGATACCAGCAGAAGACATTCCCCTGTGTCTGGATGGGACTCCCCTATGCGTGGATGGCAAGGTTGGTGTCTGGATATGTTATTTCCTTCCCCCACAAACTGACTTTCTACAACCCTAGGTCCCTCCTGTGTGTATATAAACCAGAGGGTTTAGTCTGTAGAGACTATCAGAATTCTCATAGGCTAGACAGCTAGGGTTTAGCCATTACGATATCGAGGTATATCAACTCTTGTAACCACCATACTCGTCAAATACAATCAAGCAGGACGTAGGGTTTTACCTCCATTAAGAGGGCCCAAACCTGGGTAAACATTGTGTCTCCCTTGACCCTTGTTACCCTCGATCTTCAGACGCATAGTTTGGGACCCCCTACCCGAGATCGACCGGTTTTGACACCGACATCCACCGCACCGGAGCTGTTCCCGCTACACCGTCCTTCACCGAATCGAATCTGCTTCCCCTCCGCCGACAGACAGCCACCGCAACACAGTCAACAATTTTACCATGGGTTCGTCCAAGGCTCGACCCATCTCCAAAACATTGGTTCCCCAGGTAAAACCAAGAAAATCTCCTCGACATCCGGAGGACCCAGCACTGGCAACTAGAAATGGTACTCCTCTTCCCTTATTCATGCAAATCTTACATGTCTGCTTGCACGGTATTCATCCCACAGAAGACACTAGTTGACCGCTTCTTCTTGGTACTAGATGTTCCTAGTAACTCGTGATGCACAAGGTTTCTCCTCATATACTATTTCACGTTAGCTAGAGGTCCGTCGCCCCTGGATTTCAATTCCTGGTCAGTTGATTCCCAATTAAAGGAAGCATTCCCTGGCGTAACAGACTCTAGTCCACCTATTACGCTGGGGAAGCAACGCCTCAGTGTTTATCTTAGGGGTGTGTGGGGCCTAGGAGCTGCTAGCGCCCGATCTGGAGGTCGGCCGATATTAAAGGTATGCTCGAGGTGCGCTGCCTAGCACGGCAGTGGTGTGAGGTCGAGGGGAGGGCGGGCCAGTGGAGGCAGGGGTCTGGGTCGGTGGTCGCTGGCAGTTCGACAAAGATCATCAATAGTGACTGGCGGGAGGTAGATGAAGGCCATCTGCCCGTTCCTTATAGATTGGACGATTCATAAAAAAATCGACTGGCCTATTTATTTTCAGTCGACTGTTATTTTGATAGGACCACATGTGGTGGTGTGCTGGAGGAGTACCTGCATTTCCCAGCCATCCCTGTGCTCATATATTACAAAATCATATGGAGTAGAATCTAATTTTGTTTGCCATGCCATATTGTAGAGCTATCACATGTCTCCTATCATTTATTTTGCAGCCACCTGCTATCAGCTACTTTTACAGTGCACTATTTCTGCACACACTTCACCCATACTCTCACTATTGTGTTTTTATGCAAGGGTATTTCAAACTCAACCTTGACAGAAGCAGAAAAGAAAAGAGAGAAGTCGCTCCTTCTTGCTTCACGGGCAGGCAAGACACGTGTCTGTGCTTTAAAGGTTGGATGTTCAATAGATGGAGACGGTAAACGTAGCTCTGGAGTTGATGATGTCGCTAGCCGTGAACCACCATCCCAGGTGCTCGCTTTAACTTCACAGTGTCATATGTGGTTGCATGTTGCATATGGTGTCTAGCTTGTATTCGAAAGGCCGAAGTCGGTCTTTATTAAGATAAGGAGAGATATTTTTTACATGAACCACCATCCAGGGAGCACCAGAAGACAAATAGCTAGTCAAGGTACCGGCCGAGCCAGTGACAAGCCCAGCACAGATAGGCATCACCTGGAAGCCAACAAAAAAGGCACGATGGTGGTGAAGCAACCCGCCTCCCACCAGGCTCTCAGGTCCTAGATGATCATGCTCACCACTCCAGCCGGATGTCTAGCTTGTATTGCTTCCAATTTGGTTAAATTGCATCTGCTTAGCTCAAACATTATACCTTTGAATATGACATGCCTTCCTATTTTTGGTACATACTAGTACATCTGTCTATTAACCATGTTCTTACATCAAACTAATGTTCCTGTGTATCCCTCATCAGTCACTTATGATGAGGCAGTCAGGCCAATGGACTATTGTGAGAAAAGATCCTCATTTATATAATGCAGCATCAGCCTCCCCACATGATTCTCAAGAAACAACAAGGCTAGATGAAGATAGTGAACGTAGCTCTGTAGTTGATTACTGCATTTCCCCTACACCAGCATCGCAGGTGCTTGCTCTAACTTGGCAGCGTGATATGTGGTTGCATGTTGCATATGGTGTCTAGATTGTAATTCTACTAATCTGGTTAAACTGCATGTGCTAATCTTCTTAGTTTATACATTATACCTATTAATGTGACATGCCTTCCTGTTTTTAGTACATAGTACATCTTTCTATTAAGCATGTCCTTACATTAAACTAATGTTTTTTTGTATCCCGCATCAATCAATATGACGAGACACCATTAGTATATGCAGTGCGATATTAGCTGCATCTTTCATATGATTTATAGCATGCGCTGCTTCTAATTTGTTGAAATGCCACTTATGATGGGAAGCTTTTAACTTGGCAGAGTCATATTGGTCGCATCTTTCATGTGGTGTCTAGCTTGCATTGCTTCTTATTTTTTGAAATGGCTTCTTCTTAGTTTACACAAATAGTTGTGCATATGCCATGTCGTCCTGTTTTTCATACATATTCCATCCTGGTATCATGTGTTTGCCTTACATTAAAGTAGTGATTGTCAGTATCATGCACGAATGAGTTCTGAAGAGTGAATTTTATTGCTTTTTCTTGTCGGTTTTACTTGACAATTCAAAATCAATAAAGCAGAAGGAAATTAGCAAGGCAGCGGATAAAGGTGCTCCTTCCAAATGGAGGGCCTCCACAGATTCTACTCCTCCACCCCCAATATGATTTGCAAGACAACACATGCATAGACACTAGCACGTATCCCCTAGTGCACCACCACAGGTGCTCCCTCTAACTTGTCACTGTTATATGTGGTTGAATGTTATGTATGATGTCTAGCTTGTATTGCTTCTAATTTTGTTGAATTCCATCTGCTTACTTTACACATTATACTTGTGAATAAGACACGTGTTCCTGTTTCTAGAACATACAATATATTTCTATCACACCATGTTCTTACATCAAACTACTACTATTGTGTAACCTGCAACAATCACTTACCGTAAGACACATTTGACTTGGGAGTGTGATATAGGTTACATCTCGCATTCTTTTCTAGCTTGTACTACTTCTAATTTGTTGAAATGGCCCTTATGATGAGACAATTTTAACTTGGTAGAGTGACATTCATTGCATCTTTCATATGGTGTCTAGCTTTCATTGCTTCTAATTTATTGAAATGCCTTCTCCTTACTTTACACATCATAAGTTGTGAATATGCAATGGCACTAATGACAAGAGACCTTTAACTTGGTAGTGTGATGTTGTTTGCGTCTTGCATACGATTTATTTCTTGTACTGCTTCACATTTTTTAAAGGCCATTTATGATGAGATACTGTTAACTTGGCAGAGCGATATTTGTAGCATCTTTCATATGATGTCTACCTTCCATTGCATTGCTTCTAATTTAGTGAAATGTCTTCTGCTTAGTTTACACATCATAGTTCTGATTATCTCATGTTGTCCTGTTTTTCATACATATTACATCCTCCTATCATGTGGTTATCTAACATCAAAGTTCAGTTCATCTGTATCACGCATCAATTTGTTCTGAAGAACTAAATTGTTATTCCTTTTTCTTGTTGGCTCGACTTAACATGGCCAAGAGAAAGAGGAAAGAACACAGAATAACAGGGGATGGTGTTGGTACTAAGGACACACGGAAATGGAAGCGGAAGAACCCTGCAGATTCTGCTGGTACTGATGGTGCAATAGAAGGTCAAAGTCCAGTGGAAAATTGTACAAACGGGGTATGCTGTGCTACATCGGTTGTAGAACAAGCCAAACATAAACTAATAGCTGCCACCAAACAAGCAGGGACAACCCTAGTTGTTGCAACACCTTCCACGGTACCACCAGCTGCACAAGTTACTCGTTTGGCAACTCAGCTAGCAGCATGTTCCCAAGCTCCCTTGCCACCTGACACTACTACCAAAGCACTCTTGACACAAGACAAGTTGGCAAGATCAGATGAACTTTGTGAACTTCAACAGCAAGAAGGTAGTTGTTGGAGTGAAGTTACAGTTGCATGCTTCTTTATATGCAGTCTCACGGTTTGATGTACACTAACACTTCCTATGTTCGTTGTTGGACTATCACCTAGGCGCAAGAGGAAACAAACATCAGGGATAATGCTTGATAGGTTAACTAAATTAGAGGAGGAAGAACGGAGATCCATTTTGAGGTAGGTTTAAAAAGGCCACGTGATGCTACATAGTCAGCTAAGTTAGTATCAGAGGCAGCAGTTGCCGTTAGGTGTCATGTACGTGTCCTCCCAACATGGATTCAGTAACAGGAATGACAAAGACGAAACCCAGTTCAACACCTTCCTCGACCATTTATCTATAAGTATGGTTATGTATGGAAACTAGTAATATCGTCTTGCTATCTCCCATACTTTCTAGGTTGCTGATAATGAGACTCCCATAATTTTGAATATATGAGGTTCAAGTTGGATAGCCAAGATGATGCAACCAGACAAGCTCGCACCCATGTTTTCAAGTCTGCTCCGTGACAGTATAGTGGAACTTGAGGAAACCTCACTTTGAAGGCAAGGCTCACAGTGAAATTGCCCAAACATCTCGAGTGGAAAATATATCAGATGAAGACTAGAGAGGCCTCATTAAACACTAGTCTGATCCAAAGTATCAAGTACGTTATATGTATGTGATCAGATAACATGTTGAACTCCTATTTACACATGTCCATCACAAATCTATCTTCTTGTAGGTGAACTTTTCAAATAACAAAGAAAAACGTACGAAAGTGAAATTCCAATAGACGACTGGATCTCGTAGCTATATTGCAAACTATGAGGCTCTTGTAATTAGTTGTGGTTTCACTCTTTTTGTTGTACCATATTATCAGATCTATATTGACTTGTTCCAAATGCAGAGGAAAGACCGCAAGGACCAAAAATTACATGAACCAAATGTTGCGGAAATCTTCAAGGACCGTCACACCAGCAAGATGAAGGGCATGACTACACCAGTCAAAGCCGCTGTTGTAAGTCCTTAATCCTCATGCCTTTTAACTACTACTTACTTTGACTTGTGCATTGAAGTGCATGGTTTGCAACCAATGTCTATTACTCTCTTCAATTTTATACACAATTGTCTTAGCGTATCATTGCACCTTACAAGGTTTAAAAGAGAGGAGTGATGTTCCTTTGATCTTGATCTGTAATCTAGTTCCATCCTGGACTTGCCCACACAACATTACAATTGCATGTTTGTCTGTTCTTAGTTATTTTGTGATATGAAAAATGTCATACTATGCTTACCATATTATAAACTTTGTGTCTTTATCCTTAGCTGTCAATACAATGTGAAGAAATAGGCAATACATTAGCCATGGTACATGGTCATATGTTTGGAACCTGGTTTTATTATGTACTTTGTAGTAAAATACAACTAATATTTTACATGGGTTCACCAGAATAAGTTCTATATATAGACCAAAGCTATTTTGTTTGGTTTTGCTGCCTCCTTAATATCTTATGTTCTGGTACTACTAATGTAAAAACTCAACTTTTCAGCAAGCCATGGAAAAAATGGTGGAACCGCCACCTTCTGAAGGTGACGAGGCAACTATAACTGCAATGTCACCTCTTGCTGCAGTGGGTCAGTACCTATCCACTAACAGTGCCAAAAGCATGTTCCTGTGTAATACTAGGTTGGTTGTTAAGGCAATCTCATCCAAACTGCCTCATGATCAAGATATGCAAGCTCAAAACAATGTTATATCTGCTCTCAAGAAACAAGTCCATTCCCTAACAAAGACCCTTTGTGAAACAAGGACATCCACTATTCGATGTCGTCAAGATATGCTTGGTTTTGAAACCAGACTATCAGACATTTTATATGTTGTTCAGCAGCCTAGGAGAAATGAAGGCGAAGGTTATGGTCCTCCATCGGACAATACAACATGAAAACATAATAGTCAGGTCAAATGAACTGAGCTTCTGAACTTCTGTGGTGCATTTATCTGCCAGACTGTTAACTTTAATGCCAACCTTCCTTTTGTTTTATGGTTTTAATTTGTTTTTTTGCATTACAAAATTTGTTCTTGACATGCAGCCACCGGCTGAAGAAAACAGCAAGCCATTTTTGTATAGTGTAGGGTGTTCCCTATATGTGCACTGGTGGCGAACTTTTATGCCTAGTGGATGTAATCTGTGAAATCGCCTTAATAGCCTAGTGTTGGTTTCGTTTCCCTGGTTTGCTAGTGGCCGCAACAACCATGGGCCATATACGGACCATGGTAACCTTGACCCTGATATAGGCCATAGGATCCATGGACCTCCTACGGGCCGTCGGATAAATGGGTCTCCAACGGGTCGTAGAATCGGTGCCCTCGGGCCGTCAGATAAATGGGTCCACATGGGCCGTAAATGGGTGTAATTGGTACCGGGCCAACACTTTAACGGGCCATTAACAGGTCGGAAGACAGCAAAGGCTTAATTTTGTCATAGGCATAACGGGTCGTTAATGGGCCAGAATATTGGACGGGCTGGAAAAGGCGAACAGGCCACAAATGGGCCAATTCTATCCACGGGCCGAATTTGGCCCATTAGGGGAATGGGTCGGAAGTAATCGAGGGCCGGAAAGGAACCCAGGAACGTATGGCCTGTCAGTAGGCCGAAAGCTAACATGGGCTGGAAATGGCCCATGTGAATCATGGGGCGTTAATGAGTACAAAGAAATTTACTGTACATTATGGGATAGAGTCACCGAGGGCCACAAAAGGGCCTAAAGATACGAAAGGCCTCATATGGGCCAAAAGACGTCATGGGCCATACATGGGCCGATAGTGAAACATGCTGGTGTTATATTCGATGGCCCACATGACGTTGTTGGGCCGATTTCGAGAAGGCCCTAATGGGCCGTGAGTTACCGGGCCGAAAATGGGCTATTTGCGAACTGACTGTTAACAGGCTTTTCATGGTCTGGCCCGCTAAATTTTGACCAAGTCAAATGGGCTGGCCTTTGTAGGCTAAATGGGCCAGTGGTGGGCCGTCGCACATGTCGACATATCATAGGTGCCTATTTGACGCAATGACGTGCTGACACGTGTTTCCTGCGGCCAATGAGAATTTTACACGTGGAAAATCGCCATTGGTCCAGGCTATTAACAGATTATCTGGTCCAAAACCGGACCCGGTAGCTTAACGGCAACCCATTCCTGTGGATGTCACGTGTCGGTTACCCTTGACGAAAGCACTTCAATGACACGTCATTTATCGTCATGGAAGTGAACACTTCCGTAATGATAATTTTGGTATTGTCATGGAACACTTTGATGACCCACAAGTATAGGGGATCAATTATAGCTCTTTTCGATAAGTAAGAGTGTCGAACCCAACGAGGAGAAGAAGGAAATGACAAGTAGTTTCCGGTAAGGTATTGTCTGCAACTGCTAAAATTGTAAGTAGTGAGTAGTTTGATAGCAAGATAATTTGTAACGAGCAAGTAACGATAATAGTAACAAAGGTGCAGCAAGGTAGCCGAATGCTTTTGAGGAAAAGGATAGGCCAAAATGGCTTCTTATGATAAGCAAAGCATTCTTGAGGGTACACAGGAATTTCATCAAGTCACTTTCATCATGTTGGTTTGATTTGTGTTCGCTACTTTGATAATTTGATATCTGGGTGGACCGGTGCTTAGGTGCTGTTCTTACTTGAACAAACCTCCTACTTATGATTAACCCTCCCGCAAGAATCGACAACTACGAGAAATGTATTAAGAATAAATTCTAACCATAGCATTAAACTGTTGGATCCAATCGGTCCCATACGAAATAGCACATAAACTGGGGTTTAAGCTTCTGTCACTCTCGCAAGCCACCATCTAATTGCTACTCCACAATGGCCTCAGGCCCAAATATGGTTAAGTGTCATGTAGTCAACATTCACATGACAGCACTAAGGGAATAACAACATACATACTACCAAAATATCAAACACATATCAAGTTAACATGATTACTTGCAACATGATTTCTCCCGTGACCTCAAGAACAAAAGTAACTACTCACAAATGATAAACAAGTTCATGATTAGAGGGGTATTAAATAGCATAATGGATCTAAACATATAATCTTCCAGCAAATAAACCATATAGTAATCAACTACAAGATGTAGTCAATACTACTAGTCACCCACAAGTACCAATCTATAGTTTCGGTAACAAGATTGAACACAAGAGATGAACTACGGTTTGAGAGGAGATGGTGTTCTTGAAGATGTTGATGGAGATTGCCCTCCTCAAGATGGGAGAGTTGTTGGTGATGATGATGACGATGATTTCCCCATCCGGGAGGGAAGTTCCCCTGGCGGAATCGCTCCACTAGAGGGCAAAAGTGCTCCTGCCCCAGTTCCGCCTCGAGGCGGCGGCGCCTCGTCCCGAAAGTCCTCCTCTGATTTTTTTTCCAGGTCTAAATGACTTATATACTAGAAGATGGGCACAAGAGGTGGGCCGAGGAGGCCACAACCCACCAGGGCACTGATGTCTACTACACAACCTTGTTCTTGTAGACGTTGTTGGGCCTCCAAGTGCAGAGGTTTGTAGGACAGTAGGAATTTTCCCTCAAGTGGATGACCTAAGGTTTATCAATCCATGGGAGGCGTAGGATGAAGATGGTCTCTCTCAAACAACCCTACAACCACATAGCAAAGAGTCTCTTATGCCCCCAACACACCCAATAAAATGGTAATTTGTATAGGTGCACTAGTTCGGCGAAGAGATGGTGATACAAGTGCAATATGGATGGTAGATATAGGTTTTTGTAATCTGAAAATATAAAAACAGCAAGGTAGCAGGTGGTAAAAGTGAGCGTAAACGGTATTGCAATGCTAAGAAACAAGGCCTAGGGTTCATACTTTCACTAGTGCAAATTCTCTCAACAATAATAACATAATTGGATCATATAACTATCCCTCAACATGCAACAAAGAGTCACTCCAAAGTCACTAATAGCGGAGAACAAATGAAGAGATTATTGTAGGTTACGAAGCCACCTCAAAGTTATCCTTTCTAATCGATCTATTCAAGAGTCCGTAGTAAAATAACACGAAGCTATTATTTCTGTTCAATCTATCATAGAGTTCGTACTAGAATAACACCTTAAGACACAAATCAACCGAAACCCTAATGTCACCTAGATACTCCAATGTCACCTCAAGTATCCGTGGGTATGATTATACGATATGCATCACACAATCTCAGATTCATCTATTCAACCAACACAAAGAACTTCAAAGAGTGCCCCAAAGTTTCTACCGGAGAGTCAAGACAAAAACGTGTGCCAACCCCTATGCATAAGTTCACGAGGTCACGGAACTCGCTAGTTGATCACCAAAACATACATCAAGTGGATCACGTGATATCCCATTGTCACCACAGATAAGCACATGCAAGACATACATCAAGTGTTCTCAAATCCTTAAAGACTCAATCCGATAAGATAACTTCAAAGAGAAAACTCAATCCATTACAAGAGAGTAGATGGGGAGAAACATCATAAGATCCAACTATAATAGCAAAGCTCGCGATACATCAAGATCGTCCAAACCAAGAACACGAGAGAGAGAGAGAGAGAGAGATCAAACAAATAGCTACTGGTACATACCCTCAGCCCTGAGGGTGAACTAGTCCCTCCTCGTCATGGAGAGCGCCGGGATGATGAAGATGGCCACCGGAGAGGGATTCCCCCCTCCGGCAGGGTGCCGAAACGGGTCTATATTGGTTTTCGGTGGCTACAGAGGCTTGCGTCGGCAGAACTCCCGATCTAGGTTATTTTCTGGAGGTTTCTGTATATATAAGAGGTGTTGGCATCAGGGACAAGTCATGGGGTCTCCTAGGCGGCCACGAGGTAGGGGGCGCGCCCTGGGGGTAGGGCGCGCCCCCCACCCTCGTGGTGGCCTCGGGAGTTCTGGCCCATCTGCGGTACTCCGTGGGCTTCTTCTAGTCCCAAAATGATCTCCGTAAAATTTTAGGTCAATTGGACTCTGTTTGGTTTTCCTTTTGTGCGATACCCAAAAACAAGGAAAAAACAGAAACTGGCACTGGGCTCTAGGTTAATAGGTTAGTCCCAAAAATCATATAAAATAGCATATAAAAGCATATAAAACATCCTAGATTGATAATATAATAGCATGGAACAATCAAAAATTATAGATACGTTGGAGATGTATCAGGCACGCCCAGGTGGGTTGTGCCCACCTGGTGGCCCCCCTCTGGTGTTTATTGGCTCCAGTATTTATTAAATAATCCATAAAAATTCTTCGTAAAGTTTCAACTAATTTGGAGTTATGCAAAATAGGTGGCCTGACGTAGCTTTTCCAGGTCCAGATTTCCAGCTGTCGGAATTCTCCCTCTTGATGTGTTCCTTGCAAATTATGAGAGAAAAGGCATTAGTATTACTCCAAAAAGCATTATTATGGATAAAAACATTATAAATAACAGTAAGAAAACATGATGCAAAATGGACGTATCAACTCCCCCAAGCTTAGACCTCACTTGTCCTCAAGCGAAAACCGAAATCAAAAAACATGTCCACTTGCTTTCAGAGAGAGGTGTAACGCCCTCGATGCGGATCTCCCATGTGTCGAAGCACGACTTAGAGGCATAACCGCATTGAAAGCAATGTCGCAAGTGAGGTAATCTTCACAAACAACCCATGTAATAAAATAAGGGAAAAGAGATACATAGTTGGCTTACAATCGCCACTTCACACAATTACATGAATAAAGCATTACAACATCCAAAAACAATCATGGTCCGACTACGGAACCAAAATAAAAGAAGAACCCCAAAAGCGACAAGGTCCCCGATCGACCTCTACTGGGCTGCACTACTGATCAACTAGAACGAAACAACACAAAGGACAAGATCTTCAACGAGCTCCTCCTTGAGCTTGGTTGCGTCATCTGCACGGACTCATCGGCACCTGCAAGCTGGTTTTGGAAGTATCTGTGAGTCACGGGGACTCAACAATCTCACACCCTCGCGATCAAGACTATTTAAGGTTATGGGTAAGGTAAAGGTATGGGGTGGAGCTGCAGCAAGCGACTAGCATATATGGTGGCTAACCTATTCGCAAAAGAGAGCGAGAAGAGAAAGCAAAGAACGGTCGAACAACTATGATCAAGAAGTGATCCTAGAACAACCTACATCAAGCATAACTCCAACACCGTGTTCACTTCCTGGACCCCACCGAGAAGAGACCATCACGGTAACACACGCGGTTGGTGCATTTTAATTAAGATCAACTTCAGGTTTTCTACAACCGGGCATTAACAAATTCCCATCTGCCCATAACCGCGAGCATGGCTTTCAAAAGTTCAAATCCCTGCAGGGGTGTCCAAACTTAGCCCATCACAAGCTCTCACGGTCAATGAAGGATATTCCTTCTAGCGGGAAGACCCGATCCGACTCGGAATCCTGGTTACAAGACATTTCGACAATGGTAAAACAAGACCAGCAAAGCCACCCAGATGTGCCGACAAATCCCGATAGGAGCTGCACATATCTCGTTCTCAGGGCACACCGGATGAGCAAGACGTCGGGTGGGCCAGCCTAGAGTTGCCCCTGGTAGCTCCGGACATCGCTTGGTTGGACCAACACTTAGACAAGCACTGGCCCGGGGGGGGTTAAAAATAAAGATGACCCTTGGGCTGGCCTAACCCAAGGGAAAAAGAGGCTAGGTGGCGAATGGTAAAACCAATGTTGGGCCTTGCTGGAGGAGTTTTATTCAAGGCGAACTGTCAAGGGGTTCCCATTATAACCCAACCGCGTTAGGAACGCAAAATCCGGGAACATAACACCGATATGATGGAAACTAGGGCGGCAAGAGTGGAACAAAACACCAGGCATAAGGCCGAGCCTTCCACCCTTTACCAAGTATATAGATGCATTAATTAAATAAGATATATTGTGATATCCCAACAAGTAAACATGTTCCAACAAGGAACAACATCTCCATGTTCCAACAAGGAACAAACTTCAATCTTCACCTGCAACTAACAACGCTATAAGAGGGGCTGAGCAAAGCGGTAACAAAGCCAAACAATGGTTTGCTAGGACAAGGTGGGTTAGAGGCTTGGTTAAACAATAGGGGAGGCATGATAAGCAAGTGGTAGGTATCGCAGCATAGGCATAGCAAACGAGAGAGCAACTAGCAAGCAAAGATAGAAGTGATTTCGAGGGTATGGTCATCTTGCCTGAAATCCCGCAAGGAAGAATAACGAGTCCATGAAGAAGACAAAACGGACGTATTCGAATGGGTCCTCACAAACTCGACGTTACCAGAACCAACCCGAAGAAGCAAACACCGGAAAGAAGCACACAACATAGTAAATATCCAACACATGAGCATGGTATGATATGCAGGATGCGGTATGTGATGCATATGCATGACTTGCAAAGGAATGATAGAACCTGGCTTCAACTTGGAAACCCAAGAGTTCCACTGGAAAGAGGATATGATTTCGGATGAAATCGATATAAAGATCGCCGGAATCGGACGCACGGTTTGGAAATGGCAAGCAAAACAAATATGGCACCGGTTTGCGATAAACAGCAAGTAGCCATCTAAATGCACCAAGTTAACCATGCTACAGCACTCCAAAATGGAAACAAAATACATGGCAGGGATCCACTCATAATGCTTGACAAAAGATGAACACTGAGCTACGGCCAATTCATCCATTAAATGGTTCAAACAAGCATGACAAAAGTGCAAATGGTAAACAGGTTTCAGACTTGGAGCCTGGAATTGCAGATCAGGTAGCACACTTTGGAGCATGAAAACTATATGCTACAAGAACTTAACATGGCAAAGTAAATCATGGCATGGAGCTACTCAAAGAGTTTAACAAAAGTCCCGTAGTGACCTTGAGCCAAAAGGGATCAGAAAATACAATTGCAAGCATGTGAACATGGCAAAAACATAATCAGATCACAGACTTAGTGAAAAACTGGGACATGCAAATCTGTTAACAAGTAGGCATGTTTACGAGCTCGATGCACTCACTACAGAGCAAGGCATGACAACCTAAGCATACACCCATTAAGAATACACATTATATAAGCTAGCCATGGCAAGAACAACAACATAGCATGCACGGATCAACAACAACATCCTCGGCAAAATCGCTAACAAGTAGACAATCTGCCCAGATTCACGAAATAGCAAAAGTAGAGTTCGATTAACTCAAGCTAGGATGATCCATAAATGCAAACAAAGACATGGATGGATATAACACCACAATATTAACAAATCATCCTTAATGATCATCCTCAAAAGAGGCACGGATCACTAGGATACAATATGAACATATGGCATATTGATAAAAATAGATCAAGGACTTAGAGAAATCCTAAGTCCCTGAAATCAGCATTAACGAAATGCACTACTTTGCAAGCTTGTGCTAGTCACCACACACATCACAAAAATACATGGATAGCACCTCAGGAAAGATGGCATGGCATATAACAAAACACAAGTAGAGCTCAGGAGCATATCATGCACACATTAATCATGACAAAAATGACAAATAGCTATTTGGTGTAGCAGATCTGACAATTAACTCAAATAGCTCTCTTCCAACATCATTTTGGGCATCAAGATGAGCTCAAATGAAAATGATGCAATGAGATGAAATGATGTGCTCTGTGAGACGAACATTTTGATATGCTACACGCGCAAAACGGAGTTACGGATGCAAAGTTACGGCATGAACAAGAATGCAAAATAATTAGGGTTTTGGGGGAAAGTCAACCGTCCCGATCTAGATCTGAGATCACTGTAGCAGCACGGGAAACGAGGTTCACCGGGGTTGAGGAAGAAATCGCTGGACTTGGACAATGCGGTGGCCGGAGCTGCGGGATCCGGCCGGGTCGGAGGAGAGGACGACGGGGCGGCGTGCTCGGGCGCCGGCGAGGCCCTGCGGTGGCCGGAGCGAGGCGAGGCGAGGTGGCGGCGCGGGGTGGTCCGGCGACCGAGGCGGCGCGGCAGGACGCCGGCGAACATGGCGGCGGCGGCGAGGCATACGGCGGCGAAGAAGGCGGCGTGGGGCGGAGCTCCGGCGAGAGCTCACCGGAGTCGGTGGCCGGTGACCAGGCTCTCAGGCGGCGCAGGCATGGCAGCCAGGCGGCGGTGATTGCGGGCTCGTGCGGCGGCGGAGCAGGCCCGGTTCGGCCCGGCGCGGGCCGGATCTGGGCATGGCGGGCTCACGCGGCGGGGAAGTGGGCACGGGGACGCGTGGCGGCACCTGGTTGGGCGAGGGCGGCGGCCGCCTGACGTGGCACGCTCTGATTGGTTGGAGTGAGCCGGTGGCGGAGATGCGTCCGGTGGCGCGAGGTAGAGGAAGACTAGGGTTTCGTCCGCGAATTTGGAAGGGTTGCATATATATATAGGTAGAGGGAGCTAGGAGAGTCCAAATGAGGTGCAGTTTTCGGCCACGCGATCGTGATCAAACGACTGAGATGATGGAGGAGGTTTAGGTGGGTTTTGGGCCACTTTGGAAGGGTGTTGGGCTGCAACACACACGAGGCCTTTTCGGTCCCTCGGTTAACCGTTGGAGTATCAAACGAAGTCCAAATGGCACGAAACTTGACAGGCGGTCTACCGATAGTAAACCAAGGCTGCATGACAAGTCTTGGTCGAATCCGAAAATGTTTAACACCCATACACGAAAAGAGGTAGAAAGGGACACCGGATGACATAGGAGCGCCGGATTGCAAAACGGACAACGGGGAAAATGCTCGGATGCATGAGACGAACATGTATGCAAATGAAATGCATGTGATGACATGATATTTAATGCATGACACGCAAGCAAATGACAAAGCAACAACAACGAATAAGCGGAGGACACCTGGCACATCGGTCTTGGGGCCCTACAAGGGGTTTCAATAAAAACAAAATACGAACATAGAAGCATCATGCTGATTATTATAACGGCAACAAAATTAAACATAGGACTTTTATCATAGAACTTTTATCATATACTTCTCATGAATAAGTTTGCAACTACAATTAGAAATCGATGTATAAAGCAAAAACTCTATTAGAAACCGACAAACTATGTTCTCAGTCAACTTTGCAACTACAATTCATCATCTTTTCAGGAAGGGTCATGTGTCGGAGCCTTTAGGCAAGTCCACATACTCAACCATCACATAGTCTTCCATGATTGCTAACACTCACCTCGTACCGTTGAAAAAAACGTTTCAACCGGACACATAGAAAGATAGGGGCTTATAGTTTCACCTTCCAACATTCTCACCTTAAGGGTGATGTCAACAATGATAACTCATGCTATCTATATTCAACTGGACATATGTTCCTCGATCTTTCCTCACCACATGATGCTTGACAAAGGAGAAAAATAAAAGGAATAGAGAGAAAAACTTTGACTCTTTGCATAAAAGTAAAAGATAGGCCCTTCGCAGAGGGAAGCAGAGGTTTGCATGTGCTTATTTGTTTGTATACTCAATCCCTTAGTGCAAGAGAACGTCACATTGTATTGCCCCATATGATGACAAACTTTATTATGCAGTATGTTGCTTTTATTTGTTGTCATTCAAGTTCGTACAACAGTCAATTTTCTCTTACCCTAAATGATCTCACACTTTTAGAAGCAATTTTTATTGCCTTTTTGGACTGATGACAACTTGCTTGAGGGATCTTGTTCAATCCCTAGGTAGGTATGGTGGACACTTGAAAAAGATTTTGGTTTAAGGGTTTTTGGATGCACAAGTAGTATCTCTACTTAGTAGAAAATTTTGGCTAGCAAAGATAGGGGCACGCACCACATGTTAAAGGATCTATGACAATATGACTTCTATGTGAATATAAACAAACATAAACCATTAAGTTGTCTTCCTTGTCCAACGTCAACAATTTTGGCATATAACATTTTGATGAGGGCTCACAATCACAAAAGATTTCTAGGATAGTATATCTATATGTGAATCTTCTCTTCCCTTATTAATTCTTTCATGAGTTGCATCATTGTCTAATGCTATGTTTGTCAATCTCTAATAAAATTTTCTACTTATACTTTTCCTTATGTGGTGCCATCACCTACCATAGGATTACTATATAATCTTATTGATTTATTTCCTTTCTTCATTTATTTCATTTCTCTGTTTCTTTCTTTATTTCTTTTCTTTACTTGCATCATGAAAGTAGAGAAAGCAAATAATCAAACTAACTTCATTATATAACTTGCACACGATTACAAGGATAGATCACTAAGAAACCTCTCAAATAAGAAAGGATCGAACTAAACTTTATTTCATCTAAAAGCAAATGATCAAACTAAAATAAGTAAAAGCAAAAGGATAGTGGGATGATACGATACCGGGGCACCTCCCCCAATCTTGGAGGAAGCCAAGGGGAGTGTCCATACTCGATACTCAATTCTCTTTTGGTGGTGAAGAAGATGATGGTGGTGATGAAGAGATCCTATCCTTAAGGATCAAGAGGTTCTCCAGCCGTCGGATGACACTCTGAAGATGGATGATATGCTCTTGATGCAGAATATTTTCACGAGTAAGATACTTATTCTGTATGCGAACTATTTCAATGACGCGAAAAGCCTCAATCCCAGCGGGAGTAAGGTGAGGAAGGTAGGATTTAAGGATATCCTCTTCCTCGTCCTCGGCCATCAGCTCTCGTGCTGCCACCGGGGGTGGATCCAAGACAGCTTTCTTGCCCTTGTCTCCCTTGAGGGCGTTCGTAGGCTCCTCCTGCTTTGTCTCGATCTTCATCAGCCAAGCATCTTCTTCCATGTTGTTGGGGGAGCAAGAAGACATGATGCCTGGCTTGATAAATTTGACCAGAATATGACTTCTATGTGAAGACATGATGCAAGGAAAGAGAACAAAGGATTTCTTCGCGATACGGTGATCAACAGGTTCGGGGAGTACATATAGATTTTTTATCTTGGAGGACAAGTATATGGAAGAAAAATGGAGTACGGAAGGTGTCCCAGGTGGGCACAACCCACCTGGGCACGCCAGGCAAGCCTAGCGCACCCTGGTGTCTTTTGCCCACCAGGGGTCGCTTCCTGGAAGTTTCTTTATTTCCAAAACTGATAAAAAATATTTTTGTGGATTTTTCGGTGTCCGTTTACTTACCGTATCACGTACCTCTTTATTTTCACGATTCTGGAGTGTTCTGGAAGGACTCTTTTATGTTTTCTTCTGGTGCCATGGTTTGGATAATATTACTTTCAACATTGATAGGCATACCTGAGATATAATGCTTTATTCATTGCCCATTGAAAACCTTCAGGTTAGTACCTTCGGAGTTATTTATTTTGATGGCTCCAGACCGGTAAAACTCCTCGATGATGTATGGGCCTTCCCATTTCGAGAGGAGCTTTCCAGCAAAAAATCTAAAATGAGAGTTGTACAAAAGAACATATTCTCCAACTTTAAAGTCACGCTTTTGAATTCGTTTGTCATGCCATCTTTTAACTTTTTCTTTGAATAACTTTGCATTCTCATAAGCTTGGGTTCTCCATTCATCTAATGAGTTGATATCAAATAACCTCTTTTCACCAACTAGTTTGAAATTATAGTTGAGTTCTTTAACTACCCAATATGCTTTATGTTCTAATTCAAGAGGCAAATGACATGCTTTTCCATAAACCATTTATTAAGGAGACATACTCATAGGATTTTTATATGTTGTTCTATAAGCCCAAAGTGCAACATCTAATTTCTTAGACCAATTCTTCCTGGACCTATTAATAGTCTTTTTCAAAAAAAAATTCTCTGTTGCTAAGTTCAACTTGTCCACTAGACTGAGGATGATAGGGTGATGCAATTCTATGGTTAACATCATACTTAGCAAGCATCTTACGGAAAGCACCATGAATAAAGTGTGAACAACCATCAGTCATTAAATATCTAGGGACACCAAACCTTGGGAAAATAACTTTCTTAAGAATTTTAATAGAGGTGTTGTGATCAGCACTACTGGTTGGAATAGCTTCTACCCATTTAGTAACAGAATCAACAGCAACCAAAATATGTGTATACCCATTAGAGGAAGGAAAAGGTCCCATGTAATCAAATCCCCAAACATCAAATGGTTCAACAACAAGTGAATAATTCATAGGCATTTCTTGACGCTTACTGATATTACGTATTCTTTGACATTCATCACAAGAAGATACAAACTTACGGGCATCTTTGAAGAGAGTAGGCCAATAAAATCTAGATTGCAATACCTTGTGAGCAGTTCTATCTCTAGCATGATGCCCTCCATAAGCCTGGGAATGAAATTTCCGTAGGATTTGTCCCTATTCATGAGCAGGTACACAACGCCTAATAATGCCATCTACTCCTTCTTCATATAGATGTGGGTCATCCCAAAAGTAATTTCTTAAATCATAGAAGAATTTTTTTCTTTTGCTGGTATGTAAAGCTAGGTGGTAAATATTTAGCAACAATGTAATTAACATAGTCAGCATACTAAGGGGTACCATTAGCAACATTTACTGCATCTAACTGCTCATTAGGAAAACTATCATCAATAGGTTGTGGGTCATCAAGCACATTTTCAAGCCTGGACAAATTATCAGCTCCTGGGTTCTCAGCTCCTTTTTATCAATGATATGTAAATCAAATTCTTGTAACAAGAGAACCCAATGAATAAGTCTAGGTTTAGCATCTTTCTTTTCCTTAATATATTTAATAGCAGCATGGTCTGTGTGTACTTTGGAATCAACAATATAAGGTCTAAATTTATCACAAGCAAACACCACTGCTCAGAATTCCTTTTCAGTAGTAGCATAATTTCTTTGAGCACTGTCTAGAGTTTTACTAGCATAGTGAATAACATTTACTTTATTATCAACTCTTTGTCCTAGAACAGCACCAACGCATAATCACTACCATCACACATAATTTCAAAAGTCAAGTTCCAATCAGGTGGTTGAACAATAGGTGCAGATATTAAGGCTTTCTTGAGTGTTTCAAAGGCTTCTAAACAATCATCATAAAAAAAGGAATATCCTTTTGCAAAAGATTAGTAAGAGGCCTAGAAATTTTAGAAAAGTCTTTGATAAATCTCCTATAGAAAGTAGCATGACCTAGGAAACTATGAATGCCTTTGATGTCCTTAGGAATTGGCATTTTCTCAATTGCATCAACCTTAGCTTGGCCCACTTCAATACCTCTTTCAGAAATTTTATGACCCAAGACAATGCCTTCCACTACAAAAAAAGACACTTCCATGATGATACGTGTTTGTCACAGTAGGTCACGTTTTCTGTCATGCATGTACATCCATGACAATTTAATGATAGAATCAAGATAGTCATACATGTGCTGTTGTAGAAGTTTTCCATGACATTACCAAAATTATCATCACGGAAGTGTCCACTTACATGACGATAAATTGCACGTCACAGAAGTGCTTTCATCAAGGGTGATCGACACATGGCATCCACTGTAATGGGTCACTGTTAAGCTATCGGGTCTGGTTTTGGGTCCGATAACCCGTTTAATAGCCCGGACCAATGGGAAATTTCCACGTGTAACATTCTGATTGGCCGGAGGAAACACGCGTCAGCTCGTCAGTGCGTTAGATAGGCGCATATGATATGTCGACACGTGTGACGGCCCACCACTGGCCCATTTAGCTTACAAAGGCTGGCCCGTTTTACTTAGTCAAAAGTTGGCGGGCTGGCCCATGAACAGCCTATTAATGGTCTCTTCGCAAATAGCCCATTTGGCAGCCCAGTAACTCACGGCCCGTTAGGGCCTACCCAAAATCGGCCCAACAACGTCATGTGGGCTATAGAATATAACACCAGCCCGCTTCACTTTTGGCCCATGTATGGCCCACAACATCTTTTGGCCCATATGAGGCCTTTGTATCTTTAGGCCCTTTAGAGGCCCATGGTGACTCTAGCCCATAATGAACAGTAAATTTCTTTGTACCCGTTAACGGCCCATGATTCACATGGGCCGTTTCCAGCCCGTGTTAGCTTTCGTCCTACAGATGGCCCATATGTTCTTGGGCTCCTTTCCGGCCCTCAATTACTTTCATCTTGTTACTGGCCTTTTCCCCTAATGGGCCAAATTCGGCCAGTGGCAAGATTCGGCCCATGTTGGGGATATAACCATAGTGAAGGGGCCAGGTTATGCCCATAGTGAAGCACCTGTATTGAAGCACATGAAGACATAAAGGATGGCGCTTTAATAAGGAAATGTAATAACAAGACCCAGGGCCCAGAGACGGGTTAAGAGCCCATAGATGTAAACCGCCATAAGGTGTATGACTTGTATTGTACGTTAGGAAAGAGTAGATACCGATCCGCGCACGATTATGAGCCAGTCGGGATTCTGTAAACCTTCTGGGTGTCAACCTGTGTATATAAAAGCACGACCCGGCAGCGGTTTTCAGGGACAAGAAACAAGAGGTCGAGAGCTGGGTCAAGCGTATTCGCTCCCTGCTCCTCGAAACCCCGGCAATTCCAACCACAAACTAGACTAGGCTTTTACCTTCATCGTAACGGGCTGAATCAGTATAAACTCCTCGTGTCCTTTGTCCTGATTAACCCCTTTAAGCTAACCTCAACGCGATGGCTCCACGACTAAGTCCTCACACTAGGACATCTGCTGTGACAATTCCATGACAGTTGGCGGCCACCGTGGGGCTACCGCACGATGGTCTCGAAGTCTTAAAGGGAAGCTTCGAAGGGATCAAGGGGTACGCTGTGGGCCGGATGACCAAGAGTCGTCATGGCAAGCTCTACATCGACGACGCAGGCTGGGCACCCGAGGCCGGCTTAATTGAGTATGGGTACCGGGTCCCCTTTGGTGGAATTCACGTTTTCATCCGCAAGATTGGTGAACCGGGACCCGAGCCGGACATCTGCACCGACATCATTGAGACGACTCAGCGTGCGAGACCTGCCCAGGTCAGCCTGCCATATAGCGTGCCTTCGTGGGATTCATCCACGGGGCGGAATCTGAGGATAGACCGGTATCTGGTGGTGAGACCGTCGTTTACTCCGATGGAGAGTCATCTACTAGAGAGACTGAGTCGTTGTACCAACTACAAGATGGCCAACTTGGGAGCTATTCCGATGGTAATAGTATTCTAGATCCCCATGAGCCGCCGAACTAGATTGCAATCTACATGGCCCGTACACAGCCAGGGCAGAATTCATCAACTGCGGCGGCATTGATTTCCGGATTAGCAGCAGCAATGGCGGCCAGGGCAGGAGGCCCTGTGCGCCCACCGGTTCAAGTCTTGTCCGGTTTACTTGACACTTTTAGCAACGCTGATGACGACCGAGGTTAGCGCGACAAATTGGGACAAGCATAATGCGGAGGTCGCCAAGGTGAGAGACTAGATAACTCAAGCCAAGGAAGACCTGGCAGCCGAGTACTTAAGGATGGCCATGATGCGGGCCGAGTTAGAGGCTCAGGAGCAGCGGGTTCAATCGGAGTCCTCTCGGCTTATGCTGGATCGGAACGCGTCGAATGAGGTCATGAGGAGAAGGCCTCAGACCCGCCTACCTTCGGTTTACTAGGCGAGAAACCTCTTCAACACGCCTGGAGCAGGGACCAGTAACCAGCCAGTGATAAACCGGACTGAAGCACCAGGAATAGGGGCGCCGGTTCAACCGCGCACGATGGACCCGCCTCGTCAAGGCAATAACCCACCGCAACATGTATCGACGTGTCAGCATGTGCCGATGCCTCCGGGTCATTACTCTAACCCCTTAGATAACATGGTTGCCACTGCTTCACGATTGGCGGCTCTCCCAGTGGAAGGCGAGTCCCCAGTAGCAGTTGAGACATGGCGGGCTAGAGAGCTCCTTCAGACAGCCTTGGCTCAGCAGCAGGCTTATTCGTACAGTCATGAGAGGATTCATTCCACCCCTGCCCAAGCTGGAGTTAGAACACACATATCGATGAGCCGGCCGTATCAAGCAGTGCATGGAATCGCAATCCGCCTCGTGGCCATAACCCGGCAGGCGGTGGTGCCGATGCTCAGAACGTGGTGGACCAAGGTAGAGCACGTCGAGAAGCCGAGCTAGCGGCGCAATGCGCGATGCATCAACCTTCCCCGGTTCGCCAGACATCTTCGGTCGAGACAGGTATAACTTTCAGGTCTTTGGGTGTGCCGTGTTTGGCCCCGGCTTTGCATAATGTACGGTTGCCCAATGATTTCAAAGGTCTCCGTAAGGTACCCAACTACACTGCCGATTTACCTCCTGAAGCATGGATTGAGAGTTATGAGATGGCGATGGAGCTGTTGGATGTTGATGAGGCTGCATGTGCTAAGTACTTCACCATGATGTTGGAAGGGACAGCTAACTCCGTTAAAGGGATTACCGGCTAACTCCGTTGGGTCATGGGCCGAGTTAAAAGCCTGGTTTATCCAGAATTTCAAGGACACATGCAAGCAGCCCATGTCAATTGTGGATTTTGCCTCTTGTGTCAAGGTGAGTCGACAACCCACTAGGTGCGCCGGGTTACAACGATCCTGCACTCATTAGACCGGATCAATGCCGATTCAGCAGTCTTGATGTTGGAGAAAAAATGCCGTTTTATGCCCCTCAAGCAGAAGTTAGGACGGCTAAAACGCCACTGCAATGACATGGGAACGCTCATGGCGGCTCTGTAAAATACACTGACTCTGATGGTACCAAGGACCCCGAGTCTGAGGATGAAATGACAGGAAAAGGAAAGAAAAGCAGCGGCACCATAGGGCAGCAACATAACCCGGCGGCAAATCAAGGAGGTCATGGTAAGCGCAAAGATGATAATATCTTGGACTTTGTGGAAAATACCAATGCACAGAATAATGGCCAGGGTCATAAGGGTAGACCACCCCCGCAAACCGGATGATCAGGCATTAATCTTGAGCATATGTTGAATCAGCCCTGCCCAAGGCATGGTACGCGACAAAGACCGTCTACTCATCTATGGAAGGATTGTTTCATTATGAACGAGTTCAAAAATTCAATTTCCTTTCAAGGAAACCATGGACCAGGTGGCGGTCCAGGATCCGGTTCTCAAGGTCCGGGGTACGGCGGTGGCGGTTCAAACTCTGGGTTCCAGGGACATCTAGGTCATCACGGTCATCAAGGCAATCAGGGTGGCTACCATCAATAGTCAGGTCAGGGGAATCAGCAACAGCAATCTGGATATCAGAGTAACCTGGAACAGTTGAATAGTGGGCAGTATCATGTCTTTACCATGAGTTTGTGCAAGCGGGACCAGAAGCTTCATAAAAGGGCAGTAAACTCTGTTGAACCGACAGTACCTCGTTACTTGCGCTGGTCTAAGTAGCCCATTGTGTGGAGTTGAGAGGATCATCTGCCCCAGGTTGATAATTTGGGGCATTTGGCATTGGTGGTTGCACCTTAGGTTGGAGGGTATAAGTTTACCAAGGTGCTCATGGATGGAGGGAGTAGCATCAATATCCTTAATTATGAAACCTTCCGTCGCATGGGGTTGACAGATAAAAACCTTAGACCGTCGAACACTGTTTTCCATGGTGTGGTGCCTGGTAAGTCGGCGTATCCGGTTGGTAAGTTAGCTCTGGAAGTTGCTTTTGGAGATGATCATGACTCTAGATCAGAGACATTGACCTTTGTGGTGGTGAAAATCAAGAGCCCTTATCATGCCATGTTTGGATGGCCGGCTTATGCTAAGTTCATGGTAAGGCCCTGCTATGTTTATCTACAGCTCAAGATGCTAGGTCATAAGGGGACCATCTCGGTACATGGGAGTCGGAAGATAGCTTTGGAGTGTGAAGAAGGTGATGCGGCTTATGCTGAGTCGCTTTGTGCAACAGAGGAGTTGATGTTTTATAAGGACAATGTTGATCTAGCGGACATAACTTCTTTGAAGAAACCCACTACAGAGCTTGATCTGGCCCTGAAGTTTAAATCCGCTGATGAGACTAAGCTAGTTGACTTTGTTCCCGGTGATTCATCCAAGAAGTTCAGCATCAGCGTTAATTTGGATCCAAAGTAGGGAAGCGCGCTCATCGAGTTCATCCGTGAGAACCGGGATATCTTCGCATGGAAGCCTTCTGACATGCCAGGTGTACTGAGGGAACTCGCTGAGCACACTCTCAATATTGATCCCAAGTTTAAACCGGTCAAGCAGTTTCTTCCGTGTTTCAATGAGGAAAGGCGCAAGGCCATTGGTGAGGAGGTAGCCCAGCTCTTGGCGGTGGGTTTATTATCGAGGTTTTCCATCCTGAGTGGTTGGCTAACCCGGTGTTGGTACTTCAGAAGAATGGAACATGGCACATGTGTGTGGACTACACAGATTTAAACAAGAATTGTCTAGCTAATCCTTTTGCTCTCCCTCGTATTGATCAGATCATTGATGCTACGGCGGGTTGTGAGCGGTTGAGTTTTCTGGATGCTTACCCGGGTTATCATCAGATCAAGATGGCAGTTAAGGACCAGGAGAAGACTTCTTTTATAACTCCCTTTGGAAGCCTTCTACTATGTGTCTATGCCTTTTGGGCTCAAGAGTGCCTAGGCGACATACCAACAATGTGTGCAGAATTGTCTTCATACTCAGATTGGGCGCGATGTTCATGCTTATGTGGATGATATCATGGTGAGTCCAGAATGAAGGAAACATTGATAGATGATTTGAAGGAAACCTTTGATAACCTCTGGGTTTATAAGATGATGCTTAACCCAGCCAAGTGTGTATTTCGTGTACCGGCGGGTAAGCTCTTAGGTTTTCTAGTGTCTAACAGGGGCATCGAGGCTAATCCGGAGAAGATCAAGGCCATCACTTCTCCGGCTAAACCGGCGTGTATCAATGAGTTCAGTGTCTAGCAGAACTTATTGTAGCGCTAAGCCGGTTCATAAGCCGGTTAGGAGAGAAGGCTATCCCTTTATATCAGATGATGAAGAAGACAGATAATTTTGTCTGGAGTGATGCTGTTAATGCGGCGTTTGAGGATTTGAAAAAACAATTGGCCGAGCCGCCGGTTCTTGTGGCCCCCATTGATAAAGAGCCATTGTTGTTATATGTAGCTGTGAATGCCCGAGCTGTCGTGGTGGAACGAAAGGAAACAGCCAAGGAATATCCGGTTCATTGGCCGGTTTACTACATCAGTGAGGTGCTCATTGCGTCTGAACAGAGATATTTGCACTGGCAGAAGCTTGTATACAGGGTTTTTATGGCCAGCCGAAAGCTTAAGTAGTATTTCCAGGGTCATCCCATCACCGTGGTTAGCTCTGCTCCTTTGGGAGATATCATCCAAAACAGGGAAGCAACTGGCCAGATCGCTAAGGGGGCTATTGAGCTTGGACCTCACGGTTTAAAGTATGTACCTCGTACGGCTGTCAAGTCCCAAGCACTGGTAGATTTCATCAATGATTGGACAAAGTTGCAAGCGCCAGAGGAAAAGCCAGATAACACGTATTGGACCATTCACTTTGATGAGTCCAGGCAACTGGATGGCTCAGGGGCTGGAGTTGTGCTTGCTTCCCCTCGAGGTGATAAATTTTGCTATGTTCGCCATTTGATGTTCCCTTGCACTAACAAGTGCAGCTGACTATGAGGCCTTGCTCCACGGTCTTCGGATGCCTAAGGAGATGAACTTAAGCCAAGTAAGGTGCTTTGGTGACTTGGATTTGGTGGCTCAACAGGTCTCGAGTACTTGGGATTCCAAGGATCCACTCATGGCGGCTTATCGACCAGAGGTAGATGTTATTGCTGGTCACTCCAAGGGTTATCAAGTTGAGCATGTTGACCATGGAAAGAATGAAGCCGCTGACGCGTTAAGCCATTTGCGTTCTCAACGTAAATCGGTGCCCCCTAATGTCTTCCTTGACGTCCTTCATAACCCGTCGGGCAAGTTACTCACAGAGGAGGCTATTCCTGACCCGAAGGCTCGGTTGGTGGCGGCTGTTCATGTTATCCCTGATTGGCCAGTTCCCTATTTGGCATATATGACACAGGGCGTTACCTGAGGATGAAATTTTGGGCAGGCAAATAATCCGGCGGTCCAAGTCAATGACCATTGTCAACGGAGAGTTGCATCATTGCAGTGTCACAGGGGCGTTTCAGCGTTGTGTGCCTCCTAAAGAAGGCTGTGAGATTCTGCGTGAGATCCACGAAGGAGATTGTGGTCATCATGCTGGTTCAAAATCTCTGATAGCCAAAGCTTTTCTTCACGGTTTTTATTGGATGACGGCTCATGCTAACGCTGAGGACTTGGTCAGAAGGTGTGATGGTTGTCAGAAGTTTGCACTTCGAGCTCATGTTCCGGCTCAGGAGTTGAGGATGATTCCAATTACTTGGTTATCTGCAGTCTGGGGGCTTGATATGGTTGGGCCCTTTAAAAGATCCAAGGATAAGAAGACTCACCTCTTGATGGCGGTTGACAAGTTTACTAAATGGGTACATGCAGAGCTAGTGACTAAGTGTGATGCAGCAATGGCGGTTCAATTCATGAAGAAGGAAATCTTCCGCTTTGGCTTTGACACAGCATTATAACCGACAATGCCACTAACCTATCCAAGGGAGCTATGGAAGATTTTTGTCAACGTGAGCATATCTGGCTTGATGTATCATTAGTGGCTCACCCCCAGTCTAATGGTCAAGCTGAGAGAGCCAATGAAGAGATTTTGAGAGGTATCAAACCCCGGCTTATGGTTCCCCTGCATAGGACATTGGGTTGTTGGGTGGAGGAATTACTTTTTGTGTTATGGAGCATTAATACCACCCCCAACAAGTCTATGGGTTACACGCATTTCTTCATGGTTTATGGAGCAGAGGCGGTTCTCCCTAGTGACATCCGTCATAACTCGCCCCGCATGGCGGCTTATGTTGAAGCCAACAATCAAAGAGCACGTCAGGAAGCACTTGACCTGTTAGATGAAGAGTGTCGGTGTCAAAACCGGTGGATCTCGGGTAGGGGGTCCCGAACTGTGCGTCTAGGCCGGATGGTAACAGGAGGCAGGGGACACGATGTTTTACCCAGGTTCGGGCCCTCTTGATGGAGGTAAAACCCTACGTCCTGCTTGATTGATATTGATGAAATGGGTAGTACAAGAGTAGATCTACCACGAGATCAGAGAGGCTAAACCCTAGAAGCTATCCTATGGTATGATTGTATGTTGTGGTTGTTGTCCTACAGACTAAAACCCTTCGGTTTATATAGACACTGGAGAGGGTTAGGGTTACACAAGGTCGGTTACAAAGGAGGAGATATCCATATCCATATTGCCTAGCTTGCCTTCCACGCCAAGTAGACTCCCATCCGGACACGAGACGAAGTCTTCAATCTTGTATCTTCATAGTCTAACAGTCCGGCCAATGGAGATAGTCCGGTTGTCCGAAGACCCCCTAATCCAGGACTCCCTCAGTAGCCCCTGAACCAGGCTTCAATGATGATGAGCCCGGTGCGCAGTATTGTCTTCGGCATTGCAAGGCGGGTTCCTTCTCCGAATACATCATAGAAGAATTTGAATACGAGGATAGTGTCCGACCCTGCAAAATAAGTTCCACATACCGCCGTAGAGAGAATAATATTTTCGCAAATCCAATTCGCTAACTCGTTTTGGAAGCAAGACCTTGTGTCATGGCCCGGCGATTATTCAAACCGTTTTTCTTCAACCAGCTCCACACATAACGCGAGGCGGTTTCTTGACACGTCTTGCCGAAGCGGAGATCGTGTTCCCCAATTACGGGATTCTCATTAATGCGGTTGTGGGTAACCCAACCATGTCTAGGACTCCTAGATTATAGGCAAGTCCTAAACGGCTACGGAGAGGACGCTTGATATTCTCCCTCTTTATAAAGGGACAAGGTTTTCGCTTTTTCCCTCTCGTGCTCAATCGAACCCTTCCCCTGTCTCGAGTTCTAACACCCAAAGCCCAGGTTAGGTGCTCCGAATCTTCAATCATGTCCGGATCCAGCCTTCAAGGCCGATGGATGCCCTCCTCCGTTACGGAAGAGGACATTAAGAAGTTGAGGGAGGCCAGATACCTGACCGCCGAGGTTTCGCATCGGCTGTCTGCTCGAGGGCAGATCGTCCCTACTCTCGAACCCAACGAGAACTTCGTGTTCGTCTCCCACTTCCTCCGAGGTCTAGGCCTCACTCTGGATCCCTTCGTCAGGGGTTTGATGTTCTATTACGGGCTAGATTTCCATGATATAGCTCCGGACTCCTTTCTCCACATCTCGACATTTATTGTCGTGTGTGAGGCCTTCCTCCGCATTACACCTCACTTTGGCCTGTGGCTCAAGACCTTTGAAGTAAATCCTAAGATGATCGAGGGGCAACATGCAGCGTGCGGAGGTGCATCAATAGGCAAGATGGCAGGAGCTCCATGGCCGAAATGTTCCTTTCCATAGGTGTCCGAATTATGGCAACGAGAGTGGTTTTACGTCACGACTCCCAGAAGTGCCAAGTGGGCGGCTGCCCCCGCTTTCCGCTTAGGCCCCCCACCACAAGTGATGTCATGGATTAGCAGAGGTCTGAGCTGGGGTCCAGCCAAGGACGTGCCTATACTGCAAAGCCGCATTCGAGATCTCTGCGAGGGAGATTTTAATTTGGCTGTGGTAATACAAGTTATGCTGGTTCGTCAAGTCCAGAGTTGCAAATACCGGCCCCTTCGCTTGTGGGAGTTCAACCCAAAGGGACCGCGTGCCATTCAAAGTTTCCTCGGCCTGACGGATGAGGAGATGTACAAGTCATTCTTCGGACCTCAAGTAGAGTGTCCGGATATTACCGAGGACGTGGGCCTGAGCAGTAACCGCGCCGCCGAACAAGTAAGAAATCCTCTGGCTAAACACACTATATTTTTTTCATCACGAAGTTATTTATGAGAGTTTGCCTTTTGACCAGGACTGGCTAACAAAGGCGTACATGATTCGGTGTTTGGCCCCCCTCCCTGAGGGTTTGGAAAATCCGGTATTGGAAAAGATACTCGAGGTCGCACCTTGCTCGGAGCCCTCGAAGGAAGATACCGGGGGGGATAATACGGGCGGACGCGGGCCCCCATCGCTGCCCATTCCAACCGAGGGCATGAGCGTCTCCACGAAGGAGGACAACGGAGGGAGGAAAAGGACTGCTTCCGAGGATCTGGAAGCCGAAGCCTCCAAACGGGAGAAGAAGTCTCCCACAGAGGTTCCTGCCTCGGGCGGTGCTTTTGCGGCACAAAGTCCGCGGGGGGATCAGCCCTCCAACGAGTCGTAAGTGATCCAAAATACTTTAATAGTAAAGGTATGCTATCTTTTTTCTAAGAAAATAACCACCGCATACATCTTGCAGTTCGGGCCTTAGCCCCTCTCAGCTGAGCTCGTCTTCGGGGGATCTTCTTCCAGAGATGATGGAGAGCGAAATGCCTCCCCCGGACTCCTCCGCTCAAGAAGCGGGTGACCCCGAAGTGTCGTCACGGAGGGCCTCTCCGGATCCGGTGAGGCCAGACGATAATCCCATAGACCCCCGAAGTCCTCAGCGTCCGGCTCCCGAAGAGAGCAGACAAAAGAGTCCGGCACCGTCTGGTGTGCGGTCGGACGTTCTGAGGGAGTTGGTGGGGCGAGCGACCATCTCAGAAGAACACCATATGCTGATGGGTACGGTGATGGAGAGAATCTCGCCCACCAAAAGCGGATTACATGAAGCCTTTATGAGTCTACTGACAGGCTTTGAGGTACGTGAGATAATATGTGATAGTACTGCACATGTTAGGTGTGCCCTGTGTAGATAGTATCCCCTAAGACTCTGGTTGTCGTCGAGAACGGCGGCGAACAGAGGATCATATTCCCAGGAAATAACCAGGCTGCCCCTATGTGCAGGTGGTGGAAGCTCCAGTGGCTAGCCGGACTAGTGAGTTTGCCAAATTAAAACGGCAACTAGATGCGGCAGACGCCAACATCGAGCTTGTTAACAAGAGGCTTGACGAGGCACAGGGTAAGTGTTATTATCTGGTGAACGCCACATAGTAAGAGCAGCATGATGCCAGTATCTTTAATATGTTGTGACTGCAGATGGAGCTACCACCGTGGAAACCTTGCGGGCAGAACTTGCCCGAGCCAAGGAACAAGTGAGGATTAGTAATGTCGCTGCTTTGAAGGCGGCCGAAGAGTTGAAAGCCGAGAAGGCCGCACATTGCGAGAGCCAAGAGAAGATGGCGAAGATGGCCGTAGAATTAATAGACACTGCCGACCGTTGCCGGGTCCTTGAAAAAGAAAACCGAGCGAAGGCAACGGACCTTGAGAAGGCCACGGTGGCGGACAAAGACACCCGTTATGCTATGAGAGCGAAGAAGGAGGAGCTGCGGGAAGCCGGGGATAGTGCGGCTGGGAAACCCTTCATGTTACGGAGGAAGTTCGGAGATCCATGGTATGCCCCTCTGGATCGGCTGTGGAGTTCGGCAGATGCGTATATGGATTTGGCAGCGAGCGCTGCCGATGCGGCCAAGTACTTCCAAGGTCAGACAGATCGTGAAGTGGACAAGCTGTTCTGGTTGCAATTCCACGTTCCAGAGTGTCCGCTTTCATTGACTAACCAGCTAGCCGAATGGGCCAAACTGAATAGGTTGTCCGGACTCGCCATGAGGTCTGTTGTGGATCAGCTATGGCCGGAAAAGCCAAAGCCGAACAGCTATTTCAACTTAGTGCAGCAGTTCCTTGGTGCGGTGCCGCGCATTAATGTGATGAAGAGGTCAGCATGCATAGAAGGCTCATGGATGGCCCTTGCCCGTGTTAAAGCATACTGGGCGGAGATGGACGCTACCACTGTTGCGGCGCAGGGTTCAGCCATAGGCCGAGTGGCTGCCGAGCGTTATTTCGAGGAGGTTCTCGAGGGTGCTCGTTTGATAGAGGCCCAGTTCTCGAACAATATTATGTTTGAGTGATATGTATTCTCATTGTAAACAAAATGCTTTTATGAAGTTTTTATAAGGCTATGTTTATGCTTTTGCCTGAAAGTAGTATGATGCCTCCTGTGCGGCCGTTTATGTATACATGTGTATAACCTGAAAGATTGCAGCCGTCGACTTCAACCCCCACGCATATAATGCGGAGGTTCTCGTAAAAAACGTATGTTCACTCTTAACCCAACGTCTTGGTCCTATTAAGGAGGTGATAGCGTAGCGAGCGAGGCAACCGGACTATAATGCTTTAACACTTTCACTTAGCCATAGGAGTTTGACAGTGGGGCTACTAGATAGCCCCTGGTGGCTCCGCACTCTCCTGATCGTGGGGTGCGTACATGCCTGGCCGGAAAACGGCCCTTCGTTAAGGCGGAGGAATTCTAACATTCCGATAGGTCATCGAGTGGTTGACCAGTCTCACGCTATATCATGACAGTCAGTTTTCGGCTTTCTCTACTGAGGTGCTCGTCCGGATGAACCAGGGCATAATCCCAGTAGTTCTCCTTATGCTACCTTAGCCGATAAAGCGGAACGTAAGGCACCAAAACACAGGAGCCGGGCAAACCCAACATTTGACCAAAGACAATGATTCAGAGCTGATGCATATAAGGACAAACTCGCGACGCCGAACACTCCCTAAGGTATTCGGTCTTTATGGTATAAACCGGGCCTAAATAGTGCCCTTTGTAAGAAGCCCCTTGTGTCCAGGTACGTGCATTATTCCGACGTGGCCACATGCCAAGACGTCAGCATCCTTCTCAACTGTGCTGAGAATTCGGTGGACATGTATCAACAAGAGACAGTAAAAAAGGTTTACACAGGGTCTTAATCTAGAAGGAATCCTTGGAGCGGGTCCCTACTGCACGTCTGCGCATGTGTCTCCGTTGTGCCGTATCCTGGACGGGTGTAGTACGATGATCATCCGTAAAAGAGAGGAACTTAGGTGAAAAAGTTGTCGTGCAAAAAGATAGTTTTTAAAGAAACCATGTATAATTCAAGATGAGTAAAAATTGCCGCTTGTCTGCGCGTGTTGAGCCCCTTGTATTTGTAATAGGGGTGTGACTATTGATTTGGTATGAATTACCTATAGCTACGCCGGACTCGTCTAACCGCGTCCGAGGTCTTGACGACCTGTTAAATGCTTTAGTTGGTGAGGCCGTTTTTAGTGTGCGGCTACCAAGGCAGCCGCACTCTCTTCGGCGCGCAAAGATCGCTTAATACTTCCGTTTACTGTAATGATGCCACGTGGGCCGGTCATCTTGAGTGTGAGGGAAGCGTTGTGTGCTATTGCATTAAAGCGAGCAAAAGCTTCGCGTCCGAGTAGTGCTTGATAGCCACTTTGGAACGGAGTGATGTTGAAGGTTAAATGTTTGCTACGGAAGTTATCGGGGAAGCCGAATATAACCTTTAGTAGCAGGGAGCCCGTGCAATGAGCCCCTGGGCCTGGCGTTACTCCTTTAAAGGTAGTATTGCTATGGCAAATTTTTGTTGGGTCTATCCCCATTTCGTGGATTGTATCCTGATATATCAGGTTTAGACTGCTGCCACCGTCCATCAAGAATCGTGTGAAGTGGTATCCGTCAATTATTGGGTCTAATGCCAGAGCAACCCATCCTGCACGCCGGATACTTGCTGAGTAATCACGATGGTCGAAAGTGATCGGTTGAGACGACCAGTGGCAGGACTCCGCGGTGATAGGCCCTTGGGCCTATTTTTCTGGGAGTGCCGTTTTGTTTCTTCCCTTGATCACGTGTAACACATTTACTATTTTGACTTCTGCTGGAAATTTCTTTTGTTCCCTAGTGTCTAGCTTGAGAGGCTCATCCTCGTCTTCGATTGGTGTATCCTCCCCCTTGTGTACGGCATTGAGCTTGCCGGACTGCTTGAAGACCCAACATTCTCTGTGGGTATGATTAGCGGGTTTACCAGGGGTGCTATGGATCTGACATATTTGGTCCAGAATTTTGTTTAGGCTGGACAGTTCGTCTCTGGCGCCTTTAGAGGGCGGCTTTTGCTGACCTGGCCGAGAACTTTTGAATCCGGCGTTTACTGCTGTGCTCTTCGTGTTGTCTTCTTTATTCCGGCGTTTGTTATTGCTGTTGCGCCGTGATTTCCCATTTCCATCTCTAAATTCAGATGTACTGGGGTCGCTGGTGCTGCATCTGGCTAGCCAGCTGTCCTCACTCGTGCAAAAGTAGGTCATGAGGCTTGTTAATGCTGCCATTGTTCTTGGCTTTTCTTGGCCGAGGTGTCTGGCAAGCCATTCGTCACGGACGCTATGCTAAAAAGCTGCCAAGGCTTCAGCGTCCGGACAGTCGACAATTTGGTTCTTTTTAGGAAGAAACTTGTTCCAAAGTTTTCGGGCTTACTCTCCGGGCTGTTGAGTTATATGACTCAAATCGTCCGTGTCCATAGGTCGGACATAAGTCCCTTGAAAATTTGCCCGAAAAGCGTCTTCGAGCTCTTCCCAGCTTCCAATGGAGTTTTCGGGGAGGCTTTTAAGCCAGTGACGAGATGGCCCTTTGAGCTTGAGGGGTAAGTACTTGACAGCGTGGAGATCATCTCCTCGAGCCATATGGATATGGAGGATATAGTCCTTAATCCAGACCCAGGGTCTGTTGTTCCGTCGTATGCCTCTATGTTTACGGGTTTGAATCCCTCTGGAAATTCATGGTCCAGCACCTCATCGGTGAAACATAGGGGGTGTGCGGCACCCCTGTATCTGGGTGTACCACGTTGTTTCGATGTTTGTTGTGTTACATCGTATGCTGGGGCGCGCTTGCGTGGTCCATAGATGGATCTGGTTGCGCCGTCCTTTTGGTGCGAGCCCTCGCGTGGATCGCTTATTGGCTTGTGAGTGGTGTTGTTTGCCGCTCGATGTTGGCCATGAGGTCGTCTATCCGGCCAGGTGGCTATTTTGATTTTTGGTTGTGGGGGGTCTGAGGCCTCCTCATCGAATTCAGGTAGCAACTTCCGCTTTGGGTAGCTCTTGGTGGGGCGATTGTCACCGTACTTCGCTGCTCTGTTGGGTACTTTACTCCATCTGATTTGGAGTGTGTCCTACGCAGCCTTGAGCCTTTGCTTCTGCTTTTTCAGACTCCTCGCGGTGGCAACAAGCCTTTGACGGGCATTCTGCTGCTCCGGGTGCCTGTCGGGCGTTATGTCGTCCGGACTATTATCTTTGACAGAATTAGTTTGTTCGGTTTGATTCTCCGTATTACCGTAGTCCGGCAGTGGTTCGCCCTGCTCCAACGCTGGGTCTGTATGATCGTTATTTCTGCCGAGGCGGGATTTGGGGCGGCGCTTGCGCCGCCGCTTTGACTGCTTCTCGAGGGAACAAGCCTTCGGTGCGTCCTTCTGTTCCTCGTCGTCGTCTTCTTTTGGTGTGTCCACCATGTATACGTCTTATGATGAGGTGGACGTCCAGCGCCCTGTGGGCGGTGGTTCCTCTTCACCTCCCGCATCGTCGTCCATACCGTCGATGTCTTCGGAGTCGAAGTCGAGCATGTCGGTTGAGTCATCGACAGTGGCTATTAAGTGGGTGGTGGGTGGGCGTCGAATTTCTTCGTCGTCCATATCCCAATCCTGTTGGCCATAATCCGGCCAGGGCTCTCCTGACAAAGAGAGAGACCTTAGTGAATTCAAAATGTCACCGAAGGGCGAGAGCTGAAAGATATCCGCGGTGGTGAATTCCATGATCGGTGCCCAATCGGATTCGATTGGCAGGGGCGCGGATGGTTCGGAGTCCGGAAAAGAGTCCGGCACCTTGGAGTCACGGGCTGCGCAGAGGGTTAGGCTGGTGTTCGGCTCGATCGCCGTTGAGACTACAGCCCTTGAGGCGGTGTCTAACCACCCGTCCTCGACTGGCGCAATTGGCTCCGGGCTAAGGGTCGGAGCTGATGCAGGCGCAGCCTCTGGGGTACTGTTCGGTGGCGGAGCTAGGTCATACCCATCGCGACAGTGCGGCGCGCCCGGCTGTGGCTCGAACCCGTCGAATATCAAGTCTCCGCGGATGTCGGACGTGTAGTTCAAACTTCCAAGTCTGACCTGGCGGCCAGGGGCGTAGCTTTCAATCTGCTCCAGATGGCCAAGCGAATTAGCCCACAATGCAAAGCCACCGAATACGAAGATCTGTCCGAGGAGAAAAGTCTCACCCTGGACCGCATCGCTATCGATGATGGTAGGAGCCATCAAGCCTAACGGCAACGACACAGAGGAACTCTCAATGAAAGCACCAATGTCGGTGTCAAAACCGGCGGATCTCGGGTAGGGGGTCCCGAACTGTGCGTCTAGGCCGCATGGTAACAGGAGGCAGGGGACACGATGTTTTACCCAGGTTCGGGCCCTCTTGATGGAGGTAAAACCCTACGTCCTGCTTGATTGATATTGATGATATGGGTAGTACAAGAGTAGATCTACCACGAGATCAGAGATGCTAAACCCTAGAAGCTAGTCTATGGTATGATGGTATGTTGTGGTTGTTGTCCTACGGACTAAAACCCTTCGGTTTATATAGACACCAGAGAGGGTTAGGGTTACACAAGGTCGGTTACAAAGGAGGAGATATCCATATCCGTATTGCCTAGCTTGCCTTCCACGCCAAGTAGAGTCCCATCCGGACACGAGACGAAGTCTTCAATCTTGTATCTTCATAGTCTAACAGTCCAGCCAATGGAGATAGTCCGGCTGTCCGAAGACCCCCTAATCCAGGACTCGCTCAAAGAGCATGACATCGCACCTGCTCGTTCGGCGATTTACCAGCAAGATCTGCGCCATTACCACAGCCACCGGGTTAAAACCAGAACATTTGAAGAAGGCGATCTGGTGCTCTGGCTCATCCAGGACCAAACTGATATGCACAAGTTATCCCCACCTTGGTAAGGACCCTTTGTGGTCAGCAAGAATCTAAACAAACGGGTCATATTACCTTATCGATGTTCGAGACCACAAGGACTCGCGCACGTCGGAGGAGGAGACCCGTCGGCCTTGGAATATTGCTCAGCTTAGACCATACTACACTTGAGCCACAGGCTCTCCTTATGTACATATTTAGACAATGTATATATTATGGTTGATATAATAAACCGGCATCCCTGCTAAAGCAGGGCTTCTGTCGTTCTCTTAAATGAGCTTTTGGTTACCAGGGCTTCCGGCTTAGGCATGAAGTTATGATTTCCCCTTGAACCGTCTATAAGCCAATGAAAAAAATAGAAAAAATATACATACTTGGGGGCATCCTACCCAGGTTAAAGGGACCAAAGAGAGTTTGTTGTAAAAAATAGCTCAAACATAGGTACCCCTTGGGCACAGCCCACAATATCACTTGGGGGCTTGCTCGTATTTGAACCATAGCTTAAACCCTCTTGATTGGCGTAAGACCACCAGGGAAATCACTTGGGGGCTTGGTCGTATTCGAACCATAGCTTAAACCCTCTTGATTGGCGTAAGACCACCAGGGAAATCACTTGGGGGCTTGGTCGTATTCGAACCATAGCTTAAACCCTCTTGATTGGCGTAAGGCCACCAGGGAAATCACTTGGGGGCTTGGTCGTATTCGAACCATAGCTTAAACCCTCTTGATCAGCGTAAGGCCACCAGGGAAATCACTTGGGGGCTTGGTCATATTCGAACCATAGCTTAAACCCTCTTGATTGGTATAAGGCCACAAAGGAAATCACTCGGGGGCTTGGTCATATTCGAACCAAAGCTTATACCCTCTTGATCGGCGCAAGGCCACAGTCATGACTACTTAAGCCCTCTTGATTTTTTAGGTTTGTTTAATGCGGCTTATCATACTTTGTGATTATGCTAAACTGGATTTTATTAGCCCGACCCAGTTTATTTCGTAAACTGGGAATATAACTACCAATGTTCTACGTCTATGATCAAAATATCACAAGTATGCTATATGCTCAATTTTACGGTTATTCTTAAGTCCAGCCTTCGTTATAAATTATCTTATTGGACATGATAACCTGTCTAGCGGTAAACCGCCAAGACACCCCTTTTTTCTTTCTAATTGTATGAAGGAGCAGATTTCATATTGCCAAACACCATGAGAAAATATAAGCACAGCTTAACAAGGTGGATTACCCGTGTCCCGCAACAAATATATGCACGATGGCATAGCAGATAAAGAGTTTTCACTAGCCTATTACAAGGCGGTTTCATGCCCATAAGAATAATTGTTTTCAAACAAGTCCTGCAGAAGGAAGAAGCTAAACTGGCTACCAGTTTATGAATAAGGCTCGAGCTGGCTTGAAGGTTGCGGATCATCTTGCGCCGGTTCACCCTCTTCTTCTCTACCCAGTTGCTGGAAGTTAGTGGTTGACCAATAGATCCCACTTAAGGCATTGAATACAGCTTCATCACTTATAAGTGAGGAGGGATCAACGTCAGGAGCATAAGTATGCTTACGGACTGGCGGAATAAGATTCAGAGCGTTGCAACTTGGAGGATTAACTTTCTTGTTGTTGGCATCATAAATCGACTGATAATGTGACAGATCAGTTTCTTTAGCCAATGGACGTATTTCCCTTGTCAAAGCTCTCAGGTCATCATTATCAAAATCTGACCCGTCCTCTTTTATGCTCGGAAAGCTGTTTCCAATATGGGCCGGGTCAAGATCAGATATCCAGGCTTTGGCCTGAGTTAATCCGGTAAGAGCACCCGCCCTGGCAGCTGATTTCTTCAGTTCCTCAATCCGAGCAGGCATCACAGTTAGCCTTGCCAACGTATCGTTGATCAAGGTTGGGGGCGGTTTGTTATGGGAGGTTGTGCAAATGACCCGTTGTACGCCGGTATATAGCTGTTCTATAAATGTATAGGCAGCTTTCAGGCTTTGACACACGTCCGAGCCAAGATGAGCAACATGACCCCTAGGTTGACAAAAACATTGGTAAACCGGCAGTCTATTAGATAATACATGCTTACGGTTTGTGAAGATGATTATTTACCAAAGGCGGCAGTAGTCATGGAATTTATTTTCCGTATCAAGCTAGTTAACTCCTCTGCTACTGGATTAAGGGCCGCTTCAGCATCCTCAGCCCTCTTTAGCAGAGTGGTTTTCTCTGTATCCCAGCATGCCCGCTCACTCTTAAAGCTCTCCTTCTATTTTTCCATAGCTGCTAAAGCATTGGTCAGCTATTCTTTGGCCTTGGAAGTCTCGGCTTGTTGAGTTTTGATATTTTCTTTAAGGTCAGTGACTTGGGTTTCTTTTTTGCTAAGCTCAGCCTACAAGAGATATGCAAATTATGAGTTGGCAGTATATATTTGAAGTCCCAAGCACATGACAAGTCATACACTTGGCACTTGGGGGCTAATGTCTATTGCTTATTCTCCAAAATTATTACAAAGTCCCAAGCACATGACAAGTCATATACTTGGCACTTGGGGACTAATGCATATTTGCTCAAGTTAAAGACTATGGATTTTTCTTCCATCAATCAGTTTGGTGGTTCATTGGTTTACAAGAATGTTCAATGAATTTTGAGACTTATAGTATAAGGGCCTGGTTCCTCTTGAAAGATAAACCGGCCCTTGGAGGCTACACAGGCAAAGTTTAAGTATTCTCTCAAAGTCCCAGTTCATATATCAGCATTATAAACCGGCCCTTGGGGGCTATTGGAGTCTGTATCCTAAACCAGTCAAAAGGGAAGAGTAAGTATGCAGAGGTCGGCAGTGTTTACCTCGTATCGCTCCTTCATCATGTTCAGTAAACCGGCTTCGTAATCACGACTAGTGAAGAGTCAGTTTAAAAACCCAGAATGAATATCTTTGGCGCTGAGATGGGCATAACTTTCCAGATCCACCTTCCACTTGCCCTTATCTATAGCAGAAAATCCTTCCTTGGCACCATGTCTTGACAGAGCAGTGGGGTTGCCTGGGGCTGTATAGCTGACACCAGTAACGACAACATTGTCCATTTTATCATCAGCAACTCTGGTTGGGCTTGGTGGTTTATCATCATGAGCCATCCGATCAATTTCCATTTGCTCAACAAAGGTTTCAAGATCTTGTGTGGCGGATCATCAAGGACAGCATCAGTATTTGGTTCAGGCGGCTCTGGGGTTTTTTCCGGATCAACTGTCGTGTCGTCATTAGCCGGTTTATTCAAGTTGGACTTTTTGTTGGGTCTAGCCTTGGCTCTGAAAGGGACGAACATAAAGGTTAGTAAGCAAACATAAGGTGTAAAGGGTCAGTTTAATATACTCACACAGGAACAGTTTTGAGAGGTGGAAGTTGTGTCCTCGTGGACTCAACAGAAGATGAATGACAGGTTCCCTGATAGTTCGAATCAGGTGGATTAAGAGGTTGTCGGAAATAACCCGCCTTGGGATAAGATGTGTCAGAAATAGGAGAGACCTCCGGGCGGCGTTTACGAACCGGTGTGTTCAGTATACCGGACGAAGTGACCACATGACCGCTATGCCGGGTTGTGCGGCGAGCTTCATGTTGTTGTTTCTTCAAAATAAAGTTTGGATCCAAGTGAGCTAGGGGGTGAGAAAATTTTACTTTCCGGATTGCTTGTCAGGTCCTCTGCGTGGACAGAGAGTCTGAACCGGATGAGAGAGTAATTACCTCAACATCACTCGCATGGCTGGCTTCCGCGTCATCCTGATAACAGTCATTGTCAATGACGTGCGTGAATAAACAGCCAAGTGAATCAAGTTCTACCTCTGACTCCGGATCATCATTGTTAATGATTAAATCAGAAGAGTCAGTCATCTTCTTCTTGGTAGATTTCTTCGTGACCTTGGTCTTGGTGCGTGGTGTTTTTGCCGGTTTATCTTGGGTTTTCCTCTTCCAGAATGGATCATCGCCCTATTAAAAAATGGAAAAGGTCATACGGGAGTATTAAAAACATGGATTAAGAAAGGAGTTAAGTCATTCTTATAGCTGGCGGTTTATTCGTAACGCAGAAAGGATTAAGCCCCGTTTTACTGCAGTCAGCTACCGGTTCATCCAACATCTTCTTGACAGATTCAGTAAGTTCAGCATCAGTTAGCTAAATATCAATGTGCCGTTGAGGGTCTTTTACGTCCCCTGTGTACTCCCACATTAAACCGGGGCGACGGCTTAAGGGTAAAATGCTCCAAGAAACCCATCAATGAACAAAATCAATGCTTGTCTTTGCCACAAAGGCTCTGAGCTTTGAAAGCTGTGGGGCATATTTGGCCCGTTCCTTTGCGGTGAGTCTTTGAGGGAGTGGGTGTGTACTGGTGAGCCGATGAGCACGGTAACCCGGCAGAGGATTTTCATCAGCAGGAGAGGTGTCTTTGCAATAGAACCAAGTCTGATTCCAATCCTTAGGGTGGCTGTGATGCTTGGCGTGAGGGAATCTGACATCTTTTCTTTTCTGAATTGACACCCCGCCAAGTTCAGTATTGGGCCCATCAGTAAACTCAGTACAGCGGTTTAATTAGAAGAAATCTCTAAACAGCTCGACTGTGGGCTCTTCTTGCAAGTAAGCTTCGCAAAAAACTTGAAAGTTGCAAATATTGGACACAGAGTTAGGTCCGATATCTTGAGGGTAGATTTGGAAATAATGAAGTACATCACGGAATTTTTTTGATTCGGGAGGTTTAAACCCGCTGCTCAGATGATCAACAAACACAATCAGTTCACCATCCTTGGGCTTAGGAGGATTTTCTGGACCGGGGGCCCTCCAATGGATCTCATTCTTTTTTGATAACGCGCCAGTTGCAAGACATCCATTCAGTTCTTCTTCTGTAATTCGGGACGGAACCTAGTTGCAAGCATAAAATGACTTGGCCATTTTTTCGGCAACCCGAATGAAGATTTGTGCCGGTTTAAGATTTACGATTAATCCGTCAAAGGTTAAAGGGCAGAAATTGTTCAAGCATGCAAGTATGGTAAACCAGAGATTGAGGTTATCAATTTACAGAAATGAGCAAGTGGCGGTTTAGAGGGGACTAATGGCATATGGCAGGTTATTTTCTAAAATATAACTAACGCAAGTCTATTAAGGCGATTGCATAGATTACATCCACTGGGCATCAAAGATCACCACCAGTGCAAATATAGGGAACACCCTACACTATACAAAAATGGCTTGTTGTTTTCTTCAGCCGGTGGCTGCATGTTAAGAACAAATTTTGTATCGCAACAAAACAAATTTCAACTATAAAACAAAAGGAAGGTTGGCATTAAAGTTAACAGTCTGGCAGATAAATGCACCACAGAAGTTCAGAAGCTCAGTTCATTTGACCTGACTGTTACGTTTTCATGCTGTATTGTCCGATGGAGCACCATAACATTTGCCTTCATTTCTCTTAGGCTCTTAAACAACATAGCAAATGTCTGATAGTCTGGTTTCAAAACCATGCATATCTTGACGACATCGAACAATGTCTGTCCTTGTTTCACAAAGGGTCTCTGTTAGTGAACGGACTTGTGTCTGGAGCACAGATATAACATTGTTTTGAGCTTCCATATCTTGATCCTGAGGCAGTTTGGACGAGATTGCCTTAACAACCAATGTAGTATTATGCAGGAACGTGCTTTTGGTATTGTTAGTGGACAGGTACTGTGTAACATCCCAAATTCTCAATTTGGAATGTTATACATAGATCATCCATGCATATCATATTTTTACTGCATTTCGTTTCACGATCCTCAAAATCCTAAGCAACTCAAGTACCCTCGGAGAGAGTTGGCGATTTCATTGCTTTCATATTTGAATATTATCAAATATTGAAACGACGATTTCGATTTTAATTATTTTTCTCTCTAAAAATATATCATATTAAAATATACGAGAGGAGATAATATGACTTCTCCAAAATAATTGAAATATTGGAGGAAAATATTAAAATCAAATATTTGATTTTATTCGGATTTTATTGCTATTTTATTTGCATTAGAAAAATTGCACGTTTTTCAAAATTGCATTTTAGGGTCAAAAAATTGTTCATCTCGTTCTAAATATTTTATTTAGACGGTGAAAATCTGTTTTCGTATTTTTAGATTTTTATTTTATATTCTATGATTTATTTAAGTTCCGGCGAAATCATATATGAAAAAAAACTCTCAGCGCCCGACTGGGCCGAAGCCCAGCCGAGCCGGCCAGCTAGCCCCGCGCCGCCGTCTCCCTCCAGGAGACTGGGAGGCCGTCGCCGCGACCCCGAGTCTGGTTGGGATTCATCCTCCCCGCGCTGCCTTGCCCCTCCCCCAAGCAGCCCCCCTCCTTTAAATACCCCTTCCCAGACCCTCCACCACCACCTGAGCCACCAACCCCGCCGCCTGCCTCGCCCCGCCCCGCAGCGCCGCCGCCACCCTTTGCCGCGCACCGCAGCTCGCCGTTGCCACGCCGCCCCGTGCACCCCACCGCCGCAGCCCCACCTCGCCGGAGCCGCCCCGCCTCGCCGGAGGTATAAGCCGCCGTCGCCGCCTTTCGGTTTTTTTGAAAAACTAATCCGATTTTTTAGAAACCCCAATTTCGTTTTTATAGGTCGGTTTGTCGGTTTTCTCGGTTTAGTTACTTTGCGGACGTTCGTCCGTACGCTCATTTTGACGAACGGCTTCCGCTCTTTAGTTACAGACAACGAACGTTCGTTCATTAGCCTCTTTGTCAGTTTTCTTTTTCTCGGATTTTCTGTGATTATTTCCAATTGTGATTTCTTATCCGATTTTCGTTTCAGTTTATCTTTTCGCTTATTTATCGGAATCAGGCGATTCAAGCGCCTAGATCTTCGCCTCGAAACCCTCTTTCTGTTTAAACAACTTGAACAAGATTTTGGTACTATAAAATTTGACTTTAGTTCAGATTATTAAATGGATCTTGTTTCTTTCGCAGTTTGAGTTTCGTTGCTCCGTTTGATTTGATCCTTTTTGCAAACCGGAGTTCTTAAGTTGAACTTTCTGGTCAATTATTCTTATTTGAGTTTTGCCCGTGCATCTTTGCTTGATTCCTTATGTATGCTATTGTTTGTTTGTGATAGAATTCCTGAAGTGTGAAGCGTGCTACTACGAGTCCCTAGGTTTTGCGGATCGTCAGCAAGGGAAGTAACACATTGATCATAGTCCTTTCATACCCAGTTTTTATGCATTAGTTCCAATCCTCAAACATTTCATGATTAGGATGTGATTAACATGTGGGTTGGGAAGTAGTTGATGAGGTAGAACCTATTACCCTGTTATATTCAAACCCTTGGGAGTTACTTCTACGTATTTGCTTATATTGCTATGTTGTCCTCGTGGACGTGGTTTGGGTGCGTGAATCCGTTACAGATGTGAGATTGTTAATTAATGGTTCAACTTAAGGTGGCAACTTTAATACACATCTGGGTGGATTGCTTGTCGGACACTTGGAGAATCCAGTGTTGTCCTAGGATATCCCGGAGTACCTGTGTGATCATCCTAAGGTCCGCCACCCAGGCTCAAAGGGAACTGAGATATTTTCATGCTAGAAACTTCCATGTGAAGCCACACGCTATTATGGGCTCTAGCATAATTGAGTAAGTTGCATGAGCTCTTGAAGAGGTGGATCAGCAGGTAGAGGGATGTAGGTTTGGTATGGTCTGCCCGGAGTAAAGAGTTAATGTTTTTGAAAGACTGTGTCTCGGTCATCCGTTTCTCAAACACCTTGTAGTGCGAGAAATCCAACGGAGCCGATCGAGTCTTGTGGGGAAAAGTGCGCAAACCTCTGCAGAGTGTACAATCTAATCATGGTTAGCCGTGTCCCCGGTTATGGACAAATCTTGAGTATCTAGTACTTGGAGTATCCTAAGTATCTCATCACTCTTAATTAATATTGTTGGGTTGATAATTACTTTAATTGGGATTGAGTTGGAGGAACCTTCTCAATGATGTTTCAACTACCATGATAGTTAAATAAAATTTATTCCTTTGTTGTAGGAAAAAATTGGCTTTTCGCAAAAACTATAACCATAGAGCTTTCCACCAGCCAAATAAGCATGTAGTGATAGCATTATTTTGTTCTTTCTCTACTTTGTTATATTGCCAGCATATTCCATGTGCCAACCTGTTTTCGGGCTGCAACGTATTATGTTGCAGACTTTTCAGACGAGGAGTAAGGTTTGTTAGGTCGTTACCGTGCAGCTCAGCTATGCCGTTGGAGTTGATGCACTCACTTTATCATCCAAGCCTTCCGATGTTATCGTATTATATGGCCTTAAGCCATATTTATTGTAATAAGTTCTCTTTTGAGACATTCGATGTAATAAGTGTGTGATTGCTACTCTGTTATAAATCGTTCGAGTACTGTGTGTGTCAGCATTACCGATCTAGGGATGACACTGAAGCACAGAGACTTGACCGTTTGAGGTCGGGTCGCTACAAGATGGTATCAGAGCACACGCTGAGTGTAGGACACGACCACTAAACTAAAGCCATAGGTCACTCTTCTGTACTCATTTCTGACTCCTCTCCTATTTTCTACTCTTTAGGATGGCGGAATTGAAGAACATGTTTGCACAACCGGATGAAGACACACCCTTTGGACGCCACTTGAAGGAAGTCACTAGATACTTGAACATTCGAATACCAAGCTTCACCGGGACGTACAACGCCACCTTACCAGAAGAGGAGCGCTGGATGATTCCAGTTCAAGTTCCAGGAAGGACGTTCTCGCCAAGCACTAAGCCTATAGAATTTTCTTTTGAAGCACCCACCTGGAGTCTAGGCAAGAGCATGGCAGCCCACATTACCATGGCACGCATTGGAGAAGTCTACAACAAGTATCTTAAGGACACTATCTATCAGATATGTGGGCGCCGAGATGAGAAATGGGAGATGATCAGCACCAAGAAGGACAGGTCCATTGCAGCTTTCATCCAGGAGTTAAATCAGCACATTCGACGCTAGGAGAATCAGATGTGCGCAGACATGATAGATTTTAAGAAGGCGAAGACAAGGATCATCGAGCTAGAAGAAGAACTTAAGTCTACACGCAATGGATATGAGGAGGAAATTGCAACACTATTGGAGAAGAATGACGACCTGATAAAGAAGATCGGAGTATTCATGGGAGACCCCGCGCCGGGAGGAGAGGACGACGATTCCACTTTCTCGGAGAACTACATCATCATCGACGACGCCGACTCCGACCCCAGTGATGATGACTTTGAAGACGAAGCTGGAGCAGACATCATGGAGTCTTCCACCGATCAAAATTTCTAGATGACCACCAAATGATAGTAGTATTCCCCCATGTATATAGTAGTAGTTGAGCACTTTTATGATAGTTCTAGACCGTTTGTATGCCCTTGCTTGATTGATTGAGTGAAATGATTGTGTTTGTCTCATGTGCATATGGGTAGTGCTCTCACCAGACCCCTTTTCTATTATAATCTCTCCCCTCTAAACCCGCCAGATGCCTCTGAGACGTGACACCGGATTTGCTTTCCCGCCAGAGCTCACTCAGTTGATCCAGCAGCATAATGCCTTGATGCAATTGTTAGTCCAGAACCAAGGCAAGAACAACAATGACAACAACCTGCCTCCAGTTGACAACTTAGCTCGCTTTCTGAGGTTGCAACCGCCAGTGTTTTCCAGTAGCACCGAGCCTATAGTTGCTGATGATTGGCTACGCCATATTGGAAGGGAGTTGACCACCGCAGGTTGCACAAATGTTGAGAAGGTGTGCTTTGCCGCACATCAATTGGATGGACCAGCAGCCTCATGGTGGGAGAATTACACGACCACTTCCCCATAGCCAACGTCACTTGGGATCAGTTTCAGCAAGCTTTCTGCACAACCCATGTCTCAACTGGAGCTTTGAATATGAAGAAGCGTGAGTTTCGCAACTTATGCCAGGGGAACCGTACTGTAGCTCAGTACGTGGATGAGTTTAGTAAGTTATCCCGCTATGCCCCGGCTGATGTGGCCACGGATGCCGCGAAGTAGGAGAAGTTTATGGAAGGGCTGAATGATGAGATGAGCATGCAGTTGATGGTGGCAACATTCAACAACTACCAGGAGTTGGTAGATAACGCTCTTATGATTGAAGGGAAGCAGCAGCAAATTAAGAGCCGTAAGAGGAAGTATGGGCAAGGGAGGTATAACTCAGGAGCTTAGCAGAAGCCTCGCCTAACCCCGAACTCGGGAGGACTTGTTCATAACCATGGAGGTCATAACCACACCGGAGGAAGTTCGCATAACCACAATGGTTCTAAGAATGGGACTGGGAACGGAGCAAGCAACAATCTGAACCGTCCCAATCCAACCACACCCGCCAAGAGAGATATAAGTCACATTACTTGCTTTAAGTGCGGGAAGACTAGACACTATGCCACGGAGTGCCTTGAAGCGAAAAATGGAAATGGCAATGGGAGCGCTGGGAAGAAGCCCAATCCATTCAATAAAGGACAAGTGAACCACGTTAATGTGGAGGAGGTTGAAGAGCAGCCAGACGCGGTTATAGGTAAGTTTTTGGTTAAGTCATTTACCGCCCTTGTTCTTTTTGATGCTAGTGCGTCACATTCATTCATATCAAGGGGATTCGTGGATAAGTTTAAACTACCAACCCAAACCCTTAGGACCCATCTGTTAGTGAGTTCACCTGGATCAGAGTATATGGCTAGTCGATGGTGCGACCAGATACCCTTAACCATTGGTAGCCATGTTTTTCCGTCCGACCTAATAATCCTGGAGTCACAAGGATTGGATGTGATATTAGGCATGGACTGGATGTCAAAGTATGGAGGAAGCATTGACTGTGCTAGTAAGTCGATTTATCTCACCACCCCGGAGGGAAAAAGGATTAAGTATGTATCTAGGCATGCACCTAGGAGGAGCCAAGTAAATACCCTTGCGGGAATTGTTCAGGAGGAAGTGCGTGTAGTGAAGGATTACCCGGATGTTTTTCCAGAGGAGTTACCAGGCATGCCACTGGATCGAGACATCGAATTTTTGATAGAGCTATTGCCAGGTACAGGGCCAATATCAAAGACAGCCTATCGGATGCCCGCAAATGATCTGGAGGAGATTAAGAAACAGATCAAGGAGTTATTGGAGAAAGGCTACATTCGACGGAGTTCATCACCATGGGGAGCCCCAGTGCTTTTGGTTGAGAAGAAGGATAAATCTCTAAGAATGGTTGTTGATTATCATGCGTTGAATGAGGTGACGATCAAGAACAAATACCCACTGCCGATGATCAATGATTTGTTTGACCAACTGCAAGGAGATAAGGTGTTTTCAAAGATCGATCTGCGATCAGGATATCACCAGTTAAAAATTCGAGAGAAGGATATACCAAAGACATAATTCACCACACGGTATGGGTTGTATGAATATACGGTCATGTCATTTGGACTGACTAACGCCCCTGCCTACTTCATGAGCATGATGAACAAAGTGTTCATGGAATATTTGGATAAGTTTGTTGTGGTGTTCATTGATGATATAATGGTATACTCAAAGAATGAGGAGGAGCACAAGGAGCATTTACGTTTAGTTCTCGAGAAACTCAGGGAACATCAGTTGTATGCCAAGTTCAGCAAATGCGAGTTTTGGTTGAAGGAAGTCGGATTCCTTGGACATGTTATATCAGGAGAAGGTATAGTGGTAGACCCCACTAAGGTTCAGTCAGTCACTGAATGGTTGGCACCCACTTCATTTAGCGAGATCCGCAGTTTTCTTGGACTCGCGGGATACTACCGAAGATTCATTGAGAATTTTTCCAAGATTGTGAAGCCAATGACGGAGTTATTGAAGAAGGATACTAAATTTAAATGGATGGAAGAATGTGAGGCAAGTTTTCAGGAGTTAAAGAAATGTTTGACTATAGCCACAGTGCTGATTTTGCCGAATATACGCAAGGATTTCCAAGTGTATTGCGACGCCTCTCGCCTAGGACTTGGAAGTGTGCTTATGCAGGACAGAAGAGTTGTTTCGTATGTATAATGACAACTAGAACCGCACGAATTGAATTATGCCACGCATGATTTGGAGTTAGCAGCCATAGTGCATGCGTTAAAGACTTGGAGACATTACCTTATTGGAAACCTTGTGATGTGTACACGGATCATAAGAGTTTGAAGTACATTTTCACACAGACGGAGTTGAACCTTAGGCAGAGGAGATGGTTGGAGATTATAAAGGATTATGACATGAAGCTTCACTATCATCCAGGCAAGGCCAATATCGTAGCAGACGCTTTGAGTCGGAAGAGTTATGCTAACACCCTAGTGTGCACAGGATTACCAAAGGAGTTAGCAGAGGATCTCAGGGAACTTCGATTGGAGATTGTTGCTAGAGGTTTTGTTGCAACAATGGAGGTTCAGTCTACATTGTTAGGAAAGATTCGAGAAGCTAAGAAGGATGACAAAGAGATTGCTGAGATAAAAGAGAGAATGAGCAAAGGAAAGGCCAGAGGTTTTCGTGAGGATGAGCACGACACCTTATGGTTTGAGGACCGTGTTTATGTGCCCAATAACACAGAGATCAGGAAGTTAATACTTCAGGAGGCTCATGACTCACCATACTCGATACACCCCGGAAACACCAAGATGTATTTGGGTTTGAAGGAACGTTTCTGGTGGACTGGTATGAAGAAGGATATTGCCAAGTATATAGTTGTATGTGATGTGTGTCAAAGAGTGAAGGCAGAGCATCAAAAGCCAGCAGGATTGTTACAACCTATGCCGATATCCGAATGGAAGTGGGATAAACTTGGCATGGATTTTATCACCGGATTGCCCAGGACCAAATCAGGATATGATTCTATATGGGTAGTAGTTGATCGCTTGGCCAAAGTAGCTCACTTTATCCCAGTGAAAACCACCTATACAAGTGCAAAGTTGGCCAAGATATATATGACCAGGATCGTATGTCTGCATGGAGTTCCGAGGACCATCGTATCAGATAGAGGAACATAGTTTACTTCAAAGTTTTGGCATCAGCTGCACCAAACTTTGGGGACAAGGTTGGAGTTCAGTACAACATTCCACCCGCAGACAGATGGACAGACCGAGAGAGTCAACCAGATTCTGGAGGACATGTTGAGGGCCTGTGCGCTAGATTATGGATCTAGTTAGGATGACAATTTTCCCTACGCAGAGTTCTCATACAACAATAGCTACCAAGCCAGTTTGAAGATGACACTGTTTGAAGCCATGTATGGACGAAGGTGCAGAACACCATTGATGTTGGATGAAGTTGGCGACCGACAGTTGTTTGGACCAGACTTGATCAAGGAGTCTGAAGAGAAAGTGAAGTTGATCCGAGATAGACTGAAGGTAGCTCAGTCCAGGCAGAATAGTAATGCAGATTCGAAATGCAAGGAGGTAACCTATGAAATTGGAGACAGAGCATATCTACGAGTATCACCCTTGCGAGCAGTGAAACGTCTTGGAGTTAAGGGAAAGTTAGCCCCGAGATTTGTAGGACCGTATCGTGTTTTGGAACATATGGGAGAAGTTGCCTACAAGTTGGAGTTACATGAAGGACTGTCAGGAGTTCATGGTGTATTTCATGTTTCACAGTTGAAGATGTGTCATGCTGAGATGGCCGATATACCGTTAAGAGAGACAGTACCCTTGGAGATGATTCAGTTAGACAGTGATTTGACCTATGAGGAGAAGCCTGTCAGGATTCTTGAATTTGCCAGTCGAGTCACCCGCAGCAAGGTTATCAAGTTTTGCAAAGTTTAGTGGAGCCACCATACCGAGCATGAAGCCACCTGGGAACGAGAGGATGATCTTCGCAAAGACCACCCACACCTATTTTCTAGCCAGCCCGAATCTCGAGGGCGAGATTCATCTTAAGGGGGTAGGTTTGTAACATCCCAAATTTTCAATTTGGAATGTTATACATAGATCATCCATGCATATCATATTTTACTGCATATCATTTCGCGATCCTTGAAATCCTAAGCAACTCAAGGACCCTCGGAGAGAGTTGGGGATTTCATTGCTTTCATATTTGAATTTTATCAAATATTGAAATGAGGATTTTGATTTTAATTATTTTTCTCTCTAAAAAATATTTCATATTAAAATATATGAGAGGAGATAATATGACTTCTCCAAAATAATTGAAATATTGGAGGAAAAATATTAAAATGAAATATTTGATTTTATTCGGATTTTATTGCTATTTTATTTGAATTAGAAAAATTGCACGTATTTCAAAATTGCATTTTAGGGCCAAAAAATGTTCATCTCGTTCTAAATATTTTACTTAGACCGCGAAAATTTGTTTTGGTATTTTTAGATTTTTTTATTTTCTAGGATTTATTTAAGTTCCCGCGAAATTATATAAAAAACAAAAAAACTCTCAGCGCCCAACTGGGCCGAAGCCCAGCCGAGCCGGCCCGCTAGCCCTGCGCCGCCGTCCCCCTCCAGGATACCGGGAGACCGCCGCCGCCGCGACCCCGAGTCCGTCCGGGACTCCTCCTCCCCGCGTCGCCTTGCCCCTCCCCGAAGCAGCCCCCCTCCTTTAAATACCCCACCCGGACCCTCCACAACCACCCGAGCCGCCAACCCCGCCGCCTGCCTTGCCCCGCCCTGCAGCGCCGCCGCAGCCGCCCTTTGCCGCGCGCCACCGCTTGCCACTACCGCGCCGCCCCGCACACCCCGCCGCCGCAGCCCCACCTCACCGGAGCCGCCCCGTCTCGACGGAGGTATAAGCCGTCGTCGTCGCCGTTCGGTTTTTTTATAAAAAAACGATCCGGTTTTTTAGAAACCCTAATTTTGTTTTTATAGATCAGCTCGCCGGTTTTTCTCGGTTTAGTTACTTTGCGGACGTTCGTCAGTATGTTCGTTTTAATGAACGGCTTTCGCTCGTTAGTTACAGACAACGAATGTTCGTTCGTTAGCCTGTTTCTTAGTTTTCTTTTTCTCGGATTTTCTGCGATTATTTTCAATCGTGATTTCTGATCCGATTTTTGTTTCAGTTTATCTTTTCGCTCATTTATCGGAATCAGGCGATTCAAGCGCCTAGATCTTCTTCTCTAAACCCTCTTTCTTTTTAATCAACTTGAACAAGATTTTGGTACTGTAAAATTTGAGTTTAGTTCAGATTAGTAAACGGATCTTGTTTCTTTTGTAGTTTGAGTTTCATTGCTCCATTTGATTTGATTCTTTTTGCAAACCGGAGTTCTTAAGTTGAACTTTCTGGTCAATTCTTCTTATTTGAGTTTTGCCCGTGCATCTTTGCTTGATTGCTTATGTATGCTATTGTTTGTTTGCGATAGAATTCCCGGAGTGTGAAGCATGCTACTACGAGTCCCTAGGTTTTGTGGATCGTCAACAAGGCAAGTAACACATTGGTCATACTCCTTTCATACCCAGTTTTTATGCATTAGTTCCAATCCTCAAACATTGCATGATTAGGATGTGATTAACATGTGGGTTGGGAAATAGCTGATGAGGTAGAACCTATTGCCCTGTTATATTCAAACCCTTGGGAGTTACTTCTACGTATTTGCTTATATTGCTATGTTGTCCTTATGGACGTGGTTTGGGTGAGTGAATTCGTTACAGATGTGAGATTGTTAATTAATGGTTCAACTTAAGGTGGCAACTTTAATACACATCTGGGTGGATTGCTTGTCGGACACCTAGAGAATCCAGTGTTGTCCTAGGATATCCCGGAGTACCCATGTGATCATCCTAAGGTCTGCCACCCAAGCTCAAAGGGAACTGAGATATTTCCATGCTAGAAACTTCCGTGTGCAGCCACAAGCTATTATGAGCTCTAGCATAGTTGAGTAAGTTGCATGAGCTCTTGAATAGGTGGATCAGCAGGTAGAGGGATGTAGGTTTGGTATGGTCTGCCCGGAGTAAAGAGTTAATGTTTCTGAAAGACTGTTTCTCGGTCATCCGTTTCTCAAACACCTTGTAGTGCGAGAAATCCAACAGAGGCGATCGAGTCTTGTGGGGAAAAGTGTGCAAACCTCTGCAGAGTGTGCAATCTAATCATTGTTAGCCGTGTCCCCGGTTATGGACAAATCTTGAGTATCTAGTACTTGGAGTATCCTAAGTATCTCATCACTCTTAATTAATATTGTTGGGATGATAATTACTTTAATTGGGATTGAGTAGGAGGAACCTTCTCAATGATGTTTCAACTACCATGATTGTTAAATAAAATTTATTCCTTTGTTGTAGGGAAATATTGGCTTTTCGCAAAAACTATAACTATAGAGCTTTCCACCAGCCAAATACGCATGTAGTGATAGCATTATTCTTTTCTTGCTCTACTGTGTTATATTGCCAGCATATTCCATGTGCTGACCCATTTTTGGGCTGCAACGTATTATGTTGCAGACTTTTTAGACGAGGAGTAAGGTTCATTAGGTCACTTTATCTTCCAAGCCTTCTGATGTTATCGTATTAGATGGCCTTAAGCCATATTTATTGTCATAAGTTCTCTTTTGAGACATTCGATGTAATAAGTGTGTGATTGCTACTCTGTTATAATGTAACATCCCAAATTTTCAATTTGGAATGTTATAGACTAGATCATATGCATATCATATTTTTTTGCATTTTGGTTGATCCTAGAAATTTCACGTAACTCAAGGACCCTCGGAGAGAGTTGCAGATTTCGTTATTTTCATATTTGAGAATTCTCTCGAATTTTGAAAATAGGATCATTTGATTTATTTATTTTATCTTCAATAAATTTTCCGGTGTCAAAATATGAGAGAGGGAATAATATGACTTTCCCAAATTTAGGAAAATGAAGATTTAATAAATAGATCAATTTTGTTGCCGGAGTTTTATTTGCATTTTATTTGGATAGGGAAAAATGCGCGTTTTCGAAAATTGCATTTTAGGTCCGGAGAAAAGTTCATTTTGTTCGGCTCATTTTTAGGAGTCGGGGAAAATTTACTTTTGATTTTTCGGAGTTCGTTTAGATCCCTTTTTGTTTTTTTTCTGCGCGAGGAAACTATTTAAAAAAATAAAATAAAATTGAGCAGCGCCTTGGGCCAAAGGCCCAAGCCAAGCCACCTACCACCGCGCTCCCAGGTGCCAGGCGCCGAGCCAGGAGCCGGTCGGCCGCCTCCGCCTCTTGCTAGGACCGAATCCTTTTAGGATTCTAGGGCGCCCCTTGTCCCCTTTTCCTTATTTCGTTTTCTTTAGTCCTACTCCGTTTATTTTCTAGATCTTTCCTACTCCTATTCTAATTCCTTGTCCTCTACCCCAAGTAAACCCCTCCCCTCACCCATATAAATACCCAAGCACCCCCCCCCTCTAAACACATCAAATCAAAGCTCTCCTCCACACCCCGCCTTGCACCGCCGCCGCGCCGCATCACACCGCGCCCTGCGTCACCGCCGCCGCGCCGCCTCACCCGCACCGCCGCCACGCCACCCCACACCCGCGCCGCCGCCCCACACCTACGCCGACGCCGCCGGAGCCCTCACCGGAGACCTCGCCAAGGTTGCCCCGCGCTACATCTATTCTTTTTCTCGGATCGTTTTCTTCTAATCGTTCCGATTCTTTTCTTCTCTAAACCGTTCCGGTTTTCTAGATCGGTTTTTCGTTCGGTTTTTCTTCTCCGAAACCCTAGATTGGATTCGTTTTCTTCTCCGATTTAGTTGCTTTGGACCGTTCGCCGGACCGTTCGTCCTAACGAATGTGATCACCGGATTCTTCTAGGTTAACGAACGTCCGTTCGTTTAACCGTTCTTCTTTTTCTTTTCGTCGGATTTATTCCGCGATCGCGATCTCAGATCCGATCTTCTTCCTAGTCTATCTTTTCGCTCGTTTATCGGAATCAGGTGATTCAAGCGCCTGGAGTTTCGTCTCGAAACCGCCGTTACGTCTAATCAACTTGAACAAGCTTTTGTTACAGTAAAATTTTGACCTAGATTCAACTTGCTAGAACCGAGTTGTTTTCTTCCGCCGTTTGTTTTTCGTTCTTTCTTTGCTACGGGAGTTCTTAAGTTGAACTACATGGTTCGATCTCTTGTTCGAGTTTTACCTGTGCATTAGATGAGTACTTATTGTATGCTTGTTGTTTGTCTGCGATAGATTACCCGGATTGCGCCGCTTGTTACTTCGAAACCCTAGGACTCGCGGATCATCAGCAAGGCAAGTAACACTTTGATCATACCTTTTCTACAACCCATGTTTTATTGCATTAGATCAATCCTCACACATTGCATGATTAGGATCTAATTAAATTGTGGGATGGGAAGTAGATGAGGTAGTACCTATTACCTGTATTATTATGAAACCTTTGGGAGTTACTTCTACGTTGCTTATTATGCCATGCTAATGCTAGTAGACGTGGATTGGGTGAAGTGATATCCATGACAGATGTGAGATTGATAATTTTAAATGGTTTATCTAAGGTGGCAACTTAAACACATCCTGGGGTGGATTGAGGCACCTGATGTCTATCAGGACTTGCCTGTTTTTTTTGGACCGCCACCCAGGCTCAAAGGGATCATAAGATCTTTCATGCTAGAAACTTCCGTGTGCAGCCACATGCTACTATGGGCTCTGGCATAGTTGACTAAGTTGTGCGAACTCTTACGGGGTGGACTAGCAGATGTAGGGGATGTAGGTGTACCGGTCTACCCCACATGTAAGGTGCTAGTGCTTCTGAAAGACTATGTCTCGGTCATTCCGTTTCTCAAACACCATGTAGTGCGAGAAAACAAACGGAGGCGATCGAGTCATGTGGGGAAAAGTGCGCAACCTCTGCAGAGTAACAAACTAATCATGATTAGCCGTGTCCCCGGTTATGGACAACTTGAGTATCTAGTACTTGAATATCATTGTGAATCTCAACATGTTACTTCTAATTAATGTTATTGGGTTTTAATTACTTTTAATTGGGATTGAGAATGCTGTCAACCATTCTCAATGTTTCACAACCACCATGATAGTTAAATAAATTTATTCCTTTGCAGTACGGAAAAATTGGCTTTACGCAAAACTGTAACCATAGAGCTTTCCACCAGCCATATATGCATATAGTATAGCTGTTTCATTCCATTACTCTCTATGTGTTACTTTGCCAGCATATTCCATGTGCTGACCCGTTTTCGGGCTGCAACGTTAATGTTGCAGACTTTTTAGACGACGATTGAGGTGCGTTTAGGTCGTGGTTCTATACTCAGTGATGCCGCTGGAGTTGATGGACCCATTTATCTTCCGAGTCTTCCGCTGTTATCTTTAAAATATGGCCTTAAGCCATATTTATTGTAATAAGTTCTTTTTGAGCCATCGATGTAATAAGTGTGTGATTGCAACTCTGCTATAAAACCTCGATGTACTGTGTGGTGTCAGCATTACTGATCCAGGGATGACACTGTAGCACAGTAGACGTGATCCATTTGGGTCAGGTCGCTACATATAAATCCTTCGAGTAATGTGTGTGTCAGCATTACCGATCTAGGGATGACACTGAAGCACAGAGACTTGACCGTTTGAGGTCGGGTCGCTACATACTGACCCACTGCATCTAGAGCTGACATTGCGGTTGTAGTTGCCTCGCCACCTTCAGAAGGTGGCGGTTCCACCATTTTTTCCATATCTTGCTAAAAAGTTGAGTTTTTACATTAGTAGTACTAAAACTGAAGATATTAAGAAGGCAGCAAAACCAAACAAAATAGCTTTGGTCTATATACAGAACTTATTCTGGTGAACCCATGTAAAATATTAGTTGTATTTTACTGCAAAGTACATAATAAAACCAGGTTCCAAACATATGACCATGTACCATGGCTAATGTATTGTCTATTTCTTCACACTGTATTGACAATTAAGGATAAAGAGACAAAGTTTATAATACTGTAAGCATAGTATGACATCATTCATATCACAAAACAACTGAGAACAGACAAACAGGCAATTGTAACATTGTGTGGGCAAGTCCAGCACAAAACTAGATTATAGGTCAAGATCAAAGGAACAACACTCCTCTCTTTTAAACCTTGTAAGGTGCAATGATACGCTAAGACAATTTTGTATAAATTTGAAAAGTGTAATAGACATTGGCTGCAAACCATGCAGTTCAAGGCACGAGTCAGAGTAAGCAGTAGTTAAAAGGCATGAGGATTAAGGACTTACAACAGCGGCTTTGACTGGTGTAGTCATGCCCTTCGTCTTGCTGGTGTGACAGTCCTTGAAGATTTCCACAGCATTTGGATCAGGTACTTTTTGGTCCTTGCGGGCTTTCCTCTGCATTTGGAACAAGTCAATATAGATCTGATAATATGGTAGAGCGAAAAGAGTGAAACAACAGCTAATTACAAGGGCCTCGCAGTGTGCAATATAGCTACGAGATCCTGTCATCTGTTGGAATTTCACTTTCATACAGTTGGCCTTGTTCTTTGAACAGTTCACCTACAAGAAGATATATTTGTGTGGCACATGCTTAAATAGGACTTCAACATGTGATTTGATCACATATATATAATGTACCTGATACTTTGGATCAGACCAGTGTTTAACGAGGCCTCTCCAGTATTCATCCGATATATTTTCCACTGGAGATGTTTGGGAAAGTTCACTGTTAGCCTTGCCTTGAAAGTGAGTTTTCCTCAAGTTATACCGATACTGTCGCAGAGCAGACTTGAAAACATGGGTTCAAGCTTGTCTGGTTGTATCATCTTGGCTATCCAACTTGAACCTCATCTATTGAAAATTATGGGAGTCTCATTATCAGCAACCTAGAAAGTATGGGACAGAGCAAGACGATATTACTAGTTTCCATACATAACCATACTTACAGATAAATGGTCGAGGAAGGTGTTGAACTGGGTTACGTTTTTGTCATTCCTGTACTGAATCCATGTTGGGAGGATATGTTCATGACACCTAACGGCAATTGTTGCCTCTGATACTAACTTGGCTGACTCTGTAGCATCACGTGGCCTTTTTAAACCTGCCTCAAAACGGATCTCCATTCTCCCTCCTCTAGATTTAGTTAACCTATCTAGCATTATCCATAATGTTTTTCCTCTTGCACCTAGGTGCTAGTCGAACAACGAACATAGGAAGTGTTAGTGTACATCAAACTGTGAGACTACATATAAAGAAGCATGCAACTATAACTTGACTCCAGCAACTACCTTCTTCCTGTTGAAGGTCACAAAGTTCATCTGATCTTGCCAACTCATCTTGTGTCAAGAGTGCTTCAAAAGTAGTGTCAGGTGGCAAGGGAGCTTGGGAACGTGCTACTAGCTGAGTTGACCAACGCGTAAATCATGCAGCTGGTGGTACGGTGGAAGGTGTTGCAACAACTAGGGTTGTCTCTCCTTGTTTGTTGGCAGCTATTTCTTTCTCTTTGGCTTGTTCTGCAGCTCGTGTAGTACCAGATACCCTGTTTGTACAATTTTCCGCTGGACTTTGACCTTCTATTGCACCATCAGTACCAGCAGAATCTGCAGGATTCTTCCGCTTCCTGATCCCTGTCAATCTGTGTTGCTTCCTCTTTCTCTGTGCCATGTTAAGTCAAGCCAACAAGAAAAACGAATAACAATTTAGTTCTTCAGAACAAATTGATGCATGACAAAGACGAACTAAACTTTGATGTTAGACAACCACATGATAGGAGGATGTAATATCTATGAAAAATAGGACGGCATGACATAACCAGAACAATGATGTGAAAACTAAGCAGAAGACATTTCACTAAATTAGAAGCAATGCAATGGAAGGTAGACATCATATGAAAGATGCTACAAATATCGCTCTGCCAAGTTAACAGTATCTCATCATAAATGGCCTTTAAAAAATGTGAAGCAGTACAAGAAATAAATCGTATGCAAGACGCAAACAACATCACACTACCAAGTTAAAGGTCTCTTGTCATTAGTGCCATTGCATATTCACAACTTATGATGTGTAAAGTAAGGAGAAGGCATTTCAATAAATTAGAAGCAATGAAAGCTAGACACCATATGAAAGATGCAATGAATGTCACTCTACCAAGTTAAAATTGTCTCATCATAAGGGACATTTCAACAAATTAGAAATAGTACAAGCTAGAAAAGAATGCGAGATGTAACCTATATCACACTCCCAAGTCAAATGTGTCTTACGGTAAGTGATTGTTGCAGGTTACACAACAGTAGTACTTTGATGTAAGAACATGGTGTGATAGACAGATATTGTATGTTCTAGAAACAGGAACACGTGTCTTATTCACAAGTATAATGTGTAAATTAAGCAGATGGAATTCAACAAAATTAGAAGCAATACAAGCTAGACATCATACATAACATGCAACCACATATAACAGTGCCAAGTTAGAGAGAGCACCTATGATGGTGCACTAGGGGAGACATGCTCATCATCAACACAACTACGTTGATTGTCTATGCATGTGTTGTCTTGGAACTCATCTGGGGGGATGGAGGGTAGAATCTGTAGAGGCCCACAGTTTGGAAGAAGCAACTTTATCCCCTGCCTTGCTACCTTGCTTCTGCTTTATTGATTTTGAATTGTCAAGTAAAACCGACAAGAAAAAGCAATAAAATTCACTCTTCAGAACTCATTCGTGCATGATACTGACAATCACTACTTTGATGTAAGGCAAACACATGATACCAGGATGGAATATGTACGAAAAATAGGACGGCATGGCATATTCACAACTGTTTGTGTAAACTAAGCATAAACCATTTCAACAAATTAGAAGCAATGCAAGCTAGACACCACATGAAAGATGCAACCAATATGACTCTGCCAAGTTAAAAGCGTCCCATCATAAATGGCATTTCAACAAATTAGAAGCAGCGCATGCTATAAATCATATGAAAGATGCAACTAATATCACACTGCATATACTAAAGGTGTCTCGTCATATTGATTGATGCGGGATACAAAAAACAATAGTTTTATGTAAGGACATGCTTAATAGACAGATGTACTATGTACTAAAAACAGGAAGGCATGTCTCATTAACAGGTATAATGTATAAACTAAGCAGAATAGCACATGCAATTTAACCAGATTGGAAGAATTACAATCTAGACACCATATGCAACATGCAACCACATATCACACTGCCAAGTTACAGCAAGCGCCTATGGTGCTAAGGTAGGGGAAATGCGGTAATCAACTACAGAGCTTCGTTCAGTATCTTCATCTAGCCTTGTTGTTTCTTGATAATCATGTCGGGAGGCTAATGCTGCATTCTTTAAATGAGGATCTTTATTCATAGTAGTCCATTGGCCTGACTGCCTCATCATAAGTGATTGATGAGGGATACACAAGAACATTAGTTTGATGTAAGAAAATGGTTAATAGAAAGATGTACTAGTATGTACCAAAAACAGGAAGGCATGTCATATTCAAAGGTATAATGTGTAAGCTAAGCAGATGCAATTTAACCAAATTGGAGGCAATACAAGCTAGACATCTGGTTGGAGTGGTGAGCATGATCATCTAGGACTTGAGAGCCTGGTGAGAGGCGGGCTGCTTTGCCACCATCGTGGCTTTTTAGTTGGCTTCCAGGTGATGCATGTCTGTGCTGGGATTATCACTGGCTTGGCCAGTGCCCTGACTATTTATTTGTCTTCTGGTGCTCACGGGATGGTGGTTCATGTAAACAAATATATTTTCTTATCTTAATAAGACCGACTTCGGCCTTTCTAATACAACCTAGACACCATATGCAACATGCAGCCACATATGGCATCGTGAAGTTAAAGCAAGCACCTGGGATGGTGGTTCATTGCGAGTGAGGTAATCAACTTGAGAGCTACGTTTACCGTCTCCTTCTACTGACACCGCACCTATTATAAGGTTGAAACATGTCTGGCCTATCCGCGTACGACGCTGGAGGGACTTCTCTCTTTTCTTTTTTGCTTCTCTCATAGAAGCAGAGTCTGAAATACCTTGCATAAAAACACAATAGTGAGAGTATGGGTGAAGTGTGTGTAGAACTAGTGCACTGTAAAAGTAGCAGATAGCAGGTGGCTGAAAAATAAATGACAGGGGACATATGATAGCTCTACAACATTGCATGGCAAACAAAATTAGATTCTACTCCGTATGATTTTGTAATATATGAGCACAGGAAATGCAGGTACTCCTCCACCACACCACCACATGTGGTCCTATCAAGTTAACAGTCGACTGAAAATAAATAGGTCAGTCGATTTTTTTATGAACCGTCTGATCTATAAGGAACGGGCAGATGGCATTCGTCTACCTCCCGCCATTCACTGTTGACGATCTTTCTCAGACCGCCAGGGACCACCGGCCCAGACCCCTACCTCTGCCGCCCCACCCCCTCGACCTCACACCATCGCCGTGCTTGGCAGCGCCCCCAGGCCATCCCTTTAATCCTAGCGATAAACACCGAGGTGCTGCTTCCCGATGTAATAGGCGGACTAGCGCCTGTTGCACTGGGGAATGCTTCCGTTAATTGGGAATCAACTGACCAGGAATTGAAATCCAGGGGGCGACGAACCACTAGCTAAGGTGAAATAGTATATGAGGAGAAACCTTGTGCATCGCTAGTTACTAGGAACATCTAGTATCAAGAAGAAGCGGACAACTAGTGTCTTCTGTGGGATGAATACCATGCAAGCAGACACGTAAGATTTGCAAGAATAAGGGAAGAGGAGTGATATGTCTCTGACGTCTTTATAATTTCTGATTGTTCCATGCTATTATATTATCTGTTTTGGATGTTTAATGGGCTTTATGATGAACTTTTATATTATTTTTGGGACTAACCTATTAACCGAAGGCCCAGTGCAAATTGTTGTTTTTTTGCCTATTTCAGTGTTTCACAGAAAAGGAATATTAAACCGAATCCAAACGGAACGAAACCTTCGCGCGGATAGTTTTTGGAACAAACGTGATCCAGGCGACTTGGAGTGGACATCAAGGAAGCAGCGAGGTGATACGTCCATTTTGCATCACGATTTAATATCGATATTTATTGCATTATGGGCTGTTATTTCACATTATGTCATAATACTTATGGCTATTCTCTCTTATTTTACAAGGTTTACATAAGGAGGGAGAATGCCGGCAGCTGAAATTCTGGGCTGGAAAAGGAGCAAATATTAGAGACCTATTCTGCACAACTCCAAAAGTCCTGAAACCCCCCTGGTGGCTCTCCGATGACCATCTTCTGCTATATGAAGTCTTTCATCGAGAAAAAAAATCAGAAGCAACCTTTCGGGACGAAACTCCGCCGCCATGAGGCGGAACCTTGGCGGAACAAATCTAGGGCTCCGGCAGAGCTGTTCTGCCGGGGAAACTTCCCTCCCGGAGGGGGAAATCATCGCCATCGTCATCACCAACGCTCCTCCCATCGAGAGAGGGCAATCTCCATCAACATCTTCATCAGCAGCATCTCATCTCAAAACCCTAGTTCATCTCTTGTATCCAATTCTTTTCTCCAAGTCCGGGATTGGTGCTAGTAGGTTGCTAGTAGTGTTAATTACTCCTTGTAGTTGATGCTAGTTGGTTTAATTGGTGGAAGATCATATGTTCAGATCCTTTATGCATATTATTACCCCTCTGATTATGAACATGAATATGCTTTGTGAGTAGTTACGTTTGTTCCTCTAGTGGTGTTATGTGGACAAGGGAGAAGACTTGTTATTAGTAGTCATGTGAATTTGGTATTCGTTCGATATTTTGATGAGATGCATGTTGTCTAGCCTCTAGTGGTGTTATGTGAACGTCGACTACATAACACTTCACCATTATTTGGGCCTAGAGGAAGGCATTAGGAAGTAATAAGTAGATGATGGGTTTCTAGAGTGACATAAGCTTAAACCCTAGTTTATGCGTTGCTTCGTAAGGGGCTGATTTGGATCCATATGTTTCATGCTATGGTTAGGTTTACCTTAATACTTTTGTTGTAGTTGCGGATGCTTGCAATAGAGGTTAATCATAAGTGGTGTGCTTGTTCAAGTAAGAACAGCACCCAAGCACCGGTCCACCCACATGTCAAATTATCAAAGTACCGAACGCGAATCATATGAACATGATGAAAGCTAGCTTGACGATATTCCCATGTGTCCTCGGGAGCGCTTTTCCTTATATAAGAGTTTGTCCAGGCTTGTCATTTGCTACAAAAAGGATTGGGCCACCTTGCTGCACTTTATTTACTTTTGTTACTTGTTGCTCGTTACAAATTATCTTATCACAAAACTATCTGTTACCACTTATTTCAGTACTTGCAAAGAATACCTTGCTGAAAACCACTTATCATTTCCTTCTGCTCCTCGTTGGGTTTGTCACTCTTACTTATCGAAAGGACTACGATAGATCCCCTATACTTGTGGGTCATCAAGACTCTTTTCTGGCGCCGTTGCCGGGGAGTGAAGCGCCTTTGGTAGGTGGAATTTGGTAAGGAAAAATTTATATAGTGTGCTGAAATTTACTGTCACTTGTTACTATGGAAAGTAATCCTCTGAGGGGCTTGTTCGGGGTATCTTCACCCCGACCAGTAGAGCAAAGAGTTGCTCCTCAACCTACTAAACCTATTGAAAATTAAATTCCTTATGAGTATCCTTCAGGTATGATAGAAAAACTACTAGCTAATCCTTTTACAAGAGATGGAACAAAGCATCCTGATGAACACCTAATATATGTGGATGAAGTTTGTGGATTATTTAAGCTTGCAGGTATACCCGATGATGTTGCTAAGAAGAAGGTATTCCCTTTATCTTTGAAGGGAGAAGCATTGACATGGTATAGGCTATGTGATGATACGAGATCATGGAACTGTAGAAGTCATCAAAAGTATTACCCTATGCATCTTGTTCATCGTGATCGCAATTATATATATAATTTTTGGCCTCGCGAAGGAGAAAGCACCGCCCAAGCTTGGGGGAGGCTTAAATAAATGTTATATTCATGCCCCAATCATGAGCTCCCAAGAGAAACAATTCTTCAAAAAATTTATGCTCGGCTTTGTGAAAATAATCGCACCATGCTCGATACTTCTTGTGCTGGCTCTTTTATGATGAAGACTATTGGATTTAGATGGGATTTATTGGATAGAATTAAACACAACTCTAAAGATTGGGATCTCGACAAAGGTAAGGAGTCAGGTATGACACCTAAGTTTGATTGTGTTAAATCTTTTATGGATACCGATATTTTCCGTAAGTTTAGCACTAAATATGGACTTGATTCTGAGATAGGAGCTTCTTTCCGTGAATCTTTTGCTACTTATGTTGATCTCCCTAAGGAGAAGTGGTTTAAATATCATCCTCCCATAGAAGAAAAAGTAGCTACACCTATTAAAGTTGAAGAAAAGACTGTCACTTATAATGATCCTATTATCCCTACTTGTTATGCTGAGAAACCACCTTTCCCTGTTAAGACAAAGGATCATGCTAAAGCTTCAACTCTGGTTCGTAAAAGCAGTATTAAAACATATACACCTCCTGAGCAAGTTAAAGTTGAACCTAATATTGCTATTGTTAAAGATCTCTTATGTGATAATATAGATGGGCATGTTATTTACTTCTGTAATGAAACTACTAGAATTGCTAAACCCCGTGATACAGATAAACCTAGACCTGTGATAGGCATGCCTGTTATTTCTGTTAAAATAGGAGATCATTGTTATCATGGCTTATGTGATATGGGTTCTAGTGCTAGTGCAATACCTATTGACTTATACAAAGAAATTATGCATGATATTGCACCTGTTGAGTTAGGAGATATTGATGTCACTATTAAACTTGCTAATAGAGATACCATTTCACCAATGGGAATTGTTAGAGATGTTGAAGTCTTGTGTGGGAAAACTAAATATCCTGCTAATTTTCTTGTTCTTGGTTCCCCACAAGATAGCTTTTGTCCCATTATATTTGGTAGACCCTTCTTGAATACGGTTAATGCTACCATAGATTGCACAAGGGATGTTGTTACTGTCGGCTTAGATGATATGACTCATGAGTTTAATTTCTCTAAATTTAGTAAACAACACCGTGAAGAAGAATTGCCTAGTAAGGATGAAATCATTGGTCTTGCTTCTATTGTCGTACCTCCTAGTGATCCTTTAGAACAATATTTGCTAGACCATGAGAATGATATGTTTATGAATGAAAGGGAAATAGATGAAGTATTCTTTAAACAGTAATCTATTCTGAAACACAATTTTCATGTTGAAATCCTATGGGATCCCCCTCCACCTAAGGGTGATCCCGTGTTTGAGCTTAAACTGTTGCCTGATAATCTTAAATATGCTTATCTTGATGAAAAGAAGATATATCCTATTATTATTAGTGCTAACCTTTCAGAGCATGAAGAAGAAAGATTATTGAAAACTCTGAAGAAGCACCGTGCTGCTATTGGATATACTCTTGATGATCTTAAGGGCATTAGTCCCACTCTATGTCAACATAAAATAAATTTGGAAGCAGATGCCAAACCAGTTCGTGATCCTCAACGACGTCTGAATCCTAAAATGAAAGAAGTGGTAAGAAAAGAAATACTAAAGCTTCTGGAGGCAGGTATAATTTATCCCGTTACTGATAGTCAGTGGGTAAGTCCTATTCATTGTGTCCCTAAGAAGGGTGGTATTACTGTTGTTCCTAATGATAAAGATGAATTGATTCCACAAAGAATTATTACAGGTTATAGGATGGTAATTGATTTCCGCAAATTAAATAAGGCTACTATGAAAGATCATTACCCCTTACCTTTTATCGATCAAATGCTAGAAAGATTATGCAAACATACACATTACTGCTTTCTAGATGGCTATTCTGGTTTCTCTCAAATACCTGTGTCGGCTAAAGATCAATCAAAGACTACTTTTACATGCCCTTTTGGTACTTTTGCTTATAGACGTATGCCTTTTGGTTTATGTAATGCACCTGCTACCTTTCAAAGATGCATGATGGCTATATTCTCTGACTTTTGTGAAAATATTTGTGAGGTTTTCATGGACGACTTTTCCGTCTATGGATCTTCTTTTGATGATTGCTTGAGCAATCTTGATCGAGTTTTGCAGAGATGTGAAGAAACTAATCTTGTCTTGAATTGGGAAAAGTGCCACTTTATGGTTAATGAAGGTATTGTCTTGGGTCATAAAGTTTCTGAAAGAAGTATTGAAGTTGATAAAGCCAAGGTTGATGCTATTGAAAGGTATAAGAAGTTTCCTTGGTCACGCCGGATTTTATAGGAGGTTCATTAAGGACTTCTCAAAAATTTCTTGGCCTCTGACTAATTTATTACAAAAAGATATACCATTTGTCTTTGATGATGATTGTGTAGAAGCATTTGAAATACTTAAGAAACCATTAGTCTCTGCACCTATTGTTCAGCCACCTGATTGGAATTTACCCTTTGAAATTATGTGTGATGCTAGCGATTATGTTGTAGGTGTTGTTCTAGGGCAAAGAGTTGATAAGAAATTAAATGTTATCCGTTATGCTAGTAAGACTCTAGACAATGCTCAAAGAAATTATGCTACTAATGAAAAAGAACTTTTAGCAGTTGTATTTGCTTGTCATAAGTTCAGACCTTATATTGTTGATTATAAATTAACTATCCACACTGATCATGCTGCTATTAAATATCTTATGGAGAAGAAAGATGCTAAACCTAGACTTATTAGATGGGTTCTCTTGCTACAAGAATTTGATTTACATATTGTTGATAGAAGAGGAGCTGAGAACCCTGTTGCAGACAACTTATCTAGGTTAGAGAATGTTCTTGATGACCCACTACCTATTGATGATAGCTTTCCTGATGAACAATTAAATGTCATAAGTACTTCTCCTAGTACCCCTTGGTATGCTGATTATGCTAATTTCATAGTTGCTAAATTTATACCACCTAGCTTCACATACCAACAAAAGAAAAAGTTCTTCTATGATTTGAGACATTACTTTTGGGATGACCCACATCTTTATAAAGAAGGAGTAGATGGTGTTATTAGACGTTGTGTACCTGAGCATGAACAGGAACAGATCATACGCAAGTGCCACTTCGAAACTTATGGAGGACACCACGCGGGAGATAGAACTGCACATAAGGTATTGCAATCAGGTTTTTATTGGCCTACTCTCTTCAAGGATGCCCGTAAGTTTGTCCTATCTTGTGATGAATGTCAAAGAATTGGTAATATTAGTAGATGTCAAGAAATGCCTATGAATTGTTCACTTGTTATTGAACCATTTGATGTTTGGGGCTTTGATTATATGGGACCTTTTCCTGCCTCTAATGGATATACACATATTTTAGTTGATGTTTATTACGTCACTAAGTGGGTAGAAGCTATTCCAACTAGTAGTGTTGATCATAACACTTCTATTAAAATGCTTAAAGAAGTTATTTTTCCGAGGTTGGGAGTCCCTAGATATTTAATGACTAATGGTGGTTCACATTTTATTCATGGTGCTTTCCGTAAAATGCTTGCTAAATATGACGTCAATCATAGAATTGCATCTCCGTATCACCCACAGTCTAGTGGTCAAGTAGAATTGAGTAATAGAGAACTCAAATTAATTTTGCAAAAGACTGTCAATAGGTCTAGAAAGAATTGGTCCAAGAAACTTGATGATGCATTATGGGTCTATAGAACTGCATATAAAAATCATATGGGTATGTCTTCGTATAAAATGGTATATGGAAAAGCATGTCACTTAACTCTCGAACTAGAACATAAGGCATCTTGGGCTATTAAAGAGCTCAACTATGATTTCAAACTTGCCGGTGAAAAGAGGTTATTTGATATTACCTCACTTGATGAATGGAGAACCCAAGCTTATGAAAATGCCAAGTTGTTTAAAGAAAAGGTTAAAAGATGGCATGACAAAAGGATACAAAAGCGTGAGTTTAATGTAGGTGATTATGTATTGCTATACAACTCTCGTTTAAGATTTTTTGCAGGAAAACTTCTCTCTAAATGGGAAGGCCCTTATGTTATCGAGGAGGTCTATCGTTCCGGTGCCATAAAAATGAACAACTTCGAAGGCACAAATCCGAAGGTGCTAAACGGTCAGAGAATTAAACATTATATCTCGGGTAAGCCCATAAATATTGAAACCAATATTATTGAAACCGTAACCCCGGAGGAATACATAAGGGACACTTTCCAGAACGTTTCAGACTCCGAAAAGGAATAGGTATGTGGTACGGTAAGTAAACCAATTCCAAAACAGATTTTAAGGCAATATTTTTCTGTTTTGGAATATTTAGAAAAATAGAAAATTAAGTAGCAGTCCGGGAAGACACGAGGGCCCCACGAGGGTGGAGGGTGCGCCCTACCCCCCTGGGCGCGCCCCCTACCTCGTGAGCACCTCGTGTGCCTTCCGGACTCCATTTTCTTGCACGATACATATTTTGGTTGGTAAAAATTCACTATATATTCTCCCGAAGGTTTTGACTCCCGTATCACGCAAATATCCTCTGTTTTTGTTTTGAGCTGTCCCGCTGCAGATTAGATCAACATATCTTCCCAGGATTCGGAAGGAGAAAGCTATGTGGATGATTACTTAGCTAATCCTAAGATCTATGGAGATGTGGGGCACGATGGTTGGACCACGGAGGAAGAAGAGGACTATGAACCCAATGGGAAGGATGAGACGAGCTCAGATGAAGATGAAGCCCCATTACCTCAACCTGGGGATATGCATGTGGAGTTCAAAAAGTCAAATCTCCCCGATAGGGTAAAGAAACCAAAATTCGAGTTTATCCCTTTTCGTCTCTTATAGGAAAATAAGCAGGACTTATGCAAAAAGATATTAACCTTGGAGTGGGAGATTGATGATCTGAGGGATCAAAATGCCGTCCTCAAGCGTAAATTAAGGGAGAAGTCTATGCCATCAACTAAGTCAACAACACCTCCACCTTCCACACCAACAACAAAGAAGGAGACATAATCACATGGGAATGGGCACTCCCCTTGGCAATAGCCAAGCTTGGGGGAGCTGCCCTGGTATCATATCACAATCACAACTCCTATCTTTACCGTTTTCCTTAGTCCAATCCTATTAGTAGTATTTTGATCTAGTAGAAAAAAGTTTATGGCATGATCTAGTTTTGAGTTTTGCCTTATGATCTCTCTATGTAATCGAGTCTGTGAGCTATATAATAAAGATTAGTGTTGATCAAGGGCTTGATTTTCTTGCTATGATCTTGGCTGAATAAAAGAAAAGAGAAAAAGAATAAGAAGAAACAAAAGTTCATATTGATCTTATTGATAGTAATGACTTCACATAGAAAGAGTCTGGCGATTAAAAGTTGTTGGGAGTTGGCAGACATAGCTTTGGTCATCCTTTCAATTAATAGGAAGTAATAAGGAAAGAGAGGTTTCACATATAAATATACTATTATTGACATCTTTTATGATTGGGAGCACTCATCAAAATATGACATGCCAAAGAGTTGATGTTGGACAAGACAACGTAATGGGTTATGTTTTGTTATATCTGAGATATAGTATGTTGTCATGGATCATCCAACATGTTGAGCTTGCCTTTCCCCCTCATGCTAGCCAAATTCTCAACACCAAGTAGAGATACTACTTGTGCTTCCAAATACCTTTAAAACCAGTTTTGCCATGAGAGTCCACCATATCTACCTATGGATTGACTAAGATCCCTCAAGTAAGTTGTCACCAGTGCAAAGCAATAAAAATTGCTCTAAATATGTATGATTAGTGTGGGAGAAATAAGCTTTATACGATCTTGTGATGTGGAAATAATAAAAGCGACGGACTGCATAATAAAGGTTCATATCACAAGGGGCAATATAAAGTGACGTTCTTTCGCATTAAGATTTTGTGCATCCAACCATAAAAGCGCATGGCAACCTATCTGTTATTATTATCTTCTACCTTATGCAAGTGTCATGGTGATCTTCACCTCTCCCTTTTTCATTTTATCCTTTGGCAAGCCCAGCATGTTGGAAAGAACCTGATATATATATATATCTAATTGGATGTAGGGGGGCATGAGTTATTATTGTTGACATTACCCTCGAGGTAAAAGGTTGTGGGGCGAAACTATAAGCCCCTATCTTTCTCTGTCTCCGATTAAAACTCCGTAACCACAAGTATTGCATGAGTGTTAGCAACTATGAAGGACTAGATGATAGTTGAGTATGTGGACTTGCTTTTTAGCTCTGACATAGACTCTTTCCGGTGTTATGGTAAATTTCAATTACTTCAATGACTGAGGTTATAGTTTGTTGGTTCTCAATAAGGTTTCTGATTCATACTTTTGCATTGTGAATAGATCATCACTTGAACATAAGTAATCATATGACAATATCTATATATGTTGCTGTTATGAGAATAATCATGATGCCCTCATGTCCGTATTTTATTTTTATCGACGCCTCTACCTCTAAACATGGGGACATATTTATTGTTATCGGCTTTCGCTTGAGGACAAGCGAGGTCTAAGCTTGGGGGAGTTGATACGTCCATTTTGCATCATGCTTTTATATCGATATTTATCGCATTATGGGCTGTTATTTCACATTATGTCATAATACTTATGGCTATTCTCTCTTATTTTATAAGGTTTACATAAGGAGGGAGAATGCCGGTAGCTGGAATTCTGGGCTGGAAAAGGAGCAAATATTATAGACCTATTCTGCACAACTCCAAAAGTCCTGAAACTCCACTGAATACCTTATAATAAATAATGAAAAATCCTCGCCAAAGATGAAGACCAGGGGGCCCACACCTTGTCCACGAGGGTGGGGGCGCCCCCCCCCCCTAGGGCACACGAGCAAAACCAAGTGGTACGGTTAAGGTCATCCACAATGTGTAGCCAAATGTAAAAAATAGCTTTTGTCATCGATTGGAACCATTATGGAAGGTGCTGCCAAAGCCAAAAAGATGGAACCGAAGCTCCCTGATTGATTGATTGATTGATTGAAGGAATGGAAAAATGCAACGTCTCTCCTCTTTCTCCCGTGCTTGGACCCATGTATAGTATAGAGCACAGAGTCTACTCCCCTGTCCCTTCTATCACAAATCACAATGCAGTGAGGCATAAAATCACAAAGCACGGACAAAGCAATCATCATTTCACTCTTTGCTGACTCCGCTTCTCCATCGTCTTCTTCGAGAAACCACCTCACCACACTAAGCTGGATGAACGACGCTATTGTGTACCTGTAGTACTAGTACATTTACACGTCCTTTGGTTCAACGGACTTCCTGGATGCAAATAAGGTGGTTGTCTCGGCTTGCAGGCGGCATTTGCAAATGACTTACCATGGTCTCCCTTAATGGTGTTCTCTGCGGAACGCACTTCACCAAACCACAACGTTCCAGATATCATCGACGTCACCGCAATGTCAAAGGAAGTCAAATAGTTACTACCTCCAGTTTTTGTACACAAGGCCAGTATATCAAAATTACAATTTGCAAAAGGCCACTAACACTAATGGAGGCAAAATTGATGGGGTTTGCCTCATACTAGCAACCAAGGACATTAATATACCCTTGCATGCATGTTGGGGTGGATCCGTACAGCCCGTGCGGTGGTCTCTTCAGGAAGAAGAAGAGGGTGAGGAAGAAGGGTTAGGAGACGTAGGATATTCATCCAACCGCCTGAAATGGTAGACGGACCCAAATGATGAAAGTCAGGTGACTAGCATAACAATATATGTTTTTACACAGCAAAAGATCCCTAAAAACAACATAAAGAAAAGCTATCACTGCTCGCGGAACGAGATGGCCTCATCGTCTTTGGGTGCCGGCGCGAACCAACCGTAGCTGCCGATGTGTGTCTCCGCAATGTGGTTGTCCTCGGCCTCCAGCTACTCGTTCGCGCGGAGCATGCAGGTGCTCTGCATGGACGAAAGCACCGCCCGGTTCAAGTCGAGGACGTCCGGTTCCGCCTGCAGGAGGGCCTCGATGGCAGCGGCATCCGCGCGCTCCGCGTCTAGTTGAGCCTCCGCTGCCTGGTTCAAGTCGAGGGCGTCCGGTTCCGCCTGCAGGAGGTCCTCGATGGCAGCAGCATCCGCGTGCTCTACGTCGAGTTGAGCATCCGCCGCCCGGTTTAAGTCCAGGACGTCTGATTCCGCCCGCAGGAGGGCCTCGATGGCAGCGGCATCCGCGCGCTCCGCGTCGAGTTGAGCCTCCGTCGCCCAGTTCACATCCACGACATCCGCTTCCGCCTGCAGGAGAGCCTCGATGGCAGCGGCATGCGCGTGCTCCGCGTCGAGTTGAGCCTCTGCCTCCCGGTCCTCCTTTAGTATCGCCAGGCTGATACACTGGTCCGCCTGCACCATGGGGGACCCGGACGCCGGCATGAAGTCGACGTCCATCGTCTCATACCCATCGGGGGCCTTCTGTAGCTTGGCTCCAAAGAACTCGGGGATTTGCCCGCCGCAAAGAGAGCTTGGGAACGGAGCTCTGTGGCGCCGACCGCCGCCGCAATTTTTGCGCGGCCCTCCGGTGTCAGCATCTTGTAGTACGTGATCTTGCGGCGCACCATGGCTTTCCGGCAAACTAGGGGACGCTTGATGCGGGCTAGGGGATCGAAAGGTGGGGGAATGGGCTAGAGAAGAGGTGTGGTTTTGGGGCAGTGGCTGGCGTAGGCCGAGCAGCAAAGGTTCTGGTCTGAATAGTGGTTCCGGCCGAGTAGCAAAGGTCAAACAGTTTTGACTGTACATCGCTCTTGTCGTGTTCGCGTTGCACCCCAGCACGCAGGACCCTCCACGTCATTCACAGAATGGAACGTGCTTCATCTTGCGTTTTCGCTCGCTTGTGGCACCATAGTTGAGAGCAAACCGACGCCCCCCCTCCCCCGCCCGCATCATTTATACTACCACTCCCTCCGTTTTATGCGGAGTAAAGTAAAACAAAGGGAGTATACTACGGATGAGGATCCCCTGACGTGACCGAAGCCATTGAGTAACTGACATGTGGGGCCTAGCAAGCATGTGGTCCGCCAGTAAGTGACTGAAAGGGAGGGTAAGTCAGGGATACCTACGTCAGAGGATCCACTTCCACTACTACAACCTCCTTCCATCTACAGGGCCTAATGCGTTTTTTGAGGCTAACTTTGACAAAATGTTAGAGTAATAATATATGACATGCAAGTTACACAAAGCATATGGTCAAATTCGTATGTGAAAGGAGCTTCCAATGATATAATTTTTCACATTATACATCTCATGTACTATTAATCTTGTCAATAGTCAAAGGCGGTTTTGAAAACGCATTAGAGCATGGTTAATAATATAGCCAGCCGATCGCTATAAGGAACTGCCATGTCATCTATAGCCATCATCTATATGCACTCATACAATAGTGTGGGCTATAAGGTTGGCTATTTCCCGCAAAAAATAACATAAAAGGTTGGCTATTGTATTAGTACTCTTTCCCATCTCATCTCTATCTCTTTCTTCATATTTGTTGTATTTACCTAGGAATGCGTATATATCTAGGCTCTTGCATGAGAGCTCACTCCCCTTACTTTCTCACATCTCTCTCCTTCACAAAGGCAAAAGTGCCATGTAAATTGGCTCTTAGTAGTAGAATGGCTATTAGGTTGGCTCTAAGCAGTTAATATTTGCATGAGCATGGTATATGATTGGAAGAGAGTTGCATGCATACTATTTTTATTGATATATGAGCAAGGTATATGATTGGAAGAGCCCGCTTCACTCTCTCTCCTCTCTTCTCACTCCTCCAAGTAGGATTTTAATGACATGAAAAGTCTTATAGCCTGCTGACTAAGCCTCATTAGATTTTCTCTTAGGCCCTATATAAATGGAATGACACTACTAGGGAAAACCTTATACATAGAAACTTACCAGTAGCGCGGGAGAAAAAGAAGCGCGAGTACAATTTAGCACTAGCGCATGTTATCCAAACGCGCTGCAGCTAAGATCATAGCAGTAGCGCGTCCAACTGTAGAGGCGCTACTACTACAATTCCCCTTACTATTCTCGCTTGGCTACCTATAGTAGTAGCGTGCCTAAGGAAAGCACGCTGCTGCTAAGATTGTGGTAGCACTGTGTTTCGCGCAGGAAGCGCTACTGCTAAGGAAAGGAAAATAAAATGAAAAACATGTAGAAAAGTAAATGAAAATGAAAGAAATAGAAAAAGGGGAAGGAAAAAAGAAAATGTGAATGAAAATAAATGAAAAATAAAAATAAAGGAGAAATGCGTAGCAGCAGCGGGCTTTACGGACAGGCCCTATAGCTAATGTAGCAGTAACGCTTTCCGTGGAACGCACTGCTGCTACTTTTCACTTAACCAACCGTTCTTCTTCCCCACGCCCACTTCCCCCAAATCCAACACGCGTGCGTCTGCTGTCGCCACCGTCATCGCCCGGTCACCGCGTGCTCTCCCATAGCCCTCTGCACGCTGTCGACGCCGCCCCCAACACCGACCTCGACACCCCCTACATCGCCGCTCTCCGCCGTGCACCCGCCGCCCCGACCCCGACCCCGTCCCTGACCTTGACGCCGCGTGCCCCTCTCCCTAACTCCGCCGATGCCCGAGGTGAGCACGCCCTCCTCCTCCTCCTCCCCTACCTCTGCCTAGCTAGGGTTCTTAGGGTTAAATTTCAGTGTTCATCTAATTATTTAGGGTTCATCAAATTAGATGCTAATTATGACAGTAGTTGTTAAATAAAATTAGTTTTAGAGTTCATCAAATTAGTTAGGGTTAAATTTTAGAGTTCGTCAAATTAGTTAGTGTTAAATTTTAGAGTTCATCAAATTAGTTAGGGTTCATTAAATTTTAGAGTTCATAAAATTAGTTAGGGTTAAATTTTAGACTTCATCTAACTAGTTTTTTTTACTATTTTTAGTAAGTGTTTAATAGAATTAGTAAGAAAATTAATATAACTAGTTGAACTTGTTTATTTATAGTAAGTGCTTAATTGAACTAGTTGAGTTAATACAACTATTTTATTTTTAGTACGAAAATTAATAGAACTAGTTTACTTTTTTAGTTAAAGCAATTATTCCCGCATCGACATCGACGATGCCTATCACGCATCCTCATCATCAAGTCGGCGGAGGACACCTGCATCACCAGATGGCCCATGTCCGGGACTGGGCTCCACCGGGGTGGTACTGGAAGGCGCTACATACCGAGGGGCGCAGGTTGGTGAGGAGTCAGCCCGTCGTTGACCCGAACCTTCTTTGGTGGCGGTCGCGTGGGCCAGTGATGGTCCAGAGGCTCAAGGACCCCGCGGAGGTGGTGCGTCACCGTGTCAGTGAGGAGGACGTGCACGTCTGTCACTACTTGTTTGCGTTGGAGCACAGGTTATCCAATACCTGGCAGGTTCTCCAAGGATCTCACTGGAGCTATGATCCTGTGATGGTTCCTTCTCTGTGGGTGTCCACCGCCCGCGCCGATACCCGTCGTGCGCTAGGGTTTTAGTTGTATTAGTGATGTTATATGTATGATACTATTTGGGATGTATTAGTGATAATATTCGACGATGTATGGACGCATGAGATGATTTACTTTTGCATATTGAATGCATGCTAATTTGAATACTTATTTATTTTACGATTTGGTTTTGCTTATTGAATGCTCATGTCAATATGAGTCCTATAAGATATTTTGAAATGTATATCTTGTGTTGCTCAAATTGTTGGGGAACGTAGTAATTTCAAAAAAATTCCTACGCACACGCAAGATCATGGTGATGCATAGCAACGAGAGGGGAGAGTGTGATCTACGTACCCTTGTAGATCAACAACGGAAGCGTTTGGTTGATGTAGTCGTACGTCTCCATGGCCCGACCGATCAAGCACCGAAACTACGGCACCTCCGAGTTCTAGCACACGTTCAGCTCGATGAAAATCCCCGGGCTCCGATCCAGCAAAGCGTCGGGGAGGAGTTCCGTCAGCACGACGGCGTGGTGACGATCTTGATGTTCTACCGTCGTAGGGCTTCGCCTAAGAACCACTACAATATGACCGAGGTGGAATATGGTGGAGGGGGGCACCGCACACGGCTAAGGAACGATCACGAAGATCAACTTGTGTGTCTAGGGTGCCCCCCTACCCCCGTATATAAAGGAGCAAGGGGAGGAGGCCGGCCGGCCCCTATAGGCGCGCCAGGAGGAGTCCTCCTCCTAGTAGGAGTAGGACTCCTACTAGGAGGGGGAAAGAAGTGGGGAGGGAGAGGGAAAGGGGGGCGCCGCCCCCCCTCTCCTAGTCCAATTCGGACCAGGGGGGAGGAGGCGCGCGGCCCACCTCTGGCAGCCCCTCTCTCTCTCTCCACTAAGGCCCATATGGCCCATTACTTCTCCCGGGGGGGTTCCGGTAACCCTCCGGCTCTCCGGTTTTCTCCAAAATCACCCGGAACACTTCCAGTGTACGAATATAGCCGTCCAATATATCAATCTTTATGTCTCGACCATTTCGAGACTCCTCGTCATGTCCGTGATCACATCCGGGACTCTGAACTAACTTCGGTACATCAAAACTCATAAACTCATAATATAACTGTCATCGAAACCTTAAGCGTGCGGACCCTACGGGTTCGAGAACAATGTAGACATGACCGAGACACGTCTCTGGTCAATAACCAATAGCGGAACCTGGATGCTCATATTGGCTCCTACATATTCTACGAAGATCTTTATCAGTCAGACCGCATAACAACATACGTTGTTCCCTTTGTCATCGGTATGTTACTTGCCCGAGATTCGGTCGTCGGTATCTTAATACCTAGTTCAATCTCGTTACCGGCAAGTCTCTTTACTCGTTCCGTAATACATCATCTCACAACTAACTCATTAGTTGCAATCCTTGCAAGGCTTATGTGATGTGCATTACCGAGAGGGCCCAGAGATACCTCTCCGACAATCGGAGTGACAAATCCTAATCTCGAAATGCGCCAACCCAACATGTACCTTTGGAGACACCTGTAGAGCTCCTTTATAATCACCCAGTTACGTTGTGACGTTTGGTAGCACACAAAGTGTTCCTCCGGCAAACGGGAGTTGCATAATCTCATAGTCATAGGAACATGTATAAGTCATGAAGAAAGCAATAGCAACATACTAAACGATCGGGTGCTAAGCTAATGGAATGGGTCATGTCAATCAGATCATTTACCTAATGATGTGATCTCGTTAATCAAATAACAACTCCTTGTTCATGGTTAGGAAACATAACCATCTTTGATTAACGAGCTAGTCAAGTAGAGGCATACTAGTGACACTCTGTTTGTCTATGTATTCACACATGTATTATGTTTCCGGTTAATACAATTCTAGCATGAATAATAAACATTTATCATGATATAAGGAAATAAATAATAACTTTATTATTGCCTCTAGGGCATATTTCCTTCACAAATAGGATATGTGCTTGCCCAAGTGGCCAAGCATGTTTGTAGGTTACACCTCCGAGTGTCCTATGTTTTGCCGTAGTGTTGATTCATTTCCGTTTCAACAAATTTTAGGCGTTTGATGTGTCTTATTTTAGCAAAGGTCATGTCGGATTTTTCCGTGAATTTTGGCATGACTTATGCTAGAATATGTAGGAAATATCGAGTGCCCCGGATTTGTGTGTTGAGTATCCTGGTAGTTGCCTTCGATTGATTTTCAATTAGTGTTTCAACTATGAACATAGGAAATGTCTGACGACAAAAAGGAATTCAGTATTTGCGAAAACTGCAAAGACGAGCGCGACCTGTGCGATAGAATCTTCCTAGATGATGATAGGCGCTTCAACATCAAGCTGGACGAGAACTTCGAAGTGGATACAGTAAGTCACAACGACAAGTCTTTTTTCATAATTAAGCATGACATCTGCTTCAACTTATAATTTAAGTTTTTGTCTTGGATAAGATAGGTTTCAGTCCTATGAAAACTACTATGGAGGTAAAGAGAGTTTACTTGAAGACCGAGTATGGTTATACTTTCCATGCAAAATTATACAACGCAGACACCTACACCTAGTTTAAATGCAAAACTTGGCAAGCACTATGCAAGGCTTATGCATTTGAGCCTGATATGGTTATGACCTTTGATATTCGTCCCTAAGATGATATTGAAGGTAATATCGACATCTGGGTCGATGTGCAGACGCCTCCAGTTATACCATTATGTGAGTTTCTCAACCATATTTATGTCTTCCATATTGTTTATTCAAAAATAGTTGACAACTAATTTCTATTGACAGCTTATTTCCATTCAAGCAAACATGTCCGGCGCTTGGTAGACATCATCGTCCACTGTCCCGGGGCTGAACTAAACTGCAAGGAGATAGGTCATTATGTTTCATGGCTTGAGGATCTTCATACTGTCAAGACAAATTTTTTTCCTGGACTTAAAAATCTTAGTACTCAAAACGTGCGACCAATAGTGTTCCTACTGAACTATGGTAACATCTATTTAGGGAAGATGGTAGGATTTTTACTATTTGTCCTTAGTGCATATTTTGCATACATTATTTTTTAAGCTAAATTTCATTGCTAAGTATGTTACTATACGATGTTCTTCAACAGGGACTCCCGATGAATGTTGTGCCTCATTGGATCGAGACTAAAGGTCCCATGAGAATTGTTAGCTTACGGCCAAGATATCCTACAATGCACTTTAGTGCATTCAGGATTTCTAATAGCAAGGAATGCTTAATAGTGAAAGACTGGAGAAAAATTGTGAACGATCGCAGAAAAGTACTAGGGGGCAACAATCAGAAGCGCTGCCCACGATTAGGAGACAGGTTCATCTACATGCTCCAACTTGATGAAGCAGGAGTGCTACACATGTTTTATGTTATTTTACCTGAGAGAGAGCAGTAGGAGTGATTAGCTAGCTAGAAATGAGTTATGATTATTAAATAGCTCATGTTGTTGGTAATGACTATGATGATTATTATTAGCTAGTGTTGGTGGTGATTAGATAGATACCACAGCTAGTGTTGGTGGTGATTAGCTAGCTAGAATGAGTTTGAAGATGATGATGTGTGCACTATGACTATGATGATTAAATATCTACTGTTTGTGGTAATGACTATGATGATGCTTAAATAGCTTGTGATGGCGGATTAGATTCAAGTGGAGGCAACATGTGGTGCACATCGAAAGTACTACTAGTCCAAACTAGATCAAGTTTGGATTAGTAGTATACTATTGACATGCACCACATGTTCCCTCCACATGAACCTAATCCACCTTCATTTGACACACTGTTATGGACATATTGATATAACAACCTCATAATTGGTATTGTACCAAAATTTGTATAACGGCGTATAAATACACTAAAAAATAAAAAAATGAGAAAAAGAATACTAGTAGCGATGGAGAGTAAACACGTTACTACTAGCTATATTAGTAGTAGCGCTGAAATGATGCTGCTATATGTCTTAGGAGCAGCGCGTGTAGCACGCGCTACTGCTAAGGAATAGCTGTAGCACCTTATCAGTAGCGCGTCCTCCCGCGCTACTGATAAGAAAAATACCTGCACTACTGCTAGGGTTTTCCCTAGTAGTGGGAGGGAGTACTATGAGCACTGCATACTCTACTACAGATGTTGTGAATACTCCACTAGTGCTATTGGACAGGGAGCTTAAAAAAGTTACTATTGGACTGGCTATACATGGGGAAATCCTAGTAGGAAGAGCATGCGCGAGAACAAGCACATTCACGTGGTTGAAAAAAAATTGGAAACCATCTCTGTTTGAATACAATTCTAGGAGTACGTACAAATCTAACAATATTGATTGGGCGTTATTGAATGTTGATACTTTTTTCTGTAAGTTTGATCAAAGTAGAGATACTTCGACTACACATAAAACTTATATGTAAACTACTCCCCCTGTTCCTAAATATAAGTCTTTTTAGATATTGCAATAAGAGACTACATACAGAGCAAAATGAGTGAACCTACACTCTAAACTATGTCTATATACATCTGTATGTAGTCCATAGTGAAATCTCTAGAAAGACTTATATTCAGGAATAGAGGGAGTAGAAAGGATCGGAGGGATTATATTGTATTTTCAAAAGAGAAACGAACATTGAATACCCTTTATATATGATTTGCGGATGCTATGATCACGAGTTCAAAATTTTGAATCCGCCTTAGGTATCACACATTCACCCACTCATTTTCTCTCGATTTCATCTCGGGGTCCGGAGATCGATTGAAAGAGGACTAGGGTGGGTATAATACGTTCGGTTTACTTATGAACATACAATATACTCCCTCCGATCCCCACATACCCCCCCCCCCCGCCCACCCCGCGAGTCATTTCTATCATAGAAATATACCAAACCTTTATCTCCTTGCACGACACGCAATTGATCTCTCAACATCAATCGATCTCGTCAAGATGTGTCGGGGCATGAACCAAATGGGATGTCAAAACTAAGATGGGAAGTGACACGTAGTGGAGGCAAAGTGAAACTTTAAACGAACCGTTTTTTGTATGCATGTCGGACAAATTACAACATTGGAAATACAAGCATGGTCTAGGCCCACATGCGAATGATACTCGGTGTAATTTTCAAATGATGCATGCGGGAGGATGGACTCGACCGGAGGGCGGCATGACCGATGGAGAAGAGGGTTGGAGAGGAATAAGAAAGAAGCAGCGCCGCATGATTATACTTGAACATCTTAAATAAACAATAAGTTGTCTCGTTTTCCCTTCTGTCTTGGTCACGGAGTAAGATAACCCCTCTGTTTTTATTTACTCTGCATATTAGGTTTGCCTGAAGTCAAACTTCATAAAATTTGACCAGGTTTATAGAAAACTAGCAAGATGCCTGTGCGTTGCATCGAACATCAAGATCTTGTGGGAGAAAAGGATGAACAAGGGAAGGCCTTATCTGCGAATGTGAAGAGGAGTGCGGGTAAATTGTCATAGTTTCCTTCCTATCCGTTAGATATAGATTGGACGGCCTATATTGCAGGATGGCAGGCACACCATAATCACCAACTCTTCTTTTGAAGCTCGAGGTCGCTGCCCTCACTCAAGTCGCCGCTCGCGATGCAATAGCGGCGTAGCCGGACGCGGATGCGACCGCACAAGCGGTGGCTACGATGGCGGCCGACGACGGGAGCACCTTCAGCCACACGTCCTACATGCCGCCATCCAATGTCCGGCACCGCCGAGGTCGGGGACTCCTCCGAGGATGAGTAGGGCATGGGAGGTGGCAGGGCATGGTGTGCCAACTGGCCGGTCCGTCTCCCGTGTTCTACTCTTCCTCGCCGGAGACCGCACCTTCGTCTTGAACCCCGTCCCCGTACATGGAGCTCGCAGATGGAGGACGTCGGTCGCCACCATAGAATAGGTTTATGGTCGGGTTTCTTTTATTTTTCTGTCCTATAAAAGTTTGAAATGTAATGAAAATCTGTTGTGTTTGCATTATTCTCGGCCAATGTATATGAACTTTCACAACAATATAGTATATTGTAGGAGTACTAGCAAGATGCCCGTGCGTTGCACGGAACATCAAGATCTTGTGGTAGAAAAGGATGAACGAGGGAAGGCCTTATCTGCAAATGTGGAGAGGAGTGTGGGTAAATTGTCATAGTTTCCTTCCTATCCGTTAGATATAGATCGGACAGCCTATATTGCAGGATGCCAGGCACACCATCATCACCAGCTCTGCTTTTTATTTTTATAATATTGAACCGAGACAAAGCTAACATGCGAAGTAAATAAACACATAGGGTCTACATACACAATTTATCTTAGGCACTCCAATAGTACGTCTACTACACATTCATGCATTTCACATCTTTCTACATCTACGGCAACCTACAAAAGGGTTAACGTAAATTGCCTCTCTCTCCTCCCTGAATTTCATGGTGGTGGGCCCCCCCCCCCCCCCCCCCCCTACAAGCAACAGCTCACACGTTTCACATTACATTAATTACGTACTGGGATTACACAGGTGTAGCATTACTTCTCCAAAAAGACAACTAAGCCAACCGACCAGCATATCGCGCGGGAAAAGACCCAGCCGCGCCATTTTAGTCGGGATTACCAGATTACTAGTAGTAGTATCGATGAGTCACGCGAAGCACCAACTTTTTTTTTGAGGGGGCGAAGCACCTAGTTTAAAAGGAAAAGGGGGGGTACACTCACAGCACCCCTATCGCAGTAGCATTGCACCCCACACACGTACAGTCCTGCACACGGCTCACGCAAACGGAACCGCTTCGGCTTGCCTCCTCACTGACATGTGGGACTGTACTTGGAGAAACCGACCATGCACCAAACTCCCCCCACCCACCACGTGAAAATCCCCCCCCCAAATTCCCCTCAAATCCCAAATTCAACCGCCCTTCGGCCAACTAGCCAATAATATTCACCAAACCCCCTCCCCCCGCCCCCTCCACTCCATTCGCTCCACCGAAGCCACCCTCCCCGCCGCGCCGATATGTCAGCAACTCAGTTCGTCGAGGGGACACACAGCGATCCTCTCGCTCCCACAATACGCTCTCGTAGATTGTCGTCCTCGAGCCGCGCCGCCACCGCTGGCGACGTTCTTGTGGAGGTGCACGACGGTCAGTGCCGCCACCACTGGCGACGTTCGTGTGGAGACGCACGGCGGTCAGCTTCTCCCATGGTATGCGCATTCTAGACTGAGGCTCCGTGCATGTCGGTGTAGCGCTGAATGTTAGCTGATAGACGTTGTTAATCTCACTATTTGCCAAAGTAGTTTATAGTCAATATGCTCTGCTTAAGAAGCTTCCTTGCCATGTTCTGCACTCAATCTGCTTAGCTGAGATGGCATGCCAAGCCCGATTAGTTGCTAAAATATCCTGCCATATATTTATTGTGACGTAGATTGCCATGGTCTAGTAGCCAATCTGTTAGGTGAAATAGCTCTACACCGTTTTATACTTGATCTTTGTTTGATAGCTGTGTGCTCGGCCTCATTGACTGCTGAAATAGCCTGCCATAATTTAGCACTCAAATATGTTTGCTGAATCAGCTTTAAATATATTTCGTTACTTAGATCTGCTCGTCCAAATATCTTGCCATAGATTTAGACATCGACCTAGGTATTTTTTTCTGGACTTCGTAAAAAAGCATATATGTTTTTCCTGTAATATCTAGTAGAAGAACTAATTTGAATGTCTAACAGATGGACATGACTTGGATAACTTCTGCTCGAAGATTCTCCGCTGCGTATGTCGAGGGGATTGAAAACTTCAGGAACTTTATCAGAGCTGAGTACGGTGGTCCGAAATCAGATGTGCTCTGCCCGTGTAGCAGTTGTATAAATTCAGTTACAAGACCCCAGTCAACTATGCAAAATCATCTACACTTGTATAGGATGTCGGTCACATATACTAGGTGGGTTCATCATGGTGAAGCTGTGAATGTCAATGTCACTGACTACGTGGAAGCAGCAGATCACCATCTTGATCTGTCTGATGCTTAGGTGGAAGAGGAGGGGGAGGTGGTGGTTGTGGAGCCAATGAGTTTGACCAACATTGAAACAATGCTACAAAATGCTCGTGCATTTCGTGAACTTTCACCTACAGAAGAAAAATGGTGGGCCCACATGTTGGAACAATGCAACGTGGCTGTCACCCCAGGAAATAAGCTGTCCGTATTCTCAGGTATGGTCACCTTTCTTCAGGTGAAGACATCTGAGCGGATGACTAACAAATCATTCGATGTGATGTTGGCTTCTTTCCACAAAGCTTTCCCAGATGTGTCTGAGCTGCCACACACCTACAGTAAAATGAATAATTTCCTTCGTGTAGTTGGAATTGGATATGATATGATCCATGTTTGTAAGAATAATTGTGTTCTGTTCTGAAAGGATTATGCCAACTTAAGTGAATGCCCTAAATGCAAATCATCAAGATGGAAAGATGGCGATGCTATGAAGAGGATTCCTCATAATGTTCTGAGACATTTTCCAATTACACCAAGATTGCAGAGGTTGTTTCATGATGTCGAAACAAGAGAGGATGTAGTGTGGCACTCTAGGAACTAGGAGTACAGAGATTAGAATGTAATGAACCATCCATCACATGGTAGTTAGTGGAAAAGCTTCAATCAGAAACACAAAAAGTTTGTTGCTGACCTGAGAAACATTAGACTTGGCTTAGCTTTAGATGGATTTAACCCATTTGGCCACCAGAGCGCCACATATAGCATGTGGCCAGTGCTTGTTATCCCTTACAACATGCCTCCAAATGTTTGCACCAAAGAATCAAACTACATGATGGCCTTGCTCATCCCAGGTTCAAAAAGTCCTGGAAAGGATTTTGATTTATTCATGGAGCCTCTTGTGGAGGAACTTCAATAGCTATGGAGGGGTGTTCTCACTCAAGACCTATATAGCAGCCCACCAGCAGATTTCTTTCTACGTCCTATTATAATTTGGTGCATCCATGATTATCCGGCTTTGGGTACTATGTCAGGGCGAACGACACATGGTTACAATGCATGTGTTCATTGTGATAGGAATCCGCTGTCATACGCAATACTTAGCAAGATCTGTTACATTGGACACCGTTGTTTCCTTGCCAAGGACAAGTCGCGTCCTACAAAATACCGAAGACATGTGTTCAAAGCAAAGCATGAAAACCGCGATGTTCCAAAGAGGCTCACCGCCGACGAGTTGCAACTGGAATTAGAGAAGGTCGGGCATATTACACCAGGAAACCATCCAGGTAATGGTAGCGGGAAAAGGAAGCGTGGTAGGGCAGAAGAGAGATTATTGTTTACCCGCAGATCCACCTTGTGGGACTTGGAGTATTGGAAAGATTTGGATCTGCGGCACGATCTTGATGTGATGCACATCGAGAAAAATATATGTGACAACATTATCGGCACACTTCTTAATATTGAAGGCAAGACGAAAGATACCTTAAAATCTAGGATTGATTTGACACACCTGCATATCCGAAAGGATTTGCAGGTGGAAGATGAAAGTAAACCACGGGATATGGCACCAGTTGTGTACGTCTTGGACAAGGTAAAAAGAAAATAATTTTGCGAGGTCCTGTCATGTGTGAGATTCCCGCATGGATTTGCTTCCAACCCTGAAAGGAGAGTCAGTGAAGATGGAAACAAGGTACAAGGGTTGAAAACTCACGACTGCCACATCCTACTTCAAAGCATTTTACCTGTTATCCTTAGAGGATTGGGCCACCCTGACTTATACAGAGCAGTTGCAGAGTTGGGACAATTCTTCAGGGAACTCTGTAGTAGAAATATGAGGGTAGATGCTTTGGAGCGTCTTAGAGACAAGATACCAACTATCCTATGCGACCTTGAGAAGATATATCCTCCAGCCTTCTTTGATGTGATGGTGCATTTGCCTATTCATCTACCTGATGAGGCACTACTTAGAGGTCCAGTACAGTATGGCTGGATGTAACCTATTGAAAGGCGGCTAGGCACTTTCAAGGGCTATGTTAGGAACAGAGCTAGACCCGAGGGTTCCATTGCAGAGGCCTACATTCCTACAGAAGCGTTGACATTCTGCTCAAAATACATTGAAACAGCTGATCATCTTAGCAAACAGGTGGGTGAAGACAATCTCGGGCTCAATGTTTTCAATTATTATGTTCGAGTTGCAGGGAAGAGTCGACAAGAGGACAAACCTAAAGATTTGGACAAAATGGTTTGGTATGTGTTGAATAACTGTCCTGAGATACTAACTTATATCAAGTAAGTGCTAAGTACTGCAGCTTATACATCATAATCTACTAAGCTTGCAGCACATTCTTATATATTTAGATGTTTGACGCCATCACTATGTTGTGCAACATCTACAAAAAGGAGTTACTGCCAAAAATCCAAGAAACATTGACAAACTGGTTATGGAAGGATTTGCGAAATGGTTCAACAGCCATGTAAGCTTTTGAATTGCATTGTCAGTTTTTTTAGTATATTGAGTACATAAGATGATCATCTTGTCCATTTTCTAACCATAGGTTAAGAAGATGCGGGAGAATGGGCAGGCAGTTGATGATGCCCTTTATGCACTAGCAATGGGTCATGATACTCGGGTAAGACATTATGAATCTTGCGTTGTTGGAGATGTGCGCTACAACACCCTTGCACGCGATGAAGGAAGGAAGACACAAAACAGTGCCATCATGAGCATCGATATGTATGATAGAGAGACAACTGAAATGTATGCTAACATAACAGACATTGTTCAGTTGCTGTATATCTCCAGTTTCGAGGATCATCGGTGTGTGGTTCTGTTGTGCTGTCGTTGGTATAACCTATTTTCCAGGATCGCAAAACCCAGAGCTGATGATTATTTCAAATCCATCAATGTCAAGGCAGCGTACCAGACCAACGAGCCTTTTATTTTGGCAAATCAAAGCAACACAGATATTTTTCTTGGAAGACTCATTTGCATGTCGTGCTGTGGACATACAAGAGTTGATCAAGAAGAAGCCAACGTTCGAGGACATTGAGGATGAAGAAGAAGATGACACTCTAGGAATTACAATTCAGACTGATACACATGGCGAAGATGTTGACGCTGCTGCTGCAGATGATGATTAGATTGCTTTTGTGTATTTGCCTGTTAGAAGACGTTTTTTATCTACTATGTGAAATTGTGTTTGCTATGACAAATTAAACCTGATGAACGTGTTGTTTAGTATTTTACTGTGAGAACATCACTTGTTATGTATGTTCCTTTGTGTTTGGTGATTGTATGATGACTAAAACATGATGACATTGTTATTTAGTTGTACTCATATTTGGTTGTGAAACTTGAATTTGATGACATAGTTTGTTGTTGGACTGCAATTTGCTCGACGTATTCGAATGGGAACAAAGCTGACCAGACAGGGCCTCTGCTAATTTATTTATTTATTACCAAAAGGGCCTATGCTATTTATTTATTTATGAGCAAAAGGGGATACCCCCGATTTCTGTTAATAGAAATCATTAGATGTTCACAACACTACGCCCAGCCTACTACACAGGTTTCATTCATTACTAGTTTCAGCAAAGTGCTCCTGTCATAGACACTGAATACATCACGAGTGCTACATACACTGCAAATAAAGAGACAATCATCCTACATAGCACATCGATTTTGCCCATTATCTTCACAAGATCTTTCATCTCCTCATTGCTGCCAAGGCCGTTCAGCAGGTATTGCTTGGCCATGATCAGAGGAACTGCATCTTTAACCTTCTGCTATGCATCTTCCTCTTCTGTTGTTACTTCAGTTACTTGTCCAACACCCCAACCTGCTGGTATTGGGATTCCTCGGCTAACCAAATAATCAGCGTAGTTGTGTTCCCCCACATTAGCAACTTCCCAGAAATACAAATCACACGAATCTTCCCTTTTCTGCATGAATCAAATTGGAAGATCATCAACCAAACTATTAAAACAATTAGCAACTAAAAGTAGAAGAACAACACTTAAACATATTATTACCCCATGATTCGGGCATTTCTAGAAGACTCAGCCAGGGTTGAGGATTGTGGTTCAGACGCGACGGATGACTCTGCGTGATTTGCAGTAGTGGCACCACACCAATGGCAGCGGGTTGCGATGAGCAACCGGTTGCGATGCGTGTGCCGATGAGGGTGTGATGAGACCCACAGGCAATGGTACGGGTGGCGACTTGGCGCATATCTGGTTGTTGCCTGCTGAAGAGCAGGTGGACGAGCAGCCAGCAGACATGGGTGCTGCGGCCAGAGCTTCTGATACTAGACAGAGTAAGTAGAGAAGTAAAGGAAATATGCCCTAGAGGCAATAATAAAGTTATTATTTATTTCCTTATTTCATGACAAATGTTTATTATTCATGCTAGAATTGTATTAACCGGAAACATAATACATGTGTGAATAAATAGACAAACAGAGTGTCACTAGTATGCCTCTACTTGACTAGCTCGTTGAATCAAAGATGGTTAAGTCTCCTAGCCATATACATGAGTTGTCATTTGATTAACAGGCTCACATCATTAGGAGAATGATTTGAATGACTTGAACCATTCCGTTAGCTTAGCACTTGATCGTTTAGTATGTTGCTATTGCTTTCTTCAAGACTTAAACATGCTCCTATGACTATGAGATTATGCAACTCCCGTTTACCGGAGGAACACTTTGTGTGCTACCAAACATCACAACGTAACTGGGTGATTATAAAGGTGCTCTAAAGGTGTCTCCGAAGGTACTTCTTGGGTTGGCGTATTTCGAGATTAGGATTTTTCACTCCGATTGTCGGAGAGGTACCTCTGGGCCCACTCGGTAATACACATCACTTAAGCCTTGCAAGCATTGTAACTAATGAGTTAGTTACGGGATGATGTATTACAAAACGAGTAAAGAGACTTGTCGGTAACGAGATTGAACTAGGTATTGAGATACCGACGATCGAATCTCGGGCAAGTAACATACCAATGACAAAGGGAACAACATATGTTGAAATGCGGTTTGACCGATAAAGATCTTCGTTGAATATGTGGGAGCCAATATGAGCATCTAGGTTCCGCTATTGGTTATTGACCTGAGACGTGTCTCGGTCATTTCTACATAGTTCTCGAACCCATAGGGTCCGCACGCTTACAGTTCGATGACAGTTATATTACGAGTTTATGTGATTTGATATACCGAAAGTAGTTCGGAGTCCCGGATGAGATCGGAGACATGACGAGGAGTCTTGAAATGGTCTAGACGTAAAGATCGATATATTGGACGACTATATTCGGACATCGGAAAGGTTCCGAGTGGTTCGGGTATTTTTCGGAGTACCGGGGAGTTACAGGAATACGGGGGAAGAAGTATATGGGCCTTATTGGGCTTTAGGGAAGAGAGAGAGAGAGAGGCAGGCCTCATGCCCCACAATGACTATCCGAATTGGACTAGGGGGAGGGGCGGCGCCCCCTCCTTCCATCTCTTCCCTCTTCCCCTTCTTTGTCTCCTACTCCTACTACTTGGAAGGGGAGGAATCCTACTCCCGGTGGGAATAGGACTCCTCCAAGGCGTGCCATAGGGGCCGGCCCTCTCCCCCTCCTCCACTCCTTTGTATACATGGCCAGGGGGCACCCCATAGACACAACAATTTATCCCTTGGATCTCTTAGCCGTGTGCGGTGCCCCCCTCCACCATAGTCCACCTCGGTCATATCGTATCGGTGCTTAGGCGAAGCCCTGCGTCGGTAAAACATTATCATTATCACCACACCATCAAGCTGATGGTACTCTCCCTCAAAGCTTGGCTGGATCGGAGTTCGAGGGACGTCATCGAGTTGAACGTGTGCAGAACTCGGAGGTGTCGTGCGTTCGGTACTTGATCGGTTGGATCGTGAAGACATACGACTACATCAACCGCGTTGTGCTAATTTTTCTGCTTTCGGTCTACGAGGGTACGTGGACACACTCTCCCCTCTCGTTGCTATGCATCACCATGATCTTGCGTGTGCGTAGGAATTTTTTTTGAAATTACTACGTTCCCCAACAGTGGTATCAGAGCCAGGTTTTATGCGTTGATGTTATATGCATGAGTAGAACACAAGTGAGTTGTGGGTGATACAAGTCATACTGTTTACCAGCATGTCATACTTTGGTTCGGTGGGATTGTTGGATGAAGCGGCCCGGACCGACATTACGCGTACGCTTACGCGAGACTGGTTCTACCGACGTGCTTTGCACACAGGTGGCTGGCGGGTGTCAGTTTCTCCAACTTCAGTTGAACCGAGTGTGGCTACGCCCGGTCCTTGAGAAGGTTAAAACAGCACTAACTTGACCAAGTATCGGTGTGGTTTTGATGCGTAGGTAAGAACGGTTTTTGCTCAGCCCGTAGCAGCCACGTAAAACTTGCAACAACAAAGTAGAGGACGTCTAACTTGTTTTTGCAGGGCATGTTGTGATGTGATAGGTCAAGACGTGATGAGATATAAGTTGTTGTATGAGATGATCATGTTTTTTTGAAGTTATCGGCAATTGGCAGAAGCCTTATGGTTGACTCTTTATTGCATAAGATGCAAGTGCCAAATAATCTCTTTAATTTATCGCTATCCGATAGCAATAGTTGCAAGAGCAATAGTTGGCGAGACGACCATGTGACGACATTGATATAGATCAAGATGATGGAGATCATGGTGTCATGCCGGTAACGATGGAGATCATGACGATGCTTTGGAGATGGAGATCAAAGGCACAAGATGATGATGTCCATATCATGTCACATATTTTGATTGCATGTGATGTTTATCTTTTATACATCTTATTTTTCTTAGTTAAGACGGTAGCATTATAAGATGATCTCTCACTAAATTTCAAGATAAAAGTGTTTTCCCTGAGTATGCACCGTTGCCAAAGTTCGTCGTGCCCAGAGACCACGTGATGATCGGGTGTGATAAGCTCCACGTCCATCTACAATGGGTGCAAGCCGGTTTTGCACACGTAGAATACTCAGGTTAAACTTGATGAGCCTAGCATATGCAGATATGGCCTTGGAACACCGAGACTGAAAGGTCGAGCGTGAATCATATAGTAGATATGATCAACATAATGATGTTCACCATTGAAAACTACTCCATTTCACGTAAGATCCATTATGGTTTAGTTGATTTGGATCACGTGATCACTTAGATGACTAGAGGGATGTCTATCTAAGTGGGAGTTCTTAAGTAATATGATTAATTGACCTTTAATTTATCATGAACTTAGTCCTGATAGTATTAGCATATCTATGTTGTAGATCAATAGCTCGCGTTTAGCTCCCCTGTTTCATTTTTGATATGTTCCTAGAGAAAACTAAGTTGAAAGATGTTAGTAGCAATGATGCGGATTGGATCCGTGATCTGAGGACTGTTCTCATATCTACACAGAAGAATTATGTCCTTGATGCACCGCTAGGTGACAGATCGCTTGCAGGAGCAAATGCAGACGTTATGAACGTTTGGCAAGCTCAATATGATAACTACTCGATAGTTTAGTTCACCATGCTTAACAGCTTAGAATAGGGACTTCAAAGATGTTTTGAACGTCATGGATCATATGAGATGTTCCAGGAGTTGAAGTTAATATTTCAAGCAAATACCCGAGTTGAGAGATATGAAGTCTCCAACAAGTTCTATAGCTAAAAGATGGAGGAGAATAGATCAAGCAGTGAGCATGTGCTCAGATTTTCTAGGTACTACAATCGCTTGAATCAAGTGGCAGTTAATCTTCCAGATAAAATAGTGATTGACAGAATTTTCTAGTCACCATCACCAAGTTAGTAGAACTTCGTGATGAACTATAGTATGCAAGGGATGACGAAAACGATTCCCGAGCTTTTCATGATGATAAAATCGATGAACGTAGAAATCAAGAAAGAGCATCAAGTGTTCATGATTAACAAGACCACTAGTTTCAAGAAAAGGGCAAAGGGAAAGAAAGGGAACTTCAAGAAGAATGGCAAGCAAGTTGCTGCTCAAGTGAAGAAGCCCATGTCTGGACCTAAGCCTGAGACTAGGTGCTTCTACTGAAAAGGGACTGGTCACTGGAAGCGGAAGTGCCCCAAGTATTTGGCGGATAAGAAGGATGGCAAAGTGAACAATGCTATATTTGATATACATGTTATTGATGTGTACTTTACTAGTGTTTATAGCAACCCCTCGGTATTTGATACCGGTTCAGTTTCTAAGAGTAGCAACTTGAAACGGGAGTTGCAGAATGAACAAGAGATTAGTTAAGGGTGAAGTGGCGATGTGTGTTGGAAGTGGTTCCAAGATTGATATGATTATCATCGCACACTCCCTATACTTTCGGGACTAGTGTTAAACCTAAATAAATGTTATTTTGTGTTTGCGTTGAGCATGAATATGATTTGATCATGCTTATTGCAATACGGTTATTCATTTAAGTTAGAGAATAATTGTTGTTCTATTTATGTGAACAAAACCTTCTATGGTCATACACCCAATGAAAATGGTTCGTTGGATCTCGATCGTAGTGATACACATATTCATAATATTGAAGCCAAAAGATGCAAAGTTAATAATGATAGTGCAACTTATTTATGGCATTGCCGTTTGGGTCATATTGGTGTAAAGCGCATGAAGAAACTCCATGCTGATGGGCTTTTGGAATCACTTGATTATGAATCAGTTGATGCTTGCGAACCATGCCTCATGGGCAAGATGACTAAGACTTCGTTCTCCGGAACAATGGAGCGAGCAACAAACTTGTTGGAAATAATACATACTGATGTATGCGGTCCAATGAGTGTTGAGACTCACTGCGGGTATCATTGTTTTTTGACCTTCACAGATGATTTGAGTAGATATGTGTATATCTACTTGATGAAACATAAGTCTAAAACATTTGAAAAGTTCATATAAGTTCAGAGTGAAGTGGAAAATCATTGTAACAAGAAAATAAAGTTTCTATGATCTGATCGTGGAGGAGAATATTTGAGTTACGAGTTTGGCCTTCAAAACTAACAATGTGGAATAGTTCCACAAACTCATGCCACCTGGAACACCACAACATAATGGTGTGTCTGAATGTCATAACCGTACTTTATTTAATATAGTGCAATCTATGATGTCTCTTACCGATTTACCATCATAGTTTTGGGGTTATGCATTTATAGACAGCTCTAATCACATTAAAAAGGGCACCATCTAAATCCGTTGAAACGACACCGTATGAACTGTGGTTTAGCAAGAAACCTAAGCTGTCGTTTCTTAAAGTTTGGGGTTGCGTTGGTTATGTGAAAATGTTTCATCTTGATAAGCTCAAACCCAAGTCGGAGAAGTGCGTCTTCGCCGTATACCCAAAAGTAAATGTTGGGTACACCTTCTATCACAGATCCGAAGGCAAGATATTTGTTACTGAGAGTGGATCCTTTCTAGAGAAGGAGTTTCTCTCGAAAGAAGTGAGTGGGAGGATCGTAGTACTTGATGAGGTAATGTAACGCCCTCGATGCGGCTATAGCTCCCACGTGTCGAGGCACGACTTAGAGACATAACCGCATTGAAAGCAATGTCGCAAGTCAGGCAATCATTACAACATCCCATGTAATATATAATAAAAGGGGGAAGAACATAGTTGGCTTACACTCGCCACGTCATGTCAAAGTACATAAATAACATCCATCATACAAGCACTCATGGCCCGACTACGGCGCCAAAATAGAAGAGAACCCAAATGCGACAAGGCCCTGAATCAAACCCCAACTAGGCACCACTACTGATCATCGGGAAAGGAAACATAATAACGCTGAGAGTCCTCGTCGAACTCCCACTTGAGCTCGTACTCGTCACCTAGAGCGAAATCACCTGGACCTGCATCTGGAGTTATAGTATCTGTGAGCCACAGGGACTCAGAAATCTCGCACCCTCGCGATCAAGACTATTTAAGCTTATAGGAATGGATAAGGCAAATATATGTGGAGCTGCAGCAAGCGACTAGCATATGTGTGGCTAACTTATACGCAAAAGAGAGCGAGAAGAGGAGGCAAAGCACGAGCGAGAATCTAGAAGGACAACCTGCGCAAACATAACTCCAACACCGTGTCCACTTCCCGGACTCCGCCGAGAAGAGGCCATCATGGTAACACACACAGTTGATTCATTTTAATTAATTAAGGTTTGAGTTATCTACAACCGGACATTAACAAATTCCCATCTGCCCATAACTGCGGGCACGGCTTTCGAAAGTTCAATCCCTGCAGGGGAGTCCCAACTTAGCCCATGACAAGCTCTCACGGTCAACGAAGGAATAGACCTCCACCCGAGACACACCGATCAGACTCGGCAACCCGGTACAACAAGACAATTCGACAGGTTAAAACAAGACCAGCAACACCGCCCGAATGTGCCGACAAATCCCGATAGGAGCTGCACATATCTCTTTCTCAGGGCACACTCAGATAAGCAATCCGTACAACTAAAACCAGCCCTCGAGTTTCCCCGAGGTGGCATTGCAAGGGGCTCTAGTTTGGACCAACACTCAGAGGAGCACTGGCCCGGGGGGGTAAAATAAGATGACCCCGAGGCTCTGGAAACCCAAGGGAAAAAAAGGCTAGGTGGCAAATGGTAAAACCAAGGTTGGGCTTGCTGGAAAAGCTTTAATCAAGGCGAAATATCAAGGGGTTCCCATTATAACCCAACCGCGTAAGGAACGCAAAATCCGGGAACATAACACCGATATGACGGAAACTAGGGCGGCAAAAGTGGAACAAAACACTAGGCGAGAGGCCCGAGCCTTCCACCCTTACCAAGTATATAGATGCATTAAGATAGCATAGCAATATATGATATCCCAACAAGTAAATAAATGTTCCAACAAGGAACGCTCCAATCTTCACCTGCAACTAGCAACGCTATAAGAGGGGCTGAGCAAGCGGTAACATAGCCAATCAACGGTTTGCTAGGACAATGGTGGGTTAGAGGTTTGACATGGCAATTGGGAGGCTGACAAGCAAATGGTAGGCATCATAGCATTGGCATAGCAAGAAGCGAGCAAACTAGCATAGCAAAGATAGTAGTGATTTCGAGGGTATGATCATCTTGCCTGCACAGTTGTTAGAGTTGACTGATCCTCACAAGCAAACTCAACGGGCTCCTCGGTAGCGAACTCGTCTCCCGGCTCTACCCAAACAAGACAAACAAGCAACAAGGATACAATCAACCACGTGCAAGACCAAGCAATAGATGAAATGATGATATGCTATGGAATGCGATGCGGGATGCAAAATGCAAGATAGGACAGGAAATGCATGAACCTGGCCTCAAATTGGAATTTCAAGGGTGCCACTGGATAGAGGGGATGAAATCGCTTGAAAACGATATAAAGATCATTGGGATCGGAGTTACGGTTTGGAAATGGCAAGCGTTTTAAGATATGACACCGGTCTGCGATTTACAGCAAGTAGGCATCTAAATGCAACGAAAATGAACATGCTACAGCCACCAAACAGACAAAAAATAACATGGCAGGGATGCACACAAGATTCTTAACAAAAACTAGCACCGAGCCACGGCCAATTCATCCATTAATGAGGTTCAAACAAGCATGGCAAAAACGCAAATGCAAAACAGATTCCAGACTTAGTGAAATTAACACTAGTCTGAAATTTCAGATCACGAGCTCTCTTCGGAGCAGCAAAACAATATGATACATGACCTAACATGACAAGTAAGAACATGCATGGAGCTACTCAACAAGCTTAACAAAAGACCCAAAGTGACCTGGGGCCAAAAGGGTTCACAAAATATATTACGGGCACACGAACATAGCATAAAACACAATCAGTTTTCAGACTTTGTGAAAACTGAGACATGCTGAAATATAACTCACGAAGGCATGTAAACGAGCTCGATGCACTCACCACGGTGCAAGTCACAGCAAGGCAAGCATACATACATTACTAAGGCACAAAATACAAGCTAGACATCCTATTAAGAAGGCACCACGAAAGACATAATTGCAAACAAAGACATGGATGGATAGAGCATAACATGAATAACAAAATTTCCCTTACTGATCATCCTCAAAAGAGGCACGGATCACTAGGAAACAAGCTGAACATATGGCATCATGAACTAAAATATCCCAGACTTGGTGAAAACAACTAAGTCCCTGAAAACAGATTTACCGGGTGCCTCACTTTGCAAGCTTGCACAAGTCACCACACACATCCTAAAAATGCATGGGTTGCACCTCTGGAAAGAAGACAAAATGCTTAACAAAACATATGAAGGACTCACAGGCATAGCATGCACACAATAATCATGGCAAAAAATGACAAAAGTCTAAGATGAACTAGCAGATCTGACAATTAACTCACGAAGCCTCCTTCTAACAGCATTTAGGGCATCAAGATGACCTCAAATGAAAATGATGCAATGGAATGAAATGATGCACTCGTCGAGGCAAAGATTTTGATATATCATATGTCCAAAACGGAGCTACGGATGCAAAGTTACGGGCGGTCAAAGCAGGCACAAAAATCTGGAATGAGAGGGAAAAAGTCAACCGAGGAGAAGTTTGGATCTAGATCTGGCACGTTTCCCGAGGAGTTCGCCGGAGTTGAGCTCGAGCTGGCCGGAGTTGGAGCCCGCGGGGAGAGGCCAGGGCGGCGTGGTGCGGCGAGGGGGAGGCTGGGGCGTGGTGCGGCGGCGCCGGCGGGCGCGGACGGCGGTGGTGGCCCGCCGGAGCGGCGCGGGCGGCGATGGTGCGGCGAGGGGGCGAGGCGGCGGCCGGTCACCGGAGTTGGCACGGCGGCGGGGCGGCCGGGCTCGAAGACGAAGGCGGCGGGGCGCGGGTGCTGGGCGGCGGCGGCTCCGGGCCGGGAGGGCCCCGCACGGGCCTGCGGGCCGGCGGCGATGTGGGCACCGCCCGGGGACAGATGGCAGGACGGGAGTGGCTGGGCACGACGGGGCGTACGTTGTCCGGTCCGCACCGGACACGTCCGTCGGCGGCAGATCTGAATCTTTTTTTTAGGGTTTGGACGGGGGAGACGAGATCCGAAAATTGGAGGGGGTATATATAGGCATAGAGGGAGCTAGGAGACTCCAAATGAGGTGCGGTTTTCGGCCACGCGATCGTGATCGAACGCTCTAGGACATGGAGCAGAGTTTGGTGGGTTTTGGGTCAAATTGGAGGGGTGTTGGGCTGCAACACACACGAGGCCTTTTCGGTCCCTCGGTTAACCGTTGGAGTATCAAACGAAGTCCAAATGATACGAAACTTGACAGGCGGTCTACCGGTAGTAAACCAAGGCCGCATGACAAGTCTCGGTCCAATCCGGAAATGTTTAATCCCCACACACGAAAGAAAGCTAGAAATGACCACCGAAGGAGAACGAAGCGCCAGAATGCAAAACGGGCAACGGGGAAAATGCTCGGATGCATGAGACGAACACGTATGCAAATGCAATGCACATGATGACATGATATGAGATGCAAGAAAACAAAAACAACACACGGAGACAAAGACCTGAACCCGAGAAATAAATATAACTTAACGCTGGAAACGGCAAGAGTTGGAGTACAAATTGGGAAAGTCGTATCTGGGGCGTTACAACACTCCACCACTACGAAAAGATCTCGTCCCGAGATCTAGGACTGAAAGGACTCCGGGTACTCAGAACGAAGGTGATCCTCGCGTTCCCAGGTAGCTTCATGGTCGGAATGGTGAGACCACTTGACTTTGAGAAATTTGATTGACTTGTTGCGAGTCTTGCGTTCAGTCTCTTCAAGAATAGCAACTGGGTGCTCATGATAAGAGAGATCTTCTTGGAGCTCAATGTCCTCGAAGTTGACGGTGCGGTCAGGAGTCTTGAAGCACTTTCGAAGCTAAGAGACGTGGAACACATCATGAACATTTGCAAAGTTTGAAGGAAGTTCGAGTTGATAGGCGAGGTCACCTCTCTTGCTGACAATCTTGAAAGGTCCCACGTATCTAGGGGCAAGCTTTCCTTTGATACCGAAGCGACGAGTACCTTTCATGGGAGAGACGCGGAGGTAAACATGATCTCCGATCTCGAAAGCCAAATCACGGTGCTTACTATCATAGTACCTCTTCTGGCGGGATTGGGCTGCTTTAAGGTTATCACGAATGACTTTGCACATTTCTTCTGCTTCTGTGATTAAGTCATTACCCAGCAGCTGACGTTCATCGGTTTCAGACCAGTTGAGAGGGGTACGGCACTTCCTGCCATACAGAATTTCAAAAGGGGCCTTGCCCGAACTTGCTTGAAAACTGTTGTTGTACGAGAATTCAGCATAAGGAAGACAATCCTCCCACTTCATGCCGAAGGAGATCACACAAGCCCTGAGCATATCTTCAAGAATCTGGTTGACACGCTCGACTTGACCGCTTGTTTGAGGATGGAAAGCAGTGCTGAAGCGGATGTTGGTGCCCATGGCCTTCTGAAAAGAATCCCAAAACTTCGAGGTAAAGATGCTGCCACGGTCTGAAGAGATCACTTGAGGAATACCGTGCAGAGAGACAATGCGAGAGGTATAGAGTTCCGCCAATTGAGCTGCAGTGATCGACTCCTTGATAGGCAGAAAATGAGCCACTTTGGTGAGCTTATCGATGACAACAAATATAGCATCATTGCCACGCTTGGACTTTGGAAACCCAGTCACGAAGTCCATTTCAATGTGGTCAAACTTCCATTCTGGAATGGCAAGAGGTTGGAGGAGGCCAGCTGGCCTTTGGTGTTCTACCTTCACTCTTCTGCAGACATCACATTCATTCACGAATTGAGCGATCTCGCGCTTCATTCGAGTCCACCAATAAGCTTGCTTGAGGTCCTGATACATCTTCGTGCTCCCAGGGTGGATGGAGAGGAGAGAATTGTGAGCTTCGTTCATGATCACTTTACGAAGTTCACCTTTGGGCACAACAATACGATCCTCGAAGAAGAGAGTGTCCTTGTCATCAAGGCGGTAGCACTTGTACTTGGACTGACTCTTGGCAATCCCAATCTTCACCTTTTTCACCATAGCATCAAGAAGTTGGGCTTGGCGAATCTGGTCTTCTAAGATAGGAGAGACTTGAAGGTTGGCGAGGAAACCTTGAGGAACAATTTGCAGATTAAGCTTGTGGAAAGCTTCACAAAGCTCGGGTTGATAAGGCTTGAGAATCAGACTGTTGCAATAGACCTTTCTGCTCAAAGCGTCAGCAATCACATTGGCCTTGCCTGGAGTATACTCAATACTCGGATTATACTCTTGAATCATTTCGACCCATCGAGTTTGCCTTAGGTTGAGATTAGGCTGAGTGAAGATGTACTTGAGACTCTTGTGATCAGTGAAAATGTCCACTTTTCTTCCCAATAGAAGATGTCTCCAAGTCAAAAGAGCATGCACAACTGCCGCCAACTCGAGATCATGAGTGGGGTAGTTCTTCTCATTAGGCTTCAACTGGCGAGATGTATAAGCAACAACTTTCTTCTCTTGCATCAATACTGCGCCAAGACCTTGGAGAGAGGCATCACAAAAGACCTCGTACGGCTTGGATTCATCAGGCGGAGTCAGAACTGGAGTAGTGATCAACTTCTCTTTCAAAGTGTTGAAAGCAATATCACACTCTGGAGACCAAACATACTTGACGTGCTTCTGAAGAAGATTTGAGAGAGGCTTCGTGATCTTGGAAAAGTTTTCAACGAATCTTCGGCAATAGCTTGCGAGACTGAGAAAACTGCGGAGTTGCTTCACGTTCTGAGGAGGTTCCCAATTCACAATTGCGGATACCTTCTCGGGATTCACGGAAATGCCCTTGGCAGAGATGATATGACCAAGATAAAGAACCTCATCGATCCAAAATTCACACTTGGAGAACTTGGCATAGAACTGATGTTCCCTGAGTTTATCAAGAACCAAACGCAAGTGCTTGGCATGATCTTCCTTGTTCTTCGAGAAAACCAGAATGTCATCGAGATAGACCAAAACGAAGTCATTGGTGTAGGCGTTGAAGATGAAGTTCATCATGCGAGAGAACGTCGGAGGAGCGTTGGCGAGGCCAAAAGACATGACAGTGTATTCATATGAACCAAAGCTTGTTCTGAATGCTGTCTTGGGAATATCTTCTTCACGAATGTGAATCTGGTGATAACCCATATGGAGATCAAGCTTGGAGAATACTTGGGCGCCTTTGAGTTGTTCGAACAGCTCATTGATGTTGGGAAGTGGGTATTTGTTCTTGATGGTCTTCTTGTTCACCGGACGGTAATCAACACAAAGTCGGTCCGTTCCATCCTTCTTCTTCACAAAAAGAACACCACAACCCCACAGAGAAGTACTAGGCCGGATGAGACCCATTCTTTCTTGCTCATCGAGTTGCTTCTTCAGCTCCTTCAACTCTTCAGGTCCGAGCTTGTAAGGACGTTTGCACACAGGTTCCGTGCCAGGCTCAAGTTCAATAACGAATTCAACTGGCCGGTGCGGAGGCATTCCTGGGAGCTCTTCTGGAAAGACGTCTTGATATTCGCAAACAACTGGAATTTGAGAGATGGCATCCAATTCACCCTTCTCATTGAGAGAAAACAGACGAATGGTATTATCCCGAGCGGCAAAGACAATTACATCCTCAGACGAATGAGTCAATTGAATCTGCCTGGCTGCACAATCAAGTTGAGCCTTGTGCTTAGAAAGCCAATCCATCCCGAGAATAAGATCAATATCCGAGTCACCAAGAACATTTGGAGAGGACAAGAACTTATAGTCACCCAAAGTGATAGCAACATCCAAAACGCATACTCGAGATATCATTTGACGGGCCGGAGAGACAATAGCCAACGGCTTCGGCAACACTTGAGTAACAAAATCATGCTTAGATGCAAAAGATCTCGACATGAAACAATGCGATGCACCAGTGTCAAAAAGAACTTTTGCAGGAATATCATTAACAGGAAGGTTACCCATGATCACATCTGACGAGTCCTCTGCCTGAGCTGCATTCATTAAATTCACCTTGGCATGCTTGGGGTTATGCTTGACCACAGCTGTACTTGCCGATCTGACAGGAGGAGGAGGAGGAGGAAGATGCCTCTGGTTGAAACACTTGTTGGCATAGTGACCCTTCTGTTGGCACTTGTTGCACGTGACCTCTGAAAGCGGACGGTGATACGGAGCACTCGATCTTGGAGCTTGAGACGAAGTCTTGTTCTGAAAGCCTGGGTTGGGTGGGTGGGAAGAACCACTGCCACCTTTGCTCTTCTGCTGAAACGGCTGACGGAACGGAGGAGGAGGAAGCCAAAACTTCTACTGCTTGGCCACTTGAGTAGAGGAAGAAGGAGTAACATCTCTGACTCGCTTCCTGGAAGCATCACACCTCAACTGAGCAGCCTCTTGCTTCAGTGCCATGTTGTAGAACTCATCGTATCTCAAGGGCTCGAAGAGGACAAGAGCGAGTTGAATATCTTCTCAGAGTCCACCCCTGAACTGGTATATCATGCTCTTCTCATCAGGCACGTCCTGCTTGGCAAAGCGGGCAAGCTTCTGGAACAATTTGTTGTAGTCATAGACAGACAAAGAGCCTTGCTTCAGATTGCGGAATTCCTCATGCTTGCTTTCAACCACGCTCTGCGGAATGTGATGAGCTCGGAAATCTCGACGGAAATCATCCCAAGTGATAACATGTCCACCTCTGGAATCCTTGTACTGCTGGAACCATTCTGCTGCCTGATCTTTGAGTTGGAAGGAAGCGAACTTCACAAAGTCCTCAGGCCTGACGTTACTACACTCGAAATGCTTACACAGATCCACAAGCCAATCGTCAGCATCGGTTGCCTCAACACAATTGTTGAAAGTCTTTGGCCCATTAGCAAGGAACTGGTTGAGTGTAGCAAAGTGATTCTGATTGCTGCCTTGATTCCCTTGACTGCCTTGATTGCGCTCTTGGAGAATTTGCATGATCAGCTGAGTGTTTGCATTGGTTGCGGCCATCACAGCTTGCCATGCCTCTGGAGGAGGTGGAGGCGGTGGCGGATCAGGATTCGGAGTCGTGCGCGTTGGAGGAGCCATCCTGAAGAGGTTGACCACCATTAGCACATAGACAGATAAATATTGAAGCTGAATCCAATGGAATGAAAATTGCAACATATAGTCTTTACAATCGAACAAAATGAACGAATGCATTCCTCTTCAAATGGTCACATATCCATAAATTGAGAAGCCACGTAGAATTAAGGTATTGAAATAAATCAACAAGGTACGGATCAAGAACGAATAATCGGTAAGAAATCCCAATCTCAAACCAATATCCGTGGAAGAAGAACTAGAGCTACTAGAATTCCCACATATGAAACTCCCGAGCCTTTCCGGTTATGCAATCAGGTGTTGGGGATACAGGGGAAGCATAATATCTCACCCAAACTAGCAAATCCTACATCCAGCTGTATCCATCCTTCAACACATAACCAAGAAAACTTCGGAAACCATCTACCTCAACCTTCAAAAAGCATCCGTTGTACAAGTTATGGCGATACTCCTGAACTCCCGCCCCAGTACTGGGTGGCGTCGAGGTTATCTCACCAACGAACTGCATAAAAGAGATTTTCGATGTCGGCGAACATATCTCAAGTATTTCAGAATTGGAACGATAAAATTATGATGACAACACCTCAGAGCTCAACTCCCCGGGACACTTCCACTAAACCCCTGACAGGAGGCACCAAGACAGTATTCTCATCATAAGCCATCGGAACAAATCCAAGATACTCGCGTGATCCTAAAAAATTTTTTTAGTGAAATTTGAGAAGAGAAGAGTCAAAACTCTACGTCAGGATGCCTTACCAGAGCGATGAGGAGACTGGGAAGTAAAAAGAATTCCTAAACTCTCCGATATATAATTCCTAAGGACTCAAAACATTTTTCTAGACACAACTCGGCTGCTAAGACGATCAAGCAATGGGGCTCCTAAGGTCGGGGAAGGCTCTGATACCAACTTGTAACGCCCTCGATGCGGCTATAGCTCCCACGTGTCGAGGCACGACTTAGAGACATAACCGCATTGAAAGCAATGTCGCAAGTCAGGCAATCATTACAACATCCCATGTAATATATAATAAAAGGGGGAAGAACATAGTTGGCTTACACTCGCCACGTCACGTCAAAGTACATAAATAACATCGATCATACAAGCACTCATGGCCCGACTACAGCACCAAAATAGAAGAGAACCCAACATGCGACAAGGCCCTGAATCAAACCCCAACTAGGCACTACTACTGATCATTGGGAAACGAAACATAATAACGCTGAGAGTCCTCGTCGAACTCCCACTTGAGCTCGCACTCGTCACCTGGAGCGAAATCACCTGGACCCGCATCTGGAGTTATAGTATCTGTGAGCCACAGGGACTCAGCAATCTCGCACCCTCGCGATCAAGACTATTTAAGCTTATAGGAATGGATAAGGCAAATATATGGAGCTGCAGCAAGCGACTAGCATATGTGTGGCTAACTTATACGCAAAAGAGAGCGAGAAGAGGAGGCAAAGCACGAGCGAGAATCTAGAAGGACAACCTGCGCAAACATAACTCCAACACCGTGTCCACTTCCCAGACTCCGCCGAGAAGAGGCCATCACGGTAACACACACAGTTGATTCATTTTAATTAATTAAGGTTTGAGTTATCTACAACCGGACATTAACAAATTCCCATCTGCCCATAACCGCGGGCACGGCTTTCGAAAGTTCAATCCCTGCAGGGGAGTCCCAACTTAGCCCATGACAAGCTCTCACGGTCAATGAAGGAATAGACCTCCACCCGAGACACACCGATCAGACTCGGCAACCCGGTACAACAAGACAATTCGACAGGTTAAAACAAGACCAGCAACACCGCCCGAATGTGCCGACAAATCCCGATAGGAGCTGCACATATCTCTTTCTCAGGGCACACTCAGATAAGCAATCCGTACAACTAAAACCAGCCCTCGAGTTTCCCCGAGGTGGCGCTGCAAGGGGCTCTAGTTTGGACCAACACTCAGAGGAGCACTGGCCCGGGGGGGGTAAAATAAGAAGACCCTTGAGTCTGCAGAACCCAAGGGAAGGAAAAAAGGCTAGGTGGCAAATGGTAAAACCAAGGTTGGGCATTGCTGGAAAAGTTTTAATCAAGGCGAACTATCAAGGGGTTCCCATTATAACCCAACCGCGTAAGGAACGCAAAAATCCGGGAACATAACACCGATATGACGGAAACTAGGGCGGTAAGAGTGGAACAAAACACTAGGCGAGAGGCCGAGCCTTCCACCCTTCACCAAGTATATAGATGCATTAAGATAACATAGCAATATAATGATATCCCAACAAGTAAACAAATGTTCCAACAAGGAACGCCTCCAATCTTCACCTGCAACTAGCAACGCTATAAGAGGGGCTGAGCAAAGCGGTAACATAGCCAATCAACGGTTTGCTAGGACATGGTGGGTTAGAGGTTCAACATGGCAATTGGGAGGCTGACAAGCAAATGGTATGCATCATAGCATTGGCAAAGCAAGAGCGAGCAAACTAGCATAGCAAAGATAGTAGTGATTTCGAGGGTATGATCATCTTGCCTGCACAGTTGTCAGACTTGACTGGATCCTCACAAGAAAACTCAACGGGCTCCTCGGTAGCGAACTCATCTCCCGGCTCTACCCAAACAAGACAAACAAGCAACAAGGATACAATCAACCACGTGCAAGACCAAGCAATATGATGAAATGATGATATGCTATATGGAATGCGATGCGGAATGCAAAATGCAAGATATGACAGGAAATGCATGAACCTGGCCTCAACTTGGAATTTCAAGGGTTCCACTGGATAGAGGGGATGAGATCGCTTGAAAACGATATAAAGATCATTGGAATCGGAGTTACGGTTTGGAAATGGCAAGCGTTTTAAGATATGACACCGGTCTGCGATTTACAGCAAGTAGGCATCTAAATGCAACGAAATGAACATGCTACAGCCACCAAACAAGACAACAAAATACATGGCAGGGATGCACACAAGATGCTTATCAAAATACTAGCACTGAGCCACGGCTAATTCATCCATTATGAGGTTCAAACAAGCATGGCAAAAACGCAAATGCAAAACAGATTCCAGACTTAGTGAAATTAACACTAGTCTGAAATTTCAGATCACGAAGCCCTCTTCGGAGCAGCAAAACAATATGATACATGAACTGAACATGACAAGTAAGAACATGGCATGGAGCTACTAAACAAGCTTAACAAAAGACCCAAAGTGACCTGGGGCCAAAAGGGTTCACAAAATATATTTACCGGCACACGAACATAGCTAAAACACAATCAGTTTTCAGACTTAGTGAAAACTGAGACATGCTGAAATATAACTCACGAAGGCATGTAAACGAGCTCGATGCACTCACCACGGTGCAAGTCACAGCAAGGCAAGCATACATCTATTAAGAAGGCACAAAGACATGGATGGATAGAGCATAACATGAATAACAAAATTCCCTTACTGATCATCCTCAAAAGAGGCACGGATCACTAGGAAACAAGCTGAACATATGGCATCATGAACTAAAATATCCCAGACTTGGTGAAAACAACTAAGTCCCTGAAAACAGATTTACCGGGTGCCTCACTTTGCAAGCTTGCACAAGTCACCACACACATCCTAAAAATGCATGGGTTGCACCTCTGGAAAGAAGACAAAATTCTTAACAAAACATATGAAGGACTCACAGGCATAGCATGCACACAATAATCATGGCAAAAAATGACAAAAGTCTAAGATGAACTAGCAGATCTGACAAGTAACTCACGAAGCCTCCTTCTAACAGCATTTAGGGCGTCAAGATGAACACCAATGAAAATGATGCAATGGAATGAAATGATGTACTTGTCGAGACGAAGATTTTGATATATCATATGTCCAAAACGGAGCTACGGATGCAAAGTTACGGGCGGTCAAAGTAGGCATAAAAATCTGGAATGAGAGGGAAAAAGTCAACCGAGGAGAAGTTTGGATCTAGATCTGGCGCGTTTCCCAAGGAGTTCACCGGAGTTGAGCTCGAGCTGGCCGGAGTTGGAGCCCGCGGGGAGAGGCCAGGGCGGCGTGGTGCGGCGAGGGGGAGGCTGGGGCGTGGTGCGGCGGCGCCGGCGGGCGCGGACGGCGGTGGTGGCCCGCCGGAGCGGCGCGGGCGGCGACTCGAAACGAACGGAGTGCTGGGCGGCGGGGGCTCCGGGCCGGGAGGGCCCCGCACGGGCCTGCGGGCCGGCGGCGATGTGGGCACCGCCCGGGGACAGATGGCAGGACGGGAGTGGCTGGGCGCGACGAGGCAGACGTTGTCCGGTCCGCATCGGACACGTCCGTCGGCGGCAGATCTGAATCTTTTTTTTAGGGTTTGGACGGGGGAGACGAGATCCGAAAAATGGAGGGGGTATATATAGGCATAGAGGGAGCTAGGAGACTCCAAATGAGGTGCGGTTTTCGGCCACACGATCGTGATCGAACGCTCTAGGACATGGAGCAGAGTTTGGTGGGTTTTGGGTCAAATTGGAGGGGTGTTGGGCTGCAACACACACGAGGCCTTTTCGGTCCCTCGGTTAACCGTTGGAGTATCAAACAAAGTCCAAATGATATGAAACTTGACAGGCGGTCTACCGGTAGTAAACCAAGGCCGCATGACAAGTCTCGGTCCAATCCGGAAATGTTTAATCCCCACACATGAAAGAAAGCTAGAAATGACCACCGGAGGAGAACGAAGCGCCCGAATGCAAAACGGGCAACGGGGAAAATGCTCGGATGCATGAGACGAACACGTATGCAAATGCAATGCACATGATGACATGATATGAGATGCAAGAAAACAAAAACAACACACGGAGACAAAGACCCGAACCCGAGAAATAAATATAACTTAACACCGGAAACGGCAAGAGTTGGAGTACAAATTGGGAAAGTCGTATCTGGGGCGTTACAGGTAACTATACCTACTCCCTCATTGGAAAGTAGTTCATCACAGAAATCTATTTCTGTGACTCCTACACCAATTAGTGAGGAAGCTAATGATGATGATCATGTAACTTCAGATCAAGTCACTACCGAACCTCGTAGGTCAACCAGAGTGAGATTCGAACCAGAGTGGTACGGTAATCCTGTTCTGGAGGTCGTGTTAATTGACCATGACGAACCTACGAACTATGAGGAAGCGATGATGAGCCCAGATTCCGCGAAATGGCTTAAGGCCATGAAATCTGAGATGGGATTCATGTATGAGAACAAAGTGTGGACTTTGTTTGACTTCCCGATGATCGGCAAGCCATAAAAATAAATGGATCTTCAAGAGGAAGACGGACGCTGATAGTAGTATTACTATCTACAAAGCTAGACTTGTCGAAAAAGGTTTTTGACAAAGTTCAAGGTGTTGACTACGATGAGATTTTCTCACTCGTAGCGATGCTTAAGTCTGTCCGAATCATGTTAGCAAATTGCCACATTTTATGAAATCTGGCAAATCGGTGTCAAAACTACATTCCTTAATGGATTTCTTAAGAAGAGTTGTATATGATGCAACCAGAAGGTTTTGTCAATCCTAAAGGTGCTAACAAAATGTGCAAGCTTCAGCGATCCATCTATGGACTGGTGCAAGCATCTCAGAGTTGGAATATATGCTTTAATGAGTTGATCAAAGCATATAGTTTTATACAGACTTGTGCTGAAGCCTGTATTTACAAGAAAGTGAGTGGGACCACTACAGCCTTTCTGATAAATATATGTGAATGACATATTGTTGATCGGAAATAATGTAGAATTTTCTGGAAAGCATAAAGGAGTATTTGAAAGGAGTTTTTCAGATAAAGACCTCGGTGAAGCTACTTACATATTGAGCATCAAGATCTATAGAGATAGATCAAGATGCTTGATAAGTTTTTTCAATGAGTATATACCTTGACAAGATTTTGAAGTAGTTCAAAATGGAACAGTCAAAGAAGGAGTTCTTGCCTGTGTTGCAAGGTGTGAAGTTGAGTAAGACTCAAAACCCGACCACGACAGAAGATAGAGAGAGAATGAAAGTCATTCCCTATGCCTCAGCCATAGGTTCTATAAAGTATGCCATGCTATGTACCAGACCTATTGTATACCCTGCCCTGAGTTTGGCAAGGGAGTACAATAGTGATATAGGAGTAGATCATTGGACATTGGTCAAAATCATCCTTAGTCGAATAAGGATATATTTCTCGATTATGGAGGTGACAAAAGGTTCGTCGTAAAGGGTTACTGAGGGAGTCCTGGATTAGGGGGTATCCGGACAGCCGGACTATATCCTTTGGCCGGACTGCTGGACTATGAAGATACAAGATTGAAGACTTCATCCCGTGTCCGGATGGGACTCTACTTGGCGTGGAAGGCAAGCTAGGCAATACGGATATGTATATCTCCTCCTTTGTAACCGACCTTGTGTAACCCTAGCCCCCTCCGGTGTCTATATAAACCGGAGGGTTTTAGTCCATAGGACAACATACAATCATACCATAGGCTAGCTTCTAGGGTTTAGCCTCTCTGATCTCGTGGTACATCAACTCTTGTACTACTCATATCATCAAGAACAATCAAGCAGGACGTAGGGTATTACCTCCATCAAGAGGGCCCGAACCTGGGTAAACATTGTGTCCCCTGCCTCCTGTTACCATCCGCCTTAACGCACAGTTCGAGACCCCCTACCCGAGATCCGCCGGTTTTGACACCGACATTGGTGCTTTCATTGAGAGTTCCACGGTGTCGTCACCATAAGGCTGGATGGCTCCTTCGATCATCGCTAACGATGCGGTCCAGGGTGAGGTTTTCCTCCCCGGACAGATCTTCGTATTTGGTGGCTTTGCACTGCGGGCCAATTCGCTTGTCCATCTAGAGCAGATCGAGAGCTACGCCCCTGGCCATCAGGTCAGATTTGGAAACTTGAACTACATGGTTGACATCCGCGGAGACTTGATCTTCGACGGATTCGAGCCCATGTCGGACGCTCCACACAGCCATGACGAGCATGACGTAACTCCGCCGTCGGACAGTGTTCGGGAGATTGCATCTGCAACTGCTCCAGCCATTAATCCGGGGCAAATCGCGCCATCCGAGAGCAGAGGGATAGACCCCGCCATGGAGGCCGCACTCTCAGTGGCGATAGAGCCGGATACTGACTTCACCCCTTACGACACCCGTGTCGCCGAACCACTGGATTCATCTCCGGCCACGGACTCCGAGCCGCTCACATCCGTGCCCGTCGAGTCCGACTGGGTGCCGATCATGGAGTTCACCTCCGCGGATATCTTTCAGCACTCACCTTTCGAAGATGTGCTAAATTCATTAAGGTCTCTCTCCCTGTCAGGAGAACCTTGGCCGAACTATGTCCGGCTAGAATGGGATGCGGACGGCGAAGAAATTCAATGTCCACTCACCACCCACTTAGTAGCCACTATCGACGACTTAACCGACATGCTCGACTTCGACTCCGAAGACTTCGACGGTATGGACGACGAAGCCGGAGACCAACAGGAAACACCACCCTCAGGGCGTTGGACCACCACCTCATCATATGATATATACATGGTGGACACCCCCAAAGAAGGTAATGGCAATGAGACAGCGAAGGATGACCCCTCCAAGAAGCAACCCAAGCGCCGACGTCAGCGGCGCCGCTCTAAGTCCCGCCACAGCAAGAGCAGTGATACCGGCACAGGAGATAATAACACTCCGGATAGTGCCTAAGACAACAACAATCACCTCCAGCACGATGTAGACCTAGAGGACGAACAAGCTAGCCCTCCAGAGCAGGCAGCAGATGGAGAACCGGAGGAGGACAATTACATGCCTCTCTCCGAAGACGAGGCGAGCCTCGGTGATGACGAGTTTATCATGCCTGAGGACCCCGTCGAGCAAGAGCACTTCAAGCACCGGCTTGTGGCCACGACAAATAGCTTCAAGAAAAAGTAGCAATAGCTTCAAGCTGATCAAGACTTGCTAGCAGAAAGGTGAACCGAAGTCCTTCAGGCCGAGGAGCATGAACTCGAGCGCCCGTCCAAGAGTTACCCAAAACGCAGGTTGCTACCTCACCTCGAGGAGGAAGCATTTAAACCTTATTCACCAGTACACGATGCGGCTAACCGGCCACTATGCGGCCGAGCCAGAGAGGCGTTTCAGCCTAACGTTCAGCCCGCACCCCGTCGCCACTCAGTCAAAAATACTAAGGCCTGGGGCAACACAGAGGAGCTGCGAGACATCTTGGACAGTAAGGAAAAAATCGCAAGGTCAATATACGAGACACGGGCACGTGCGCCCACACGGGACGATGATCATCGCGTCGGATACACCAAGAGTAAATCCAGCCGGGCTGAAAACAGCATACAAGACTCATGCAAACTACGTCGGGATATAGCCCGGCACAGACGTGCCGCACACCCCCTATGCTTCGCTGATGAAGTTATGAACCATGAATTCCCGGAGGGTTTCAAACCCGCAAATATCAAATCATATGATGGCACAACAGATCCCGTTGTATGGATCGAGGATTTCCTCCTTCACATCCACATGGCCCACGGTGATGATCTACATGCCATCAAGTACCTCCCACTAAAACTCAAAGGACCAGCTCGGCATTGGCTGAATAGCTTGCCAGCAGATTCCGTTGGCAGTTGGGAGGATCTGGAAGACGCATTTCTTGACAACGTCCAGGGCACTTATGTGCGGCCACCGGATGCTGATGATTTGAGCCACATAACCCAGCAGCCAGGAGAATCGGCCAGACAATTCTGGAAACGGTTCCTGACTAAGAAAAACCAAATTGTAGATTGTCCGGACGTAAAAGCCCTAGCGGCATTCAAGCATAACATCCGCGATGAGTGGCTCGCCCTCCACCTCAGCCAGGAAAAACCGAAATCTATGGCAGCCCTCATGACACTCATGACCCACTTTTGCGCGGGCAAGGACAGTTGGCTGGCTCGCAGCAACAACACATCGAGGAATCGGATACCTCGAATACCAAAGATGTTAACGGTAGGCAACATCATAATAGACCAAAGCGCCGCAATAACAGCGATAACACCAAAGATACGGCAGTCAATGCCGGACTCAGAGGCTCTAGATCCGGTCAGTGGAAAAAGCCATTTAAAAGAAATACTCCGGCTCCGTCCAGTCTAGATCGCATACTAGACCGCTCATGTCAAATTCACGGCACCCCTGACAAGCCAGCCAATCACACCAATAGAGAATGCTGGGTGTTCAAGCAGGCCGGCAAGTTAAATGCCGAAAACAAGGACAAGGGGCTGCATAGCGACGACGAGGAGGAGCCCCGGCCGCCGAACATAGGAGGACAGAAGGGGTTTCCCCCACAAGTGAAGACGGTGAACATGATATACACAACCCACATTCCCAAGAGGGAGTGGAAGCATGCACTAAGGGACGTCTATGCGATGGAGCCCGTCGCGCCAAAGTTCAACCCGTGGTCTGCTTGCCCGATCACCTTCGACCGCAGGGACCACCCCACTAGCATCTGTCATGGCGGATCCGCTGCACTGGTCCTAGACCCCATCATTGATGGATTTCACCTCACTCGAGTCCTTATGGACGGCGGCAGTAGCCTAAACCTGCTTTATCAGGATACAGTGCGAAAAATGGGTATCGATCCCTCGAGGATCAAACCCAGCAAAACCACCTTTAAAGGCGTCATCCCAGGTGTAGAGGCCCATTGCACAAGCTCAATCACACTAGAAGTGGTCTTCGAATCACCGAACAACTTCCAAAGCGAAGAGTTAATCTACGACATTGTCTCGTTTCGCAGTGGCTATCATGCACTGCTCGGAAGGACATCATTTGCAAAATTCAATGCAGTGCCGCATTACGCATACCTCAAGCTCAAGATGCCAGGACCTCGCGGGGTCATAACAGTAAATGGAAACACAGAACGCTCGCTCCGTACGGAACAGCACACTGCGGCCCTTGCAGCAGAAGCACAAAGCAGCCTTTTGAGGCAGACCACTCATTCGGCGTCACAGCCCCCGGACACCTTCAAGCGAGTCCGGAACAAGCTGCAACAGGATCGCCTGGCATGATCAGAGCTCACCTAGCAGTTCGGCCCGTCCCAGTCCCAGTGAAGTGACGAAATCCATGCCGCACGTACGTAACTACGCATTGAAAATACCATGGACATAGGCGGGGCACGATCAGGACATGCCCCGCGTTGTGGCTTAACCACACTAGGGGTTGTATACCTTTGTCATCCCTTCTCTCTTTCAGGGCCTAACTCTCTGGAAGCCCTTTTCGGCAGTACGATTGCCGGACACACTCCGGAAGCAACAACCAAGGCGGCAAGAAGCTAAGATGAACACAAGAACCGCCAGGTGGTCTCTAGTAATAATTGATATACCCGCTTTTCACTATTTATGCATAGCTTGCCCTGGGATAGGACATTTCGAATTATCCTACTTTATGCCTATTGCACTACCTGTACCCAGTACGCTTCGACGTATTATTTAAATAACAATGCATATCATTAATCTGTCATTGCATTATTAAGTTTTTCTTTCTCTTATATGTCCACTTATGACAATCCACACCCGCATGTTCGGGTACGGTTAGTTCGCCAGGGGTTCTCGTTTACCCCACAATACGGCGCAAGAAGTCCGAAAACTTTCGACAATGCGGCACCCCGAACTTATAGCATTATATGCATCAGCTCCGAATCATGTCTTTGGTCAAATGTTGGGTTGCCCGGCTCCCATGCTTTGGTACCTTACGTTCCGCTATATCGGCTAAGGTAGCGGTGGGAGAACTACTGCGATTGTGTCCCGGTTCATCCAGACAAGCACCTCAGTAGAGAAAGCCAAAAACTGACTATCATGATAAGACGAGAGACTGGTCGCTGTTCGAGAGGTCTCAAGTCCTTAAAGACTTTTTCCGCTTTAGGCGAGGAGTGGGCCTTGTCCGACTTAGGCGTGTATAGCGCCCCAAATTCGGCCCTCCGAATACCAGGGGCTTTGCCAAAATTTAAAATCATAGACTTCTTTGGCTAAGTGAGAGTGACAAAGAATTATAGTCTGATTGCCTGGTTCGTTGTGCTGAACAACTCCCTTGAAGGACCTAAAATTGGGGTAAAAAGTGCTCAGGTTTATCCCGAACACCCCAGTACTAGTTACATGGGGGTAGAAGCCGACGACTGGCCAACTCAGGGCTTTTTCCCGGGCAAAGGTGCACTAGGCAAGGGCTTTGGTGATGACTTCAAGCCGTGGGCAGGCTTCCACAAGCCGCCTCACTAGGCCGAAGTAGCTGCCGGACAGGGGCTTGCCAGGCCACATCCGGACTATAAGGCCCCTCATGGCCTGTTCGGCCGCCTTGTGAAGCTCGACCAACTGCTTTAGCTGGTCGCTCAAGGGCACGGGGTGTTCGGTCCCAATATACTGAGACTAGAACAACTTCTCCGTTGAGCTCCTCTCCTCAGCCCGGTAAAACTCCGCGGCATCTAGTACACTGCGGGGAAGATCTGCAAATGCTCCTGGAGAGCTCTGAACTCGGGTAAGAAAAAGGAAAGTCTCCTTCACGTGCTTGCTTTGCATAATGAATGCCTTACCCGCTGCTATCTTCTTCACCGCGTCAATCTCCTGGAGGGCCTTGTGGGCTTCGGCCTTGGCGCTCCAGACGCTTTCAAGCGCCTGCGTGAGCTCGTACTCTCGCGTCTTAGAATCAAGCTCCAAGGACTCGTGCTTTTTGGCGAGAGCGTCGAGCTCTTGCTGCACCTCGCCTACTCAGGCTTCTTGCTTCTCCCGTTCAATGCGTTCTTTGGCCGCTTTGTCTTCGGCCTCGGACAACGCCTTCCTCAGGGTCGCCACCTTGGTCATGGCCCCAGACAAATCCATGATGATCCTATTACTTTACACCCGAACTTCTTTTTTAACCATATAGACAGGGGCATTTCTTACCTTTGCTCTCTTCGAGCTACCTCTCGGTAAGGCCGAGCTCGTCCTCGGACCGCTTCAGGTCCTGCTTTAGCGCAGAGACCTCCGCAGTACGTGCGGCAGCGACCAGCAGTGAAGTCTACACATACACATAGACATACTCTAATCAGACTCCTGAATCATCATTTGATCCTCTATTCGGCTTTTCTTCGCAAACGCCGAACAGAGCATCAGGGGCTACTATCTATGCGTTAATATTTTCTTATATTTTGATTGCTTACCTCAAAGCCTATTAGGAGCCTGGTGCAAGCTTCGGTCAGTCCGTTTTTGGCGGACTGAACCTTCTCGACCATCGCACTCATGATAGTGCGGTGCTCTTCTTCAATGGCAGCGCTGCGAAGCGCTTCCAGCAGGTTGTCCGGTGCCTCTTGTTGGACAGAGGACACCGGCACGGATGGTTAGCCCCCCTTGAGGGGGACCGCCTGCTGGAGTCCGAAACCATCGAAGGTTTCGGCGCAGTGTCCGGCTGGGGCCCGAACTCGACGCCCGTAGGAGCCTCGCTCCCTTGGTACCCAGGGTCCGGGAAGTTGCCGCAAGGCGCCCCCAGGACCATCTCCCCTTGGCTCCGTGCCTTTTGAGACAACACCTCGGCGTTGTCCGTAGGGCGAGGGATGGAAGCGGTCGGAAGAGAACCGATGTTCATATCCGGCGAGTCCAAAGAGCCCCTCGATGAGGGTACGTCGAGACGAGCTCGGGATGGACTGCATAATCATGTTCGGCATGAGGAAAGGCAGTACAATAAAACATACCATGAAGTACTATGGTGCCCGGACACTTACAATTTCGCCACGGGCTTGACCCTGGGTAGCCACTCGTCGCCACAGTCGGTGGCCGTCGTGGCGCAGTCCGGAGGAAGGGTCCTTCCTTTCTTGGACCCTTCGGCCTCCCGGGATGGGTCGACCTTCCTTTTCTTGTCTCCCCCGGCTGGGGGGGAGAACTTTTCTCCTCCTCCTTCTCGTTTCCGTGGGAGGAGTGCGCGTCGGAGTCATCGTCCGATTACTCCGATACAACCTTGCACCGGAGACCCTTTCGGGCCCCCACGGCCTTCTTCTTGGTCTTCTATTCCGGCACCTCATAGGGTGCCGGAGTCAGCATCTTCGTTAGAAGAGCGTCTGCAGGACCTTCGGGCAGCGGGGCTCGGTTATCAAGCTGCTCCGCCGTCTCTATCCAGTCCTGTTAATGACATGGAAGTTCAGATCCTGCACATAACTAAACCGGGGCAAATAGATACCCTGAGAGATATAAAAGCCTACCGGATTGGCGCGGCACTTTGTGCTGAGTCCGCGGTCCTCGTTGAGGGGGGAGGAATCTCGGTGCTCTTGAACAGCACCCTCTAGACATCCTCGTGTGTCGTGTCATAGAGCTATCGCAGCGTCTGGTGCTTGGCTGAGTCGAACTCCCACAAAACAAATGCCCGTCGTTGACACGGAAGGATCCGGCAGAAGAGCATAACCTGGACCACATTGATAAGCTTGATTTCCTTGTTCGTCGTGTCTGGATGCAGGTCTGGAGTCCGGTCAGCTCTACCGAAGAACCCAGGATAGGACCTTCTCTTTCCAGGAGGTAAGCCATGTGGGGATTCCAGATCGAAATTTGGGGGCCGCCACCAATTTGGGGTCGCACGGCTCGGTGATGTAAAACCACCCCGATTGCCACCCCCTTATGGTATCCACATAGGTGCCCTCGAGCTAGGTGACATTAGGCATCTTGCCCACCATGGCGCCTCCGCACTCTACTTGCTGGCCACCCACCACCTTCGGTTTGACATTGAAGGTTTTCAGCCATAGGTCGAAGTGGGGCCTGATGCGGAGGAAGGCCTCTGTAACACCCTCGATGCGACTATAGCTCCCACGTGTCGAGGCACGACTTAGAGACATAACCGCATTGAAAGCAATGTCGCAAGTTAGGCAATCATCACAACATCCCATGTAATGTATAATAAAAGGGGGAGAACATAGTTGGCTTACACTCGCCACGTCACATCAGAGTACATAAATAACATACATCATACAAAAACTCATGGCCCGACTACGGCTCCAAAATAGAAAAGAACCCAACATGCGACAAGGCCCCGAATCAAACCCCAACTAGGCACCACTACTGATCATTAGGAAAAGACACGTAGTAACGCTGAGAGTCCTCGTCAAACTCCCACTTGAGCTCGTACTCGTCACCTGGAGCGGAATCACCTGGACCTGCATCTGGAGTTATAGTAATCTGTGAGCCACAGGGACTCAGCAATCTCGCACCCTCGCAATCAAGACTATTTAAGCTTATAGGAAGGGTAAGACAGATATATGTGGAGCTGCAGCAAGCGACTAGCATATATGGTGGCTATCTTATTCGCAAAAGAGAGCGAGAAGAGGAGGCAAAGTGCGAGCGTGAAAAACTAGAGGAACAACCTGCGCAAGAATTACTCCAACACCGTGTCCACTTCCTGGACTCCGCCGAGAAGAGGCCATCACGGTAACACACTCAGTTGATTCATTTTAATTAATTTTAGTTCAAGTTATCTACAACCGGACATTAAAAAATTCCCATCTGCCCATAACCGCGGGCACGGCTTTCGAAAGTTCAATCACTGCAGGGCCCATGACAAGCTCTCACGGTCAACGAAGGAATAGACCTCTTCCCAAGACGTTCCGATCAGACTCGGTATCTCGGTAACTCAAGACACTTCGACAGGTTAAAACAAGACCAGCAACACCGCCGGAATGTGCCGACAAATCCCGATAGGAGCTACACATATCTCGTTCTCAGGGCACACTCAGATGAGACTAGCTACGAGTAAAACCAACCCTCAAGTTTCCCCGAGGTGGCCCCGCAGGCAACTCAGTTCGGACCAACACTCAGAGGGAGCACTGGCCCGGGGGGGTTAAAATAAGATGACCCTTGAGTCTGCAGAACCCAAGGGAAAGAAAAGGCTAGGTGGCGAATGGTAAAACCAAGGTTGGGCATTGCAGGAAAAGATTTAATCACGGCGAAATATCAAGGGGTTCCCATTATAACCCAACCGCGTAAGGAACGCAAAATCCAGGAACATAACACCGATATGACGGAAACTAGGGCGGCAAGAGTGAACAAAACACTAGGCGAGAGGCCGAGCCTTCCACCCTCTACCAAGTATATAGATGCATTAAGATAACATGGAAATATAATGATATCCCAACAAGTAAATAAATGTTCCAACAAGAAACGGCTCCAATCTTCACCTGCAACTAGCAACGCTATAAGAGGGGCTGAGCAAAGCGGTAACATAGCCAATCAACGGTTTGCTAGGACAATGGTCGGTTAGAGGTTGACATGGCAATTTGGGAGGCTGACAAGCAAAAGGTAGGCATCGTAGCATTGGCATAGCAAAAGAGCGAGCAAACTAGCATAGCAAAGATAGTAGTGATTTCGAGGTTATGATCATCTTGCCTGCACAGTTGTCAGAGTTGACTGGATCCTCAAAAGCAAACTCAACGGGCTCCTCGTTAGCGAACTCGTCTCCCGGCTCTACCCAAACAAGACAAACAAGCAACAAGGATACAATCAACCACGTGCAAGACCAAGCAATATGATGAAATGATGATATGCTATGCGGGATGCGATGCGGAATGCAAAATGCAAGATATGACAGGAAATGCATGAACCTGGCCTCAACTTGTAAAACCAAGTGTGCCACTGGAAAGAGGGGATGAAATCGCTTGAAAACGATATAAAGATCATCGGAATCGGAGTTACGGTTTAGAAATGGCAAGCGTTTTAAGAATGACACCGGTCTGCGATTTACAGCAAGTAGGCATCTAAACGCAATGAAATGAACATGCTACAGCCACCAAACATGACAACAAAACACATGTCAGGGATTTACACAAGATGCTTAACAAAAGTCTAGCACTGAGATATGGCCAATTCATCCATTATGAGGTTCAAACAAGCATGTCAAAAACGCAAATGCAAAATAGATTTCAGACTTAGTGAAATTAACACTAGTCTGAAATTTCAGATCACGAAGCCCTCTTCGGAGCAACAAAACAACATGGTACATGACCTGGTTATGACAAGGAAGTACATGGAATGGAACTACTCAACAAGCTTAACAAAAGACCCAAAGTGACCTGGGGCCAAAAGGGTTCACAAAATATACTAACGGGCACAAGAACATAGCTAAAACACAATCAGTTTTCAGACAGTGAAAACTGAGACATGTAAACGAGCTCGATGCACTCACTAAGGTGCAAGTCATTACAAGGCAAGCATACATCCATTAATAAGGCAAAAAATGCTAGCTAGATATGGCAAGAACAATTGCATAGCATGCACGGATCAACTACAATAACATCGGCAAAATCGCAAACAAGTTGACGATCTGCCCAGATTCACAACAAAGCAAAAGTAGAGCTCTATTGACTCAAGCTAGGGTGCTCCATAATTCCAAACAAAGACATGGATGGATAGACCATAACATGATCAACAAAACTCATTTACTGATCATCCTCAAAAGAGGCTCGGATCACTAGGAAACAAGCTGAACATATGGCATCATGAACTAAATAATCCCAGACTTAGTGAAAACTACTAAGTCCCTGAAAACTGATTTACCGGGTGCCTCACTTTGCAAGCTTGCACAGGTCACCATGCACATCCTAAAAATGCATGGGTTGCACCTCTGGAATGATAACAAAATCCTTAACAAAACATGTGAAGGACTCACAGGCATATCATGCACACAATAATCATGGCAAAAATGACAAAAGCCTAAGATGAACTAGCAGATCTGACAATTAACTCACGAAGCCTCCTTCTAACAGCATTTCGGGCATCAAGATGAACTCAAATGAAAATGATGCAATGGAATGAAATGATTTACTCATCGAGGCGAACATTTTGATATGCTATATGTCCAAAACGGAGTTACAGTAGGTCAAAGATCGCATAAAAATTAGGGGGGAGAGGGGAAAAGTCAACCGGCTAGGGTATTTTGGATCTGGATCTGGCGGCACAGATCCCGAGGTTGACCCGCAACACTGTAGCTCGCAGGAGTGCTCGACGTCGCCGGAGAGGAAGGAGAGGCCGAGGCTCGCCGGGGTAGCCGGATCCGGCCCGGTCGTCGGAGTTCGTTGGCGTGGAGGCGGCGGGGCGGCGAGCAGGCGGCGAGGGGCGGCCGGCCGGGCGGCGGGGAGGTGGCCCGCGGTGGCGGAGAGGCGGCCCGCGGCGGCGCCGGTCGCCGGAGGTGGGAGAGGCGGCGGCGAGGTGGAGGCGCTGGGCGGGGGGCGCTCGGGCTCGCGGGGGCCCGGCTTGGGCCTCCCGGACCGCGGCGGCGGAGGCGGCGGAGGGCGACACGTGGCAGGCGGCGGATGGCTGGGCGCGGCGGGGCGGACACGTCCGGCCCGATTCGGACGTGTCCGTCGGCGGGGGGAGCGGCGGATCTGGAAAAATTAGGGTTTCGAGGGGGAGAGAGATCTGAAAAACGGGGGGGCTATTTATAGGCATAAGTGGAGCTAGGAGAGTCCAAATGAGGTGTGGTTTTCGGCCACGCGATCGTGATCGAACGCTCTAGATGATGGAGCAAAGTTTGGTGGGTTTTGGGCCAAATTGGAGGGGTGTTGGGCTGCAACACACACGAGGCCTTTTCGGTCCCTCGGTTAACCGTTGGAGTATCAAACGAAGTCCAAATGACACGAAACTTGACAGGCGGTCTACCGGTAGTAAACCAAGGCCGCTTGGCAAGTCTCGTTCCAATCCGGAAATGTTTAATCCCCACACACGAAAGAAAGCTAGAAAAGACCACCGGAGGAGAACGAAGCGCCGGAATGCAAAACGGACAACGGGGAAAATGCCTGAATGCATGAGACGAACACGTATGCAATTGCAATGCACATGATGACATGATATGAGATGCATGCCAACGAAAAACAACACACGGAGACAAAGACCCGAACCCGAGAAATAAATATAACTTAACGCCGGAAACGGCAAGAGTTGGATTACAAATTGGGAAAGTTACATCCGGGGTGTTACAGCCTCGCACACAACGATAAATGCCGAGATGTTGAGGATGAAATTGGGGGCCAGATCATGAAAATCCAGCCCATAGTAGAACATGAGCCCGTGGACAAACGGGTGGAGGGGAAATCCCAGTCCGCGGACAAAATGGGTAAGAAAAACTACCCTCTCATGGGGTTCGGGCGTCGGGATGATCTGCCCCGCATCTGGAAGGTGGTGCGCGATATCCGCGGCCAGATATCCGGCTTCCTGTAACTTTTTGATGTTCTCCTCTATTGCCTCCTGCTCTAGACATGCTTGGAGTGGTTTGAGAAGAAGAACGCGAGCTTGGGAGCTAGAGCTCGAGTGTGCGGGAATGGGTAAGCGAGGAGGAAGAAGGCGTGGGTGAAAAAGTAAATCCTTGTCCCTTTATAAGGGCGGAAGAGGCGATGTGTCTCCCCACTTGCCTGGTAAAACCTCTTATTCCCCAGGCGCCGTAATTGATGGTGCGGTTGGGTTACCCACGTCCGTATTGATGAGAATCCCGTGATAAGGGGAACACAATCTCTGCTTTGACAAGACGTGTCAAGAAAACCGCCTCGCGATATGTGCAGAGCTGGTTGAGAAAAGCAGTTCGAATAATAACCGGACCATGGCGTACTATCATGCTGTCAAAACATGTCAGCAGATTAGATTTGTGGAAATATTATTCTCTCTATGGTGGTATGTGGAACTTATTTTGCAGGGCCGGACACTATCCTTGTATTCAAAACTCTTCCATGATGTATGTGGAGGAGGAACCCGCCTTGCAATGTCGAACACAACACTGCGCGCCGAACTCATCATCATTGAAGCCTGGTTCAGGGGCTACTGAGGGAGTCCTGGGTTAGGGGGTCTCCGGACAGCCAGACTATATCCTTTGGCCGGACTGCTGGACTATGAAGATACAAGATTGAAGACTTTGTCATGTGCCCGGATGGGACTCTACTTGGCGTGGAAGGCAAGCTAGGCAATACGGATATCTATATCTCCTCCTTTGTAACGACCTTATGTAACCCTAGCCCCCTCCCATGTCTATATAAACCAGAGGGTTTTAGTCCGTAGGACAACATACAATCATACCATAGGCTAGCTTCTAGGGTTTAGCCTCTCTGATCTCGTGGTAGATCAACTCTTGTACTACTCATATCATCAAGAACAATCAAGAAGGACGTAGGGTATTACCTCCATCAAGAGGTCCTGAACCTGGGTAAACATCGTGTCCCCTGCCTCCTGTTACCATCCGCCTTAGACGCACAGTTCGGGACCCCCTACCCGAGATCCGCCGGTTTTGACACCGACAGTTACATCGATGCAAGTTTTGACACTGATCCAGATGACTCTAAGTCTCAATCTGGATACATATTGAAAGTGGGAGTGATTAGCTAGAGTAGCTCGTTGCAGAGCATTGTTTACATAGAAATTTGCAAAGTACATACGGATCTAAATGTGGCAGACCCATTGACCAAAACATGATCACACCTTAGTACTCTTTGGGTATTAATCACATAGCGATGTGAACTAGATTATTGACTCTAGTAAACCCTTTGGGTGTTGGTCACATGACGATGTGAACTATAGGTGTTAATCACATGGTGATGTGAACTATTGGTGTTAAATCACATGGCAATGTGAACTAGACTGTTGACTCTAGTGCAAGTGGCAGACTGAAGGAAATATACCCTAGAGGCAATAATAAAGTTCTTATTTATTTCCTTATTTCATGATAAATTTTTATTATTCATGCTAGAATTGTATTAACTGTAAACATAATACATGTGTGAATACATAGACAAACAGAGTGTCACTAGTATGCCTCTACTTGACTAGCTCGTTGAATCAAAGATGGTTAAGATTCCTAGACATAGACGTGAGTTGTCATTTGATTAACGGGATCACATCATTAGGAGAATGATGTGATTGACTTGACCCATTCCGTTAGCTTAGCACTTGATTGTTTAGTATGTTGTTGTTTCTTTCTTCATGACTTATACATGTTCCTATGACTATGAGATTATGCAACTCCCGTTTACCAGAGGAACACTTTCTGTGCTACCAAACGTCACAACGTAACTGGGTGATTATAAAGGTGCTCTACAGGTGTCTCCGAAGGTACTTGTTGGGTTGGCGTATTTCGAGATCAGGATTTGTCACTCCGATTATCGGAGAGGTATCTCTGGGCCCACTCGGTAATACACATCACTTAAGCCTTGCAAGCATTGTAACTAGTTAGTTACGGGATGATTTATTACAGAACGAGTAAAGAGACTTGCCGGTAACGAGATTGAACTAGGTATTGAGATACCGACGATCGAATCTCAGGCAAGTAACATACCGATGACAAAGGGAACAACGTATGTTATTAAGCGGTTTGACCGATAAAGATCTTCGTAGAATATGTGGGAGCCAATATGAGCATCCAGGTTCCGCTATTGGTTATTGACCGGAGACTTGTCTCGGTCATGTCTACATAGTTCTCGAACCCATAGGGTCCGCACGATTAAAGTTCGATGACGGTTATATTATGAGTTTATGTGATTTGATGTACCGAAGGTAGTTCGGAGTTCCGGATGAGATCAGGGACATGACGAGGAGTCTCTAAATGGTCGAGACGTAAAGATCAATATATTGGACGACTATATTCGGACATCGGAAAGGTTCCGAGTGGTTCCGGTATTTTTCAGAGTACCGGGGAGTTACGGGAATACGGGGGAAGAAGTATATGGGCCTTATTGGGCTTTAGGAGAGAGAGAGAGAGGCAGGCCGCGTCCCCCCCCCCAATGACTAGTCCGAATTGGACTAGGGGGAGGGGCAGCGCCCCCTCCTTCCTTCTCTTCCCTCTTCCCCTTCCTTGTCTCCTACTCCTACTACTTGGAAGGGGAGGAATCCTCCTCCCGGTGGGAGTAGGACTCCTCCAGGGCGTGCCATAGGGGCCGACCCTCTCCACCTCCTCCACTCCTTTATATACGTGCCCAAGGGGCACCCCATAGACACAACAATTTATCCGTTGGATCTCTTAGCCATGTGCGGTGCCCCCCTCCACCATAATCCACCTCGGTCATATCGTAGCAGTGCTCAAGCAAAGCCCTGCATCGGTAGAACATCATCATCATCTTCACCATGCCGTCGTGCTGACAGAACTCTCCCTTAAAGCTCGGCTGGATTGGAGTTCGAGGGACGTCATCGAGTTGAACGTGTGTAGAACTCGAAGGTGCCGTGCGTTTGGTACTTGATCAGTTGGATCGTGAAGACATACGACTACATCAACCGCGTTGTGCTAATGCTTCCGCTTTCGGTCTACGAGGGTACGTGGACACACTCTCCCCTCTCATTGCTATGCATCACCATGATCTTGCGTGTGCGTAGGATTTTTTTTTGAAATTATTACATTCCCCAACAAGAAGAGGAGAAGCGAATGTTGGATATCTCAGTTTCATTACTTGCAGAGTAGCATAGCACCACATATAGTCATAGTCTAGGTTTAGATTCGAACAGCTACATGAGCACGTCTCTCTTTTTTCTAAAACTCAACAATGTCTCTTTATTGCTACACTAGCTTGTTCTGTACGCTTTATCAAGTCTTTAATTTTCTTTATTTTTTGCGAGGAAGGAAGGATGACAAAATTGAGAGTTCCTGGACTCGAACCCAAGACCTCTCGGTTGAAAACCAAGGGTGCTAGTCACTTATGTGGCGAACGTTCCCTAGGAGGAGGACGGCAGGCGAACGCATTTTCCTTGCAGTTTTAGTTGTGATGCAAGATCGAACGGTCGCAGTTTCGGGAATGTTATCAGGCGAACGAGCCCAATTTTTCTTTTCTTCCTATATATAAAAAAGTATGCTACTTGGTGTCACCTTATTCAACAAACGATTGTGCCAACCTTGACCGTTGGATTGGCATTCAACGTCTGTCGTGTTTCTTCAGTCTCTTCTTCCTCCAGCCGCCAAAGCCAAACCAGCACCGGAGGGACTTCCTATTCCCGCCTCCCACGGCGGGCTCTGCTGCCACGCACACATCGTGGCTACATCGCACCCTAAAACTCTGCGCATCTTCCCAGGCTCCTGTTCGTTCACGTCCGAGGCCTCACCATCGTCCTCCGCCTTGGTTCGCTCACCGCGGCGCCGCTCTTCGGTGTTCTCAACATGGTCAACAACCGAGAGGAATAAGGAGATGAATGTACATGGTGAGGATGACAGTAGGGACCCCGGAGCTTGTGCAGTAATTTCGTTTTTTCGGGACGGAGAAGCGTATCAAATGGGTTGTTCGGGAGTTGTGGCCCGTCTAGCATATGACCAGCCCATTTTTTTTCTTTCTGAAAATGGCTAGCCCAGCTATTTTGATTTTAAAAAAATAACCAACGTAGGCCTACTTGTTTTTCTACGCCCTGCTGGGCCGGAAATCTTTCAGAACGAGGAGGGATGCATTTTGCCTAGAAAATGGGCTATAAGTAATAATAAATGGGCTATAAGTAATATTAAATGGGATGTAAAATGAAAAAATACAGTAAACAGGCAATTAGTTCCAAAATACTTTTTTCTTTAGGATTTTGATATTTTAAATTTCATTGTTTTTGTGTCGGTAAAATTTCATTAGAATTAAATTAAGGTATGTTTAGTTTTTAAATTAATTTGAATCTGGCTAGAAATTTTAGGCTGTATGCTATTTGGGACAGATTTGGAGGCTGACTTGTGGGTCTACTAGGTTAACGTGTACAAAAGGCTTTGTCAACTTAGTCCACAAACGATTCTAGCAGCAGTGACCGTTGGATGTTAATCCAACGGCCGTGCTGCTTCTTTAATATCTTATCTTCTTGCTCCAGCCGCCCAAACCAGCGCCGGTGGGACTGCCTGCTCCCGCCTCCCTTGGCCGGCTATGCTGCCGCACAGGCCACACCGCCCCACCCTACTCCATTGCTGGCCAGGCCATTCCTCTACTCACCCACACCTCCTGTTATTTTCCGGCGACGGCAGCCAGGCCAGTAAACCCTCGTACTCCCCACCGCATGGGCAACCACTGCTGAGTCTTCCCCGGCTCCATGTCATTCCCTTCCTAGGCCTCGTTGTCGTCCATCAGACGTGGACTGTACGTGGAGAGGCTGACAGTTGGGTCCACGGCTGCACACAAGGAAATGCCTCCTTATTATGCGCAAAATAATGATTCCTCCACCTGACATCTGGAACCCACCGGAAGGGCCTCTGTATTTCGCGAAAAAAACGCCCCCCCACTGACAGGTCAGACTCACCAGCTATATCTTCGCACGCAAGGAAGTGCCTCCTTATTACGCACAAAAAAATGAATACTCCCCTTGCTAGCTGGGACCCAGCATAGTGGGAGGATGACATGTGGGCCTACTAACTTGTCGGGGACGGAGGGCTTTGTCAACTTAGTCAATATGAACGCTTCAAGCTCCAGGACCGTACGATGTCCATCCAACGGTTGTAGTGTTTCTTCAACCTCTGGTCTTCTTGCTCCAGCCGCCCAAAGCAGCACTGGTCGTGCCGCCTGCTCCTGCCTCCCGTGAACGGTTATGCGGCCGTGGAGGCCTCACCGCCCCTACTACTCCCACCGCTGGCCAGGCCCTGCGGCGACGGCAGCCTCACACCGCAGCCGAACCAATGAACCCTCGTACTCCTCTCCGCATGGGAATCCACTGCCGCGTCTTCCTCGGCTCCGCATCGTCCCCTTCCTAGGCCTCGCAGTTGTCCACCGCCTAGGTGCTCTCGACGCGACGTGGTCAATGTGGTCAATGAACGACTTCCATCGGAAGAGTACTGTACATGGAGAGTGTCGGTGTCAAAACCGGCAGATCTCGGGTAGGGGGTCCCGAACTGTGCATCTAGGATCGATGGTAACCAGAGGCAGGGAACACAAAGTTTTACCCAGGTTCAGGCCCTCTTGATGGAGGTAAAACCCTACGTCCTGCTCGATTTATTCTTGATGATATGGGTATTACAAGAGTAGATCTACCATGAGATCAAGGAGGCTAAACCCTAGAAGCTAGCCTATGGTATGATTGTTGTATATATTGTATATATTGTATATCTATTGACTAGCCTGGCCTCGGTTTATATAATGCACCGGAGGCCTAGGATAACAAGAGTCCTAGCCGAATACGCTAGTGGGGAGAAGTCCTTGTCTTGATCGCCAAGTCTTGTGGAATCTTCCTTGTATGCGGTAGCCGTCCGAACTGGCCCATGAGTATACGGCCACGGGGGTCCACGGCCCAATCTAATAGATCGGGAGACGACGTGGTGAGTACCCCCTAGTCCAGGACACCGTCAGTAGCCCCCTGAACCGGTCTTCAAGTTAGGGACACTCCTCGATTCTTTCGAACTGTTCTTCATCTTCGGTTGCCAGTCTTGAAAACTGGTTCAACAAATCTTCTTTATCTTCGATCTTGAGGATCGCCGAAATGCATTCGACGAGTTTACACGTCGGGTATCCGAGGAGCCCCTTTAAGTTTCCGGCCTTTATCAATGCCTTGTTTATTTTTATGCCACACCTCGGGGTTGAAGTTGTTCCCGGGAGGTAGGGTCCTCTTGCGTCCGAGCTCCAACGCCGGACTGCATTCGAGGTATCTTTTGCAGCCGAGCACCAACGCCGGACCGCTTCCCAGCTCTAGCGCCGGAATGTATCCGAGCTCCAACGCCGGACTATGTATCCGAGCTCCAACGCCGGACTGTATATCTGAGCTCCAATGCCGAAATATATCCGAGCTCCAACGTCGGACTGTGTCCAGGCTTCAATGTTGGACTATATCCGAGGTGTCATATCACCTTGGTTCAAAAAAGTTGAAGGAGTTTAGCCGAGCTTAATGCCAGAAATGCCCTCTATGGAGCCAGCCACTAGCGCCCGAGCTTTATGCCGGACTGCTTCCGAGGTGGTGCACCACCCCGACTATGGGCCGATTTTTTGTCAATATTTTTTATTGGTGCAATTTATTCTCTGCCAAGATATATAGCCAGTAGCCCTCAAGGTGTGTATCGGTCTAAAACCCGAGATGCACATGAAGGATGACATAAGACCGTTGATCCCAGTAGCCGCTAAGACTCAGGTTGATTTGCAAAATCGGCCTGAAGATCAAGTCCTAGCTCGGCACAATACTTCGGGACACAAAAGCGGCGTGCTCAGTCCTCAAGACTCAGGTTGGGTGCGGCCGACCAACCTGAGGATCAAAATCTCCTCGGAAACTATATTGCACATAAAATTTTCTGCATTGGACAAGCAATGCAGTAGCCCCTGAGACACTGGTCGGGTGGCAACACCAGATCAGGGGATTGATGTGCCCCTTTAATATTTGTAAATAATAAGCCCGAAGCCCAGTAGCCCCCTAGCCTTAATGCGGGCACGGGTGGCCGAATTAAGGATCAATATCCATAGTAAAATCACAAATTATGTGTAATGACTCTATGTATCCAAGTACTTTACGTCATTAATGCTCAGATCCGCATTGTACAAAACTTTGTTGACCGACCATCGGCTTCCACCTCCTTGGCCAGTAGCCGAGGAGTGTTTGTCCTACTTTATAAAGCCTTTATGAGGGCAAAGATTTACAACAAACAAGGAAATCTGGCCACACGGTTTTATAAACAAAGGTACGCAGAGAGATAGGTTATATTACTGTTTAACAGAAGAAATGTATTCCAAAGAAAATAGTCCCGCTATCGGTTCCTTTCTTTGGGTTGTCATGCTAAGCATGATCATTAAACCTCAGCTTTAATGTAAGAGCAAAATATTGAGGATTTAGTTTGGGAGGCCAGTTAATAGCCCCTGGTAGTGTTCGGCGACAGTCGGGGTTAAGCCGTAAACACTTCGGCCAATGCTATGAACGGCCCATCATTTAACATAGTCATCGGATCGCTGACCAGTTTACGCTTATTGTGAAAGTCAGTTTTCGGCTTTCTCCACTGAGGTGCTTAACCATGTGAGCTGGAAGCACAATCGCAGTGGTTCTCCCTTTGCACGCCTAGCCAAACAAAACGGAACGTAGGAAGCAAGTGCAGGAGCCGGGCAACCCAACTATTGACCGAAGACACAATTCGAAACCGATGCATATATAGCAATATCTGAGAATGTTTTTGCCGAATCCCTAAAGGTGTCCGGCGTTGCACTACGAGACTAATGCTGTAAAAGCACAAATAGTTAAAAAGTGCCAAAAAGCTTGGAAAACCAAGAAACGTCAGTAAAAACATGACGTCCGAACAAGATCAAGTGTTTGGTGCCAATCTAAAAATTGGTCTTAGAAAAAAGAAGTGCTTCTGTCGTCCTTTAACATGACACATCCTATCTCAAGACTTCGAGCGGGTCATCCTACGGCTTGAACCTCCTATCCCGAGGGCGGAGTACTTCTCATTAGGCCAGTTTAGCAAACTAAACTCTAGCGGCTTTGAGAGAGAAATTAGGCTCCTCGGCTAGTGATCGCACACTCGCGTCAAAAAAAGGAGTGATAAATAATAATAATAGAACTTTGCAACGACTGAGAAGAAGAACACTTATTATAAAATGGCTCAAATAAACTTAAGAGCCCCCAAGTGACTTGGGTAGAAGAATGATTGCATGTACCGAAGTACTTATATCATATCTATGTTCAACCGAACTTTAAACACGTCTTAACCGACCGTCGGCTTCTCCCTCTTCGGGTAAGGACCGGAAAGTGTTATGTACTCCATCAGTCGAGAATATCGACGGTGTTTCCAATAACCAGGCAATCAGGCCATAAGGCTGTAACAGACAAAGCGCGCTCAGTGAACTTATGCTATATTACTGCGAAGAGTACGAAGCATCTTCGAAGAAAATAGTACCCCCACTGTTACCTTTCTTCAGTGCTCATTGTTATTATGAGACTTGTGCAATAGATTTTTTGTACTCATGAGTTCCGTTGTGTGCCGACCATCATTGAATAACTATAAGAGCGCTAGCTTTCGGCTTCACCGAGTCTGAGGTCCGGCTTGGGTGACCCGATCGTGACAATCGCAGAGGTGCTCCCTTTACTCCCTAGCCGAACAATCGGGAGCGTAGGGGTAAACACAGGAGCGAGGCAACCCAGCTTGCAAATCGCTTAAGTCAATGTGGTGCATATTGTGGCATAATACACGAACAAGGAATGAAGCCATACAAGTATAATCATATGCAATAGGAAAAGCTTCATAAAGGAAGCCCCAAAGTAAACGGGATATTTGAATTTATGCATCACAAACAAAGTTTGGACAAGGAAATTTTTTAGAAGCAACTTTTTTCCAAAAAAGTATAATGCTTGGTCGAACCGAACACAAGTTAGAAATTAAAGCTTTGAGCATGAAAGCGACTTAGCTGGTTAATGCGTTCGGTATTGATGACGCGGTCCGAGCTTGATGCGGGGCAAGGTTCCATCCCCCAAGCTGGTCCCGAGATGGCGGAGCGGAGAGCTCGACACGCCGTAGTGCTGACATAGCACGGTCAATGCAGACCGGCAGGGTGACGCCGAAGTCCCCGGATCATTTCCTGTGCACAAAAAATAGTGTAAACCAGAGATAATAGTAATAATGATAATTAAAAAAATGTTGCATAATAAATAATTTATGCAAAGTGAGAAATAGAAGAAATATGGCCTGGCGCCGAAGTCAATGTCGATGCAGGGCGTCGGCGTGATGTAGTAAAGGCGTGGCAAAGCCTGAATTCACAGGTCGGTCCGAGCTCCGGATGCGGCATTCGTAGAACTATGTACGGAAACAGATCGAACCATCACGCGACCGTCATTAATGCGGTCACCATTTGATAGACCTGTGTACATATCATGGACAAACCAGAGTAATAATTCCTTGGGAAAAATGAACCCAAACAAACAAAAAATACTGGGATTAATAGCACCTGGTTTATTTGTTGTAGCAATCCGAAGGAAGGTGATTCCAAAAATTGGGACTCGCTCTGCACACCCATTGCCTGATGGGCGATAAAACGATGGCATGGCAATGATGGTAAAGGTTGACTCGCCGAGGCAAAGCCCTCGGCTCAGCTAACGTGACGGAGCTGGTCGGCTAGTGACGCCGAAGTGTCCGGAGTAGGTTGATGAAGAGATGGCGAAGCCCCCGGTCCAGCCGAGATGTCGAAGCCTCGATGTCAGCCAATGAGTCGAAGTAGGTCGGCGTGACGGATACTAGCTTGAAGAAGCAATAGTGCGGCCATGTCGATGCAGGTCGTGACGTGGTCGATGCCGGCTTGATGAAGCGACCTTGCGGCGATGCCGGTATGCCCGCTCCGTGTAATCCATGGGGCGGCGATGTTGATGATGATTTATCCTTCGTGATGCCGGACTCTTGTTCGGTTTGCCGAGATGATGATCCGAAGAAGTTGAGCTCGGCTCAACAAAGTGACGCCGTGTCTAGCGCAGGTCGGCAGCCATGTAGTAATATTGCCGGACTAGTTTGACACCAGCATGATGTTGAAGATCATGTTCAAAAGATCTTAAAGTTAGTGGGATGTGTTCGAGAACAAAACACAATACCCCATACAAAACTTCCTTCAAAAGGGATGTCCGAAATCCTGTTCATAAAAAAGATGAACTCGGGCCGAATTCGTTTTCGCGCAGAAAACAGATCCGAAAAGTGATGCACTAATCGGAAGGTTCCGGAGTTTGGACTGTCGGATTGAGCCGAAATTTTGAGAGGTGGTAGATATAGGAATTCCGCAGCCGATCAACGGTTGGATCTTCCAAAGGACGTCCGAGCTAGAAGCTGGACACCACGCCCTAAACTCATCCAAAATCCCGTCCAGATTTGACAGGGCACCGGTATATCATGGATTGCTAGAGATTCGTCCATCGGAACTCGACGAAATTTTCCAGGGTTGTTGCAGACTCAATTCCGCACAATTCCACCAAAGCGATCGTCAAAGCGATACTCGAGGAGGTGGTGGTGACAGATACAAGTTCTCTGTCCAGAAAAACAGCACGGTCGCTTGAGGGCAATGTTGACGTTGAGGCCCCGAGCTCCATAGATGATTCCTTCATGATCTTGATAGAGATCGTAGTTGATGTTTGATGAAGGCCCTCGTCCGGACATGGTGATCCAAACACGGGGCGCAATTCTTGGTCGAACCTAGGTGACCAGTCGAGCTGGTGACGAAGATGCCGAAGTCGCAGTTGATCTGCAGGCGAGCCATCGATCCTTTTGTCGATCACACAGCGGAACTCTCAATGAAAGCACCAATGTCGGCGTCAGAACCGGAGGATCTCGTGTAGGGGGTCCCGAACTGTGCGTCTAGGATCGATGGTAACCGGAGGCAGGGAACACGAAGTTTTACCCAGGTTCGGGCCCTCTTGATGGAGGTAAAACCCTATGTCCTGCTCGATTTATTCTTGATGATATGGGTATTACAAGAGTAGATCTACCACGAGATTAAGGAGGCTAAACCCTAGAAGCTAGCCTATGGTATGATTGTTGTATATATTGTATATATTGTATATCTATCAACTAGCCTGGCCTCGGTTTATATAATGCACCGGAGGCCTAGGATAACAAGAGTTCTAGCCAAATACGCCGGTGGGGAGAAGTCCTTGTCTTGATTGCCAAGTCTTGTGGAATCTTCCTTGTATGCGGTAGCCGTCCGAACTGGCCCATGAGTATACGGCCACGGGGGTCCTCGGCCCAATCTAATAGATCGGTAGATGACGTGGTGAGTACCCCCTAGTCCAGGACACCGTCAGAGAGGCTAAAAGCTGGGTCCACGGCCGCAGCAAGGAAGTGCCTCCTTATTACGCGGAAAATAATGATTCCTCCACCTCACAACACGGACCCATCGGACGGGCCACTGTATTTCACGAAAAAACATATCCCTCCTGACCATTGAGACCCACCAGCTATATCTTCGCACGCAAGGAAGTGCATCCATATTACGGGGAAAAAATGATTCACCCCCTGACTGCTGGGACCCACCAGCTACATCTTCGCACGGAAGGAAGTGCCTGACAGTCGGGCCCCACCTGGTTGAAGCGTACGTAGTGTTATCATTCTGGTCGCGAACGTGTACGAACATACTGGTCAATGTAGAGGTGTGCACGTGTCATAGTAGAGGCGCACACGTAGCATGTACACGTACGTACAGCGACCAGGGTGCAAGAAAGAAAATACGGCCACGTACGTACATAGGGGCGGGGTCTCGAACGCCTACTCGTGCATACGTACTGCTAGGGCTTTTGTACATGGCTGGGTCGAAAACGGAGAAGCTGCGCCATCGTCGTGTTCATGGGGAGGCAACTGGCTGGGTCAGAACGGAATGCATCGTCATGTTCATTGGGAGCCAACCGGCTTGGACGGAACAGCCGATGGAAACGAGGCCTGGCATACTGCAGAACGGAGGAAACGGCCTTGTGTTCGACCGGCCATGGTCGAAACAGGATCTTGCTCATCGGGAGGGATCTGGCATACCAAAAAATGGAGGAAACGGACCTCCTATGGTGGAAACGGGGTCCTGGTGATCGGGAGGGGTGTGGCATACCACAAAACGAAGGAAACAAACTTGTGTTGGAGTGCTACGGTCGAAACGGGGGTCCTGTTCATTGGGAGGGGTGTGGCGTACCACAAAATGGGACTCCATGGGATACTGTTCATCTCCACCGTCGACCTCCTACAGCCTCCACGGCCTACTGTTCATCCACCGTCGACCTCCTCCAGCCTCCACGGGCTCCTGTTCATCCAGCCTCCACTGCGCACTCCTCCACCGGCTACTGTTCAACCAACCCTCTCCACGGGGTCCTGTTCAACCACCCCTCCACGGGCTACTGTTCATCCAGCTCTCCATCGGCTACTATTCAACCAGCCCTCAACGGGGTCCTGTTCATCCAGCCCTCCATGGGGTCCTATTCATCCACCCCTCCACGGGGTCCTGTTCATCCACCGGCTTAATCGATCGGGGTACTGTTCATGCAGCGGCAACGACCTCTACTACCATGGGGTCCTGGTCATCCAACCCCCCCACCGGGAACTGTTCATCCAAACCCCCAACAACACCCACTGTTCATCCAGAGGCAGCATCGATCGGCTTCAGTTAGCAGCAGTAGCGAAGGAATCACTTGAGTTCAGTTAACAGGAAGGGATCGATCGCTTAGGTTCAGTAACGTAGCTAGTGCAATTGCTTGGGTTCAATTAGATCCCAATGCCTCACACACACGCGTGTACGTACGAGAGAAACGTGCATCGCTCGGCCCCCGACCACCCACTGTAACCGAGAACTCCCTGATATTTTCCTCGCCCTCGCTTCTACCATGGTTTTTTCCGTCATGGACGGCCCAAAGAATGTCATGCAGCGGCATCTCCGGCCCGCCCAGGACAAAAAGCCCATTTTCTTTCATGATTTTTTGTCATAGAAATAGGAGCCCACCACATCTATGATGATACCGGGTTTTGTCACAATCATCAAAAGACTTCCCATAAATAGAAAAGTCATCCATGAAATCCTCAACAATCTTTTCGCAAAAATCAGAGAATATAGCAATCATACATATTTGGAAGGTAGCAGGTGCATTAGATAAACCAAAAGGCATACGTTTATAAGCATAAGTTCCAAAAGGACAAGTAAAGGTAGTATTTTCTTGACCAGGTTGAGAGACAGGTATTTGTGAAAAGCCAGAGTATTCATCTAGAAAGCAAAAGTGTGTGTGCTTAGATAATCTTTCAAGAATTTGATCAATAAAAGGCAAGGGGTAATGATCTTTTCTAGTTGCTTTGCTTAGTTTCTGTAATCACTTACCATTCTATAGCCTGTAACAATTCTCTGTGGAATAAGTTCATTTTTATCATTAGGAACAACAGTAATACCTCCTTTCTTAGGGACACAATGAAGCTTTAAGATTTCCGTTCTTACCACTTCCTTCATTTTTGGATTCAACCAACGTTGGTGATCAACAATGGGTTTAGCATCAGGTTCCATATTAATTTTGTGCTGACATAGAGTGGGACCTATGCCCTTTAAATCATCAAGAGTATATCCAATAGCAGCCCGATGTTTCCTTAGAACTTTCAATAATCTTTCTTCTTCATGTTCTGAAAGGTTAGCACTAATAATAACAGGATATATCTTCTTTTCATCGAGATAAGCATATTTCAAAGTGTCTGGCAATTGTTTTAATTCAGACACAGGATCGCCTTGAGGTGGAGGAGGACCTCCCAGAGTTTCAATAAGCAAATTGTGTTTAAGCAGAGGACATTGTTCAAAGAAAACCTTATCTATTTCATTTCTTTCATGCATATGTAAATCATTTTCAAGGTCTAGCAAATATTGTTCTAAAGGATCAGTAGGTGGAATAGCAATAGAAGCAAGAATAATTAATTCATCTTACTAGGCAATTCTTTTTCATGATGATTTCTACTAAACTTGGAAAAATTAAACTCATGAGACTCATCACCAAAGCTAACACCGACAGTTTGTTTCTTACAATATATCTTAGCATTAACTGTATTCAAGAAAGATCTACCAAAGATAATGGGACAAAAGTCATCATGTGGGGAACCAAGAACAAGAAAATCAGTAGGGTATTTTATTTTCCGACACGAGACTTCAACATCTCTAACAATCCCAATTGGTGATATGGTGTCTCTATTAGCAAGTTTAACAGTAACATATATTTCTTCTATCTCAGCAGGTGTTATTTCTTTCATGATTTCTTCATATAAAGAGTATGGAATAGCACTCACTAGCACCCATGTCACATAAACCATGATAAGAGTAATCTCCTATTTTAACTGAAATAACAAGCATGCCAACAACAGGTCTATGTTTATCTCTTTTATCTGGTTTAGCAATTCTAGCAGCTTCTTCACAGAAGTAAATAACATGCCCATCCATATCTTCTTCTAAGAGATCTTTAACAATAGGAATACTAGGTTCAACTTTAATTTGTTCATCAGGTTTAGGTGTTCTAATATAGCTTTTGTTAACCACAGTTGAAACTTTAGCATGTTCCTTAATCCTAACAGGAAAAGGTGGTTTCTCAATATAAGCAGAAGGAACAACTGGATCAACATTATAAAGTATAGTTTCCTCTTTGACTGGTACTAGTTCTTTAATTTCTTCTTTAATAGGTAGGTGATATTTAAACCACTTCTCCTTAGGGAGTTCAACATGAGTTGCAAATGATTCACAAAAGGAGGCTACTATCTTAGAGTCAAGTCCATATTTAGTGCTAAACTTTTGAAAAGCATCGGTATCCATAAAAGATTTAACACAATCATACTTAAGTTTAATGCCTGACTCTTTACCTTCGTCGAGTTCCCAATCTTCAGAGTTGCGTTTAATTCTTTCAAAAAGAACCCACCGGAATTCAATAGTCTTCTTCATAAATGAACCAGCACAGGAAGTATCAAGCATGGTTTGATCATTACGAGAAAGTCGAGCATAAAAATTCTGGATAATAATTTATCTTGAGAGCTCATGATTGGTGCATGAATATATTATTGACTTAAGCATCCCCCAAGCTAGAGTGATATTTTCTCCTTCACGAGGCCAAAAATTATATATATAATTCTGATCATGATGCACTAGATGCATAGGATATTTTTTTGGTGGAACTCCAACTTCAATCGATTCCAATTCCATAATCCAATATCATCACATAGCCCATACCATGCCAACGCTTTGAACTTCAAAGATAAAGAGAAAACCTTTCTCATAACTTCATCTACGGGTAAACCTGGAAGCTTAAACAATCCACAAATTTGTTTCACATATATCAAGTGTATATCAGGATGTTCAGTTCCATCTCCTGCATAAGGATTAGCTAGCAGTTGTTCTATCATAACCGAAGGAATGTCATATTCAATATTTTCAGTAGGTGCAGTAGGTTGAGGGGTAGATAATTGTGGTTCCGGGCGAGGTGAAGATACCCCTAACAAACTCCTCAAAGGATTGTTTTCCATATGTAACAAGTGACAATAAATTTCAGCACACTATATAAATGTTTCCTTACCAAATTCCACTTACCAAAGGCGCTTCACTCCCCAGGAACAGCGCCATAAAATAGCCATGATGACCCACAAGTATAGGGGATCAATTGTAGCTCTTTTTGATAAGTAAGAGTGTCGAACCCAACGAGGAGCGGAAGGAAATGACAAGCAGTTTCTGGTAAGGTATTGTCTGGAAGTCCTGAAATTGTAAGTATCGAGTAGTTTGATAGCAAGATAATTTGTAACGAGAAAGGGGAGATAATAGTAACAAAATTGCATCAAGGTAGCCCAATCCATTTGAGGCAAAGGGCAGTCCGAAACTGTCTATTATGATAAGCAAAGCATCCTTGAGGGTACACGGGAATTTCATCTAGTCACTTTCATCATGTTGGTTTGATTTGTGTTTGCTACTTTGATAATTTGATATGTGGGTGGACCAGTGCTTAGGTGTTGTTCTTACTTGAACAAATCTCCTACTTATGATTAACCCTCCCGCAAGCATCCGCAACTACGAGAAAAGTATTAAGAATAAATTCTAACCATAGCATTAAACTTTTGGATCTAGTTGGTCCCTTACGAAATAGCACATAAACTAGGGTTTAAGCTTCTGCCACTCTCGCAACCCACCATCTAATTGCTACTCCACAATGCATTCCCTTAGGCCCAAATATGGTGAAGTGTCATGTAGTCGACGTTCACATGACACCACTAAGGGAATAACAACATACATACTATCAAAATATCAAACACATATCAAGTTCACATGATTACTTGCAACATGATTTCTCCCGTGACCTCAAGAACAAAAGTAACTACTCAAAAATGATAAACACGTTCATGATCAGAGGAGTATTAAATAGCATAATAGGTCTAAACATATAATCTTCCACCAAATAAACCATATAGTAATCAACTACAAGATGTAATCAACACTACTAGTCACCCACAAGTACCAATCTATAGTTCCGGTAACAAGATTGCACACAAGAGATGAACTAGGATTTGAGAGGAGATGGTGTCATTGAAGATGTTGATGGAGATTGCCCTCCCGAAGATGGGAGAGTTGTTGGTGATGATGATGACTATGATTTCCCCCTCCAGAAGGGAAGTTCCCCCGGTGGAATCGCTCTGCCGGAGGGCAAAAGTGCTCCTGCCCAAGTTCCGCCTCGAGGCGGCGGCACTTCATCCCCAAAGTCCTCCTTTGAGTTTTTTCTAGGTCAAAATGACTTATATACCAGAAGATGGGCACCGGAGGTGGGCCGCGGAGGTCACAACCCACCAGGGCACGCTTGGGGGGCCTGGTGGCCCCCTCTGGTGTTTATTGGCTCCAGTATTTCTTAAATAATCCATAAAAATTCTCTGTAAAGTTTCAGCTTATTTGGAGTTGTGCAAAATAGGTGGTCTGACGTAGCTTTTCCAGGTCCAGATTTCTAGCTGTCGAAATTCTCCCTCTTGATGTGTTCCTTGCAAATTATGAGAGAAAAGGCATTAGAATTACTCCAAAAAGTATTATTATGGATAAAAACATTATAAAAACAGTAAGAAAACATGATGCACAATGGATGTAACACATTTCTATGACAGCATAGGTAGGACTATCTTGATTCTGTCATAAAATCGTCATGGATGTACATGTATGACAGAAAAGGTGAGCCAAAGAATATTCTCAAGTATTAGCAGCTGGGTTTTCAATTCAACCACACCTGGAAACTTAATATCTGCAGCAAAGTGTTCAGTAGCAAAGTAATATGATAGTAGTGGTAATGGTGGTAAAAGTTAACGGTAGCAAAAGTAATATTTTTGGTGTTTTGTAGTGATGATAACAATAGCAACAAAAAAGTAAATAAGCGAAGAACAATATATGGAAAGCTCGTAGGCAATGGATCAGTGACAGAGAATTATGCCAGATGTGGCTCATCATGTAACAGTCATAACCTAGGGTGACAGAGAACTAGCTCCAGTTCATCAGTGTAATGTAGGCATGTATTCCGAATATAGTCATACATGCTTATGGAAAAGAACTTGCATGACATCTTTTGTCCTACCCACTTGTGGCAGCGGGGTCCTATTGGAAACTAAGGGATATTAAGGCCTCCTTTTAATAGAGTATTGGACCAAAGCATTAACACATAGTGAATACATGAACTCCTCAAACTACGGTCATCACTGGGAGTGGTCCCGATTATTGTCACTTCGGGGTTGCCGAATCATAACATATAGTAGGTGACTATAGACTTGCAAGATAGGATCAAGAACTCTCATATATTGATGAAAACATAATAGGTTCAGATCTGAAATCATGGCACTCGGGCCCTAGTGACAAGCATTAAGCATAGCAAAGTCATAGCAACATCAATCTCAGAACATAGTGGATACTAGGGATCAAACCCTAACAAAACTAACTCGATTACATGATAAATCTCATCCAACCCATCACCGTCCAACAAGCCTATGATGGAATTACTCACGCACGTCGGTGAGCATCATGAAATTGGTAATGGAGGATGGTTGATGATGACGATGGCAATGGGTTCCCCTCTCCGGAGCCCGGAACGGACTCCAGATCAGCCCTCTCGAGAGAGTTTAGGGCTTGGTGGCAGCTCCGTATCATAAAACGTGATGAATCATTCTCCCTGGTTTCTTCTCCCCTAAAGTGAATATATGGAGTCAAGGTTGAGGTTGGTGAAGCGTCAGGGGGCCCACGAGGCAGGGGGCGCGCCCCGCACCCTCGTGGACAGGTGGAGGCCCCCCTGACATGTATTCTTCTTCCAGTATTTTTTATATATTCCAAAATAATTCTCCATTGATTTCCAGGTCATTCCAAGAACTTTTATTTCTACACAAAAATAACTCCATGGCAATTCTGCTGAAAACAGCGTCAGTCCGGGTTAGTTCCATTCAAATCATGCAAGTTAGAGTCCAAGACAAGAGCAAAAGTGTTTGGAAAAGTAGATACAACGGAGACGTATCAACTCCCCCAAGCTTAAACCTTTGCTTGTCCTCAAGCAATTCAGTTGATAAACTGAAAGTGATAAAGAAAGACTTTTACATACTCTGTTTGCTCTTGTTGTTGTAAATATGTAAAGCCAGTATTCAAGTTTTCAGAAAAGATTATGAACTAAGCATATTCACAATAACATTACCGAAAAAGGCTTTCGCCCCGCTTTATAAATAAAGCAAACCGCCAAAGAGCACACATACAAAGTCAAGTCCACACACACAAACCCAGGTCCCACAACAAAGTACAGAAGTTCAGCTGAGGGCACAGCTCAACAAGCCCAAAGAAAAATAAAGGAACAAAACATGCCGAATGAAGAAAACGCCTAGTCTGGTTCCGGAGGCGGCAGCGGGGGCGGCGGCGACAGGCGGACGGCCATCGAGAGAAGATCGGCGATGAAGGCTGAGATGGCGTCGCGGTCTCGAGGGAGGCTAAGCGGCCGCCAAAGCTGCAAGAAACCCAAGTGTTCAAAAAGAGCGTCAGAAGCCCGTCGGAGAGGCGTGCACTGAATCACAAGCTTATTGCGGACAGTCCAGAGGGTCCATGCAAGGACCCCGATCTCGAGCCACCAAATGTGGCGAGAGGTCACGGGGGACATCTGGAGTTCGGCAAATAGGTCAGGGAAGTTGGTGTGGCACCAATTTCCACCGACCGCTTCGCGAAAGCAGTTCCAGAGGAACTGAGCGGATACACAGGAGAAGAAAATGTGGTTCAAGTCTTTCAGGACCCCACAAAGTGGGCAGATGCCCGTACCCGGGCCATTCCCCTTGCGCACCTCCACCCCACACAGGATCCGACCGTGAATCCATTGCCACATGAAGATACGGTCTTCAGGGGCAGGCGGATGGACCACACCATCGATAGGGGGAGAGGGGCGGAAGATGGGGCGATGTCCATGTATAGCGACTTGGTGGAGAATCGGCCCAAAGGCTCAAGGCGCCAACGCACCAGGTCAGGGCCACCATCCACCATCGGTTCGTGGAGAGCAACACAGTCAAGCAACTCACACCACGCGGCGGATTCCATGGGGCCAAAGGCCCGCCAGAAAGCAAGGCGCCCTAAGTCAAGAAGGGCCCTTTCCACAGAGATCATGGGATCAACGGAGATGGAGAAGAGGTCGGGAAAGTGAGCCTCAAAGGGAGTGTCCCCGGCCCAGTGATCGAACTAGAACAGCGTCGATATCCTGGATCCCACCGAGATGGAGGTCCCGTTACGGAGGACCGGGAGAAGCTGGACAATCGACTGCTAGAACTGAGATCCGCCAGACTTCTGGCAAAAGGCGAGGGGTTGTTCGCGCAAGTATTTGTTCCGGATAATGTCCAGCCAAAGGCCACCATGCCTTTGCGAGATGCGCCAAAGCCAGCGGGAGAGTATGGCGATATTCATCCGTTTAGAGCACATGATGCCAAGGCCACCTTGCTCCCGGGGTTTGCAAATGTCAGGCCAACTGACCATATGATACTTCTTCTTATCATTGTCGCCCGCCTAGTAAAAGCGGGACTGGACCTTGGCGACCTCCTTGTGAAGGGTCTCATGGAGGCTGTAGAAACTCATGAGGAACAAGAGAAGGCTGGAGAGGGAAGAGTTGATGAGGATCGTCCGGGCCGCTTTGGAAAGCCACCTCCCCTGCCATGGCTCGATGCGTGTTTGGAGCTTGGCCACGGAGGGGCGCAAGTCTGCGACAGTGAGCCGGGAGTCACTAATCGACGTCCACAGGTATGTTGTGGGGAAGGAACCCATGCGGCAATTAAGCCTGTTGGCGATGGCCAAAGCCCCGCGGGGGAGTATCCCATCACCATCACATCACTCTTGGCGAAGTTGATCTTGAGGCCCGACATCTGTTGGAAGCAGAGAAGGAGGAACTTGAGGTTGGAGATATCCGTCTCCGAGCCTTCGACCATGATGATAGTGTCGTCAGCATACTGGAGGATGGAGATCCCGGAGCCACCGGCGTGGTGGGGAGTAATCCCACGAATATGGCCCGCGGCTTTCGCCTTATCAAGGATGGAAGCCAGCACGTCGACGACCATATTGAACAAGAACGGGGAGAAGGGGTCACCTTGTCCGACCCCACAAAGGGTGGGGAAGAAAGGGCCGATCTCACCGTTTATGTTAACGGCCGTGCGCCCGCAAGTGACCATTTGCATTAGTCTCGTGATCCACCGACCGTCGAAACCCTTTAGAAGAAGGACTTCCTGAAGGAAGGGCCAGCTAACCGTGTCATAAGCCTTATGGAAGTCAATCTTCAGAAATACCGCCTTGAGGTTTTTGGTGCGAACCTCATGGAGGACTTCATGAAGGACTAGGACCCCATCCAGGATGTAACGACCCATAATGAAGGCCGACTAGTTGGGATGTGTCACACGATCAGCCAGCAGGGTCGCCCTATTGGCGTACCCTTTGGCTAGTAACCGGAAGATCAGGTTAATGACAGTGATCGGGCGAAATTGACGGATGTCGGACGCCCCAGGGACCTTTGGGATGAGAGAGATGATCACGTAGTTGAGGCGTCCGAGATCAATGGCGCCAACGTAGAACTCGTCGAAGATAGCCATGACCTCCGGTTTAATCATGTTCCAGAAGGTCTGGAAGAATTTAACAGGGAGGCCATCCGGACCAGGCACTGAGGAGGGGTTCATGCCCTTGATGGCTTCCCAGACCTCCTGCTTGGAGAAGGGGGCCGTAAGGGCCGCGTTCTCCGACTCAGACACCAACTGGGGACCAGCCCAACAATCGGGGGCAAGAGAGAGGCCGCTCTGAGGAGCGGCAGAGAATAAGGATCTATAGAATCCGTCAACATGGGATCAGATGTCGCGAGGGTCATGAAGGACCGTCTCACCATCCCACAAAAGAGGGATGGTGTTGCGTCTACGGCGGCCGTTGGCAATGGCCTGAAAGTACGCCGTATTTGTGTCGCCCTTCGGGACCCATTTCTAAGTCTCACGGAGGCGCCAATAAGCCTCCTCATTGGTGTAAATCACGGAGAGCTGGTCTTCCAGGTCATACCGGCAAAGGCACTCGTCCGGAGAGAGCCCCACCACATCAGCGCGCAGGTCAAGGGCCTGGATCGCGGATAACAACGCCTTCTTGCGCTCCCGGAGGTAACGACCTAGGTTAGCACCCCACCCCTTCATGAACTGTCATCCGCGCTTCGCGCAGAAGTGCCACGAGTCAATGGCCGAGGGGGACGGGGTGGGGGTGGGCGCGAGCCTCGATCCACCGAGCGACAACCGCATCAATGAACCCGGTTTTGGAGAGCCAGAAGGTCTCGAACCGGAATCGAGGGGTGATTGGCGGACACTCATCAGCCGAGGAGAGGAGCAGAGGGACATGCTCCGAGCCAATCCGGGTGATGGCACGAAGGGAGGCAAGGGAGCAGCGGAGGTCCCACTCGCAGGACACTAGGACCCGGTCCAAGACGGACTGGGTCGGGGTGGCCTGCCGGTTGGTCCAGGTGAACCTGGCACCAATCCTATCAATTTCGCGGAGACCAAGTTCGGCAATGAAGTCATTGAACATTTGCATCCGAGCATAGCAGACATTAGCATTGCTCTTGTCTTCCGCAACACGAAGGATGTTAAAATCGCCACCCACCACCACCGGAAGGGAGGCCGCGGAGATCTTCCGGTGGAGCTCCTCGAGAAAGGCGGCAGACCGACTATGGTCTGCCGGCCAGTAGACGATGATGACCTCCCACTTGAAGTTGAGAGACCTCTTGAAAAGCTCCATGCTCACAAGGAATTCTCCCCGGTCCATGCTCCCCACCTCAAAGGTGGCATCCTTCACGCCTAAAAGGATGCCACCCGAGTGGCCGGCACTACCACTAGAAGGGAGCCAATGCCACGCAAAGAGGTGGGAGCTCAGACAGTCAAGCTCAGGGAGAGAGAATTCAAGACGCATGGTTTCTTGGATGGCAACTATGTCAATGTGTTCCTCACGCATGTACTCTATGAGTTGACGGCATCGGCCATCATGGCCGAAACCGCAGATGTTCCAGAATAGGGCACGCATTAAGGCGCCATTGGTGGGCTGCTTGACCCCAGGACACGAGAGGCACTTTGAGAACGGAGGGACGCGGTGCGGGAGCGAGTGCGACCACGGATTTCGACCTCCCCCACCGAGGGAGGGGCACGTAACTGCCTCAATGCCGCCGGGGGAGGGGCCTCACCGGCCGAGGGTGGAACAGGAGGCAGAATGAGAGCCGCACGGGCCTCCGCGAGCCTCCCTTCAAGGATCTCGCGGGCGCGGATAGCCGCAATCTGGACTAAGGGGGGCCAACTTCCCCCCTAAAAATGATCGCCAAGTCAGAGGCCACCTTCGCAAGGTTGCCAAGAGGAATCGACTCAAGAGCAGAGAAGGAACAAGACAAAGCTGAAGGGGGAACAGCAGGCGTACCTGGCTCCAGGTTCCGAGCAGCAGCACGGATCTCTGCCCGCTCGGTGATGGGCAGAGCCGGACTACCCTCGGGGTGCGCCGCATCCAGCCGAGCACTCCGACGGGACACAACCACCGAGGAGGAGGCTGACCGGCCTTGGCGCGAGTAGGCGGCGGACCATGGAGGGGGGTTGGGCGGCCATAGGGGTGGTTACCCAAGCCTCCCCATCCGTGGTCAGGGCCCCCGCTGATGAAGCCAGATGAGCGGACACGGAGCAGCAGAGGAGGAGCGGAGACGGGGTCGGAGCCGGTGCCGGGGGCAGCAGGGTCGGAGGAGCCTCGGGGGGGTGGGCTGAGCGGCCACGGGGGGCGACGCCGGAAGGGGCGTCAGCCATCGGGGCTACAGCCACCGCAGGGGAGACCACCTGATCGACCAGGGGCAGACTGGGGACCGGAGTATCCGCCGAGGGGAGGACCAACTCTAGTCCCAGCGCGACGGGAGCAGCCAAGGAGGGAGAGCGCAGTGAAGAAGCCGTGCAGACGACCAGGCCGATGCTGGAGATATCGCTCGCCTCGGAGGAGGTCGCCGCAGAAGTCGAGGGGCCGCCGAAGGCCTGGCTGAGGGCGGCCTGGCGTCCCTTGCCCTGGCGGCAGGAGGAGGGAGCCAGGGGGACGGGGAGCGGGAGTCCTCCGAACCCCCCCCCCCCTCATCCGAGCGGTGGAAGCGGCCACGGTGACATCCGTGGCAGTCCCCATCGGCCCCCGGGTTGCCACCAGGGAGGACGACGTCGAAGAAGCGGGGGCGGCCGACGTGGTTGGGAGGCTCGGGGGAGATCCTGGGGTCAAAGCCCTAGACGTTGAAGAAAACACGGACGGTGGTGCGGAGCTTGGCGGAGTCGAGACACTTGACCTTGACCTCCTCCTCTTTGCGCAGAGAGAGCTCATCGACCACCACCACCTTGCCCAAGAGACGGGACATCTGGCGGATGACGAGCTCAGAGCGCGTAATATCAGGGAGGCCGGCCACAAGAATCCAAGCGGTGTCAAGAACGGCCATGGCCTGAGCATCAAGGATCGGCTCAGAGATGTCGACAACCAGTTGGTTGAGAGCGAGCATGATCCGGCCACTATGTGTCACGTAGCCGTAGCTGATGGCGTCGGGGAAGACGACGATGAAGATGTGGCCAGCGGTGGGGGTGACCGCCCAGTCCCACTGGCGACGGTAGAGGTGGTTGAGCTCGGCCTCGATCATCTCCGGGGAGGCCACCCCGTTGACCACTGTGACGACCGCCTGGAGGGAGGGGGAGGGAGGCGGCACGTCAGGGACCTCGAGGTGGAAGAAGCCCAACCCCTCGATGTCGTGGCCGTACATCATGAGCTCGGACAACACCGGACGGTCCGGGCACAGGAGGGCAGGGTGCCCCGGATCCTTGCAGAGGTAGCAGCACTGGAGGTTGACCCATTCGACTTGCGAGTGGCCCGCCACCCCGCAATTGAAGCACGGAGGGAGGGGAAGGCGTGAGACGGGGCCCGGAGCGGAAGAGGAGCATGGAGCCGGGGGTAGGGTCAGACTAGGCGCCCCGCCCTGCGCCGTGGCGCTTCTTCTTCTTGGCGGGGCCGGAGCGTCCACGGGCAGGGCCCCCGCCAGGAGCAGCAGCCGCGGACGAGGGCGCGGACGCCACTGCATGAGGTGGCATGTACTTCCGGGCGGGACTGCGCGGAGAGGTCGGTCGAGAAGACCGAGGCGGAGTGGGAGATCGGGCGCGACGGGGAGCAGGGGAGGGCGAGCAGCGCCGGGAACGCCAGTCACCCGAGGCAGCCGGACGGGGGGAGCGGGATCGTCCCCGCGAGTCGTGGCGGCTCGGGGAGCGGCGGTCCGCGCGACGTCTCTCCTGGAGGTCACGAAGCTCGCGACACAGCTCGTCCTCGCGGTGGAGCGCCTCGAGCGATGGCAAAGGAGGATCGCGCCAGTCGGACCGCTCGTCGGCGTGGCGTTTGTGCCACACGCCGCCATCATCCCACTCCTGGGGCATCAGGGGCCGAGGCGCAGGAGGGGGGCGGGGGGGCAGGGGAGAAGGAGCCGCACCGGACGCTGGCCGGGAGGGTGCGGGGACGGAGGTGAGCAGCGGGGGGGATGCAGGGGGACTAGGGGAAGCAGAGGGGATCGATCAAGAGCAGGGGCGGCGGACGATGGGACTGGGGGAATCGGGCGGCCCCTGGGGAGCCAGATCGAGGCACTAGAGAGCTGGGCCTAGGGCACCCAGGTGGCCCAGCTCCCATGGGCCGATCCAGCTGAGGGGGGAGGCCCGGTCGGCGGGAGCCGAGGGTGGGCCGGGCCAGGGCCCAACACACCCGGCGCGGAGGGGGCCTGGCCCAACAGGCAGCACGGGTTGCACGCGCGTAGGGTTTCAGCTCCCGCATAAGGCGCCGCCGCCACCGCCGGCGCGGTACCGAAGTGAGCCGGCGACCGGCGAGATGGAGCGAGGGAGGGCCGGAAACGGAACGCGGAGGAGCCGAAGGCAGCGATGAATGGCCGGAAGGGCGACAGCCGCCGCACTGGGGGCGAGGGCACAGGGCTGCAGCGAGCCGTGGGCGGCGTCGGGGGCGCCACCGGGCCGGCACCGAGCACCGGACGGCACCAGGAGGAGCGGGCGGCGCCCCTTTCGGAGCGGCCGGCCACGCCCAAGGTCCGAGCGCGCTGGCGGCGAGCAGCCCCGGCCCTCAACGCCGTGCCTTGGCAGCCATCGGCCCAAGACGAGCTCAAGGGCAGCGCCTGCACCCGCGACGGCCGCGAGCCGGTGGCAGAACCCCGCTCCTGGGGGGTTGACCCACCGGGCCGGCAGGGCCGCACGGAGCGGCGCAAGGGGTGGCGGCTGGAGAGGCGGGCGGGGGGAAGGGAGGCTCGTCGGCCAGATCCACCTAGCGCAGCCGGGGGCGGGGGGGACCGGACACGGGGGCCACGGCAGCCGGCGAAGACGGAGGGGACGGAGCCACGAGGGCTGGGGAGGGACAGGCGACGGGAGCGCCGGTGAGGATGCCGGACGTCGCGGCCGGGGGCGCGTCGTCCCGGACATCGCCAGGAGAATCGCCGGAAGCCGAAGCCGCAATCATCCAACGAGTCGCCTGCCCATAATCCACAATAACATTTAGGTCTCATGTTTACTCATATCAATGACATAATCAACTAGCGAGAAACAATAATAATAAATCTCGGATGACAACACTTTCTCAAAACAATCATAATTTGATATAACAAGATGGTATCTCGCTAGCCCTTTCTGAGACTGCAAAACATAAATGCAGAGCACCTTTAAAGATCAAGGACTGACTAGACATTGTAATTCATGGTAAAAGAGAGCCAGTCAAGTCATACTCAATGTAAAATAACAGTAATGAATGCAAATGACAGTAGTGCTCTCCAACTGGTGCTTTTTAATAAGAGGATGATGACTCAACATAAAAGTAAATAGATAGGCCCTTCGCAGAGGGAAGAAGGGATTTGTAGAGGTGCCAGAGCTCGGTTCTGAAATAGATATGAATAATATTTTGAGCGGTATACTTTCATTGTCAACATAACAACCAAGAGATGACGATATCTTCCATGCTTCACACATTAAAGGCGGTTCCCAAACAGAATGGTAAAGTTTATACTCCCCCTCCACCAACAAGCATCAATCCATGGTTGCTCAAAACAACGAGTGCCTCCAACTAACAACTGTCCCCAGGGAGTTTTGATTGCAATTATTTTGATTTGATTTGCATAAAGCATGGGACTGGGCATCCCGGTGACCAGCCATTTTCTCGTGAGTGAGGAGCGGAATCCACTCCTCTTGAGAATAACCCACCTAACATGGAAGATGCGGACAGCCCTAGTTGATACATGAGCTATTCGAGCATACAAAACAGAATGTTTATTTCAAGGTTTAGAGTTTGTCACATACAAATGTACTCGGAATGGTGGGTAGTACTGTATATAGGTAGGTATGGTGGACTCATATGGAATAACTTTGGGGTTATGGGATTGGATGCACAAGTAGTATTCCCGCTTAGTACAAGTGAAGGCTAGCAAAAGACTGGGAAGCGACCAGCTAGAGAGCGACAATATTCATGAACATGCATTAAAACTAATCAACACCGAATGCAAGCGTGAGTAGGATATAATGCACCATGAACATAAATATCGTAGAGGCTATGTTGATTTTGTTTCAACTACATGCCTGAACATGTGCCAAGTCAAGCCCTCGAATCATTCAAAAGAGGATACCACCCTATCATACCACATCACAACCATTTTAATAGCATGTTGGCACGCAAGGTAAACCATTATAAGCTCCTAGCTAATTAAGCATGGCAAGCAACTATAATCTCTAATTGTCATTGCAAACATGTTTATTCATAATGGGCTGAATCAGGAACGATGAACTAATCATATTTACAAAAACAAGAGAGGTCGAGTTCATACCAGCTTTTCTTATCTCAATAAGTTCATCATATAATCATCATTATTGCCTTTCACTTGCACGACCGAATAGTGCGGATAATAATAATAGTGCACGTGCATTGGACTAAGCTGGAATCTACAAGCATTCAATTCAAAAGAGAAGACAAGGTAATATGGGCTCTTTGTTAGATCAACAAAAATGCATATAAGAGACAATTTAACATTTTAATTATGGTCTTCTCCTCTCGACCCCCAAAGAACAAGAAAAGAAATAAAACTATTTACACGAGAAAGCTCCCAACAAGAAAAAGAAGAACGAGAAATCTTTTTGGGTTTTCTTTTTAATTACTACTACAATCATGGAAAGTAAACTAATTAAAAGCTACAACTAACTTTTTTTGTTTTTCTTAAGGTTTATTAAACATACAAGAAGAAAACATAAAAAGGAAAATAAACTAGCACGGATGATACAGTGAAAAAGTATGAGCACCGACAACTAGCACTGAGTGTGTCAACATGAATGTAATGTCGGTGAGAAATACGTTCTCCCCCAAGCTTAGCCTTTTCGCCTAAGTTGGTCTATGGCCACGGCTGGCCTGGCGGATATACAAAGTAATAGTTGGGATCGTACTGAGATGCAGCAACTATTGCCTCATGATCTGCCACTTGGAGATGGGACGTTTCCGTCCTCCTCTTATACTCGTCCGCCTCCTCCCTGGTTATAATATGTATCCCTTTTGCCTGAGAGTCAAAGAAAGCAGGACCAGGGAGAGCGATGTGATAGGTGCATCGTCTGTCAAAGATTAGTTGGTACTTGAGGAACTGATCGTTCCTCTCAACAAACTGATGACGAACCATGGCCTCATAATCTAAATAAACAGGAGGCAACTCAATGTCATGCCCATGTATGGGTATATCAAGAAAATTAGCTAGACGGGTTGCATAAATTCCACCAAAGAAATCTCCATGAATACGATTATTATGCAACCTACGTGCAACGATAGCCCCCAAGTTGTATTGTTTATCTCCTAAAACAGCGCTTCTGAGAACACTAAGATCAGGCACACACATGTGCATGCTTCATCCTTACCATTAATGCATCTACCTATGAAGAGAGCAAAATAATGTATAACAGGAAAATGAATGCTGTCTATGGTAGCTTGTGTTATATCTCTAGATTCCCCCACGGTTATACTAGCAAGGAAATATGTAAACTCAGATTTGCGAGGCTCACTAGTGCTGCCCCATTGTGGAAGTTTGCAAGCAGTATTAAAATCCTCTAAGTCCATAGTATAAGAATTTTCATAAAGATCAAATAGGACAGTTTGAAAATTGCGTGATGATGAAAATTCAAACCTCCTCACAAAGGAATCAGTGAGATAGTGGTACTGGCGGCACTTATCTGCCTCGAAGCTCTCAAGATCATCATTACTCACATATGCGTTAAATTATTTCTTGATTCCTGCTCGATCCATAAAGTCCTCTGAAGGCCATTGAGAAGCCCGCACTTGAGCTTCCCTCGGTGGTTCATCGTCGGCATCACGTATTGCGAGCCTGGGTCCTTGCTTCCTTGAAGGACCACCTTGGTACATTTTCATAAACATATTTCTTCCTTTGAAAAATTTAACGCATATTGATAGAAACTACTCCTACAAGTGCCTAGAGGCAATATCATGCATCAAAACTACTTTTGACCATATGAATTTGACATGCAAGCTCAAGAACATGGTTACCTAAGCAGCAAAAATATGCCATGAATAAAGCACTAGAACAAAAACTAATTGGACCATTGGAGGAGTCACATACCAAGCAACAATCCCCCAAAGTAGTTTTTTGAATGGAGCTTTGAGCAAGGAGATCGAAAATGGCAGCAAAATGAGCTTGGACTCGGGTTTAAGCTGGCTAGTGATGTTTTTGGGAGGAAGAAGGAATGTGTGGTAGCTGGAGTAAGTGGATGGGAGTCACCGTGGGCCCATGAGGCAGGGGCGCGCCCTCCACCCTTGTGGCCAGGTGCTTGCTCCCCCTGCTGTGTTCTCAGTGCCAGATATTCTTAAATATTCCAGAAAAAACCATATTTAAATTTCAGGGCATTTGGAGAACTTTTATTTTCGGGGTATTTTTTATTGCATGGATAATTCAGAAAACAGACAGAAATTACTATTTTTGCTTTATTTAATATAAATAACAGAAAGTAAAAAGAGGGTACGGAGATTTGTGTTTTCTAAATTCATCCATCTCATGCTCATCAAAAGGAATCCACTAACAAGATTGATCAGGTCTTGTTAACAAACTCATTCCGAATAACATGGAACCGGAGAATTTTCGAATAACACTAGGTTACCTCAACGGGGATATGCACATCCCCAACAATAAGAATATCATATTTCTTCTTGACAGTAGGAAGAGGAAATTCAAAACCTCCAAAAATAATCGATGGAATTTTTCCAATAGATTTGATATTGTGGACTTGAAGTTGTTTCCTCGGAAAGTGTACCGTATGCTCATTACCATTAACATGAAAAGTGGCATTGCCTTTGGTGTAATAAATAACAGCCCCTGTAGTATTTCAAAGGGGTCTTCAAAGAATAATAAACATACTATCATCCTCGGGAATATCAAGAATAACAAAGTCCGTTAAAATAGTAACGTTTGCAACCACAACAGGCACATCCTCACAAATACCGACAGGTATAGCAGTTGATTTATCAGCCACTTGCAAAGATATTTCAGTAGGTGTCAACTTATTCAAATCAAGTCTACGATATAAAGAGAGAGGCATAACACTAACACCGGCTCCAAGATCACATAAAGCAGTTTTAACATAGTTTCTTTTAATGGAGCATGGTATAGTTGGTACTCCTGGATCTCCTAGTTTCTTAGGTATTCCACCCTTAAAAGTATAATTAGCAAGCATGGTGGAAGTTTCAGCTTCTGGTATCTTTCTTTTATTAGTAACAATATCTTTCATGTACCTAGCATAAGGATTCATTTTGAGCATATCAGTCAAACGCATACGCAAGAAGATAGGTCTAATCATTTCAGCAAAGCACTCAAAATCCTCATCATCCTTTTTCTTGGATGGTTTGGGAGGAAAAGGCATGGGTTTCTAAACCCATGGTTCTCTTTCTTTACCGTGCTTCCTAGCAACAAAGTCTCTCTTATCATAACATTGATTCTTTGATTGTGGGTTATCAAGATCAACAGCAGGTTCAATCTCTACTTCATTGTCATTACTAGGTTGAGCGTTAACATGAACATCATTATTAACATTTTCACTAGGTTCATGCTCATTACCAGATAGTGTTTCAGCTTTAGAAATAGAAATATCATTGGGTTTCTTAGGTGTGTCAACAACAGGTTCACTAGAAGCATGCAAAGTCCTATCATTTTTCTTTTTCTTCCTCTTAGAAGGACTAGGTGCATCAATAATATTTCTTTGAGAATCTTGCTCAATTCTGTTAGGATGGCCCTCAGGATACAAGGGTTCCTGAGTCATTTTACCACCTCTAGTCATAACTCTAACAGCATTATCATTTTTCTTACTATTCAATTCATTGAGCAAATCATTCTGAGCTTTGAGTACTTGTTCTACTTGAGTGGTAACCATAGAAGCATGTTTACTAATAAGTTCTAGTTCACCTTTAACATTAGCCATATAATCACCCAAGTGTTCAAGCATATCAGCATTGCGTTTTAATTCCCTACCAAAATAAGCATTGAAGTTTTCTTGCATAACCATAAAGTTAGCAAACTCATCTAAGCATGGGCTAGCAAACTTAGTAAATGGGATTTTAGCTTTATCATATCTATAGAGAGAATTTACCTTTACTACCTGTGTCGGGTTATCAAGACCATGTATTTCTTCAACAGGAGGTAAATTAAGACCATGTATTTCTTCAATAGGAGGTAAATACTTAACATCTTTAGCTTTAATACCTTTTTCTTTCATAGATTTCTTTGCCTCTTGCATATATTTAGGACTTAGAAATAGAATACCCCTTTTCTTCAGAGTTGGCTTAGGAGTTGGTTCAGGAATTGGATCAGGAAGTGTCCAATTATTTTCATTTGTCAGCATATTATTCAATAAAATTTCAGCTTCATGTGGTGTTCTTTCCCTGAAAACACAACCATCACAACTATCCAGGTGGTCTCTGGAAGCATCGGTTAGTCCATTATAAAAGATACCAAGTATTTCATTTTTCTTAAGAGGATGATCAGGCAAAGCATTAAGTGATTGGAGAAGCCTCCACCCCAAGCTTGTGGGAGACTCTCTTCTTCAATTTGCACAAAATTATATATTTCCCTTAAAGCAGCTTCTTTCTTATGAGCAGGGAAATATTTAGCAGAGAAGTAATAAATCATATCCTAGGGACTATGCACACAACCAGAATCAAGAGAATTAAACAATATCTTAGCATCACCCTTTAATGAGAATGGAAATAATTTAAGGATATAATAATAGCGAGTTTTCTCATCATTAGTGAATAGGGTGGCTATATCGTTTAATTTAGTAAGATGTGCCACAACAGTTCCAGATTCATAGCCATAGAAAGGATCAGATTCAACTAAAGTAATTATCTCAGGACCAACAGAGAAATCATAATCCTTATCAGTAACAAAGATAGGTGAAGTAGCATAAGCAGGATCATATTTCATTCTAGCATTCTGAGTTTTTTGTTTCAGCTTAGCTCATAATTTCTTAAGATCACTCCTATCATTGCAAACAAGAAAATCTCTAGCAGTTTCTTCATCCATACCATAGCCCTCAGGCACAACAGGTAATTCATATCTAGGGGAGAGTCTTCATCATCATTTTCATCAATATTATCAGTTTCAATAATTTCATTCTCTCTAGCCCTAGCAAGTTGTTCATCAAGAAATTCACCAAGTGGCACAGTAGTATCAAGCATAAAAGCAGTTTCATCATAAGTATCATGCATAGCAGAAGTGGCATCATCAATAACATGCGACATATCAGAATTAATAGCAGAAGCAGGTTTAGGTGTCGCAAGCTTACTCAAAACAGAAGGTGAATCAAGTGCAGAGCTAGATGGCAGTTCCTTACCTCCCCTCGTACTTGAGGGATAAATCTTGGTTCTTGGATCTTTCAAGTTCTTCATAATGATAAGCAGATATAAATCCCAAGTGACTCAAAGAATAGAGCTATGCTCCCCGGCAACGGCGCCAGAAAATAGTCTTGATAACCCACAAGTATAGGGGATCGCAATAGTTTTCAAGGGTAGAGTATTAAACCAAAATTTATTGATTCGACACAAGGGGAGCCAAAGAATATTCTCAAGTATTAGCAGTTGAGTTTTCAGTTGAACCACACCTGGAAACTTCATATCTGCAGCAAAGTGTTTAGTAGCAAAGTAGTATGATAGTAGTGGTAACGGTGGTAAAAGTTAACGGTAGAAAAAGTAATATTTTTGGTGTTTTGTAGTGATGATAACAATAGCAACGGAAAAGTAAATAACTGAAGAACAATATATGGAAAGCTCGTAGGCAATGGATCGGTGATAGATAATTATGCCGGATGCGGTTCATCATGTAACAGTCATAACCTAGGGTGACACAGAACTAGCTCCAGTTCATCAATGTAATGTAGGCATGTATTCCGAATATAGTCGTACGTGCTTATGAAAAAGAACTACCCTCCCGTGGCAGTGGGGTCCTATTGGAAACTAAGGGATATTAAGGCCTCCTTTTAATAGAGTACCGGACCAAAGCATTAACACATAGTGAATACATGAACTCCTCAAACTACGGTCATCACCGGGAGTGGTCCCGATTATTGTCACTTCGGGGTTGCCGGATCATAACACATAGTAGGTGACTATAGACTTGCAAGATAGGATCAAGAACTCTCATATATTGATGAAAACATAATAGGTTCAGATCTGAAATCATGGCACTCGGGCCCTAGTGACAAGCATTAAGCATAGCAAAGTCATAGCAACATCAATCTCAGAACATAGTGGATACTAGGGATCAAACCCTAACAAAACTAACTCGATTACATGATAAATCTCATCCAACCCATCACCGTCCAGCAAGCTTATGATGGAATTACTCACGCACGTCGGTGAGCATCATGAAATTGGTAATGGAGGATGGTTGATGATGACGATGGCAACGGATTCCCCTCTCCGGAGCCCCGAACGGACTCCAGATCAGCCCTCTCGAGAGAGTTTAGGGCTTGGTGGCGGCTCCATATCGTAAAACGCGATGAATCCTTATCCCCGGTTTTTTCTCCCTGAAAGTGAATATATGGAGTCAAGGTTGAGGTCGGTGAAGCATCAGGGGGCCCACGAGGCAGGGGGCGCGCCCAGGGGGCAGGCGCGCCCCGCACCCTCGTGGACAGGTGGAGGCCCCCCTGACATGGATTCTTCTTCCAGTATTTTTTATATATTCCAAAATAATTCTCCATTGATTTTCAGGTCATTCCGAGAACTTTTATTTCTACACAAAAATAACTCCATGGCAATTCTGCTGAAAACAGCGTCAGTCCAGGTTAGTTCCATTCAAATCATGAAAGTTAGAGTCCAAAACAAGAGCAAAAGTGTTTGGAAAAGTAGATACGACGGAGACGTATCAACTCCCCCAGGCTTAAACCTTTGCTTGTCCTCAAGCAATTCAGTTGATAAACTGAAAGTGATAAAGAAAAACTTTTAGATACTCTATTTGCTCTTGTTGTTGTAAATATGTAAAGCCAGTATTCAAGTTTTCAGAAAAGATTATGAACTAAGCATATTCACAATAACATTACCGAAAAAGGCTTTCGCCCCGCTTTATAAATAAAGCAAACCGCCAAAGAGCACACATACAAAGTCAAGTCCACACACACAAACCCAGGTCCCACAACAAAGTACAGAAGTTCAGCTGAGGGCATAGCTCAACAAGCCCAAAGAAAAATAAAGGAACAGAACACGCCGAATGAAGAAAACGCCTAGTCTGGTTCCGGCGGCGGCGGCGGGGGCGGCGGCGACAGGCGGACGGCCATCGAGCGAAGATCGGCGATGAAGGCTGAGATGGCGTCGCGGTCCCGAGGGAGGCTAAGCAGCCGCCAAAGCTGCAAGAAACCCAAGTGTTTGAAAAGAGCGTCAGAAGCCCGTCGGAGAGGCGTGCACTGAATCACAAGCTTATTGCGGACAGTCCAGAGGGTCCATGCAAGGACCCCGATCTCGAGCCACCAAATGTGGCGAGAGGTCACGGGGGACAACTGGAGTTCGGAAAATAGGTCAGGGAAGTTGGTGTGGCACCAATTTCCACCGACCGCTTCGCGAAAGCAGCTCCAGAGGAACTGAGCGGATACACAGGAGAAGAAAATGTGGTTCGAGTCTTTCAGGACCCCACAAAGCGGGCAGATGCCCGTACCCGGGCCATTCCCCTTGCGCACCTCCACCCCACACAGGATCCGACCGTGAATCCATTGCCACAGGAAGATACGGTCTTCAGGGGCAGGCGGATGGACCACACCATCGATAGGGGGAGAGGGGCGGAAGATGGGGCGATGTCCATGTATAGCGACTTGGTGGAGAATTGGCCCAAAGGCTCAAGGCGCCAACGCACCAGGTCAGGGCCACCATCCACCATCGGTTCGTGGAGAGCAACACAGTCAAGCAACTCACGCCACGCGGCGGATTCCATGGGGCCAAAGGCCCGCCAGAAAGCAAGGCGCCCTAAGTCAAGAAGGGCCCTTTCCACAGAGATCATGGGATCAACGGAGATGGAGAAGAGGTCGGGAAAGTGAGCCTCAAAGGGAGTGTCCCCGGCCCAGCGATCGAACTAGAACAGCGTCGATGTCCTGGATCCCACCGAGATGGAGGTCCCGTTACGGAGGACCGGGAGAAGCTGGACAATCGACTGCTAGAACTGAGATCCGCCAGACTTCTGGCAAAAGGCGAGGGGTTGTCCACGCAAGTATTTGTTCCGGATGATGTCCAGCCAAAGGCCACCATGCCCTTGCAAGATGCGCCAAAGCCAACGAGAGAGTAGGGCGATATTCATCCGTTTAGAACACATGATGCCAAGGCCACCTTGCTCCCGGGGTTTGCAAATGTCAGGCCAACTGACCATATGATACTTCTTCTTGTCATTGTCGCCCGCCCAGTAAAAGCAGGACTGGACCTTGGCGATCTCCTTGTGAAGGGTCTCGTGGAGGCTGTAGAAACTCATGAGGAACAAGAGAAGGCTCCGTATCGTAAAACGCGATGAATCCTTCTCCCTGGTTTTTCTCCCCAAAAGTGAATATACAGATTCAAGGTTGAGGTCGGTGAAGCGTCAGGGGGCCCACGAGGCAGGGGGCTTGCCCTGGGGGGGCAGGCGCGCCCCCACCCTCGTGGACAGGTGGAGGCCCCCTGACGTGGATTCTTCTTCCATTATTTTTTATATATTCCAAAATAATCCTCTGTTGATTTTCAGGTCATTCCGAGAACTTCTATTTCTGCACAAAAATAACACCATTGCAATTCTACTGAAAACAGCGTCAGTCCGGGTTAGTTCCATTCAAATCATGCAAGTTAGAGTCCAAAACAAGAGCAAAAATGTTTGGAAAAGTAGATATGACGGAGACGTATCAGTGACCTTCTGTGACAAACACGTATCATCACAGAAGTGTATTTTTTTGTAGTGTAACCCTAATCTCTACTCTATAAATACCATAATATTCCCCTTACATCATAAGGCAAACCAAAAATACTTTTCCATCGCCGCAAGCTTCTATTCTCGTGAGATCACATCTTGGGGCCTTTTCTGGCGTTCTTCCGGAGGGGGTTTCGATCACGGAGGGCCTCTAAACCAACCTTGCTTCCCTTCCATTGATGTGTGATTAGTTTACCACAGACCTATGGGTCCATAGCTAGTAGCTAGATGGCTTCTTCTCTCTCTTTGATCATCAATACAATGTTCTCCTCGATGTTCATGGAGATCTATTCGATGTAATCTTCTTTTGCAGTGTGTTTGTTGGGATCAGATGAATTGTGGATTTATGATCAAATTATTTATGAATATTATTTGGGTCTTCTTTGAACTCTTTTATGCATCATTAAGTTAGCTTTGTATTTCTCTCCGATCTATCGATTTGGTTTGGCCAACTAGATTGGTTTGTCTTGCAACGGGAGAGGTGCTTTGTGATGGGTTCAATCTTGCGGTGTCCTCACCCAGTAACAGTAGGGGTAGTGAGGCACATATTTGTATTGTTGCCATTGAGGATAAAAATATAATTTTTTTACCATATTGATTGGATCTATCCCTCTACATCATGTCATCTTGCTTAGGGAGTTACTTCATTCTTGTTAACTTAATACACTAGATGCATGTTGGATAGTGGTCGATGTGTGGAGTAATTGTAGTAGATGTAGGCAGGAGTCGGTCTACATGTCACGGACATGATGCCTATATTCATGATTATTGCCTTAGATATCATCATAACTTTGCGCTTTTCTATCAATTGCTCAACAATAATTTGTTCACCCGCCGTATGCGTTCTTTCAAGAGAGAAGCCTCTAGTGAAAACTATGCCCCCCGGGTCTATTTCTCATCATATATTTTCAGATCTATAAAACAAAAAATACAAAAATACCTTTTTGTAATTTGTTTTTATTTACTTTATTTTTCCTTTTACTTATCTTTTATATATATCTCTATCAGATCTCACTCTTGCTAGTGACCATGAGGGGATTGACAACCCCTTTTTCGCGCTGTGTGCAAGTGTTTGTTAGTTTGTGCAGGTCCACCTATTAGGGACTTGCTAGTACCTCCTACTGGATTGATACCATGGTTCTTAACTAAGGGAAATACTTATCTCTACTTTGCAGCATCACCCTTTCCTCTTCAAGCAAAAAAACAACCAAGCTCAAGAAGTAGCAGTGTGCATGGTCGAAAACGTTTCCTCTCTACAAACCGTGTTGGGTTATGATGTATATCACAGGCGTTTCTGCTTTACAGACTGTGTGCACCGTGATGACATGCGGAGCAAATTTTGACCCTAATTTAATCGCTGCTATTTATTTGTACCGAATTTGAATATGAAAGTTGGTTATAACTTTATTCATATCCATCAGGTTCAATAACCAATGCATTATTCGATTCATAGATACATATGTTCAAGAATTACATAAGCACCAAATAAAGAATGATGAACCAGGGTTGTATACTTGTACCATTAAACATGGTAAAGAAAGATGTGAAAGGCATTCTGGTTGCTAAACAAGGTGAAGCGGAGTGCCTGTATTCTTCTCTCCTCCATGCAGAAGGCACACATGACTCTAGTCCAACCCCTTGTGATGGCCGACCACCCATCCTTCACTGTCTTCATGAATCATGAGGACATATAGATAGTCATTGTGTTCTGGTAGAAATACTTTAACCTTTGCATGCCCACCAATCATGTAGTTTGATAGGTAATCTTGAGTAAACTGCTTCGAGGACCACTACAAGGAAAAAGATACAGACATTGTCATCTAACACAACTCATTATGGTTAGTAAAAAGAAGGTTGCAGAGTTCTTACTTACCATGTTGCAATTCACTGTTGTCTTGGATAAAGTGTAAGAAACCAGTTTAATTTCCATCTTTTGATCCATTTTACTGATAATCTTTATCAGTTTCCTCACTTGATGTTGGTTCATCAATATCTCATTGCCCCATACGTAGAAAGGGTCGAAGCACGGATCTTTACCAATGACATGTACCTAAAAGTGGAAGTTAATATTAGAAGCTAAACAACGATTGCACAATTATGTAGTACAACACTCCCTCGATCCCATTATATAAGATCTTATAACATCCAATATACTCACAGTGTGGATGAATAAACATCTTATATTGTGGGGCAGAGGGAGTTTATTACATTTTTACAAATATCAGTCGATTAACTACTGTTAACTCTTGTTGTGTTGTTTTTGTTCTTGTCGGTCTTCTTTGTATAGCTAGACATCATCAGAACATTAAGATAACACTCTTGGTTTGAGACTACGTTTGCCAAAGGTTGCCACACCTATGGTTAGGCAAGTTTGACCAACTTAGGTGTGTGTTTCGTTCAAGCCACCTCCTAGGCAAGCCACACTATGGTCCCACATCACATACACTCAAAAAGTGTGGAAAGATTCTGTTAGGCATGCCAACTTGTGGCTCGCATTTTGAAGAACTAATCTTTGGCAAGTTTGGCAACACTGTATGGCAAAGTGTGGCACTCCTGGGCCTAGAACCAAACAACCCTTCACTAGTACGTGTCGGTGCTATACAAACGGTTTTAAACCCCTTTTCGCGATGGCATTTGGAACCGTCGCCTAGTGAGTGACGGTGATAGGGGGTCCTTCCCACACGACCCAGAAACCGTCGGGGCCCTCTTGGCACACACGCTCGGCAAAATGAGTTTGTGTGCGACCGATGAGCACTCAAATACAGAAATATGTACAATAGAGCTAAAAAATACAATTATACAGGCGAAATTGTTTCCGGTCGCAAGTACATGCCACATAGTTAGTCCTCGCTAAACGTTTCCGTTTGTATGTACATCCCACACAGTCGCTCCAAGGAAAATGTTTCCGTTCACAGGTACATCACACACAATTTTTCTCGTTAAATCGTTTGTGATAGCGTTTCCATGGCACATGATATTAACAATTTTATTGTTTGCGTTATTGAATGCATCGCACGTGGTTCGTAGAAGAAATTGTAACGCCCCGTATGTAACTCGCCATATTTGTATTCCAACTCTTGCCATTTTCGGCACTAAGTTATGACATTCTCTTGTGGTTGGGTTTCGTCTTCCTTTTGTTTTTGCCTTTGTCATGCATCTCATATCATGTCATCATGTGCATCGCATTTGCATACGTGTTCGTCTCATACATACGAGCATTTTCCCTGTTGTCCGTTTTGCATTCAGGCACTCCTACGTCCTCTAGCACCCCCTTTTGCCCTCTTTTCATGTGTGCTTGTTAAACGTTCTCGGATTGGACCGAGACTTGCCAAGCAGCCTTGGTATACTACCGGTAGACCGCCTGTCATGTTTCGTGCCATTTGGAGTTCGTTTGATACTCCAACGGTTAACCAAGGAACCGTAAAGGCCTCGTGTGTGTTTCAGCCCAACACCTATCCAAAGTGGCCCAAAATCCACCTAAACCCCCTCCATCATCTCGGCCGTTCGATCACGATCGCGTGGCCGAAAACCCCACCTCATTTGGAGTGTCCTAGCTCCTTCTATGTATAAATAGGTGCATCCCCCTGAAATTTGCGGATGAAACCCTAACCTACTTCCCCTCTCCGCGCCGGACGTGTCCGTCCGCCGCCGGACACGCCGCACCGCCGCCCGCGTCCAATCGCAGGCCGACACGTGGCTTGCCTGCGCCCACTTCACCGCCGGCCCGCTCGGCCCGTCGCGGGCCCCCGAGGCCCGGTCGCCTCCCCGCCGCCAGACCACGCCCGAAGCCCGCCACCTCCGCTGCCCAGCTCGCCGCCTCCGCCACGCCTTCTCGCAGCCACCGCGCCAACCCGTCGTCTCCGGCCGTGCCGCCCCGACGCCTCCGCCGCTCCCCGCCGTCACCGGCGACCCGGCGCCCGTCTCCGGCCATCACCTTCCTCCCCGGCGAGTCCTGGCCACCGTCCGGTGAAGAGCTTCGGTGAACCTCGAGCAACGTGCCTCAGATCTGGATCTGAGAGGATTAGGGTTGACTTTTGTTTTTCTCTAAGCCCCAGTTTTTAGTATTTTTAGGCATCTTCATCATGTCATATCTTTGCATCCGTAGCTCCGTTTCGCGCGTGTGATATATCAAATTGTTCGTCTGGATGTGATCTTCATTTCGTTCCATTGCACCATGTTCATTTGAGTTCATCTTGATTCCCTAAATGCTGTTGCAAGAGTGCTATGTAATGTTAGTTTCTGTTTCTTAACAGATTATGGACATTTGTCATTTTTGCCATGATTAATGTGTGCCTCCTATGAACTTGAGCCCTACATGTGTTTTGGGCTATGCCATGCCATCTTTACAGGGGTGTATGCCATGTATTTTTGTGATCTTTGTGGTGACTAGCACAAGTATGCAAAGTAGCTCTCGTGATGTTGCTGATTTTAGGGACTTAGAATTCTTCTAACTCATTTCCCTGATGATATTTTTATGCCATGTATTCTTGTTGCTACAGAGTGATCCATGCATTTTTTGAGCATGTTCAGTAAGGATGATTTTGAGATATTGTTATGCTCTATCCATCCATGTCTTTGTTTGAAATTATGGACTACCCTAACATGACACAATCTTGCTCTACTTTTGCTATAAAATGTTCCTGGCAGATTGTTTACGTGTTAATCAATTTTTCCGAGGTTGTTGTAGTTGATCCATGCATGCTATGAGAGTGTTATTGCCATGGTTAGCTTATTGATCATGTCTTGTTGCTGGGTGTATGCTTTGTTTGTCATGCAATGCCTTATGGTGAGTGCATCGAGCTCGCAAACATGCCTACGTAACTTTGTTTTTGCCATGTCTAGTTTTCTGCTAAGTCTGAATCTGATAACGAAACTTGCTATGTTTACATGGTTGCCATTGTATCTTCTGATCCTTTTGGGCCTATGGTGAGTAAGGGACTTTTGTTATATGCTTTGAGTAGTTTCATGCCATACCTTGATTTGCCATGATATGTTCCTGTAGCATGTTGTTATCTTGCTCTAAACATTGCTTCCTGATGTTAAATCTTGACATGTTATTTTCACTAAGTCTATGAACCTGATATCTTTTGCACTTTTTCCATGCTTGTTCGAACCTGCTATTTTATGGTTTAGCCATAGCTCAGTGTTCATCTTTCGTCAAGCATCTTGAGTGGATCACTGCCATGTGATTTGTTGCTATTTTAGAGTGCAGTAGCTTATTTTCCTTGATGCATTTAGATGGCATCATGCTGTTAATCGCAGCTTTGCGCCATTATTGTTTCCCTTGCCATTTTTAAACCGTGCATCCGATTCCGGTGATCTTTATATCGATTTCGACCGAAATCAACTCATCTTTCCATCGGCACTCTTGGTTTTCCAAGTTGAGGCCTGGTTCAATCTTTTCCTTCTGGAGCATGCATATGCATTGCATATCACATCCCGCATATCATGCCATATTTTTGCATCATGTTGCTTGCGCATTTCACCGTGGTTGATCGTGGTTCCTTTTGCTTGTGTTCTTGCTTTGGGTAGAGCTGGGACACGAGTACGTGATCGAGGAGCCCGTTGAGTATGCTTACGAGAATCAAGCTTGCGTCAACTCGGAGAACTTTGCAGGCAAGATGACCATACCCTCGAAATCACTTCTATGCCTATGCCGCGATACCTACCACATGATTTATCATGCCTCCCATATTGCCATGTCAAACCTCTAACCCACCTTGTTCTAGCAAACCGTTGTTTGGCTATGTTACCGCTTTGCTCAGCCCCTCTTATAGCGTTGCTAGTTGCAGGTGAAGATTGGAGTTTGTTCCTTGTTGGAACATGTTTATTGTTGGGATATCATTATTATATCTTGTTTACTTGAATGCACCTATATACTTGGTAAAGGGAGGAAAGCTCGGCCTTATGTCTGGTGTTTTGTTCCACTCTTGCCGCCCTAGTTTCCATCATACATGTGTTATGTTCCTTGATTTTGTGTTCCTTACACGGTTGGGTTATAATGGTTACCTTGGTTTTACCATTTACCACCTAGCCTTTTTCCCTTGGGTTCCGCGGACTCAAGGGTCATCTTTATTTTAAACCACCGGGCCAGTGCTCCTCTGAGTGTTGGTCCAAAACAGAGCCACTTGCAGCACCACCTCGGGGAAACTTGAGGGTTGGTTTTAGTTGTACGTAGTGTTCATCCGGTGTGCCCTGAGAACGAGATACGTGCGACTCCTATCGGGATTTGTCGGCACATCGGGAAGCTTTGCTGGTTTAGTTTTACCATTGTCGAGATGTCTTGTAACCGGGATCCCGAGTTTGATCGGGTCGTCCTGGGAGAAGGAATATCCTTCGTTGACCATGAGAGCTTGTGATGGGCTAAGTTGGGACACCCCAGCAGGGTTTTGAACTTTCGAAAGTCGTGCTCGCGGTTATGGGCAGATGGGAATTTGTTAATGTCCGGTTGTAGAGAACCTGAAACTTAACTTAAGTAAAATGAATCAACAGCGTGTGTGGTCATGATGGTCTCTTTTCGGCGGAGTCCGGGAAGAGAACACGGTCTCGGGTTATGCTTGAACGTAAGTAGTTCTAGGATCATTTCTTGATCATAGTTTCTCGAACGTGCTTTGCCTTCTCTTCTCGCTCTCATTTGCGTAAGTTAGCCACCATATTGCTAGTGCTTGCTGCAGCTCCACCTCATACCTTTTACCTACCCATGAGCTTAAATAGTCTTGATCACGAGGGTGTGAGATTGCTGAGTCCCAGTGACTCACAGATTACTTCCAAAACCAGATGCAGGTGTCGATGATACCATTCCAGGAGATGTGACTGATCTCAAGTGGGAGTTCGATGAGGACTCAGGACGATACTACGTTTCCTTTCCAAACGATCAGTAGTGGAGCCCAGTAGGGGCGATCGGGGATCTTATGCATTTGGGGTTGTCTTTATTTTGGTTCCATAGTCGGACCTTGATTGTATCTGGATGATTGTAAAGCTATATTTATGTATTGTTTGAAGTGGCGATTGTAAGCCAACTATGTACCTCTTTCTTATTCAGTACATGGGATGTGTAAAGATTACCCCTCTTGCGACATTGCCTACAATGCATTTATGCCTCTAAGTCGTGCTCCGACACGTGGGAGATATAGCCGCATCGTGGGTGTTACAGAAATAGTGTGGCAAAGCTGTCCATCACACACAGTTTTTATGTGGTAAACGTTTGCGCAAGGTGGCCTAACGCAAACAGTTTTCAAGAGGATGTCGTGTGTGTAGTGGAGATTGATCGCACACGTAGTGGATCCTAGAAACGTTTCTGATCTTCACGTCTATCGCAGACGTTTCGCTTCCGCAAACCGTGTGCAGTGTAATCCCTAATTAATCACTAATTAATCCCTAATTTAAAAATCACATGTTTTGAATCTGAAAGTAGGCAATCACTTATTTCATATCCAACCATGTTTATTACAAATATAGGTTCAACCACGAATGCATAGTTCTATGCACAGGTACATAAACTGAAGAACTACAAAAGCACCAAGTAAAGAATGATGAACCATAGTTGTACTAAAGACTGTAAAGAGAGAGGCGAAAGACATTCTGGTTGATGGAGAAGGTGAAGCGGAATGCCCATATTGTGCCCTCCTCCATGCGTAATGCGCGCACGACTCTAGGCCAACCCCTTGTGATGACTGTCTGTCCATCCTTCACTATCTTCATTACGACTTCTCGATGCTCGTTGTAGTCTATATGAAATACTTTAACCTTCATTGCGTGTCCACCAATCATGTAATTTGCGAGGTAATCTTGAGTGAACTACTTCGGGAACCACTGGGAACAAAAAAGATTCAGACATTGTTGTCTAACAACTCATTATGGGCAGTAAAAAGAGAAGGCTGCAAAGTTTGTAGTTACCATCCTACAGATCACTGTTGTGTTGGATACAGCATAAACAAATAATTTGTTTGCCACCATTCGTATCTTTTTGCTAATAATCCTTATCAGTTTCCTCACTTGATGCTTGTTCATGAATATCTCATTGCCCCATATGCAAAAAGGGTTGATGCGTGGATCCTTGCCAAGGGCATATGTACCTACAAGCAACAAGTCAATATTAGAAGCTAACAAGTGTGCATGCCTGGATCTATATGCTACATTATGGAACGACGGGGGGAGTACAAGCCGGGGGATGAAGCTAACCTCGGCGGAAAATGGTGGCCACTCCCGTTGTTGTCCTACATGAGTGGAAAGGCATGATAAGTATAACAACCTTAACATCAAACAAATATAGCAAAGGTAAACAACATCATCTCCAAATGATAGCTTGAATGTGTTGGTTTCCGCATGCTGTTAAAGTAGATATAAAATGGAGGGCAATCTTACTGACAGCAGGCTTAATAGCCATCAAATATTGCAATTCAAACTGGTATTGTTGAAAATGAATAGACCATAGGTAATGCTTAAACAACACACTAGATAAATGTGTAAAACTGAAATAAAGGGCATGTGTTAACTACACCAGGAATAACTGGAACCAAATATAGTCGTTCAAACTGGTATTGATGTAGTCGAGCGGCACAGTTCCGACATGCACATAATCAACAACACATTGTGAATGACTGAAATAAACACGGCATAATTGACTAGTATAACAACCAAATATAGCCATTGAAAATTGGACAGAGTCTCACTGCAACCAATCTAACAAGCAAATACAGATAAACAGGGCATATGATTGAAAACTGGACAAATGCTCACTGCAACCAACCTAACAAGCAGATAAAGATAAACAAGGCATATGCTTGATAACTGGACAAATGCTAAAAAAAGCAACCTAACGACCAAATATAGATAAACAAAGGCATATGCTGGATAACTGGACAAATGCTAAAAAAGCAACCTAACAACCAAATACAGATAAACAAGGCATCTACTTGATAATTGGACAAATGCTCACTTCAACCAAACTAAGAACCAAATACATATAAACAAGGCATCTGCTTGATAACTGGAAAAATGCTCACTCCAACCAACCTAACAACCAAATACAGATAAACAAGACATCTACTCACTATAAACAACCAAATATAGCCATTCATGAAAATAAAGTGGACAATTCATACTTAAACATCACATAGCCCTATTGAACAATACATTTCTTGCATAACTGCAATAATTAAACACGACACAGTTAAAGCACCGCGCGGCAAATGCTACTACAACAAAGGGTACGGGTTGGCAAGCTAGAAAAGGTAAGATTTGCTGATAGAATGTTGCCTCACATTTCATGGACGGGATCCTTCCAGTTGGAAGAGCACAGACCCTTGGTGCGCTCTATGATGTCACAGATGGGCTGTTTCACCTTGGAAGAACCTTCGTGGGTGCCCTCCTCATGGTCGTGGTCGTGGTCGATGAGATCTGACTTGGCAATTGAGGATCCCAAGCCGCCGCCATAGAACGTGTCCTTCAGAAATGACAAAATGGGCTTCATGGCGTATAAAGCTCGCAAATCCTTGACCTCTTGGCAGAGGAGATCAGCAGTAGGGCCGTCGAAGAGATCGACGGCGGTTGAACCAGAGGGGTTGGGGATGGACCACTTAACCTATGACATGGCCCGCGTGAAGCCGTCGCTGTGGACGAGCTTGATGTCGTAGCCAGCTTTCCCGAGATACAGTAATATGCTAGCCCGCTAACATGAAGCCTTCGATATGGCAACGTAGTCAATGTCTTCGCCGGCTTCCGCGGTGACGTGTTGCTCCGGGATCAACAGGTCGGGGCGAATGGCGGCCACCTCGCCAACGACCGTCGGAGAGGCCATGATAAACCTCTTCTTGGCCGAACGCTCGTTGGGCTCCCCGGGACATGTGGTCGAGCTTAGGCTGCGACATTCTGGAGTAGGGGATGTGGATCTGCCGAGGAGGGACACCGCATGTAACACCCATGATGCGGCTATATCTCCCACGTGTCGGGGCACGACTTAGAGGCATAGCCGCATGGTAAGTTTGTCACAAGAGGGGTAATCTTCACACAATCCCATGTACTGAATAAGAATGGGATAAAGAGTTGGCTTACAATCGCCACTTCACACAAATACAAGTTAAACATACATCATCCAGAATACAAACAAGGGCTGAATTTGTCTTTTTCATAGCTCACATCTCGTAACGTTTTCAACTTGAAATTTTGTGTTGCAATAAAACATCACCTTCTTAACATCCCACATTTTTCAGATTTTTATGGAACTTTAAAATATGGTTTCCACGAAGTTTTCATTGAATATCGGCTTTCGTGAGTGAACCGTGTGCTATTTGAAAACATTTCGTGAAAAGAATCTCTGTTTTTAAATCCCTGTAAATCCAAAACTAAGCCGAAAATCATGAAACCTGGCATGGTGTCACGACATGGCACTTATATGTCAAGGAATTTTTTTGTCCACTATGGCGCAAGTTTTATTACAAACCAAAGCTTCTCTCAAAGAAGCCTCGCGGTTTCTATAGGGAACGTGCCCCCTTGCGGGGGAAACGTAATAACTACCTCTTTTCGCCTTGTATTTTCTTCTACGGGCAACATGGAACGACAGGATATCTGTGCTGAAATTTAAACTTATTCAAGGTTCGTTTGGCCTTTTTATACACTAATTGACTTTCCTAGGCATTTAATGTCCATAATTCAAATCTGAAATGCAAATACATGCTCTAGTTCACCAAAATGGCTAGAAAATTTATTCATGTGTCCTTGGATGCATGTTTAGGTCCCATGCCAGGAATGGGAACGAATTACAATCGTACCCGCGTCCTGGCTCGTCCTCAAAAATTTGGAATCTCGGTTTTTAAATCCCCGTAAATCCTAAACTCGCAATAAAGTCATCAAAGGTGGCATGGTGTCACGTCATGGCACATATATGTCCTGGTAAGAACATTGTCCAATTTGGGCCAAGCTTTATTACAAACCTCTTACAAAAACCGGAGCTTCTCTCAAAGAAGCCTCGTGGTTCCGATTGGGAAACGTGTTCCCCTTGTGGGTGAAACGTAATCATTGCCTCTTTTCGCCTTGTATTTTCTTCCATGGGCAACATGGAACGACATGATATCCATGCTGAAATTTAAACTTATTCAGGGTTCGTTTGGCATTTTTATATATACACTAATTGAGTTTCCTAGGCATTGAATGTCCATAATTCAAATCTAAACTACAAATACATGCTCCTGTTCACCAAAATGGCTAGAAAAATTATACATGTGTCTTGGGTGCATGTTTAGGTCCCATGCCAGGAATGGGAACGAATTACAATCGTACTAGCGTCCTGGCTCGTCCTCAAACATTTCGAATCTCGGCTTTTAAGTCCCCATAAATCCAAAACTCACCAGAAAGTCATCAAAGGTGGCATGGTGTCACGTCATGGCACATATATGTCGTGGCAAAAACATTGCCAATTTGGCCAAGCTTTATTACAAACCGGATCCTGTCGCAAGAACCCTCGTGGTTTCGATAGGGAAATGTGTCCCCTTGTGGGCCAAACGATAATCACTCCCTCTTCTAGCCTCGTATTTTCTTCTACACGCGACACAGAGCAACGGGAGATTCGCACTGAACTTTAAAATTATTCAGGGGTCGTTTGACCTTTTTTATTCATTAATTGAGTTTTCTAGGCAATTTAATGTCCATAATTCAAATCTGATCTACATATACGTGCTCCAGTGCACCAAAATGGCTAGAGAAAATGTACATGTTTCCTTGGGGTGCATTTTTAGGTCACATGGAACGAATGGGAACGAATTCAACTGTCTCGCCGTCCTGGCTTGGCCACAAACATCGCGAATCTGGATTTTTAAATCTCTGTAAATCCTAAACTCACTAGGAAATCATGAAACTTGGCATGGTGTCACTACATGGTACATATAATTGTCCAATTTGGGTGAAGCTATATTACAAGCCTCTTACAAACCGGAGCCTGTTGCAACCCTCATGGTTCCGGTAGGGAAACATGTCCCTCTTGTGGGCGAAATGATAATCGCTGCCTCTTCTTGCCTTGAACTTTGTTTTCGACAGGCAACATAGAATAACAGGAGTGTCGGGCTGAAATTTGAAACTGTTCAGGGTTCGTTTGGCCATTGTATATATATTAGTAATTACTAAGTTTTGTACACATTTAATGTAGTCCATAATTCAAATTTGAACTACAAACACTTTCTCCGGTGAAGCAAAATGGGTGGGAAATCATACATGTGTCATTGGGTGCATGTTTAGATCTCATTTAAAGAATGGGAATGAATTACAAACTTGTCGTCGTCCTGAAACATTGAGGATCTCGGTTTCTAAATCCCACTAAATCAAAAACTCACCCAAAAAACATGAAACTTGGCATGGTTTCATGACATGGCACATATATGTCGTGGTAAAAAAATCATCCAGTTTGAGAAGAGGCGCACACATTAGTAGCCAACGAAGTCCTTTTTCAAACAAAAAGCTAACACGTTAATATTGAAAATGGTTGTATTATATTAACCGTGTCAAAATTTAACCATACTCTGTGGCGTGCGTGTAGCTGTTTGATTAGACGGGACGAGCGCTAAAAGTCAGCCGTGCAGGCTCGACGGGACGCGTGCGAGCAGTCTGCCGCGCAGGCTCGATGGGACACGTGCATCCTGTCCACCTCGCAGGCACGACGGGACACGTGCGAGCAGCAACGCCGCCCATGCTCACCGGGAAGCGAGCTCTTTGACCTCCATGCACCAGCCGCCGCCCACCTCGCTCACAACTTCTCCATTAATGGGTGTTTGCTTGTGATCCCATGGCAGCATTTGCTTTGTTCCTGTTTTCAACTCGTATTCCACCCAAATTTAAATTGCCACATAGGACATCGGATAATACGACCACAAATAAAATGGCAACAGATAATAGGACGACAAATTTACAATGGCGCAGATAATAATTGTCTTACATATTCTAAATAATTTAAAATGCCACATGTGGCAAAGCCCGGAACACACTGGGGCAAGAGAAGAAGGAAATTGCAGACAACGATCTGGGTCTCTATTGTCTCTACTTGTCGATGGATCGCTGGGCGACGAAATTCCTCCACCTCTTGCTCACGCTCGATCCGGAGCTTCCGCAAGCCACCCATCAGTTCCTCGACAACCGCTTTCAGCGTCATCTCCGAGGCACTGCTCTGCTCATGCAGCATCTTCCAGCCGGCGGCCTCCTCATCCTTCTCGGCGAGCAACTTGAGGAGCTTCGCATTATCACCCATGAGTTGCTCAATGAGGTCGGTCGCCTTGTCAACCGAGGCATCGCTGATCTTGAGCAGCTTCATCAAGACGTCGACCAGCTCCTACTGCGTAGCGACGCCAGCGAGAATGTTGTTCTCGCCGAAGAAGGACTTCAGGAACGTCGTCTCGTCGAGATGGCTGACGCCACGAATGTGCTTGTGAGATCCCTCGCGTGCCCGTGAGAGCTCGTTCGAGGGCTCCGCGGCGCGTTGGGACATCTCTGCTGCGGCTGCGGCTTCACGGCGGGACCTCTCTAGTGCTTCTGTGGCCTTGGTCTTTGCTGCACGGTTATATGTCTACCCTAAACTCCTCCTACTGGTCATGGCGAAATGACTTGACAGGAAAGACCAGTTTTGTGGGTGATGAGGAGAGGAACTGTGAAGTAATTTTCGAGTGGGTAGTTTTTATAGCCCGGTGCTAAGTGTGAACACATATTAGTTTGATAGGTGTGAGTAGATTTGCAATTACTTATTACGTTGTAATCTGCAATGTGACGAGAAACAAGGTCAAAATTTATTGATGGCAGAAGGTTGACCACGTGGTTGCTCGCCGTTGAGGCGGCCGCGGTACTATCTGCTCTGGCATCCCTGCGCGCTCTGCTTGCTGTTCAGGAAAATTTACAATGATAACGGTTAATAATTCTTAATAATTGTCTTACATATTCAGGATAATTTAAAATGCCACATGCGGCAAGGCCCAGAACACTCATGACCTACATATGCATACAATTATAATAAAATATAAGCTAAAAGGCTGAGTTGGCGGCCTTCCGACGATGGTCTTCTCGGACTGCACGATCAGCATGGCACCCTTGCGGTTGTTCACTCCAAATGTCCCGACCCCCCTCCGCCTAAGGACCTGCTGGTGTTGGGAGGCTCTTGGGGCTACTGGGCCTCTTCCAGAAGAGCTTGACAGTGTGCAATCACGCGCATGACAACTCCACGGAACCTCTCCATTTCCATGTCTCTGGCCTGGTAGCAAATTCCATCCATCACCTGCATCCTCAAGATATCACATTGGTGATGTTCTACTTCATCGGGACGTCAACTCCGTCAAGGATGCGCTCGAGTCTGGCCACCACATCATCGGGATCTTGGTTGACACGGCCGCTGCGGGGAATGATGAAGCCGCAGGCTGCCTGTGTCTTGACTGAATCGCAGAGGTCCTCAGCCCATTCCTTGTGGGGCATCAGGCTCTCGATGAGCACTGGTGATGGCGGCTCTTCAGGTGGGTCGTCGATCATGCCGCGAGCAGCTCTGGATATTTTGCATGGTGGATGGCAACCTGCTCGTCACACCTCCTCGGCAATATGTCAATTATGCTCCCAAGGACTGTCACGCTGATATCACTGCCGATGGGCCAGGGTGCCTGCGTCGGCCGATGAAGCTCTTGCTCCCCGACTTGCTCCGGCTTGTTCTCATCGCCGAAGATGTAATGCATGTAGGCGTCGACGTCAAAGCTTTGGTCGTTGCCTGGCATGCTTGGAATAACTAATGGTAGATGGGTGAGGACTAGATCTGCGCAGAGTGTCGCGGCGGTGCGTTGCCTCCTGGGTTATATGCAGCAAGACGTTAGCTGGTGGCGGGAAACCGGTGAGGGAAGAGGCGTGGATTTTACAATTCACCCATGTGGAGCGCGGGAAGCATTCGCTGGAGAGCGGGAAGACTAAGTGGAGCACACACACAACCTGAATACCGTATCTGGTGCCACGTGTTATTTATCACACAAGTGTTAACATAAGGAAACGTATGTGTATCTTACTAATCATCGCACACGAGTACTCGCAGACGCATCGTGTGCGATACTCCTAGACACCGCAAGCAACTAGTTTGCATTTTTCAAAAAAAAATTGTACACACAGAATCGCACACGGACTAGTTGTATTAACCGTCTGTGTTGTAATTTCTCATCACAAACAGTTGATCCGAGTCGGCTGTTTGCCACGTATCACACACATCTTGTTAAGTTGAACCGTTTCTGTTGTGTTTGCTAATCAAAAACATTTCGTCCAAGTGAACCGTATGCCCTATATCACACACACCTTGATTTGGCTAACCCTTTCGGTTGCACTCCCTAATAGCAAACAGTTCATTGGAGCGAACTGTATGATGTATATCGCACACACATTGATATGGCTGCCCGTTTCTGTTGTTCTGCCTCATCGCAAACAGTTCGACTGGGTTAACCATGTGCCCTGAATCGCACACACAACTAAAATCTGAACCGTGTTTGCTGGCTCCACCATCACAAACATTTTGCACCTTTTTTGATGGTTTTTTTGCATCCCCCTTTGTGATTAATGCATCACACACAGTTTTGTCAAAGGGTTTCTGATCGTAGTGTCGCATTAGCAGCATCCTGCAATAGTGCTTCCTTGTTGCTATGTGGCCTAGGATTGCATATTTAGTCATTTGGTACAATGCATGTTGTTATGTAGCCTCAGATATGTTAGATATGGCCCTAGATAACCTACCGATAAATGGGTTACAGATATATTCAGTTAACTCTTTTTGATTCGACGATTAATTCCTTATCAGCCCCCGGCCTCTATGGTACCAGCTACTGATATCCTGAACAGTGAGTACATATAAATCATGGGATGAAACTAACCTCGATGGTAAACAGTAGTTGTTCCCAATATTGTCATGTGTAAGTACATCTAAAGGCATGTTAAGCACAACAGGCTAAACATGAACCAAATATATCCATGGTAGACAACATAATCTCCAAATGGTAGTGAGGGAGTCCTGGATTAGGGGGTGTTCGGGTAGCCGGACTATACCTTCAGCCGGACTCCAGGACTATGAAGATACAAGATTGAAGACTTCGTCCTGTGTCCGGATGGGACTTCCCTTGGCGTGGAAGGCAAGCTTGGCGATGCGGATATTCAAGATCTCCTACCATTGTAACCGACTCTGTGTAACCCTAACCCTATCCGGTGTCTATATAAACCGGAGGGTTCTAGTCCGTAGGACAACTTCATCATACAACAATCATACCATAGGCTAGCTTCTAGGGTTTAGCCTCCTTGATCTCGTGGTAGATCTACTCTTGTACTACCCATATCATCAATATTAATCAAGCAGGAGTAGGGTTTTACCTCCATCGAGAGGGCCCGAACCTGGGTAAAAACATTGTGTCCCTTGTCTCCTATTACCATCCGCCTAGACGCACAGTTCGAGACCCCCTACCCGAGATCCGCCGGTTTTGACACCGACATTGGTGCTTTCATTGAGAGTTCCTATGTGTCGTCACTTTTAGGCCCGATGGCTCCTTTGATCATCAACGATGATGCGGTCCAGGGTGAGACTTTTCTCCCTGGACAGATCTTTATCTTCGGCGGCTTCGCACTGTGGGCCAATTCACTTGGCCACCTGGAGCAGATCGAAAGCTACGCCACTGGCCATCAGGTCAGGTTTGGAAGCTTAAACTACACGGCAGACATCCGGGGGCATTTGATCTTCGACGGATTTGAGCCACAGCCAAGCGCGCCGCACTGTTTTGAGAGGCATGATCTTGCTCTGCCGCCGAACAGTGCCCTGGAGGCCGCACGCGCACCGGTTCCTACCCTTAATCCGGAGCCTATTGCGCCAATCGAGGATGAGCGGCTGGACGTCACCTCAGGGGCTACGATCTCAAAGGCGATCGAGCTGAACGTCAGCCCCGTGTTCTGCGTGACCCGTGACTCCGAGGATCCGGATTCCTCTCCGGACTCCGAACCCCCCGCGCCCCTACCGATCGAATCCGATTGGGCACCGATAATGGAGTTCACCGTAGCCGACATCTTTCAGCACTCGCCCTTCGGCGACATCCTGAACTCACTAAAGTCTCTCTCTTTATCAGGAGAGGCATGGCCGGACTACGGTCAGCAAGGATGGCATGCGGACGACGAAGAAATTCGAAGCCCACCCACCACCCACTTTGTAGCCACTGTCGACGATTTAACCGACATGCTTGACTTCGACTCCAAAGACATCGACGGTATGGATGACAATGCAGGAGACGAACAGGAACCAGCACCTGTAGGGCGCTGGAAGGCCACCTCATCATATGATATACACATGGTGGATACTCCAAAAGATGGAGATGGCGAAGGAACAGCGGAGGATGACACCTCCAAGAAACAGCCAAAGCGCCGGCGTCAGCGGCGCCGCTCTAAATCCCGCCAAAGAAAAAACGGTGATTCCGACACGGGAAATAATACTACCTCGAATAGCGCCGAAGAACACCCCCTACAGCAAGATTCGGCACAGGAAGATGGAGAAGCCAGCCCTCATGAGAGAGCGGCAGACCGAGAGGTTGAGGATGATAACTATATGCCTCCCTCCGAAGACGAGGCAAGCCTCGACGACGACGAATTTGTCGTACCATCGGACCCCGCCGAACAAGAGCGTTCCAAACGCAGGCTTTTAGCCACGGCAAGCAGCCTCAAGAAAAACCAGCAACATCTTAGAGCTGATCAAGATTTGCTAGCCGACAGATGGACCGAAGTCCTTGCAGTCGAAGAGTATGAACTCGAACGCCCCTCCAAGAGTTACCCAAAGCGCAGGACGCTACCCCGATCAGAGGAGGAAGCACCTACATCACCAGCGCACGACATGGCCGACCGGCCACCTCGCGGCCGCGATAGAGAGGCCTCTTGGCCCTCCACCCAAGCCATGCCCCGACGCTGTTCAACCAAGGCACGGGAAAATGCGCCAGACCTGCGAGACGTACTGGAGGACAAGGCAAGACAAACAAGATCGATCTACGTATCGAGCAGGCGCCCCGCGGCACGTGACGGTGATCTTCATTTCGGATACAACAAATCCGGCTGGGCCGAACACAACAGACATAGCTCCTTTAAGCTGCATCTTGATATAGCCCAGTATAAAGGCGCCGCACACCCATTATGCTTCACAGACGAAGTAATGGATCATAAAATCCCAGAGGGTTTCAAACCTGTAAACATCGAATCATATGATGGAACAACAGATCCTACGGTATGGATTGAGGATTATCTCCTACACATCCACATGGCTCGCAGCGATGATCTACACGCCATCAAATACCTCCCGCTCAAACTTAAGGGACCGGCCCGGCATTGGCTTAACAGCTTGCTAGCAGACTCAATCGGTTCTTGGGAGGACCTGGAAGCCGCATTCCTTGACAACTTCCAGGGCACTTATGTGCGACCACCGGATGCTGATGACTTAAGCCACATAATTTAGCAGCCAGAGGAATCGGCCAGGCAATTCTGGACACGGTTCCTAACAAAGAAAAACCAGATAGTCGACTGTCCGGACGCAGAGGCCCTAGCAGCCTTCAAGCATAATATCCATGACGAGTGGCTTGCCCGGCACCTGGGACAGGAAAAGCCGAAGTCCATGGCAACCCTCACGACACTCATGACCCGCTTTTGCGCGGGAGAAGACAGCTGGCTAGCTCGCAGTAACAACTTAGCAAAGAACCCTGGTAATTCAGATATCAAGGACAAAAGTGGAAGGACACGTCGGAATAAGCAAAAGCGCCGTGTTAGCAGCGACAGCAACGAAGACACGGCAGTTAATGCAAGATTCAGAGGCTATAAATCCGGTCAGCGGAAAAAGCCATTCAAAAAGAATACTCAGGGCCCGTCCAGTTTGGACCGAATACTCGACCGCTTGTGCCAGATACATGGCACCCCCGAAAGGCCAGCCAATCACACCAACAGGGATTGTTGGGTGTTCAAGCAGGCAGGCAAGCTAAGAGCCAAAAATAAAGACAAGGGGCTGCATAGCGATGACGAGGAGGAGCCCAGGCCGCCGAACAACAGTGGACAGAAGGGTTTTCCCCCACAAGTGCGGACGGTGAACATGATATACGCAACCCACATTCCCAAGAGGGAACGGAAGCGTGCGCTACGGGACGTGTACGCGATGGAGCCAGTCGCCCCAAAGTTCAACCCATGGTCCTCCTGCCCGATCACTTTAGATCGAAGGGACCACCCCACTAGCATCCGTCACGGCGGCTTCGCCGCATTGGTTCTGCACCCAATTATCGACGGATTTCATCTCACAAGAGTCCTCATGGACGGCGGAAGTAGCCTGAACCTGCTTTACCAGGATACAGTGCGGAAAATGGGCATAGATCCCTCGAGGATTATGAAGGAAATATGCCCTAGAGGCAACAATAAAGTTATTATTTATTTCCTTATATCATGATAAATGTTTATTATTCATGCTAGAATTGTATTAACCGGAAACATAATACATGTGTGAATACATAGACAAACAGAGTGTCACTAGTATGCCTCTACTTGACTAGCTCGTTAATCAAAGATGGTTATGTTTCCTAACCATGGACAAAGAGTTGTTATTTGATTAATGGGATCACATCATTAGTTGAATGATCTGATTGACATGACCCATTCCATTAGCTTAGCACCCGATCGTTTAGTATGTTGCTATTGCTTTCTTCATGACTTATACATGTTCCTATGACTATGAGATTATGCAACTCCCGTTTGCCGGAGGAACACTTTGGGTGCTGCCAAACGTCACAACGTACTGGGTGATTATAAAGGAGTACTACAGGTGTCTCCAAAGGTAGATGTTGGGTTGGCGTATTTCGAGATTAGGATTTGTCACACCAATTGTCGGAGAGGTATCTCTGGGCCCTCTCGGTAATGCACATCACATAAGCCTTGCAAGCACTTCAACTAATATGTTAGTTGTGATATGATGTATTACAGAACGAGTAAAGAGACTTGCCGGTAACGAGATTGAACTAGGTATTGGATACCGACGATCGAATCTCCGGCAAGTAACATACCGATGACAAAGGGAACAACGTATGTTGTTATGCGGTCTGACCGATAAAGATCTTCGTAGAATATGTAGGAGCCAATATGGGCATCTAGGTCCCGCTATTGGTTATTGACCGGAGATGTGTCTCGGTCATGTCTACATTGTTCTCGAACCGTAGGGTCCGCACGCTTAACGTTACGATGACAGTTATTATGAGTTTATGCATTTTGATGTACCGAAGGTTGTTCGGAGTCCCGGATGTGATCACGGACATGACGAGGAGTCTCGAAATGATCGAGACATAAAAATTGATATATTGGAAGCCTATGTTTGGATATCGGAAGTGTTCCGGGTGAAATCGGGATTTTACCGGATTACCGGGAGGTTACCGGAACCCCCCGGGAGCCATATGGGCCTTATTGGGCTTTAGTGGAAAGGTGAAAGGGGCTGCCATGGTGGGCTGCGCGCCTCCCCCCTCCCCTAGTCCTATTAGTACTAGGAGAGGTGGCCGGCCACCTCTCTCTCTCTCTTTCCCCCTTGGGAGTCCTATTTGGAATAGGATTGGGGGGAGTCCTACTCCCGGTAGGAGTAGGACTCCTCCTGCGCCTCCATAGGGCTGGCCGCACCCCTCCCCCTTGGCTCCTTTATATACGGAGGCAGGGGGCACCTCTAGACACACAAGTTGATCATTAAGATCGTTCCTTAGCCGTGTGCGGTGCCCCCTGCCACCATATTCCACCTCGATCATATCGTTGTAGTGCTTAGGCGAAGCCCTGCGTCGGTAGAACATCAAGATCGTCACCACGCCGTCGTGCTGACGGAACTCTTCCCCGACGCTTTGCTGGATCAGAGCCCGGGGATCGTCATCGAGCTGTACGTGTGCTAAGAACTCGGAGGTGCCGGACTAACGGTGCTTGGATCGGTTGGATCGGGAAGAAGACGTACGACTACTTCCTCTACGTTGTGTCAACGCTTCCGTTGCAATCTACAAGGGTACGTAGATCAGACTCTCCCCCTCGTTGCTATGCATCACCATGATCTTGCGTGTGCTTAGGAAAATTCTTGAAATTACTACGTTCCCCAACAGTGGCATCCGAGCCTAGGTTTTATGGTTTGATGTTATATGCACGAGTAGAACACAAGTGAGTTGTGGGCGATATAAGTCATACTGCCTACCAGCATGTCATACTTTGGTTCGGCGGTATTGTTGGACGAGACGACCCGGACCAACATTACGTGTACGCTTACGCGAGACCGGTTCCCTCGACGTGCTTTGCACATAGATGGCTTGCGGGCGACTGTCTCTCCAACTTTAGTTGAACCAAGTGTGGCTACGCCTGGTCCTTGCGAAGGTTAAAACGGAGTCTATTTGACAAACTATCGTTGTGGTTTTGATGCGTAGGTGAGATTGGTTCTTGCTTAAGCCCGTAGCAGCCACGTAAAACTTGCAACAACAAAGTAGAGGACGTCTAACTTGTTTTTGCAGGGCATGTTGTGATGTGATATGGTCAAGACATGATGCTAAATTTTATTGTATGAGATGATCATGTTTTGTAACCGAGTTATCGGCAACTGGAAGGAGCCATATGGTTGTCGCTTTATTGTATGCAATGCAATCGCGATGTAATGCTTTACTTTATTACTAAGCGGTAGTGATAGTCGTGGAAGCATAAGATTGGCGAGACGACAACGATGCTACGATGGAGATCAAGGTGTCGCGCCGGTGACGATAGTGATCACGACGGTGCTTCGGAGATGGAGATCACAAGCACAAGATGATGATGGCCATATCATATCACTTATATTGATTGCATGTGATGTTTATCTTTTATGCATCTTATCTTGCTTTGATTGACAGTAGCATTATAAGAGGATCTCTCACTAAATTATCAAGAAGTGTTCTCCCTGAGTATGCACCGTTGCCAAAGTTCGTCGTTCCCAGACACCACGTGATGATCGGGTGTGATAAGCTCTACGTCCATCTACAACGGGTGCAAGCCAGTTTTGCACAGGCAGAATACTCGGGTTATACTTGACGAGCCTAGCATATGCAGATATGGCCTCGGAACACGGAGACTGAAAGGTCGAGCGTGAATCATATAGTAGATATGATCAACATAACGATGTTCACCATTGAAAACTACTCCATCTCACGTGATGATCGGTTATGGTTTAGTTGATTTGGATCACGTGATCACTTAGAAGATTAGAGGGATGTCTATCTAAGTGGGAGTTCTTAAGTAATATGATTAATTGAACTTTAATTTATCATGAACTTAGTCCTGGTAGTATTAGCATATCTATGTTGTAGATCAATAGCTCGCGTTGTTGCTTCCCTATGTTTATTTTGATATGTTCCTAGAGAAAATTGTGTTGAAAGATGTTAGTAGCAATGATGCGGATTGGATTAGTGATATGAGGTTTATCCTTATTGCTGCACAGAAGAATTATGTCCTTGATGCACCGCTAGGTGACAGACCTATTGCAGGAGCAGATGCAGACGTTATGAACGTTTGGCTAGCTCAATATGATTACTACTTAATAGTTTAAGTGCACCATGCTTAACGGCTTAGAATCGGGACTTCAAAGACGTTTTGAACGTCATGGACCATATGAGATGTTCCAGGAGTTGAAGTTAATATTTCAAGCAAATACCCGAGTTGAGAGATATGAAGTCTCCAACAAGTTCTATAGCTAAAAGATGGAGGAGAATCGCTCAACTAGTGAGCATGTGCCCAGATTGTCTGAGTACTACAATCGCTTGAATCAAGTGGGAGTTAATCTTCCAGATAAGATAGTGATTGACAGAATTCTCTAGTCACCATCACCAAGTTAGTAGAACTTCGTGATGAACTATAATATGCAAGGGATAACGGAAACAACTCCCAAGCTCTTCCTGATGCTGAAATCAACGAAGGTAGAAATCAAGAAAAACATCAAGTGTTGATGGTTGACAAGACCACTAGTTTCAAGAAAAGGGCAAAGGGAAGAAGGGGAACTTCAAGAAGAACGGCAAGCTAGTTGCTGCTCAAGTGAAGAAGCCTAAGTCTGATCCTAAGCCTGAGACTAAGTGCTTCTACTACAAAGGGACTGGTCACTAGAAGCGGAACTACCCCAAGTATTTGGCGGATAAGAAGGATGGCAAAGTTAACAAAGGTATATTTGATATACATGTTATTGATGTGTGCTTTACTAGTGTTTATAGCAACCCCTAAGTATTTGATACTAGTTCAGTTGCTATGATTAGTAACTCGAAACGGGAGTTGCAGAATGAACAGAGACTAGTTAAGGGTGAAGTGACGATGTGTGTTGGAAGTGGTTCCAAGATTGATATGATCATCATCGCACACTCCCTATTATTTCGAGATTAGTGTTGAACCTAAATAAGTGTTATTTGGTTTTTGCGTTGAGCATGAATATGATTTGATCATGTTTATTGCAATACGGTTATTCATTAAAGTCAGAGAATAATTGTTGTTCTGTTTACATGAATAAAACCTTCGATGGTCATACACCCAATGAAACAAGTTCATTGGATCTCGATCGTAGTGATACACATATTCATAATATTGAAACCAAAATATGCAAAGTTAATAATGATAGTGCAACTTATTTGTGGCACTGCCGTTTAGGTCATATTGGTGTAAAGCGCATGAAGAAACTCCATGCTGATGGGCTTTTGGAATCACTTGATTATGAATCACTTGATGCTTACGAACCATGCCTTATGGGCAAGATGACTAAAACGCCATTCTCCGGAACAATGAAGCAAGCAACAGATTTGTTGGAAATCATACATACTGATGTATGTGGTCCGATGAATATTAAGGCTTGCAGCAGGTATCATTATTTTCTAACCTTCACAGATGATTTGAGCAGATATGGGGATATCTACTTGATGAAACATAAGTCTGAAACATTTGAAAAGTTCAAAGAATTTCAGAGTGAGGTGAAAAATCATCGTAACAAGAAAATAAAGTTTCTACGATCTGATCGCGGAGACAAATATTTGAGTTACGAGTTTGGCCTTCAGTTAAAAACAATGTGAAATAGTTTCACTACTCATGCCACCTGGAACACCACAATGTAATGGTGTGTCCGAACGTCATAACCGTACTTTATTAGATATGGTGCGATCTATGATGTCTCTTGCCGATTTACCACTATCGTTTTGGGGTTATGCATTAGAGACAGCTGCATTCACGTTAAATAGGGCACCATCAAAATCCGTTGAGACGACGCCTTATGAACTATGGTTTGGCAAGAAATCAAAGTTGTCATTTCTTAAAGTTTGGGGCTACGATGCTTATGTGAAAAAGCTTCAACCTGATAAGCTCGAACCTAAATCGGAAAAATGTGTCTTCATAGGATATCCAAAGAAAACTATTGGATACACCTTCTATCACAGATCCGAAGGCAAGACTTTTGTTGCTAAATTCGGAAACTTTCTGGAGAAGGAGCTTCTCTCGAAAGAAGTGAGTGGGAGGAAAGTAGAAAACTTGATGAGGTAATTGTACCTTCTCCCTTATTGGAAAGTAGTTCATCACAGAAATCTGTTCTTGTGACTACTACACCAATTAGTGAGGAAGCTAATGATGATGATCATGTAACTTCAGATCAAGTTACTACTGAATCTCGTAGGTAAACCAGAGTGAAATCCGCACCAGAGTGGTACGGTAATCCTGTTCTGGAAGTCATGTTACTAGACCATGACAAACTTGCGAACTATGAGGAAGCGATGATGAGCCCAGATTCCGTGAAATGGTTTGAGGCCATAAAATCTGAGATATGATCCATGTATGAGAACAAAGTATGGACTTTGATGGATTTGCCCGATGATCGGCAAGCCATAGAAAATAAATGGATCTTCAAGAGGAAGACGGACGCTGATAGTAGTATTACTATCTACAAAGCTAGACTTGTCGAAAAAGGTTTTTGACAAAGTTCAAGGTGTTGACTACGATGAGAGTTTCTCACTCGTATCTATGCTTGAGTCTATCCAAATCATGTTAGTAATTGCCGCATTTTATGAAATCTGGCAAATGGATAAATAAAACTGCATTCCTTAATGGATTTATTAAAGAAGAGTTGTATATGATGCAACCAAAAGGTTTTGTCAATACGAAAGGTGCTAACAAAATGTGCAAACTCCAGCGATCCATCTGTGGACAGGTGCAAGCATCTCGGAGTTGGAATATACACTTTGATGAGTTGATCAAAGCATATAGTTTTATACAAACTTGCGGTGAAGTCTGTATTTACAAGAAAGTGAGTGGGAGCACTACAGCATTTCTGATAAGTATATGTGAATGACATATTGTTGATCGGAAATAATGTAGAATTATTCTGTAAAGCATAAAAGAGTATTTGAAAGGAGTTTTTCCAAAGAAAGACTTCGGTGAAGCTGCTTACATATTGAGCTTCAAGATCTATAAAGATAGATCAAGACGCTTGATAAGTTTTTTCAATGAGTACATGCCTTGACAAGATTTTGAAGTAGTTCAAAATAGAGCAGTCAAAGAAAGAGTTCTTGCCTGTATTACAAGGTGTGAAGTTGAGTAAGACTCAAAGCCCGACCACGGCAGAACATAGAAAGAGAATGAAAGTCATTCCCTATGCCTTGGCCATAGGTTCTCTAAAGTATGTCATGCTGTGTACCAGATCTATTGTATACCCTGCATTGATTTGGCAAGGGAGTACAATGGTGATCTAGGAGTAGATCACTGGACAGCGGTCAAAATTATCCTTCGTGAAATAAGGATATGTTTCTCGATTATGGACGTGACAAAAAGGTTCGTCGTAAAGGGTTACGTCGATGCAAGTTTTTGACACTGATTCAGATGATTCTAAGTCTCAATCTGGATACATATTGAAAGTGGGAGCAATTAGCTAGAGTAGCTCCGTGTAGAGCATTGTAGACATAGGACTTGCAAAATACTTACGGATCTGAATGTGACAGACCCATTGACTAAAATTATCTCACAAGCAAAACATGATCACACCTTAGTACTCTTTGGGTGTTAATCACATAGATATGTGAACTAGATTACTGACTCTAGTAAACCCTTTGAGTGTTGGTCACATGACGATGTGAACTATGGGTGTTAATCACATGGTGATGTGAACTATTGCTGCTAAATCACATGGCGATGTGAACTAGATTATTGACTCTAGTGCAAGTGGGAGACTGAAGGAAATATGCCCTAGAGGCAATAATAAAGTTATTATTTATTTCCTTATATCATGACAAATGTTTATTATTCATGCTAGAATTGTATTAACCGGAAACATAATACATGTGTGAATACATATAGACAAACAGAGTGTCACTAGTATGCCTCTACTTGACTAGCTCGTTAAAAAGATGGTTATGTTTCCTAACCATAGACAATGAGTTGTTATTTGATTAACGGGATCACATCATTAGGAGAATGATCTGATTGACATGACCCATTCCATTAGCTTAGCACCCGATCGTTTAGTATGTTGCTATTGCTTTCTTCATGACTTATACATGTTCCTATGACTATGAGATTATGCAACTCCCGTTTGCCGGAGGAACACTTTGGGTGCTGCCAAACGTCACAACGTACTGGGTGATTATAAAGGAGTACTACAGGTGTCTCCAAAGGTAGATGTTGGGTTGGCGTATTTCGAGATTAGGATTTGTCACACCAATTGTCGGAGAGGTATCTCTGGGCCCTCTCGGTAATGCACATCACATAAGCCTTGCAAGCACTTCAACTAATATGTTAGTTGTGATATGATGTATTACAGAACGAGTAAAGAGACTTGTCGGTAACGAGATTGAACTAGGTATTGGATACCGATGATCGAATCTCGGGCAAGTAACATACCGATGACAAAGGGAACAACGTATGTTGTTATGCGGTCTGACCGATAAAGATCTTCGTAGAATATGTAGGAGCCAATATGGGCATCTAGGTCCCGCTATTGGTTATTGACCGGAGATGTGTCTCGGTCATGTCTACATTGTTCTCGAACCGTAGGGTCCGCACGCTTAACGTTACGATGACAGTTATTATGAGTTTATGCATTTTGATGTAACGAAGGTTGTTCGGAGTCCGGGATGTGATCACGGACATGACGAGGAGTCTTGAAATGATCGAGACATAAAAATTGATATATTGGAAGCCTATGTTTGGATATCGGAAGTGTTCCGGGTGAAATCGGGATTTTACCGGATTACCGGGAGGTTACCGGAACCCCCCGGGAGCCATATGGGCCTTATTGGGCTTTAGTGGAAAGGTGAAAGGGGCTGCTTCCATGGTGGGCTGCATGCCTCCCCCCCTCCCCTAGTCCTATTAGGACTAGGAGAGGTGGCCGGCCACCTCTCTCTCTCTCTCTTTCCCCCTTGGGAGTCCTATTTTGAATAGGATTGGGGGGGAGTCCTATTCCCGGTAGGAGTAGGACTCCTCCTGCGCCTCCATAGGGCTGGCCGCACCCCTCCCCCTTGGCTCCTTTATATACGGAGGCAGGGGGCACCTCTAGACACACAAGTTGATCATTAAGATCGTTCCTTAGCCGTGTGCGGTGCCCCCTGCCACCATATTCCACCTCGATCATATCGTTGTAGTGCTTAGGCGAAGCCCTGCGTCAGTAGAACATCAAGATCGTCACCACACCATCGTGCTGACGGAACTCTTCCCCGACGCTTTGCTGGATCGGAGCCCGAGGATCGTCATCGAGCTGTACGTGTGCTAAGAACTCGGAGGTGCCGGAGTAACGGTGCTTGGATCGGTCGGATCGGGAAGAAGACGTACGACTACTTTCTCTACGTCGTGTCAACGCTTCCGTTGCAATCTACAAGGGTACGTAGATCAGACTCTCCCCCTCGTTGCTATGCATCACCATGATCTTGCGTGTGCGTAGGAAAATTCTTGAAATTACTAAGTTCCCCAACAGATTAAGCCCACAAAAACGACCTTTAAAGGCGTTATACCAGGTGTAGAGGCCAACTATACAGGCTCAGTAACACTTGAAGTGGTCTTCGGGTCTCCGGACAATTTCCGAAGTGAAGAGTTAATCTTCGATATAGTCCCGTTTCACAGTGGCTATCACGCCCTGCTCGGGCGAACCGCATTTGCAAAGTTCAATGCGGTGCCGCACTACGCATATCTCCAGCTCAAGATGCCAGGCCCTCGAGGAGTAATCACGGTCAACGGAAACACCGAACGCTCCCTCCGTACGGAGGAGCACACAGCGGCCCTCGCAGCGGAAGTACAAAGCAGCCTTCTTAGGCAATTCTCCAGTCCGGCCGTTAAAAAGCCAGACACTGCCAAGCGCGCCCGGAGTAACCTACAACAAGACCGCCTGGCATGTTCTGAGCAAGCGTAGCAATGCGGCCCCAACCCCAGCCCTCGCTACATAGCGAAACCAGTGCCTCGCGTACATAACTACGCTCTAGAAATACCATGGGCGCAGGGGAAGGGGCACAATAACGGCAAACCCAAAATACGGCTTAAAACGTACTAGGGGCTGCCGATTTTTTTTAATTTTCTCTTACTTTCAGGACTCCATACTTCGGACGACCTGTTCGGCAATTCAACTGCCGCACAAACGATGCAAGATCCAGGGAAGCAGACAAGCCATGCCGCATTATGGAACTCCCAGGTGGTCTCTATTACGAGCAGTATACCTGTTTTGGCATATAATTCCGCGGCCTGCTCCTGGCCAGGACATGTTAAATAGCCCAATATCTTTTTCTTATCGCACTACTTGTATTGTACTGCTTTGATAGCAGCCTTTCTATAAACAATGCATAGCTTTTTGTCTATTTTTTGCATTATCCTCCTTTCATATATATGTTTATTAAATGACATGTTGCACCCGTACACCATGGTACACGCCAGGGGCTTCAGTACCCCTCAATATGGTGTGAGAAGCCCGTACACTTTCACAAGTGCGGCACCCCGAACTTATAGCACTATATGCATCGGCTCCGAATCATGATTTGGGTCAATAGTTGGGTTTTCCTGGCTCCTATGTTTTGGTGCCTTACGTTCTGCTATATCGGCTAAGGTAGCACTAGGAGAACCACTGCGATTGTGCCCCAGTTGAGCTGGGTTAAGCACCTCAGTGGAGAAAGCTAAATCTGACTGTCATGATGAGGCGAGAGACCGGTCGCTGTTCGAGAGGTTTTTCGAGTCCCTAAGGACTTATGCCGCTTCGAGCAAGGAGTCGGCTTTGTCCGGCCAAGGCGTGGATAGCGCCCCGAACTCGGTCTTCCGAACTAGGGGCTTCACCGAAATTTAAAATTATAGAGTTCTATGGCTAAGCGAGAGTGTTCAAGCATTATAGTCCGATTGCCTGCTTCGTTGTGCTGAGCGCTCAGGTTTATCCCGAACACCCCAGCAGTAGTGGCATGGGGGGCAGAAGCCGACGACTGGCCATCTCTCAATTTTTTGATAAACGGCCGCACAGAAAGTAATATTTTAAATTCAACAAGCATTGCTTAGCGCATATGAACAAGTTTTCAGCGCACAGGATAAATACGAGCGAGTTCATTCAAAAATTACATCCTTGGTACATTCATCCGCCACAAGGCGGGCACCCGCAAGAACATCCTTATAGTAGTTCTCGGGCTTGCGATGCTCCTTCCCCGGCGGCGGCCTGTCCCTCACAAGCTTCTCACCGTCCAGTTTACCCAGTGCACCTTTGCACGGGCAAGGGCCCTACGGGCACCTTCGATGCAGACGGAGTGCTTGATGACCTCGAGCCTTGGACAGGCCTCCACCAGCCGCCGCACCAGCCCGAAGTAGCTCCCAGGCAGGGCCTCTCTGGGCCACAGCCGAACTATGAAGCCCTTCATGGCCTGTTCGGCCGCCTTGTGGAGCTCGACCAGCTGTTTCAGCTGGTCGCTCAAGGGCACAGGGTGTCCGGTCTCAGTATACTGAGACCAGAACACCTTCTCCGTCGAGCTGCCCTCTTCAGCTCGGTAGAATGCGGCGGCGGCGGATACGCTGCGGGGAAGATCTGCGAATGCCCCTGGAGAGCTCCGGATTTGGGTAAGTAACAAGTAGTTTACTTTTATATTTCTGCTTTGCATAAAGAATGCCTTACCCGCTGCTATCTTTTTCATCTCCTCCAACTCTTGCAGCGCCTTTTGGGCTTCGGCCTTGGCAGACTTGGCAGTCTCAAGGGCCGCCGCGAGCTCGGACGCTTGCGTCTTTAACTCAAGCTCCAAACTCTCATGTTTTTTCATGAGAGCCTGAAGCTCTTGCTGCACCTCGCCGACCCGGGCCTCAAGTTTCTCTCGCTCGGTGCGCTCCATGGCCGCTTTCTTTTCGGCCTCGGACAGCGCCTGCTTGAGGGTCGCCACCTCAGTCGTGGCCCCTACAATAAGCAGTACAATCCTGTTATTTTTTTGCAATCACGTCTTTTTATAGGCACTTTTTTCTGTAAGGTATTTCTTACCTTCTTTCTCCTCGAGCTGCCGCTTGGCAAGGCCGAGCTCTTGCTCGGTCCGCTCGAGTCCCTGTTTCAGGGCACCCACCTCCGCAGTCAGTGCGGCGGTGGCTAGCAGCGAAGCCTGCATACGCATATTGACTCTTTGTTGTTAGACTCCTGCGACATTTAATAGATCCTCTATTCGGCTTTTCTTCTCGAAAAACATGTTGCTTGCTATTTCTGGTTGAAGAGCTATTTTTTCCTATCGAATAGGAATTCCGAGGGATGTTTTTTGTTGTCGATTTGTAGCAATAGAAAGATAATGGAAGTGATTGAATAAGTTGGGTCATGAGAATGGAAGTTGGGTCATGTTAAACAGAGCATCAGGGGCTACTGTCTATGCGGTTATATTCTTACATATTTTTTACTTACCTCGAAGCCTGTTAGAAGGCTAGCGCAAGCTTCACTCAGTCCTCTCTTGGCAGACTGAACCTTCTGGATCACCGTACTCATAATAGTACGGTGCTCCTCGTCGATGGAGGCGCCGTCAAGCACCTCCAGCAGATTGTCCGGCACCTCCGGTTGGACGGAGGCCGCCGGCTCAGAAGGCTTGCTCCTCTTGGAAGGAGTTCGCTTACAGCGGTCCGGAACTGTTGAAGATTCCGGCGCGGTGTCCGGCACAAAGCCGGACTTGGAGACCTGGGGGGTCTTGTCCCCTTTACTCCTGGAGTCCGGGAGGTCGCCTTGCGGCTCCTCCAGGACCACCTCCTCCTGCCCCGGAGCTTGTTGTGACGCCACTTCGGCGTCGTCCACAGTGCGGGGGGGAGACAGCGGGCGGAACTGAGTTCACGTCCGATGAATCCAGGGAGCCGCTCGACAACTCGTTGAGTTCGGCCCGGGGCGGGCTGCATAATTATGCTCGACATTAGGGAAGGCTGTGCAACAAAGGAACGTCATGAGTTACTCTGATATCCGAATACTTATGATTTCGCCAGATGCTTGGCCCTATCTGGCCAATCCTCTTCGTCCACTTCGGCGTCGGGGGAGTAGTTCGGCAGAGGGGTCTTCCTCTTCCTGGACCCTTCAGCCTCCCCCGTTGGGGCGGCCTTCCTTTTCTTTCCTCCCCCCGCTGGAGGGGGAGAGCATTCTTCTTCCTCCTCCTCGTTCTCACGGGAGGAGAGCGTCTCGGACTCGTCGGATGACGAGTCCGACACCACCACATTACGGGCACTTTTTCGAGTCCCCGTGGCCTTCTTCTTCTTGGCCTTCTTCTCCGGCACCACATAAGGCGCCGGAACCAGCAGCTTCACTAGGAGAGCAGGGGCTGGGTCTTCGGGCAAGGGAGCCGGACAGTTAATCGATCCGGACTGCACCTGCCAAGCCTGTCAAAGGTGAGGGAGTTTAGATCCCGCATAGAGTCAAACTATGGAAAAACTTAACATCCTGTAAAAGGTGAAAATAGCTTACCTCGTTAGCGTGCTGCTGCGAGCTGTATCCGCGGTCCTCGGAAGCGGATGTGGGAGCCTCGGCACCTTTGGTTAGCACCTTCCAGACGTCTTCATACGTCGTGTCGAAGAGCCTGTTAAGGGTTTGGTGCTGCGCCGGGTCGAACTCCCACAGAGTAAAGTCCCGTTGTTGACACGGGAGGATCCGGCAGACGAGCATGACCTGGACTACATTGACAAGCTTGATCGGCTTGCTCACCAGGGACTGGATGCATGTCTGCAATCCGGTCACCTCTTTTTCGTCGCCCCACGACAGGCCCGTCTCTTTCCAGGACATAAGTCGCGTGGGGGGTCCGGATCGGAACTCGGGGGCTGCGATCCATTTTGGATCGCGTGGCTCGGTGATGTAAAACCACCACGATTGCCACCCCTTCAGGGTCTCCACGAAGGAGCCCTCGAGCCATAGGACGTTGGCCATCTTGCCCGCCATGGCGCCTCCGCACTCCGCCTGGCTGCCGCGCACCACCTTGGGCTTGATGTTGAAGGTCTTGAGCCAGAGGCCGAAATGGGGGCGGATGCGGAGGAAAGCCTCGCACACGACGATAAACGCTGAGATGTTGAGGACGAAGTTCGGGGCCAGATCATGGAAATCCAGGCCATAGTAGAACATGAGCCCCTGGACAAATGGGTGGAGTGGGAAACCCAGTCCGCGGAGGAAGTGGGGAAGGAATACTACCCTCTCATGGGGCCTTGGGGTGGGGAGAAGCTGCCCTTCCTCGGGAAGCCGGTGCGTGATGTCCTTGGACAAGTATCCGGCCTTACTTAGCTTTTTGACATGGCCCTCCGTGACGGAGGATACCATCCACTTGCCTCCCGCTCCGGACATTGCTGGAGGAGGTTGAGGTAGGAAGTGCGGGCTTGGGCGCTGGAGCTCGAGTGCGCAGGAGATGGGTAGGCAAAGGAGGAAGAAGGCGTAGGTAAAAAGGTGGATCCTTATCCCCTTATATGGTCGGATGCGGTTGTGCGTCCCCACCAGCCTAGTAAAACTCGCTTTCCTCCCAAGCGCCATGATAAATGGCGAAGTTGGGTTACCCATGTCCATATTGATGAGAATCCCGTAAAAGGGGGGACACGATCTCTGCTTTGACAAGACGTGCCAAGGGTTTAGCCTCCTTGATCTCGTGGTAGATCTACTCTTGTACTACCCATATCATCAATATTAATCAAGCAGGAGTAGGGTTTTACCTCCATCGAGAGGGCCCGAACCTGGGTAAAAACATCATGCCCCTTGTCTCCTGATACCATCCGCCTAGACACACAGTTCGGGACCCCCTACCCGAGATCCGCCGGTTTTGACACCGACAGGTAGCTTCATGGCGAAGGTTTAAGCACGCTAGTTAAGAAAAACAAGAAGTGGAAATGTGTGTTAACTACAACAGGCCTAACATTTAAAAACAAAGCAAACATGGTCATTCAAACTGGTATTGTGCAGGTCTAAGTACATTAGTTATTGTTAAATCAAATGGAAAGGCGTGTTAAATACAACATGCTTAACAGCAACCAAATATAGTCATTCATAGAGCTATTTCTGAAACTGGTATTGATGAAATTGAACTGCACAGTTCATACTTGCACATATAGAACATCGCATTGTGAATAACTAAAATAAACAAGGCATACTACGAACAACCAAAGATAGCAATTGAAACTGGATATATGCTAACTACAAACAACCAAAAAACCATTGAAATAAACAAGGCATAATGCAAACAACCAAATGTAGCAATAAATATTGTACATATTCTCACTATAAAGGGGGTTCAAGAAAACAAATCATGGGATTCCCCTGGTGAAGAAGCATGACAAAACAAATCATGGGTTCCTCACTTGTCACAGATGGGCTCCTCCTCGTGGTCGCCGTCGATGAGATCTGACTTGGCAGCTGAGGATCCCAAGCCAGCGTCACGGAACGTGTCCTTCATAAATGACAAAAGGGGCTCCATGGTGATGAAGGATGGCAAATTGTTCATAACGAGCTATAGGAGATCAGCGGTAGGGCCATCGATGAGATCGACGGTTGTCGAACCCAAGGGGTTGGGGGTGGGCAACTTAACCTATGACATAGCCCGCGTCAAGCCGTCGTAGTCGACGACCTCAATGTCATAGCGGGCGTCTGCGACATACCAGAATACTCTAGCCAGCTAATTCAAAGGTTGCGGCCAGTCATCATCGTCAGCTTCCTTGGTGGCCACCTCACCGACTTTAGGCAAAGAGGTCACGGTAAACCTCTTTTGGTCCATTCACTCGTTGAGCTCCCCGGGAAGCATAGCCGGGCTTAGGTTGTGTAACTCTGGAGTGGGGGAGGGGTTGGGGTGGGGATCTGTGGGAAAGGAGGCGTTTCGTAGGCGTCATCTAAGAAACTCAGGGTGGCGAAGGTATGCAGATCGGTGGGTAACTGATGACCCACAAGTATAGGGCATCTATCATACTCCTTTCGATAAGGAAGAGTGTCGAACCCAACGAGGAGCAGAAGGAAATGATAAGCGGTTTCCAGCAAGGTATTCTCTGCAAGTACTGAAGTAAGTGGTAATAGATAGTTTTGTGATAGGATAATTCGTAACAAGCAACAAGTAACAAAAGTAAATAAGGTGCAGCAAGGTGGCCCTATCCTTTGTGTAGCAAAGGAAAAGCCTAGACAAACTCTTATATGATGTAAAGCGCTCCCGAGGACACATGGGAATATCGTCAAGCTAGTTTTCATCATGTTCATATGATTCACGTTCGGTACTTTGATAATTTGGTATGTGGGTGGACCGGTGCTTGGGTGTTGCCCTTACTTGGACAAACATCCCACTTATGATTAACCTCTATTGCAAGCATCCGCAACTACAACAAAAGTATTAAGGTAAACCTAACCATAGCATGAAACATATGGATCCAAATCAGCCCCTTACGAAGCAAAGCATAAACTAGGGTTTAAGCTTCTGTCACTCTAGCAACCCATCATCTACTTATTACTTCACAATGCCTTCCTCTAGGCCCAAACAATGGTGAAGTGTCATGTATTCGACGTTCACATAACACCACTAGAGTAGAGACAACATACATCTCATCAAAATATCGAACGAATACCAAATTCACATGACTACTAATAGCAAGACTTCTCCCATGTCCTCGGGAACAAACGTAACTACTAACAAAGCATAAACATGTTCATAATCAGAGGGGTATTGATATGCATATAGGATCTGAACATATGATCTTCCACCAATTAAACCAACTAGCATCAACTACAAGGAGTAATTAACACTACTAGCAACCTACTAGCACCAATCCCGGACTTAGAGACAAGAATTGGATATAAGAGATGAACTAGGGTTTTGAGAGCAGATGGTGCTGATGAAGATGTTGATGGAGATTTCCCTCTCTCGATGAGAGGAGCGTTGGTGATGATGATGGCGATGATTTCCCCCTCCGGGAGGGAAGTTTCCCCGGCAGAACAGCTCTGCCGGAGCCCTAGATTGGATCCGCCAAGGTTCCGCCTCATGGTGGCGGAGTTTCGTCTGAGAAGATGGCTTATGATTTTTTTTCCCATCGAAAGACTCCGTATAGCAGAAGATGGCCACCGGAGGGCCACCAGGGGGCCCACGAGGTTGGGGGTGCGCCCAGGGGGGTAGGGCGCGCCCCCCACCCTCGTGGGCAGGGTGTGCCCCCTGGTCAATTTCTTCCGCTGAGTATTTTTTATATATTCTGGAAACGTCTTCCGTGAAGTTTCGGGACTTTTGGAGTTGTGCAGAATAGGTCTCTAATATTTGCTCCTTTTCCAGCCCAGAATCCCAGCTGCCGGCATTCTCCCTCTTTATGTAAACCTTGTAAAATAAGAGAGAATAGACGTAAGTACTGTGACATAATGTGTAATAACATCCCATAATGCAATAAATATTGATATAAAAGCATGATGCAAAATGGACGTATCAACTCCCCCAAGCTTAGACCTCGCTTGCCCTCAAGCAAAAGCCAAAATCGAAAAATATGTCCACATGTTTAGAGATAGAAGTGTCGATAAAAATAAAATACGGACATGAGGGCATCATGATCATTCTTAGAACAGCAACTTATATAATTCTTGTCATATAATCTCCGATGCTAGAGTAATAATTCAATCACAATATCAAGTATGAATCGTAAACTTCATTGAAAACTAACAAACTATAATCTGAGTCATTGAAGCAATTGCAATTTATCATAACATAGGAAAGAGTCAATGTATAAGAGCTTTTCAGCAAGTTCACATACTCAACTATCATATAATCTTTCACAATTGCTGACACTCACGCAATACTTATGGGTAAGGAGTTTCAATAGGACATAGAGAAAGATAGGGGCTTATTGTTTTGCCTCCCAACGTTTTACCTCAAGGGTAAAGTCAACAATAATAGTTCATGAAAACTCACATCCAATTAGCCATATATACCAGGATCTTTCCAACATACCATGCTTGCCAAAGGATAAAATATAAAAAGGAGGGGTGAAGATCACCATGACTCTTATGCAAGGTAGGAGATAAAAGTAAAAGATAAGCCCTTCGCAGAGGGAAGCAGTGGTTGTCATGCGCTTTTATGGTTGGATTCACAAAATCTTAATGCGAAAGAACGTCACTTCATATTGCCACTTGTGATATGGACCTTTATTATGCAGTCTGTCGCTTTTATTTCTTCCATATCACACGATCGTATAAAGCTTATTTTCTTCCACACTAATAAGTCATACATATTTAGAGGGCAATTTTTATTGCTTGCACCGATGACAACTTACTTGGAGGATCTTACTCAATCCATAGGTAGATATGGTGGACTCTTATGGCAAAACTGGTTTAAGGGTATTTGGAAGCACAAGTAGTATCTCTACTTGGTGCAATGAATTTGGCTAGCATGAGGGAGAAAGGCAAGATCAACATGCTGGAGGATCCAAGACAATATAATTTATCTCTGTTGTAAGAAAACATAACCCATTACGTTGTCTTCCTTGTCCCATGTCAACTCTTTAGCATGTCATATTTTAATGAGTTCTCACAATCATAAAAGATGTCCAAGATAGTATATTTATATTTGAAGACCTCTCTTTCTTTATTACTTCCTATTAATTGCAACGATGACCAAAATTATGTTTGTCAACCCTCAACAACTTTTATTCATCATACTTTTTCTATGTGAGCTCATTACTCTCCATAAGATTCACATGATTTCTTTGTTTCTTTTTTCTTCTTTCTCTTTTCTTTTATTCACTTAGGATCATGGAAAAATAATCAAGCCCTTGACTCAACACTAATCTTTATTATATAGCTCACGGACTCGATTACATAGAAGGATAATAAAGCAAAACTCACGACTAGATCATACTAAGAACTTTTATTCTACTAGATCAAGATATTATCAAAAGGATCAAACTAAGAAAAACGGTAAAGATAAAAGTGATGGTGATACAATAACGCGGCACTCCCCCAAGCTTGGCAGTTGCCAAGGGGAGTGCCCATACCCATGTGATTATGTCTCTCTTTTCGGGGATGGTGATGTGATGTTCTTGGTGATGATGCCCCTCAAGATACGATTCTCCTCCTCAAGCTTGTTGACTTGCTGCTTGAGGTCCATTATTTCCTTTTGGATTTTTCCTGTAACAGCCAAAGCTCCCTGCACCCAAGGGTGCTGCATAGCTGCGGGAGAACCAGTGACACTCTTTTTCATATTCTCATAAGAAAGAAATCTAACATTGGAAGGGATAACCGAGTTTGGAATAGCCGAGCTCTGCAGTTCTCCCATTGTGAATCCAGCTTGGAGGCGGGAAGTGACTTCTTGATCCTCTTCCATGGCATCTATCCTCTTCAAATCATCCACCATCTCTTCCTCCGTTGCTGGCCCAAAGGGGTCAACATGGTTGTTTGTCGTTGATCTCGGTGCCAGATGAGATACCCGGCTCTCCCCGACTGACTCTTGAGAAGACATCCTGCTCTAATCTGCAGCAGCAACGGCTCGAAACACAAACAGAGGATAATTGCGTGATATGGGAGTCAAAACCCCCGGGAGATTATATAATGAATTTTTACTGACCAAAATACGTATCGTGTAAGAAAACGGAGTTTGGAGAGCACACGAGGTGCCCACGAGGTAGGGGGCGCGCCCTCCACCCTCGTGGGGGCCTCGTGTCCTTCCCGGACTGCTTCCTATTTTTCTATTTTTCTAAATATTCCAAAACGGAGAAATATTGCCTTAAAACTGTTTTGGAGTCGGTTTACTTACCATACCACATACCTATTCCTTTTCGGAATCTGAAACGTTCTGGAAAGTGTCCCTTATGTATTCCTCCGGGGTTATGGTTTCAATAACATTGGTTCAACATTTATGGGATTACCTGAGATATAATGTTTGATTCTTTGACCGTTCACCACCTTCGGATTTGTGCCTTCGAAGTTGTTGATTTTTATGGCACCGGAACGATAAACCTCCTCGATAACGTAAGGACCTTCCCATTTAGAGAGAAGTTTTCCTGCAAAAAATCTTGAACAAGAGTTGTATAGCAATACATAATCACCTATATTAAACTCACGCTTTTGTATTCTTTTATCATGCCATCTTTTAACTTTTTCTTTAAACAACTTGGCATTTTCATAGGCTTGGGGTTCTCCATTCATCGAGTGAACTAATATCAAATAACCTCTTCTCACCGGCAAGTTTAAAATCATAGTTGATTTCTTTAATAGCCCAATATGCCTTGTGTTCTAGTTTGAGAGGTAAGTGACATGCATTTCCATAGACCATTTTATACGGAGACATACCCATAGGATTTTTATATGCAGTTCTATATGCCCATAATGCATCATCAAGTTTCTTGGACCAATTCTTTCTAGATCTATTAACAGTATTTTACAAAATTAATTTGAGTTCTCTATTGCTCAGTTCTACCTGACCACTAGACTGTGGATGATAAGGGGATGCAATTCTATGATTAACATCATATTTAGCAAGCATTTTACAGAAAGCACCATGAATGAAATGTGATACACCATCAGTCATTAAATATCTAGGGACTCCAAACCTTGGAAAAATAACTTCTTTAAGCATTTTAATAGAAGTGTTATGATCAGCACTACTAGTTGGAATAGCTTCTACCCACTTAGTAATGTAATCAATAGCAACTAAAATATGTGTATATCCATTAGAGGAAGGAAAAGGTCCCATATAGTCAATGCCCCAAATATCAAATGGTTCAATAACGAGTGAATAGTTCATGAGCATTTCTTGATGTCTAATAATATTACCAATTCTTTGGCATTCATCACAAGATAAAACAAACTTATGGGCATCCTTGAAGAGAGTAGGCCAATAAAAACCAGATTGCAATACCTTATGTGCAGTTCTATCTCCAGCATGGTGTCCTCCATAAGCTTCGAAGTGACACTTGCATAGGATCTATTCCTGCTCATGCTCAGGTACACAACGTCTAATAACACCATCTACTCCTTCTTTATAAAGATGTGGGTCATCCCAAAAGTAATGCCTCAAATCATAGAAGAACTTTTTCTTTTGCTGATATGTGAAACTAGGTGGTATAAACTTAGCAACAATGTAATTAGCATAATTAGCATACCATGGAGCAGTATGAGAAGCATTTATAACATTTAATTGCTCATCAGGAAAGTTGTCATCAATAGGTAGTGGGTCATCAAGCACATTTTCTAACCTAGACAAGTTGTCTGCAACGGGGTTCTCAGCTCCCTTTCTATCAACAATATGTAAGTCAAATTCTTGTAGCAAGAGAACCCATCTAATAAGTCAAGATTTAGCATCTTTCTTTTCCATAAGATATTTAATAGCAGCATGATCAGTGTGAATAATTACTTTAGAATCAACAATATACGGTCTGAACTTATCATAAGCAAATACAACAGCTAAGAATTCCTTTTCAGTAGTAGCATAATTTCTTTGAGCATTGTCTAGGGTTTTACTAGCATATTGAATAACATTTAATTTCTTATCAACTCTTTGCCCTAGAACAGCACCTACAGCATAATCACTAGCATCACACATAATTTCAAAGGGTAAATTCCAATCATGTGGCTGAACAATAGGTGCAGAGATCAATGCTTTCTTAAGTATTTCAAATGCTTCTACACAATCATCATCAAGGAAAAATGGTATATCTTTTTGTAATAAATTAGTCATAGGCTAAGAGATTTTTGAGAAGTCATTAATGAACCTCCTATAAAAACTGGCATGACCAAGGAAGCTTCTTATACCTTTGATGTCCTTGGGACATGGCATCTTTTCAATAGCATCAACCTTAGCTTTATCAACTTCAATACCTCTTTCAAAAACTTTATGCCCCAAGAAAATACCTTCATTAACCATAAAGTGGCACTTTTCCCAATTCAAGACAAGATTAGTTTCTTCACATCTCTGCAAAACTCGATCAAGGTTGCTTAAGCAATCATCAAAAGAAGATCAATAGACGGAGAAATCGTCCATGAAAACCTCACAAATCTTTTCACAGAAGTCAGAGAATATAGCCATCATGCATCTTTGAAAGGTAGTAGGTGCATTACATAAACCAAAAGGCATACGTCTATAAGCAAAAGTACCAAAAGGGCAAGTAAAAGTAGTCTTTGATTGATCCATAGCTGACACAAGTATTTGAGAGAAACCAGAATAACCATCTAGAAAGCAAAAATGTGTATGTTTAGATAATCTTTCTATCATTTGATCGATAAAAGGTAAGGGGTAATGATCCTTTTTAGTAGCTTTATTTAATTTGCGGAAATCAATTACCATCCTATAACCGGTAATAATTCTTTGAGGAATCAATTCATTTTCATCATTAGGAACAACAGTAATACCTCCCTTCTTAGGGACACAATGGACAGGACTTACCCACTGACTATCAGCAACGGGATAGATTATACCTGCCTCAAAGAGCTTTAGTATCTCCTTTCTTACCACTTCTTTCATTTTAGATTTCGGCCGTCGTTGATGATCATGAACTGGTTTAGCATCTTCTTCCAAATTAATTTTATGTTGACATAGAGTGGGACTAATGCCCTTAAGATCATCAAGAGTATACCCAATAGCAGCACGGTGCTTCTTTAGAGTTTTCAACAATCTCTCTTCTTCATGTTCTGAAAGGTTAGCACTAATAATAACAGGATATATCCTTTTCTCATCAAGATAAGCATATTTAAGAGTATCAGGCAACGGTTTAAGCTCAAACACGGGATCACCCTTGGGTGGAGGAGGATCCCCTAGGATTTCAACAGGCAAATTGTGTTTCAGACTAGGTTCTTTTTTAAAGAATACTTCATCTATTACACTTCTTTCATTCATAAACATATCATTTTCATGGTCTAGCAAATATTGTTCTAAAGGATCACTAGGAGGTACGGCAATAGAAGCAAGACCAATAATTTCATCCTTACTAGGTAATTCTTCTTCACGGTGTTGTCTACTAAATTTAGAGAAATTAAATTCATGAGTCATATCATCTAAACCGATAGTAACAACATCCCTTTTGCAATCTATGGTAGCATTAACAGTATTTAAGAAGGGTCTACCAAAATAATGGGACAAAAGCTATCTTGTGGGGAACCAAGAACAAGAAAATCAGCAGGGTATTTAGTTTTCCCACACAAGACTTCAACATCTATAACAATTCCCATTGGTGAAATAGTATCTCTATTGGCAAGTTTAATTGTGACATCAATATCTTCTAACTCAACAGGTGCAATATCGTGCATAATTTATTTATAAAGGCTAATAGGTATTGCACTAGCACTAGCACCCATATCACATAAGCCATGATAACAATGATCTCCTATTTTAACAGAAATAACAGGCATGCCTACCACAGGTCTAGGTTTATCTTTAGCACAGGGTTTAGCAATTCTAGCAGTTTCATCACAGAAATAAATAACATGCCCATCAATATTATCATCCAAGAGATCTTTAACAATAGCAGTATTAGGTTCAACTTTAATTTGCTCAGAAGGTGTATAAGTTTTAATATTGCTTTTATGAACCACAGTTGAAGCTTTAGCATGATCCTTTATCCTAACAGGAAAAGGTGGTTTCTCAACATAAGCAGTAGGAACAATAGGATCATTATAAGTGACAATCTTTTCTTCAACTTTAATAGGTGCAGCTACTTTTACTTCTATGGGAGGATGATATTTAAACCACTTCTCCTTGGGGAGATCAACATAAGTAGCAAAAGATTCACAGAAAGAAGCTACTATTTCAGAGTCAAGTCCATATTTAGTGCTAAATTTACGGAAAACATCGGTATCCAAAAAAGATTTAACACAATCAAACCTAGGTGTCATACCTGACTCCTTACCTTTGTCGAGGTCCCAATCTTGAGAGTTGCGTTTAATTCTTTCTAATAAATTCCATTTGAATTCAATAGTCTTCATCATAAAAGAGCCAACACAAGAAGTATCAAGCATGGTGCGACTGTTATCAGAAAGCCGAGCATAAAAATTTTGAATAATCATTTCTCTTGAGAGCTCATGATTGGGGCATGAATATAAAATTGACTTAAGCCTCCCCCAAGCTTGAGCGATGCTTTCTCCTTCGCGAGGCAAAAAATTATATATATAATTGCGATCACGATGAACAAGATGCATAGGATAAAACTTCTGATGAAATTCCAATTTCAACCGTTTGTAATTCCAAGAACCCATATCATCACATAGCCTATACCATGTTGATGCATGTCCCTTCAAAGATAAAGGGAAGACCTTCTTCTTAACAACATCTCCGGGTACACCTGCAAGCTTAAATAATCCACAAAATTCACCCACATATATCAGATGCTCATCAGGATGTTTTGTTCCATCTCCTAAAAAAGGATTAGCTAGCAGTTTTTCTATCATACCCGAAGGAATTTCAAAGCAGACATTTTCATTTTCATATTCATATTCAGTAGGTCGAGTTGGTTGAGGAGCAACTCTTTGCTCTACTGGTCGGGGTGAAGATACCCCAAACAAGCCCCTTAGAGGATTACTTTCCATAGAAACAAGTGACAGTAAATTTGAGCACACTATATAAATTTTCCTTACCAAATTCCACCTACCAAAGGCGCTTCACTCCCCGGCAACGGCGCCTGAAAAGAGTCTTGATGACCCACAAGTATAGGGGATCTATCGTAGTCCTTCCGATAAGTAAGAGTGTCGAACCCAACGAGGAGCAGAAGGAAATGATAAGCGGTTTCCAGCAAGGTATTCTCTGCAAGTACTGAAATAAGTGGTAACAGATAGTTTTGTGATAGGATAATTCGTAACGAGCAACAAGTAACAAAAGTAAATAAGGTGCAGCAAGGTGGCCCAATCCTTTTTGTAGCAAAGGACGAGCCTGGACAAACTCTTATATGATGTAAAGCGCTCCCGAGGACACATGGGACTATCGTCAAGCTAGTTTTCATCACGTTCATATGATTCGCATTCGGTACTTTGATAATTTGGTATGTGGGTGGACCGGTGCTTGGGTGCTGCCCTTACTTGGACAAACATCCCACTTATGATTAACATCTATTGCAAGCATCTGCAACTATAGCAAAAGTATTAAGGTAAACCTAACCATAGCATGAAACATATGGATCCAAATCAGCCCCTTACAAAGCAACGCATAAACTAGGGTTTAAGCTTCTGTCACTATAGCAACCCATCATCTACTTATTACTTCCCAATGCCTTCCTCTAGGCCCAAACAATGGTGAAGTGTCATGTATTCGACGTTCACATAACACCACTAGAGGAGAGACAACATACATCTCATCAAAATATCGAACGAATACCAAATTCACATGACTACTAATAGCAAGACTTCTCCCATATCCTCAGGAACAAACGTAACTACTCACAAAGCATAAACATGTTCATAATCAGAGGGGTATTGATATGCATATAGGATCTGAACATATGACCTTCCACCAATTAAACCAACTAGCATCAACTACAAGGACTAATTAACACTACTAGCAACCTACTAGCACCAATCCCGGACATAGAGACAAGAATTGGATACAAGAGATGAACTAGGGTTTTGAGAGGAGATGGTGTTGATGAAGATGTTGATAGAGATTGCCCTCTCCCGATGAGAGGAGTGTTGGTGATGACGATGGCGATGATTTCCCCCTCCGGGAGGGAAGTTTCCCCGGCAGAACAGCTCTGCCAGAGCCCTAGATTGGATCCACCAAGGTTCCGCCTCTTGGCGGCGGAGTTTCGTCCGAGAAGATGGCTTATGATTTTTTTCCCATCGAAAGACTCCATATAGCAGAAGATGGCCACCAGGGGGCCCATGAGGTCGGGGGCGCGCCCAGGGGGTAGGGTGCGCCCCCACCCTCGTGGGTAGGGTGTGGCCCTCCTGGTGAATTTCTTCCGCTGAGTATTTTTTATATATGTTCCGAAAACGTCTTCCGTGAAGTTTCAGCACTTTTGGAGTTGTGCAGAACTGGTATCTAATATTTACTCCTTTTCTAGCCCAGAATCCCATCTGTCGGCATTCTCCCTCTTTATGTAAACCTTGTAAAATAAGAGAGAATAGGCATAAGTACTATGACATAATGTGTAATAACAGCCCATAATGCAATAAATATTGATATAAAGGCATGATGCAAAATGGACGTATCAGTAACCTGCACAGGTAGACCGGAAGAGGTTGATGATGGAGGTGGTGTGGCGGCGACGGTGACCTAGCTAGGGTTTCGAGCGAGGGGGGGGTGGTGTGGGGGGGAGGGAGGGGGGGGGGGGGGTTGGGGTGAGCAGAGGATTTGGGGTGTGTGCGGAGGGGGCCAAGGTGCGTTTGAGGAAATACTGCAGGTATAGAAAATTTTACTAGGTGGGAGTAAAATGGCGGGGCTAACAAAAATTTGGATCAGGGGATTGAAGCAGAGCGGGGCGGGAGTAACAAACATCGCACACGGTTAAAACATAATAATCGTGAGCTATCAGACAGAAAAACCCTCCAGTCGAGCAAATATTTCTGAGATTGTGAGGGATGCAGGCAGGAGTAAAATATTGGGGCTACTAAAAATTTGGTTCAACGGATTGAAGTAGAGCGGGAGTAACAGACATTGCACACGATCCACACATACTAATCGTGTGCTATCAAACAGAAAAAACCTCTAGACAGGTAGATATTTTCGAGATTGCGAGGGAGTAGATATTTTCGAGAGTGGGAGGGAAGCCTCGTGGAGCCCAATCTACTGTGATGGTGTGGGTGACAGGGGTACCGGCGCGGCACACAGGTAGTCTGAGGGAACCGTGTGTGTTGCATACCCAATCGTGGACAGTTTCTGCATCCGACTCATCTGTTGTTTATAAATTTGGCAAAAAATGTGGGAAAGGGTCAGAACACGAAAACACTTGCATCCGGACCAAATATATGTATGAAAAGGGTGCTTTAATGTTCAAATACCCAATGCACAACTTTGATGTGGCACCTGTCTCACAGAACGCACGTTATTATTGCTAGTCCCCCCCCCCCCACACACACACATACTTCGTGTTGGCAGGAGGGGAATCCTAGCTATGAACGCGTGCACCCAAATAGCTAGGTCTACCATCTCACCCTACCGTCACACAAAAATGAAAGCAGATCATCATGCTCAACCCCCCCCCCCCCTTTGCATCGGTTAAATTTGGACCTGTGCCGGCCCACAAATGTGTGCTTGTGGCGCGAGATGGGTGAGACCACATACGAACCACACCTGCGGGTGGCCCAATATGTGTGTGTGTGTGGGTGGGTGGGTGTGTGTGTGTGTATGAAAATGGTGCGGTGTGATATTTAAATACCCAATTCACAAATTTGATGTGGCACATGTGCCTCGCAAATTAACCGGACATCGTCCCCGACACCATGGAGCGAGGTTCAACAAGTGCGAAGGTAGTGCCCCCCAACACACACACACACACACTTTGAGTTGGTGGGAGGGGGCATCTCGCCAATACGTATTGTAACACTGACCAAGAAGAATCACCACCTTGGTCGTATAACCTCTCTCGTTGTTGGGTCAAAGTGATGGATGTCCACACGCGGCCCCACAAATGGGCTAGCTTGTTGCCGATAACCATGCAAGGGAGTGCCCAAAGACAACCACTTCGTGCATGTGGCCCAAACATATGTATGGGAGTGTTATGTGGTGTTTGAATACAATGCACAACATGCACCGTGCCTTTGGAACCGGAAATTCCCCACACGGAATGAGGGTTCATGACGCATATAGTGTATGTATATATATATATATGTGTGTGTGTGTGTGTATGTATGTATGTATATATGTATGTATGTAACCCCACTTCAAGCCGGTGAGAGGGATTCATGCGTATGCATGTGCCCTCAAACTTAGGCCTGGAATCTCACCATGATTGACATACGACTATACGGTAACACGAACCAAGAGAAGAAGAATCCACCCTGGTAACCTCTCATGTTGTCGGTCAAAGTGATGGACGTCCACGCGGGCCCATGAATATATAGGTTGTCGAAGATAACCAAGCGAGGGAGAGTGTCCAAACACAACGACTGCATGCATGTGCCCCAAACATATGTATGGACGTGTATGATGCATGCATATGTTTGAATACCCAAAGCACAACATTTTGATGTGGCGCATGTGTCGAAAATCGCACAGCCCCCACACAGAGCGAGGCTCATGACGCGTCACATGCTCGCCCCCCCCCCACTTCGATCCGGTGGGAGGGATTCATGTGTACACATGTGCTTAAAGTATACTATGTGATCTCACAACATGACATGTACCATATAAGACAAACCAATATTTAACCCCCTCCTAATTATAAGTCAAATTAACCTCTATCGTTATCGGTCAAAGTGATTGACCAAGAGGGCACACAGATGGCTGAAGCATCTCGGGATAACCCCGCGAGTGGGTGCTAGAGGACAACCGCCATCGCTTGCATGTGGGCAAACATATGTATGGAGATGTGTGGTTGTGATGTTTAAAAATCTAATATGCACAACTTTGATGTGGCACCTGCCTCGGAAACCTTAAGGTCCCCACACGGAGCGAGGTTCATGACGCGTAGTATATGCTCGTCCCCTTCCCCTCTTCGACACATAATATATACTCCTACCACTACCCTAAAATAATCCTCCTTGTTCGTAAAATTTACCTCTCTTGTTGGGTTAAATTAGATGTACAATGACCTCGCGGGCCCATGGAGGGAAGTGTCGCAGGCGAGTGAGGCACAACCACTATCTGCACGTGGCCCAAAGAGGTGTTGGTGATGTTTGAATACCCAATATGCACTACTTCGATGTGGCACCTACCTTGGAAACCGAAAAGTCCCCACATGAAGCGAGATCGTTCATGACGTGTGTGTAGTATGTGTTGGCCCCCTCCTTCCCTCTTCTACGCGTACTATATACTGCTACCGTAACACAAACAAAAAAGAAACCTCCTTGTTGGTCAAATTAACCTCTCTCGTTGGGTCAAAGTGATGGAGGACGACCTCGCAGGCCCACGGATGGAAGCATCACACGCGAGTGACTATCCTATATGACACATAGTATATGTTGCCCCCACCCTCTTCGGCGTGTACTATATATATACTCCTACCATATGTAACACAAATCAAAAAATGACCATCCTTGTTGGTCAAATTAACCTCTTTCGCTGTAGGTCATAGTGATGGATGACGACCTCGCGGGCCCACAAAGAGTGTCACACGCAAGTGAGTGTCCTAGCACAACCGCGTGCATGTGGCCCAAAGATGCATGTCAAACTTTTTCTACAGCGAACATGCGACCAAGGAGTGTAGTGTTAAAAATTGAAAAAACAATCTGAGATCATTCGTCCATTTTTATACATTGATTGGTTACCTAGGATTTAATGTGCAAAAATAAAATTTGAGCTACATGAGACCCGTGATAGTGCACCAAAATGGATTGGAAAATCATGTGTACATGTCCCTGAGTTCATGTTTAGTCCTCATGAAAGAAATTTCAAACATCGAGAATCTTGATTTTAAAATCCAGTAAATCCAAAACTAAGTTGAAATTCATGCAACTTATTGTGGTCTCATATGGACACCAATAGATTGTGATATTATATTTCTTTGTCAAATTTGAGACAAGTTTTGATATAATCTTCTTACAGACATGAAATTATCTATAATGAGCAACCAATATCGCAAGCGGACTCTTTATTAGAACCGTGTGCGTTAGACCAAAAATGTACATGATGTCCTTTAGTTAAGCAATAAAGCGGTAGAATTAATAATCAAAAAGGAAAATCAATAATTCAATATAATACATGCCGTCGTGCATCCCATGTGCCGTATGAGCATGCGTGAGTTAATGAGACGCATGAGAGCAGTCCGTCGTGCAGACAGACCGGGAGGCATGCGCGTGTTCGCTAGTCGCTATGCAGTGTCATCGCGGGGCATGCTAGTAGCTGTGCGAAATGATGCTAGGCATGCCAGCAGTCTGCTGTGCAGTCTCACTGGGAAGCGAGCAGCCCTTTGACTGTCGTCCATCTCGCTCCCAATGCACCATATTAATGGAGCGCCCGATCCTCTGGTCATAATAGGCGGCCACACCCTCTATCGATAGTTGTGATCATTCCCTGGAGTGTATGAGGATGCCGTCGAAGCGCACCATTGGAGGGAGCAGCGATGTCGGGGCTACCCGCGCAATGCATGAAGCTAGGCACAGAGGTTGCAGTCTGTGACGCCTCGAGACCGGCACTCCAGATGCCTTCCATGGATTCCGAGTTTCGTCATGTGTTTTGTTTGGTTCATTGCATTCATTCTTGCATCATGTGCATTGCATCATGTCATCATGCAACCAATTTTAAAAAATCAACCAAATAAATGGTATGGATCTTCGATCCATTTAAACCGAGGGATATTCACAATGGTGATTTCTCTTTAGAACATATCCTCCCGATATTAGGGAGCTATATTAAATATTCCATTGTTTTGGAATCACCCATGAACCCACTTCCATATTAAATCCCTTGGCCTTTTCTTCTTCAAGTTTTGACTCTCTAGCCTTGCCAATAATTATTTTACCACTTTCCAGAGCTCTACCAAAATTCCCAACATTTTTGGACCTATCGAATACCCACTTCCTTCTCACACTCATTTGAATTAAATTCAAATGAGTTTGAATTCAAACTTCACATGTGTGCTCTTTTCTATTTTTTTGGAAGATGCACATTTTTGTGAGCTCAAGAAAATTACCCTCTTGCCCAAATTCATTCTCCAACCCTTTCTTTCTCCCATTTTATTTCTATGCTATTTACTGTTTTCGTAAATAAAAGAGGAGTGGGTGTTTAGAGAAAGAGGCCCAGCTGGCCACTTGGGTCTCCAAACCAGGCCGGTCCATTTGCTCCTGGAGGCCCACACCCCTCCTAACCCTAGCCCGACCGCACCCTAGGCCCCGATCCTCATCTCCCCTCGACCCCTCCTCCTCGTTCCTCCTCCCGCCGCCACTCTCTTCCACGCGTGCATCGGGACAGGGAGAGGAGCTCCCCTCGACGCCCGATCCCCTCGTCGCCTCCACCGCGAGACCCCCGCGTCCGACCTCCTCCTTGTTGCCCTTGGTGCTGCGCCACCAGACCTCCCCGTCGCCCTCGTCGTCGACCAGCGTGCCCCTGCCTTCCTCCCTCCTCCTTCGGTCCAGGGAGCTAGGCCGGAGCCCGCGGCCTCCTCGCCGCCGTTCACCTTCGCCTTGAGCTGCCGGAGAGCGCCACCGCGCCTCCTGCCCTGGCCTCCTTCTTCTCTTCCTCGCGCACCCGCGACCAGGGCCCTCATCATCAAGTTCGCCTGCGTGCTCTCTCCTGCTCATTTGACCTTGCCTTGCTCTGCGACCAGCGCCATCGCCCACTGCTTCCCGCGTTGAGGAGCCCTGCCAGCCAAGTCCCTGTGCTCGTGCCTCCTGCCCGAGCCGTCCTCTTCAGCCAAGTCCACAACCGCCGCTTCACCAGGGACGCCGGGCACCACCAGCAGCAGTTCTGGCCGGCCCCGCCGCCAAGTCCCATCGCGGGAGCTCGCCTTCGTCCCGACTCCGGCGGTTTCAGGCCCTTTGTCATGCCTTGCTTCCCGCAGCTGACCGTGACCAGCCGTAGGCCTCCGTCCTTTCATCCTGCCGCTGCCAGCCACTCTGGCCCTTGTACATCAGGTTTGACCCAAGGAGACGGATACCGCCGGCAAGTTCGAAGACCCCAATACACCTGTGGGCGTCAAGTACCTCTGCCGAAGACTCCCACCGAAAACACGTGTACGACTACTACATGAACGAGCACCACGACGACCCTCGAAGAGTTCGGATTCATCAAGTTCATCTACATGTGTGTACGACTACATACCCGGGATTCGTCTAGTACCTCTACGGGAGACCCGAACGTCTACGAACAGTGCACGACGCCCGGAGCCCTCGGATCCATCAAGTTTGACTACCTTTGTGTGTACCACTACCGTCGCCCCAAAGACGTTGGAGTCATCAAGTACCTCTCCGAACGAACATGAATGACTACCGTCGCCAGAACGGGACCGGGAAGTCCGAAGACCCCAAGTACCATGACACCGATGACATGGACATCTACGGAAACTCGGGCAATGATAAACATGTACCACTACCGTCGCCGAGATCGCGAGAACCTCTACCGTCGACCCTAGAGCATGCGAGAATGACTATTCCCCCTATCGTCGTTGTGAGAACTGTCTTGTTTGCACGCTTCAAAGGTATAACCCCGAGACAACCGCCCGTGAATGAATGCATGTGTGATGTATGAGATGCTTGTGCTTGCTCCGTGCTCGAATTGTCGTTGCACGTTGCCCCTCTTTTTCCTTGTCACCATCATCGACACATGGGACACCCGGTATCCGGGAGTGCCCCACCATCTTTTGCACACATCCGCACACTTCTCCTTTGCATCGGTATCTCAATCGAGTTACCGGAACCGGAACGTTGCAGTGGCACCATTTTCGTTATCGTTGTCGTGGCACCCCTTTTCTTTCCACCACGGTGACAAATGCTTCATAATGCTCTTATCAACATTTTCATAAAAACTTGCATAAACTTGTTCTTTCATCTGCATCATGATATGTTAAACAACATTTAATATTGTTGGGTACCTAAATGAGAGAGAACTAAATAATTGATGTGGTGTTCCGTCAATATGCAACTTGTTGCATATTGAGCTCCACTTAACTTGTAGCTTTGTTTGTGCCCCTTGCCAGGCCATTCATATTTAAACCGGACATGCATCATACTTGGTTGTGCATCATACCATGTGTATGTGGTGGTTGTTTACTATGTTGTTTGCTTCTTTCCGGTGTTGCTTCTTCGGGTTAGTTCCGATAACGTCGCGTTTGTGAGGATCTGTTCGACTACGTCTGTTTGTCTTCTTCATGGACTCGTTCTTCTTCCTTGCAGGATCTCAGGCAAGATGACCATACCCTCGAAATCACTTCTATCTTTGCTTGCTAGTTGCTCTCTCTATTGCTATGCCTATGCCGCGATACCTACCACTTGCTCTATCATGCCTCCCATATTGCCATGTCAAACCTCTAACCCACCTTTCCTAGCAAACCATTGTTTGGCTATGTTACCGCTTTGCTCAGCCCCTCTTAGAGCGTTGTTAATTGCAGGTGAAGTTTGAAGTTTGTTCCATGTTGGAACATGGATATTTGTTGGGATATCACAATATCTCTTATTTTAATTAATGCATCTATATACTTGGTAAATGGAGGAAGGCTCGGCCTTATGCCTGGTGTTTTGTTCCACTCTTCCCGCCCTAGTTTCTGTCATGCCGGTGTTATGTTCCTTGATTTTGCGTTCCTTACACGGTTGGGGGAATGGGACCCCCTTGACAGTTCGCTTTGAATAAAACTCCTCCAGCAAGGCAAAACCTTGGTTTTACCATTTGCACTAACCCCCTACCCCCTTCCCTTGGGTTCTGCAGACTCAAGGGTCATCTTTATTTTAACCCCCCCCCCCCCGGGCCAGTGCTCCTCTGAGTGTTTGTCCGAAACGGGCAGCCTGCGGGGCCACCTCGGGGCAACTCAAGGGTTGGTTTTACTCATAGCTTGACCTATCCGGTGTGCCCTGAGAACGAGATACGTGCGACTCCTATCGGGATTTGTCGGCACATCGGGCGGCTTTGCTAGTCTTGTTTTACCATTGTCGAAATGTCTTGTAACCGGGATTCCGAGCCTGATCGGGTCTTCCTGGGAGAAGGAATATCCTTCGTTGACCATGAGAGCTTGTGATGGGCTAAGTTAGGACACCCTTGCAGGGTTTTGAACTTTCGAAAGCCATGCCCACGGTTATGGGAAGATGGGAATTTGTTAATGTCCGGTTGTAGAGAACTTGAAACATAACTTAATTAAAATGAATCAACTGCGTGTGTAGCCTGATGGTCCCTTTTCGGCGGAGTCCCAGAAGAGAACACGGTCTCGTGTTATGCTTGAACGTAAGTAGTATTAGGATCACTTCTTGATCACTATTAGCTTCTCGACCGTGCTTTGCTTCTCTTGTCGCTCTCATTTGCGTAAGTTAGCCACCATATATGCTAGTGCTTGCTGTAGCTCCACCTTCACTACCTTTTCCCTACCCACAAGCTTAAATAGTCTTGATCTCGCGGGTGTGAGATTGCTGAGTCCCCGTGACTCACAGATTACTTCCAAAACTAGTTTGCAGGTGTCGATGTTTCCGTGCAGGTGACGCTACCGAGCTCAAAGAGGAGCTCGATGAAGATCGTGTTCGTTGTGTTGTTTCGTTTCCAGTTGATCAGTAGTGGAGCCCAGTTGGGGCGATCGGGGATCTAGCATTAGGGATGGTCTTCTTTTATTTTGGTTCCGTAGTCAGACCTTGATTGTATCTGGATGATGTAATGCTATATTCATGTATTGTGTGAAGTGGCGACTGTAAGCCAACTCTGTACCTCTTTCTTATTCAGTACATGGGATGTGTAAAGATTACCCCTCTTGTGACATGCCTACAATGCTGTTATGCCTCTAAGTCGTGCTCCGACACGTGGGAGATATAGCCGCATCGTGGGTGTTACAAGTTGGTAATCAGAGCCTTCCCCGACTTAGGAGCCCCTGCTTGATCGAATCGCTGGCGTTGTTGAGTCTAGAAAAATGTTTTGAGTCCTTTAGGAGAGTAGGATTCTTTTTACTCCTCAGTCCCTTCGTCGCTCTGGTGAGGCATCCTGACGTTGAGTTTTGACTCTTCTCTTCTCAAATTTCACAAAAAAAAATTAGGATCACGTGGGTATCGTGCAATCATTCCGATGGTTTTGTGACGAGAACATTGTTCTTGGTGCCTCCTGACATTTAGGGCTTGTGGCAGTGTCCCGGGGAGATGAGCTCCGAGGTGTTGTCGTCACAATTTTATCGTTGCAGCTCTGGAATACATGAGTTTCGCCGACATCGAAAATCTCTTTTATGCAGTTGTTGGTGAGATAACCTCGACGCCACCCAGTACTAGGGCGGGAGTTCGGGAGTATTGCCATAACTCGTATAACGGATGCTTTTCGAAGGTTGAGGTAAACGATTTCTGAAGGTTTCTTGGTTATGTGTTGAAGGATGGATACGTCTGGACATAGGATTTTCTAGCTTTGGGTGAGATATTATGCTTTCCCTGTATCCCCAACACCTGATTGCATAACCGGAAAGTTTCAGGAGTTTATAACTGGGAATTCAAGTAGCTCTTAGGATATCTTTCCGACAGATGCATGATATGAGATTGGGGTTCGACGTCTAGTGGTTGTAGCGACCAGACCTCAAACAGTCTGATCTCTGTGCTCCGGTGTCATCCCTGGATCAGTAATGCTGACACCACACAGTACTCGGAGGATTTATAGCAGAGTAGCAATCACGCACTTATTACATCGAGTGTCTCACAAGAGAACTTATTACAGTAAATATGGCTTAAGGTCATCTAATAACGATAACAGCGGAAGGCTTGGAAGATAAGTGAGTCCATCAACTCCAACGGCATCACTGAGTATAGAACCACGACCTAAAAACTCCTTAATCTTTGTCTGAAAAGTCTGCAACATTAACGTTGCAGCCCGAAATGGGTCAGCATATGGAATATGCTGGCAATGTAACACATAGAGAGTAATGGAATGAAACAGCTATACTATATGCATATTTGGCTGGTGGAAAGCTCTATGGTTAGAGTTTTGCGTAAAGCCAATTTTTCCCTACTTCAAAGGAATAAATTTATTTAACTATCATGGTAGTTGTTAAACATTGAGAATGGTTGACAGCATTCTCAATCCCAATTAAGCATCATCATTAAACATAACCCGACAAAATTAATGTAGAGTAACATGTTGAGATTCACATGATAATCCAAGTACTAGATACTCAAGATGTCCATAACCGGAGACACGGCTAACCATGATTAGTTTATTACACTCTGCAGAGGTTTGCGCACTTTTCCCCACAAGACTCGATCGCCTCCGTTTGGTTTCTCGCATTACATGGTGTTTGAGAAGACGGATGACCGAGACATAGTATTTCAGAAGCGCTAGCACCTTACGATCGGGTAGACCGTACCACCTACATCCCCTACATCTGCTAGTCTACCACTGTAAGAGTTCGCACGACTTAGTCAACTATGCTAGAGCCCATAATAGCTTGTGGCTGCACACGGAAGTTTCTAGTATGAATAGTCTCATGATCCCTTTGAGCCTGGGTGGCGGTCCAAAAGAAAACAGGCAAGTCCTGGAATATCCAGGTGCCTCAATCCACCCAGATGTGTGTTTAAGTTGCCGCCTTAGATAAACCATTAATTAACAATCTCACATCTGTCATGGATTTCACTCACCCAATCCACGTCTACTAGCATAGCATGGCATAATAAGCAAACGTAGAAGTAACTCCCAAAGGTTTGATAATAAACAGGTAATAGGTACTACCTCATCTACTTCCCATCCCACAATTTAATTAGATCCTAATCATGCAATGTGTGAGGATTGATCTAATGCAATAAAATTGGGTAGTAGAAAAGGTATGATCAAAGTGTTACTTGCCTTGCTGATGATCCGCGAAACCTAGAGATTCGAAGTAATAAGCGGCGCACTCCAGGTATTCTATCGCAGACAAACAAACAAGCATACAATAAGTACTCATCTAATGCACAGGTAAAACTCAAATAAGAGATCTAACCAGAAGGTTCAACTTAAGAACTCCGGTTGGCAAAAAGAATCAAATCGAACAAAGCAACGAAAGACGAACGGCGAAAGAAAACAACTTCGTTCTAGTAATATGGATCTAAGGCAAATTTTACAGTAGCAAAATCTTGTTTAAGTTGGTTAAACGGATAGAGGGTTTCGAGACGAATCCCTAGGCGCTTGAATCGCCTGATTCCGATAAACGAGCGAAAAGTTAACCTAAAACGAAAATCGGATCACGAATCGCGATCAGAAAAATCACGGATTTAATCCGAGAAAAAGAAAAACGACGAACGCCAAATTTTTTTCTCTCTTTCTCTTTTTCGGCACGGAAAACGAGGCGCGACGAACCTCGGGCAGCGGGATCGTTGGCGGCGGCGGCTCCGGCGGCGTGTACGGATCGAGGCGGGGCTGATGGGCTGGGGCGGCTCGGGGCGGCGCTATTTAAAGGCTGCCCCCGGGCGGTGTCCCGCTCGGGTACGGCCCAAAGTCGGTTCGTTTTTTTATTCCTCTCGGAAGAAAAATAAAAAGAAATACTACACGGACTCCAAAAATTCCGAAATAAATTTTCACGGGCTTCTAAAATCAAGCCGCACAAGGTGAACATTTATTTGGGCCCTAAATGCAATTTTGAAAAACGCACTTTTTTCCTAAATTCAAATAAAACACCGAAAAACTCCGAAATAAAATCTTATTTGATTTTTTTATAAATCCTCAATATTTCTTTATTTTGGGAATGTCATTTTATTCCCTCTCTCATATTTTTGTAATAGAAATAATTGATGATAAAATAAATAAAATCAAATGATCCTATTCTCAAAATTTGAGAGAACTCAAATATGAAAATAATGAAATCCCCAACTCTCTCCGTGGGTCATTGAGTTGCGTAGAATTTCTAGGATCAACCAAAATGCAAAATAAAATATGATATGCAATGATGATCTAATGTATAACATTCCAAATTGAAAATTTGGGATGTTACAAACCTACCCCCCTTAAGATGAATCTCGCCCTCGAGATTCGGGTTGGCTAGAAAATAGGTGAGGATGGTCCTTGAGCAAATCTTCCTCTCGTTCCCAGGTGGGTTCATCCTCCGTGTGGTGGCTCCAGTGAAATTTGCAAAACTTGATAACCTTGCTGCGAGTGACTCGACTGGCAAACTCGAGAATCTTAATTGGTTTCTCCTCGTACGTCAAATCGTTATCCAACTGAATAGTTTCTAAGGGCACTGTGTCTCTCAACGGTATGTCAGCCATCTCCGCGTGACACTTCTTCAACTGGGAAACGTGGAACACATCATGAACTCCTGACAATCCTTCAGGTAATTCCAACTTGTAGGCCACTTCTCCCATACACTCCAAAACTCGATATGGTCCTACAAATCGTGGTGCTAACTTCCCTTTAACTCCAAAACGCTTTGTTCCCCGAAGTGGAGATACTCGAAGATAAGCTCTGTCTCCGACTTCGTAAACTGTCTCCTTGCGTTTAGAATCTGCATAACTTTTCTGTCTAGACTGGGCTACCTTGAGCCTATCTCGAATCAACTTCACCTTCTGTTCAGACTCTTTAATCAAGTCAGGTCCAAACAACTGGCGGTCTCCAACTTCGTCCCATGACAACGGTGTCCTGCACCTCCTTCCATACAATGCTTCGAAAGGGGCCATCTTCAAACTGGTTTGGTAACTGTTGCTGTAAGAGAACTCTGCATATGGCAAATTATCGTCCCAACTAGATCCATAATCTAGCGCACAAGCTCTCAGCATATCCTCCAAAATCTGATTTACTCTCTCGGTCTGTCCATCTGTCTGTAGATGAAAAGCTATACTGAATTCTAGCCTGGTACCCAAAGTTTCATGCAACTGCTTCCAGAACTTTGAGGTAAACTGGGTTCCTCTATCTGATACGATACTCCTTGGAACTCCATGCAGACATACGATCCTGGTCATGTATATCTTTGCCAACTTAGCACTGGTGTAAGTGGTCTTTACTGGGATGAAATGAGCTACTTTCGTCAATCGATCGACTACAACCCAAATTGAGTCATAGCCTGAACGAGTCCTGGGTAATCCCGTGATAAAATCCATGCCTAGCTTATCCCACTTCCATTCGGGTATCGGCAATGGTTGTAACAATCCTGCTGGCTTCTGATGCTCTGCCTTTACTCTCTGACATACATCACAAACTGCTACATACTCCGCAATATCCTTCTTCATTCCGGTCCACCAGAAAATATCCTTCAAATCCAAATACATCTTGGTATTTCCTGGGTGAATCGAATACGGTGAGTCATGTGCCTCTTGCAAAATCAACTTCCTGATCTCCGGGTCATTGGGCACATAAACGCGGCCTTCAAACCATAGGGTATCGTGCTCATCCTCACGAAATCCTTTAGCTTTTCCTTTGCTCAGTTTCTCCTTTATAGCGACAATCTCTTTGTCAGCTTTCTGAGCTTCCCTGATTTTATCCATCAAGGTTGACTGAATCTCCATTGCTGCTACATAACCTCTCGGAACTATTTCCAAACATAGTTCATGAAGATTTTCTGCTAACTCCTTGGGTATTTCTCCCGTCATTAATGTATTGACATGGCTCTTACGGCTTAATGCGTCAGCTACTACATTAGCCTTTCCGGGGTGATAATGCAACTTCATATCATAATCCTTGATAAGCTCCAACCATATCCTTTGTCTGAGATTCAACTCCTTCTGTGTGAAAATGTACTTCAAACTCTTATGATCCGTGTACACCTCACAATGATTTCTGATGAGGAAATGTCTCCATGTTTTCAAGGCATGCACTACGGCTGCTAACTCCAAATCATGTGTGGCATAATTTAACTCATGAGGCTTCAGTTGTCTTGAGGCATATGAAACAACTCTCCCTTCTTGCATAAGCACTGCTCCAAGTCCTCGACGTGAAGCGTCGCAATACACCTCATAATCTTTGGTCTGGTCTGGCAAAATCAACACTGGTGAGGTAACCAATCGTTTCTTCAACTCCTGGAAACTAGCCTAAAATTATTCAGTCCATATGAACTTGGTATCTTTCTTCAACAACTCATTCATAGGCTTCGCAATCTTTGAGAAATTCTCAATAAATCTCCGGTAGTATCCTGCGAGTCCAAGAAAACTCCGGATCTCTCCAACTGTGGTCGGTGCTTCCCATTTAGTCACGGTATCAACTTTAGCGGGATCAACTGCTATACCTTCTCCAGATATAACATGTCCGAGGAATCCTACTTCCTTCAACCAAAACTCACATTTGCTGAACTTAGCATATAGTTGATGTTCTCTGAGCTTTCCAAGTACCAAACGCAAATGCTCCTTATGCTCCTCTTCATTCTTCGAATAAACCAGGATATCATCAATGAACACTACGATGAACTTATCCAAAAACTCCATAAACACTTTGTTCATCATGTTCATAAAATAGGCAGGTGCGTTAGTCAGACCAAATGACATAACGGTATACTCGTATAGCCCATACCTGGTGGTAAAAGCTGTCTTCGGAATATCCTATTCTCGAATCTTCAACTGGTGGTATCCTGATCGCAGATCGATCTTGGAAAATACCTTAGCTCCTTGCAATTGATCAAACAGATCATTAATCATTGGTAGTGGGTACTTGTTCTTGATCGTTACTTCGTTCAATCCTCGATAATCAACAACCATCCTTAACGATCCATCCTTCTTCTCCACTAGAAGTACTGGCGATCCCCAAGGTGAAGAACTTGGGCGAATATATCCTTTATCCAGTAACTCCTTAATCTGCTTCTTAATTTCCACCAAATCCTTTGCTGGCATCCTATATGGTCTCTTTGATATTGGCCCAGTGCCTGGCAATAGCTCATTCAAAAACTCGATATCTCTACCCGGTGGCATGCCTGGCAACTCTTCCGGAAATACATTGGGAAAATCCCTTACCACTGGTACTTCCTCCTGCACAACTCCTGTTAGGCAATTTACTTGAGTCCTCTTCGGCACATGTCGGGATACATACTTGATCCTTCTCCCTTCTGGTGTGGTAAGCAAAATTGACTTACTAGCACATTCAATATTCCCTTCATACTTTGATAACCAATCCATGCCTAATATCACATCCAATCCTTGAGATTCCAATACTATTAGGTCTGAGGGAAAAACATAGTTACCAAACCTTAATGGTAACCAATCACACCATAGACTAGCCACATACTCTGCTCCAGGCGAGGTTACTAACATGGGTGACCTAAGGGCTTGGGTTGATAGGTTATACTTATCCACAAATCCCCTTGAGATGTATGAATGCGGTGCACCAGTATCAAAAAGAACGAGTGCAGTAAATGACTTAACCAAAAACTTACCTATTACTGCATCGGGCTGAGCTTCAACCTCCTCCACGCTAACGTGGTTCACCTGTCCCCTGTTGAAAGGGTTCGGCTTCTTCCTAGAACTTCCATTGCCATTATGGCCTTCAGGACATTCATTGGCATAATGTCCGTTCTTTGAACACTTAAAGCAAGTGACTTGGCTTAGGTCCTTCTTGGCTGGGGTTGATGGGTTGGTGCGGTTCTGGCCGTTGCTTCCTCCATTCCCATTACCATTCCTGGTGCCATTGTGATTGTGCGAGCTACCTCCTCCATGGGTATGCTGGAAATGTCCTCCCAGTCTAGGGGTAAAACGTGGCTTCTGCTGAGCTCCTGAACTATACTTTCCTTGCCCATACTTCCTCTTGCGATTCTCAATTTGCTGCTGCTTCCCTTCAATCATAAGAGCACGATCTACCAACTCCTGGTAGTTGTTGAAGGTTGCTACCATCAACTGCATGCTCAACTCATCATTCAGTCCTTCCAGAAACTTCTCCTGCTTAGCCGCATCCTTAGCGACGTCATCTGGGGCATAACGTGCTAACTTACTAAAGTCCTCCACATACTGGCCAACTGTCTGTCCTCCTTGGCGTAAGTTGCGAAACTCACGCTTCTTCATGGCCATAGCTCCTGCTGAAACATGTGCAGTACGAAAAGCTTGCTTTAACTGGTCCCATGTGACAGTGTCGACTGGGAAAGTGGCTGTGAAATTCTCCCACCATGATGCTGCGGGTCCTTCTAGCTGATGTGCGGCAAACTTCACCTTCTCCGCATCTGTGCATCCTGCTGTGGTCAACTCCCTAGCTGTCTTGCGGAGCCAATCATCTGCTACTATCGGCTCGGTGCTACTGGAAAACACCGGCGGATTCAGCCTAAGAAAACGGGCTAAGTGGTCAACAGGTGGTGGTGGTGGTGATGGGTTGTTGTTGTTGTTCCCCTGATTCTGATTCTGGATTAGCAACTGCATCAATGTGTTCTGCTGCTGGATCAACTGAGTGAGCTCCGGTGGAAAGGCAAATCCGGGGTCACGTCTCGGAGGCATCTGAGGGTTTAGAAAAGATGAGATATAAGAATAGAGGGGTCTAAAGAGAAAACACTACCCATATGCACATGAGGCAAAAGCAAACAATTCACTTCATTCAATCAAACAAGGGCATACAATCGATCTAATTATCGCAAAAGTGCTCGGACTACTATATTTACATGGTGGACTACTACTACTGATGAGGTGGTCTACTAGAAATATTCTTCGGTTGAAGACTCCATGATATCTGCTCCAGCTTCATCAACATAGTCATCATCGCTACTATCTGGATCCGAATCGGTGCCGTCGATGATGATGTCGTCTTTCGGGCTAATCTCCTTGGGTTCTTCGTCTTCCTCTACTGGCGTAGGGCCTCCCATAAATATCCCAATCTTCTTGATCAGATCGTCATTCTTGTCCACCAATACTTCAATTTCCTCTTCATACTCTTCACGTGTAACCTTGAGTTCTTCCTCCAGTTCCTTGATTCTAGTCTTAGCCTTCTTCAGATCTATCATGTCGGCGCACATCTGGTTCTCCTGTCGTCGAATGTGCTGGTTTAGCTCCTGGATAAAAGCTGCAATTGATCTATCCTTCCTGGTGCTGATCATCTCCCAGTGCTCATCTCGGCGCCCACAAACCTGGTAGATAGTATCCTTGAGATCATTGCGGTAGACTTCTCCAATGCGTCCCATGGCGATGTGAGCTGCCATGCTCTTTCCTAGACTCCAAGTTGGTGCATCAAAAGAAAATTCTATGGGCTCAGTGACTGGCATGAACGTCCTTCCTGGAACTTGAACTTGAATCATCCAGCGCTCTTCTTCAGGTAAAGTGGCGTTGTAGGTTCCTGTGAAGCTTGGTACTCCTATGTTCAGGCATCTAGTGACTTCCTTCAAGTGACGTCCAAAAGGTGTATCTTCATCCGGTTGCGTGAACTTGTTCCTTGCATCCGCCATCCTAAAGAGTAGAAAAGATGAGAGGTCAGAAGAGAAGAGAGTGAATAGTGATCTAGGTCTTTTAGCTTAGTGGTCGTGTCCTACAGTCAGCGTGTGCTCTGATACCATCTCTGTAGCGACCAGACCTTAAACAGTCTGATCTCTGTGCTCCGGTGTCATCCCTGGATCAGTAATGCTAATACCACACAGTACTCCGAGGATTTATAGCAGAGTAGCAATCACACACTTATTACATCGAGTGTCTCACAAGAGAACTTATTACAATAAATATGGCTTAAGGTCATCTAATAACGATAACAGCGGAAGGTTTGGAAGATAAGTGAGTCCATCAACTCCAACGGCATCACTGAGTATAGAACCACGACCTAAAAACTCCTTAATCGTCGTCTGAAAAGTCTGCAACATTAACGTTGTAGCCCGAAACGGGTCAGCACATGGAATATGCTGGCAATGTAACACACAGAGAGTAATGGAATGAAACAGCTATACTATATGCATATTTGGCTGGTGGAAAGCTCTATGATTACAGTTTTGCGTAAAGACAATTTTTCCCTACTTCAAAGGAATAAATTTATTTAACTATCATGGTAGTTGTTAAACATTGAGAATGGTTGACAGCATTCTCAATCCCAATTAAGCATCATCATTAAACATAACCCGACAAAATTAATGTAGAGTAACATGTTGAGATTCACATGATAATCCAAGTACTAGATACTCAAGATGTCCATAACCGGGGACATGGCTAACCATGATTAGTTTATTACACTCTGCAGAGGTTTGCACACTTTTCCCCACAAGACTCGATCGCCTCCGTTTGGTTTCTCGCACTACATGGTGTTTGAGAAGACGGATGACCGAGACATAGTCTTTCAGAAGCGCTAGCACCTTACGATCGGGTAGACCGTACCACCTACATCCCCTACATCTGCTAGTCTACCACTGTAAGAGTTCGCATGACTTAGTCAACTATGCTAGAGACCATAATAGCTTGTGGCTGCACACAGAAGTTTCTAGTATGAATAGTCTCATGATCCCTTTGAGCCTGGGTGGCGGTCCAAAAGAAAACAGGCAAGTCCTGGAATATACAGGTGCCTCAATCCACCCAGATGTGTGTTTAAGTTGCCACCTTAGATAAACTATTAATTAACAATCTCACATCTGTCATGGATTTCACTCACCCAATCCACGTCTACTAGCATAGCATGGCATAATAAGCAAACGTAGAAGTAACTCCCAAAGGTTTGATAATAAACAGGTAATAGGTACTACCTCATCTACTTCCCATCCCACAATTTAATTAGATCCTAATCATGCAATGTGTGAGGATTGATCTAATGCAATAAAATTGGGTAGTAGAAAAGGTATGATCAAAGTGTTACTTGCCTTGCTGATGATCCGCGAAACCTAGAGATTCGAAGTAACAAGCGGCGCACTCCGGGTATTCTATCGCAGACAAACAAACAAGCATACAATAAGTACTCATCTAATGCACAGGTAAAACTCAAATAAGAGATTTAACCAGATGGTTCAACTTAAGAACTTCGGTTGGCAAAAAGAGTCAAATCGAACAAAGCAACGAACGACGAACGGCGAAAGAAAACAACTTCGTTCTAGTAATCTAGATCTAAGGCAAATTTTACAGTAGCAAAATCTTATTTAAGTTGGTTAAATGGATAGAGGGTTCCGAGACGAATCCCTAGGCGCTTGAATCGCCTGATTTCGATAAACAAGCGAAAAGTTAAACTAAAACGAAAATCGGATTAGGAATCGCGATCAGAAAAATCATGGATTTAATCCGAGAAAAAGAAAAACGATGAACGCCAAATTTTTTTTCGGCACGGAAAACGAGGCGCGACGAACCTCGGGCGGCGGGATCGTCGGCGGCGGCTCCGGCGGCGCGTGCGGATCGAGGCGGGCCTGATGGGCTGGGGCGGCTCAGGGCGGCGCTATTTAAAGGCTGCCCCCGAGCGGTGTCCCGCTCGGGTACGGCCCGAAGTCAGTTTGTTTTTTTTATTCCGCTCGGAAGAAATATAAAAAGAAATACTAAACGGACTCCAAAAATTCCGAAATAAATTTTCACGGGCTTCTAAAATCAAGCCGCACAAGGTGAACATTTATTTGGGTCCTAAATGCAATTTTGAAAAATGCACTTTTTTCCTAAATTCAAATAAAACACCGAAAAACTCTGAAATAAAATCTTATTTGATTTTTTATTAAATCCTCAATATTTCTTTATTTTGGGAAGTCATTTTATTCCCTCTCTCATATTTTTGTAATAGAAATAATTGATGATAACATAAATAAAATCAAATGATCCTATTCTCAAAATTTGAGAGAACTCAAATATGAAAATAACGAAATCCCCAACTCTCTCCGTGGGTCATTGAGTTGCGTAGAATTTTTAGGATCAACCAAAATGCAAAATAAAATATGTTATGCAATGATGATCTAATGTATAACATTCCAAATTGAAAATTTGGGATGTTACAGTGGTCTGCCTATCCACGGTTGGTTTTACAGTGGTCCCGTTGTGTCTTAAAGAGTCCTTGGCTATGCTGACTCGGGGACGCTTCGTATCTCACGAGCACTGCCTTGTACATGATGGTGCTGTACGATCGAGCCCGTGTGGGTCCCACCACAAAAACTTTGGACGAAATCTCTATCATATGTTTGTCCCGGCTTATTTTGCAAGCCAATCCTTTGCTTTGTTTTTCAGTTGTGGTATTCGAGTTGCTTCGAAGTTAAATGTTGATTCCATACCTTGCCTAAGTGATGTTCTCATATTTCTATGTGAATACTAATCCTTATTGATCATCGAGATTGTCATGTCAATCCTTTTTCAACCGGCGTGTTTTCTCTTCAAGTGGATCCGATCATTTCAACATCCGCAAGATCACCTCTTGGTTTTTTTCCAACATTGTTCATTTCATCTGCCCTCATGTTGCCTTTGTTTTCCCACCCACCCACCATTTTTCTTCAGGGACTCGGAGTTCTTAATCAAGTATCCTTTTATTGTTGTGAAGTCTCTTCATCCTTTTCAATCAATGTTCTTATTTGGTGATTCTCATGAAGATGCTCTACAAGTTCGTCATTCGTTGTTTCTTTTATCTTCTCCGGTGGATTCAAATCAAGCTTTCGGTGTTGATCATATCTTTTTCTTTAGTACACATGCTTTCCATGTTGGAAGTCTGTACCGAAGACTCTCTTATTTATTCACCTCTGGCTATTCAACCGTTCCGGAGTGCTGAAGATAGCTCAGAAGATTCGTGTTTCCACTCTGTTTTTTCGTTCAAGCTCTTTCGAGGATGTTATCTCAGTCAAGTCATTTAATTCAACGGGTGCAATATCTTTCAAGTAATTTTTCAATGGTGTTTCTTTTGAGTGGGCCCTAACCCACAGGTCTTTTCCCAGGATCTTACCTGACTCTTCTTATTTTATTGGAGCTATTCTCAAATCTTTCAAAATGTGAGGTAAGAATGAATTATCATCAGCCATATGTGCTTCTCCAAGATCTTTCAAATTCTTTTCATCGTTGGCTCAACCTCTTCGCTTTTGATTCTTCCGGAGTGTCTATATAATTCATGGTGGTGCTTCTCGTCGTCAGTCTCAAATTTTGAAGACCAAAGAAGAGTTTTCCTCCAAATTTATCCATTCTCTCAAAGATTCGTGATTCTAGCTTGTTGCCATCCTCTCATAATTGTTTTCGATTGTGAGAATTCTTTTCACCCAACTGGAGCATTTCATGAGTTGTTTCCATTTCTTTCCTCCGAAGGACTTCTTTTCAAATATTATTCATTCCAGTTTTCAGCTATCATTACCCAAATCTTACTGGTGCATCATTCAAGTTTTCTCTAATCAGTTCGGGATCTCATCGTTCACTTGCATCTAAATTATCTCAATTACCTTCATTCGTTCTCTGATTCTTACCGATGATTCATCCCTTTACTTCATTCATTTTTCAATTCTTATGGTGGTTCATTCAAGATTTGTTTTCCTTCGTTATCATATCAATTTATTCGTTGTTTCAATCCTACTGGTGGTTCGTTGAAGACCTTCCCAAGTTTGCGCGATATCTATCTTAATCCTTTCTACGGGAATAAGTAGTATGCAAAAATCCGTTTCTTGTCATCAATTTAAATTGGTGAAGGATACGCATAACATAATTCTTATTCTTGTTTCATACAAGTGATCAATTCCTTCCTTCGGAGTTTGTTCATGATAAATAAATTCTTGATTTCATGTGTTCATCTTTTTTTCCGGAGTTCCAAGTTTCCACTTTATCTCGTCACAAAGCTTCATCTAATCATTGCAAGGCTTCAATCTTATTCTTTTCACCCTTCTTTTCGTTTGATCATCCTTTTGTTACCGGAGTTCTCACGAAGGCTCTACATGTTGGGGCATAAAGCATTTAATTCCTTCTCAAAGTTTTCATCGAGATTCTTTTCAAAGGAGTTCAAGTATTCTTCTTCCTGCATTCCAAAGTGCAATTCTTTCATATCTCATCTTTTGAGGTGGTGTTATGTCATTGTTGACAATTTCCCTTCGTGTTTCATGATTCACAAGTTGTCCGGAATGACATATTTTAAACCCATCATTTTCAATTCATTCTTGAGATCCTTTGCAACCAATCAATCTCTTCATTAGAGTTATCTTGGGTTATATTTCACCTAAAGCTTCCCCCTAAGGGTTGCTGCTATTTAGGGTGCTTATAAATGACCCAAGTTCTTCAGTTACCCATCCGGTGAATTAATTTTCTCGTCTCCTTGTTGATATCAATCCAATCTATTGTTTCCGTTAGTGGCAGAATTTCACCGCATAATTTTGAGATGTTTTCCATAAGCCCATTACAAGTTTATTCGTTTCGTTGCTGATTTTTTTTCCAACAACTCCGTTATAACCTTCTTGGAAGGGTGCTCTCCAAGCTCTTTGGTGGCAGAAGTTGTCATTTTCTTCTCCATCCTTTCATTCCAATGATCGATCCTCGATTCTTTCTCTCGGAGGCTTTGTGATGTTTCTCTTTTCACTCATCATCTCGAATTGTGAGGATCGTGTTCTTTTCGTGCTTATCCTTTTAACCGGAGTGTCGTGTCCTCTTTTCAAGTTCCTTCTCATCTTGTCAAGTTCATGTTCGATTCTTTCCATTTATAGTCGGAGTGCTGCCCAAATTATATCATTCTTATTCCCTTCTCTATCTTCTTTTAACCGGAGTGTTATGTCTATCATTCCTCTTCTAACCGGAGTCTTCATCCAAGTGATTTCATTTTGCCAAGTTTATATTCTTTACCTTCCATTTCCAACCAGAGTGTTGTCATAATTGATCTTTATCGTTCCTTCTGCATCTCGATTCTACCGGAGTGCTTACATGTACTTCTTGTCCTTTGTAACACTTTTCTTATGCCTTTCAACCTACAAGGTTCTAGTAATGTTCCTTGTTCCTCTTTTCTAACAGAGTGTTTTCAACTTTGTTCATCTCCGTTGTATTCTTTTCTCGAAATTGTTTAACCTCTCAAGGTTCTTGGTTTCACTCGTTTGTCAAAGAAGCAACTTTATTTTACCTCTTCCTCTTCCGTTTCTCCCCGGTGCCATCCTAGATCTCGGGACGAGATCCTCTCGTAGTGGTGGAGTGTTGTGATGCCCCGAGACCGGCACTCCAGATGCCTTCCATGGATTCCGAGTTTCGTCGTGTGTTTTCTTTGGTTCGTTGCGTTCATTCTTGCATCATGTGCATTGCATCATGTCATCATGCAACCCGTTTTAAAAACTCAACCAAATAAACGGTATGGATATTCAATCCATTTAAACCGAGGGATATTCACAATGGTGATTTCTCTTTAGAACATATCATCCCGATATTAGGGAGCTATATTAAATATTCCATTGTTTTGGAATCACCCATGAACCCACTTGCATATTAAATCCCTTAGCCTTTTCTTCTTCAAGTTTTGACTCTCTAGCCTTGCCAATAATTATTTTACCACTTCCAGAGCTCTACCAAAATTCCCAACATTTTTGGACCTATCGAATACCCACTTCCTTCTCACACTCATTTGAATTAAATTCAAATGTGTTTGAATTCAAACTTCACATGTGTGCTCTTTTCTAATTTTTTTGGAAGATGCACATTTTTGTGAGCTCAAGAAAATTACCCTCTTGCCCAAATTCTTTCTCCAACCCTTTCTTTCTCCCATTTTATTTCTGTGCTATTTAATGTTTTGGTAAATAAAAGAGGAGTGGGAGTTTAGAGAAAGAGGCCTAGCTGGCCACTTGGGTCTCCCAACCAGGCCGGTCCATTTGCTCCTGGAGGCCCACACCCCTCCTAACCCTAGCCCGACCGCACCCTAGGCCCTGATCCTCATCTCCCCTCGACCCCTCCTCCTCGTTCCTCCTCCCGCCGCCACTCTCTTCCATGCGCGCATCGGGACAGGGAGAGGAGCTCCCCTCGACGCCCGATCCCCTCGCCGCCTCCACCGCGACACCCTCGCGCCCGACCTCCTCCTTGCTGCCCTTGGTTCTGCGCCACCAGACCTCCCCGTCGCCCTCGTCATCGACCAGCGCACCCCTGCCTTCCTCCCTCCTCCTTCGGTCCAGGGAGCCAGGCCGGAGCCCGTCGGCCTCCTCGCCGCCGTTCAACTTCACCTCGAGCTGCCGGAGAGCGCCGCTGCGCCTCCTGCCATGGCCTCCTTCTTCTCTTCCTCGCGCGCCCGCGACCAGGGCTCTCGTCATCAAGTTCGCCTGTGTGCCCTCTCCTGCTCCTTCAACCTTGCCTTGCTCTGCGACCAGCGCCATCGCCCACTGCTTCCTGCGTTGAGGAGCCCCGCCAGCCAAGTCCCTGTGCTCGCGCCTCCTGCCCGAGCCGTCCTCTTCAGCCAAGTCCACGGCCGCCGCTTCACCAGGGACGCCGGGCGCCACCAGCAGCAGTTCTGGCCAGCCCCGCCACCAAGTCCTGTTGCCGGAGCTCGCCTTCATCCCGACTCCGGCGGGTTCAGGCCCTTTGTCGTGCCCTGCTTCCCGCAGCTGACCGTGACCAGCCATAGGCTTCCGTGATTTCATCCTGCCGCTGCCGGCCACTCTGGCCCTTGTACATTAGGTTTGACCCGAGGAGACGGACACCGCCGGCAAGTTCGAAGACCCCAATGCACCCATGGGCATCAAGTACCTCTGCCGAAGACTCCCACCGAAAACACGTGAACGAATACTACATGAACGAGCACCACGACGACCCTCGAAGACTTCGGATTCGTCAAGTTCATCTACATGTGTGTACGACTACATACCAGGGATTTGTCTAGTACCTCTACGGGAGACCCAAACGTCTACAAACGGTGCACGACGCCCGGAGCCCTCGGATCCATCAAGTTTGACTACCTTCGTGTGTACCACTACCATCGCCCGAAGACGTTGGAGTCATCAAGTACCTCTCCGAACGAACATGAACGACTACTGTCGCCAGAACGGGACCGGAAAGTCCGAAGACCCCAAGTACCACGACACCGATGACATGGACATCTACGGAAACTCGAGCAACGATAAACATGTACCACTACCGTCGCCGAGATCGCGAGAACCTCTACCATCGATCGTAGAGCATGTGAGAACGACTACTTCCCCTACTGCCGTCGCAAGAACTGTCATGTTTGCACGCTTCGAAGGTATAACCCCGAGACGACCGCGCGTGAACGAATGCATGTGTGATGTATGAGATGCTCGTGCTTGCTCCGTGCTCGAATTGTCGCTGCACGTTGCCCCTCTTTTGCCTTATCACCATCGTCGACAGATGGGACACCCGGTATCCGGGAGTGCCCCACCATCTTTTGCACGCATCCGCACACTTCTCCTTTGCATCGGTATCTCAATCGAGTTACGGGAACTAGAACGTTGCAGTGGCACCGTTTTTGTTATCGTTGTCGTGGCACCCCTTTTCTTTCCACCACGGTGACAAATGCTTCATAATGCTCTTATCAACACTTTCATAAAAACTTGCATAAACTTGTTCATTTCATCTGCATCATGATAACAACAATTAAAATGCTTGAAATTGTTGTTGCATTAAATTGCTAATGCATATGGGGATTTTCCAGAATTGTTGTTGTTGTTTCCGGCCCCATTTAAATTGTTAGATGGTATAGTTTTGTTATGCTTCACCGCTTGCCATGTTAAACAACATTTAATATTGTTGGGTACCTAAACGAGAGAGAACTAAATAATTGATGTGGTGTTCCGTCAATATGCAACGCGTTGCATATTGAGCTCCACTTAACTTGTAGTTTTGTTTGTGCCCCTTGCCATGCCATGCATCTTTAAACCGAACATGCATCATACTTGGTTGTCCATCATGCCATGTGTATGTGGTGGTTGTTTACTATGTTGTTTGCTTCTTTCCGGTGTTGCTTCTTCGGGTTAGTTCTGATAACATCGCGTTTGAGAGGATCCGTTCGACTACGTCCGTTTGTCTTCTTCATGGACTCGTTCTTCTTCCTTGCGGGATCTCAGGCAAGATGACCACACCCTCAAAATTACTTCTATCTTTGCTTGCTAGTTGCTCGCTCTATTGCTATGCCTATGCCGCGATACCTACCACTTGCTCTATCATGCCTCCCATATTGCCATGTCAAACCTCTAACCCACCTTTCCTAGCAAACCGTTGTTTGGCTATGTTATCGCTTTGCTCAGCCCCTCTTATAGCGTTGTTAGTTGCAGGTGAAGTTTGAAGTTTGCTCCATATTGGAACATGGATATTTGTTGGGATATCACAATATCTCTTATTTTAATTAATGCATCTATATACTTGGTAAATGGCGGAAGGCTCGGCCTTATGCCTGGTGTTTTGTTCCACTCTTGCCGCCCTAGTTTCCGTCATGCCGGTGTTATGTTCCTTGATTTTGCGTTCCTTACACGGTTGGGGAATGGGACCCCCTTGACAGTTCGCTTTGAATAAAACTCCTCCAGCAAGGCCCAACCTTGGTTTTACCATTTGCACTAACCACCTACCACCTTCCCTTGGGTTCTGCAGACTCAAGGGTCATCTACCCCCCCCCCCCCCCCCCCCCCCCCCCCCCCCGCCCCCCAGCCAGTGCTCCTCTGAGTGTTGGTCCGAAACGGGCAGCCTACGGGGCCACCTCGGGGCAACTCGAGGGTTGGTTTTACTCGTAGCTTGACCTATTCGGTATGCCCTGAGAACGAGATACGTGTGACTCCTATTGGGATTTGTTGGCACATCGGGCGGCTTTGCTGGTCTTGTTTTACCATTGTCGAAATGTCTTGTAACCGGGATTCCGAGCCTGATTGGGTCTTCCTGGGAGAAGGAATATCCTTCATTGACCGTGAGAGCTTGTGATGGGCTAAGTTGGGACACCCCTGCAGGGTTTTGAACTTTCGAAAGTCGTGCCCGCAGTTATGGGCAGATGGGAATTTGTTAATGTCTGGTTGTAGAAAACCTGACACTTAACTTAATTAAAATGCATCAACCGCGCGTGTAGCCGTGATGGTCTCTTTCCGGCGGAGTCCGGGAAGTGAACACGGTTCTTGTGTTATGTTTGACGTATGTAGTTTCAGGATCACTTCTTGATCACTTCTAGTTCACGACCGTGCTTTGCTTCTCTTCTCGCTCTGATTTGCGTAAGTTAGCCACCATATATGCTGGTGCTTGCTGCAGCTCCACCTTCACTACCTTTTCCCTACCCATAAGCTTAAATAGTCTTGATCTCGCGGGTGTGAGATTGCTGAGTTCCCGTGACTCACAGATTACTTCCAAAACCAGTTTGCAGGTGCCGATGTTTTCGTGCAGGTGACGCAACCAAGCTCAAGGAGGAGCTTGAGGAAGATTATGTTCGTTGTGTTGTTTTGTTTCCAGTTGATCAGTGGTGGAGCCCAGTTGGGGCGATCGGGGATCTAGCATTAGGGGTGGTCTTCTTTTATTTTGGTTCCGTAGTCGGACCTTGATTGTATCTGGATCATGTAATGCTATATTCATGTATTGTGTGAAGTGGCGACTGTAAGCCAACTCTGTACCTCTTTCTTATTCAGTACATGGGATGTGTAAAGATTACCCCTCTTGCGACATGCCTACAATGCGGTTACGCCTCTAAGTCGTGCTCTGACACGTGGGAGATATAGCCGCATCGTGGGTGTTACACAGTCGATGTCACCAAGGTCTCGCGCAGGCAGCAGTGCGACCTTGACTTCGTCGCCATCGTCGTGCCTCCCTAGCCAGAGCCAGAGGTCCATAGGTACTCCGGCAATGGCTCCTACTACAACAGAAAACCAGTTACCCCCCCCCCTTCTTTTTTGGAATAGAAATACTATGGTTATGCTCTCCCAGTACATGAAATCATAGTAAGATTAGTTAGATCCATATAGTGTATTGATTGTTTGAATGGTATCTATGGTTAGTGATTAATTGTTTTCTGTACAAATGAATTGTTTGCTATACTTCGTTGTCAGATCTTGAGAATTGATTTGTATTGCCGTACATATATTTGTGCCACTTTTTCTTCCAGATCTTTAAAAATGATTTTGAATGTCCTACAAATATTTTTGTGCCAATTTTTTTCTTACAGATCTTGAGATGATTTTCAATGTCCTACATATATGTTTCTGACAATTTTCCCCCTATATCAGTATGTACACTAATGAGGCTCCAGCCACCAGCACCGCCGGTTGTAGATCCTGCAGCCGGCAACGCGGGTAGAAGCGGTCATGCCTCTGGATCCGAGGAACCCGTAGAATCTCGGGCGGACCACATCAACGATCTCCCAGACGCCATCCTTGGGGACATCATCTCCCTTCTCCCCACCAAGAATGAATTCCGCACACAAGTCCTCGCATCTCGGTGGTGCACTCTATGGTGTGTCACACCCCTTAATCTTGACTATCGTCAGCTATTTGTCGATGATGATTCTGAACTCCCTAGAGCCATCACCTCCTCCCGCCAGGGCTTCGTTCAACGCTCTGCATCCCGGCATTCTACCTACTAGACATACCCTACATAGTGGACGCCTGGCTGACATCCCGTCAATTCGAAAAACTCCAGCAGCTTGAGTTCTACAATGAACATGAATGTAACATACCATGAACCGATGTATTTGTTCCCTCGCCACCAATGTCCATCTCGTGGTTTTCCTCCTCTCTCTACACCGCCACCTTCGGCCGGTGCCATCTAGTAGACAATCTGGTACAATTCTTCAACTCCCACTGCTAAAAAAACTTGTGCTTGGGGTGGTTGATCTGTCGGAGGCCGCACTGCACAACATCATCCATTCCAGCTGCCCTGCCCTGGAGCGCTTGTTGCTTGTTTTTGGAATAGAAATTCATATCCGTTGTCTCAATTAAAGTCGCCTCACCCTGTTAGCATGGGAATTTTCTTTTTAGGTTAGGAGCTCATCATCAAAGATGACCCTTCACTTCAAAGGTTGATCCTTGATTCTTGTTTAACACCTTCGCAAAAAATTGTGGTCCCTGCGCCTAAACTGGAGACCTTGGATGAAATTCGTGATCCGTTTAAATGGTTCAAGATGGTGTTTAGCTCCACACTTATTCAGGTACTGTATATTATCCACGTACACTTTTCTAATCTATATTTTTCATTTGTGCACTTAAGTTAAATATCATCTTGGAGTACACTTTTCGTATTAATATTTATGTTCTATGCTAAATGAAGAGATTGTCCATCCTATCAGTGGTGGTGGATTCTGTCAAGACCTTATATATCAGTATGTGGTGTTTTGTTCTGAACACGATTATTGGCTTGCTGCAATGCTTTCCATGTCTGGAGAATTTGTATATCAAGGTGATGATTTCACGCACATTGAAATCCCATATACAATGTACTTTAATTAAACGTTCAGCTATCGCTCTTTCGACATACTCTTTTTTAGACATTAACTGTTTTCAATCTTCATCTCTATTTAGGCACTAGCACATGAAGAAGAAGGCATAACCAATCGATGGCTGGAGTAGCACCGGGATTTTCTCAGATCTCATGACATTCGTTTGACGACAATAACGCTGGAAGGATATGCATCCAACTAATCAAACACTAGCTTTGTCACATTCTTCATGTTGAATCCGAGGGCACTATTGTCTGCGAGGATTAAGTTTTTTAACAAAAAAATTCTCACAACTGCAAGTGTTGAACAAAATAAAAAGAAGTTTTAGGTGGACAAAAGGGCTTCTGAACATGCTCGGCTTCTATATACAACAACTTGTCCTCATGTACCAGTAGAATTTATGGTCCAGGATCTTGATTTTATAGATCAGGTCGATCCATTTGATTGTGACTGCCCAAAACTTTGGTGTAGTTAGATGTTATTGTCTGTTTAATCTGGGTTTGTCTAAACCTGATGAAAAAATAATCATCGTGCTTTTGTACCGTTTGTAAGCTGGAGTTAGATATTGTTGCCCTTTTCAACTCAGCTTTAACCCATATTTTCTTTCATACTGGGCCAATGGCTTGCCATTTCTTTAATTAAGACAGAAATATTATAAGCAATCACAATATAGGGAAAGAACATCACTCTTACGAGCTCCTTGATATCATTGTATATTACAGAACCGGCAAGTGCTCAGCGCCCGCCAGCACCCACAAACTTATTTTCAGCTAGCACACAAAATGTGGTGTCATTCTTGATAAGAGAAGTGGCATGGTAGTGACAAATTTGGATTCTGACATTTGGGCCCATGAGGAAAAATCCTATCCAAGGTGGTGTCGACTCGGCCGTAAACATTGAGAAACTTGATTTTAAATTATTGTAAATCCAAAACTCTCCTGAAAATCATGAAACTTGGCATGGTGTTATGACATGGCATCAACATGCTGTGATACCAATTTTTTTCCAATTTGGGACAAGTTTTGGTATAAACTTCGTACAAACCGGAGCTTCTCTCAAGAAGCCCCATTGGTTCGAGAGGGAACTTGTCACCTCTGTGTGCAAAACGACATATGATGTCTCTTCCCGCCTTGATTTATTTTACAGAGGCAACATGGAACTATAGGAATGTTGTGCTAAAATATGAAATTGTTTAGGGTTCGTTTTGCCCTTTTATACATTATTTGATTTTTCTAGGCATTTCAGAACAAATAGCTGCAAACGGTCGTATTATTTTATTTTATTATCTCAAACGGTCGTATTATTCCAACCGTGGGCGTTCAACTAACCATTTACTACTGCAGGCAGCTGTTTGATTAGACAGGACGACTGCGAGCAGTCCGTCGCGTGGCTCACCATACCGGGAAGCGAGCCACGAGCGCTGCCAATTTATTGCGGGTTTTGGTTTTGGCCGCCTCGGGAAGGTACGTAGAACAGTCCTCCGTTCTCATCTACAAGCACCGCCACTGGGGATCACTGCCTGCTGCGAGATGGAGGATGGGCTGACCAAAAAGCGGGGGCGGGTCGAGACAGAACCGAAAGAGCCTCCGACGAGCGTGGACTTTATCAGCGGCCTCCCCGACAAGATGTTGGTAACCATCATATCCCTCCTCCCCATAAAATCTGGCGTACGAACCACTGTCCTCTCCCGGCGGTGGCGCCCCCTCTGGCACTCCACCCCCCCTGACCTCATCGACGACGACGAGCTCTACAGCAAGGAGCGCAAACGCTTGGACGCATTGTCCCACATCCTTGCCACGCACCCTGAGTTGGTCGGACGCCTTGCTGTCGGCAAGTTCAGCTCCAACTGCAAGGCCGAACCCAGGTTTCACTACTAGTTCATATCCCCAGCCCTAGATCGGCTCGAGGAGCTCAGCTTTCATGCTGGACGTCTGCGCTCGCTACCACCATCCGTGCTCTGTCCCGCGCCCACATTGCGCGGCGCTACGTTCAGGCAGTGCCTTTTCCCTCGGATTGCTGCTGCGCGCGCTCTTCATCTCCCTAAACTTAAGCACCTCGAGATCATGGGCGTATGCATCTCGAAGTAGGATTTGGAGCACCTACTCGGCCGTTGTACATCGCTCAAGTACCTTCGTCTTCAGGCGATGGATGGGTTCAGTAGCCTCCACATCACCTCAACGAATGTTTGTACGATTTATGTGCATTGCTAGCACCGCCCAAGGCTATCAGTTGAGGTGTTTCACGATATGGTCATTGAGAATGCGCTTTTCCTCGAGAGATTGTATGTACTTGGTAAATTAGGTCCAACAAGAATCAGGGTCATTCATGCACCGAAATTGACGATGTTGGGCTATTTGTGTGCTGAATTCAATGAACTTGTTACTGGATCATTATCCGTTTTGGTACAACATTCTTCTTCTTCTTCTTCTCCTTATTATTATTGGATGACGCATTTTATCTAACTTTTGTTGATCTATGTTCTCCTGTCATCCAGAAAATGATTCCCACAAGCTTGACCCTGTCTCTGTGCATAGTGAAGATCTTAGCACTACAATTTTTCGGCGCCGATCTGGATGAAGTTGTTAGATTCCTTAGATGCTTTCCGTGCAAGAAGAATCTATAGATCAAGGTGAAGCTCCTTTCCTATTAATTTTTAATCACAATTGAGTTCAATTTTTTATTACTTTTACCCATGATTACAGTGACAAATGTAGTATGATTTCTAAAGGAATTTTGGAGGATTTCAATACATATATTTTTTGAGATGTTAATCATGAACGATTGAAGGTGGCATGTCACTCTTTTCATGTATTTTAGAAATCCATCAAATCAAAGAGGCCTAAATAAGTTCTCGAATCTGCAGCTAGGCACTAATATGTTGTCTTTGTTTATAGATAGAAGCGGGCCCGAAAGTGGAAATGTCAGGAAATATAACAATCTCATGGAATTCCTTGATCTTCATCTCACAGAAATTACTTTTAACAAGTACTGAGGCACCACATCAGAAATTAAATTCGCTAGGTTCTTTGTTGAGAAAGTGTAACACCCCGGATGTAACATGCCATATTTTTAACTCTGACTCTTGCCATTTTCGGCTTTAAGTTATGAGATTTCCCTTCGTGGTTGGGTTTTGTCATTGTTTTTCTTTTTGTTCATGTCATCATGTGCATCGCATTTGCATTCGTGTTCATCTCATGCATCCGAGCATTTTCCCCGTTGTCCGTTTTGCAATCCGACACTCCCACATGCACCGGCGCCCCCATCTTGTCTCTTTTCGTGAGCGGGTGTTAAACGTTCTCGGAATGGACCGAGATTTGTCAAGTGGCCTTGGTACACCACCGGTAGACCACCTGTCAAATTTTGTCTGATTTGGAGTCTGTTTGATATCCCAACGGTTAACCGGGTAACCGCAAAAGCCTCTTGTGTGTTGCAGCCCAACACCCCTCTAAAATGGTCCAATAACCCATCTAAACCATCTCCATGTCCTCCGTCGTAGGATCAAGATCGTGTGGGCAAAAACTACACCTCATTTGGACACTCCAAACTCCCTCTACCTATATAAATGCATCTCCCCCTCCAAATTCGCAGTTGAAACCCTAGAATTTCCCCTCGCGCCGCCAGACACCTTCCCCGCCACCAACGGACATGTCCACTGCCACCGCTCAACCTTTCCCGCGCTGACATGTGGCCTTCGTCGCTCACCGCCACCGCGGCCCGGCGAGCCCGCAGCGGGCCCGCCCGGCCCATCGCGCTGCGCCGCCCCCACGCGTCCCCGCCGCCGCGAGCTCCGCCCTACGCCGCCACCCCGCGCCCGCTCCGGTCGCCGCCGTTGATCCGCCGGCTGCCGCGCCACTTCAATGCCGGCAGTCGCCGCCTCGCCGTCCGCACGTCCCCGTGCCTCCTTCCTCCATCTCCGGCTAGATCTGGCCGTGGGAGGGCCGAATCCGGCGACCTCGAGTTCCGGCGACTACCTTGTCCACTCCGGCGAGCTCCCCGGTCAACCTCGATTCACGTACCCGAACCCTAGATCTGGGATTTCGGAGGGTAATTTTCACCAAGTCCCGAACCCCTCTATAATTTTTATGCCATGTTCCACTTGTTGTGTCTCCGCGCTCGTTGCTCCAAATGATGCATATGATATATTAGACTGATCGCTTCATTGAGATCCCCATGCCAGTAGAATTTCCATGGATGTTGCTACCAATTATGATGCCATTTTCATTGATGCAAGAGTTCTATAAAATGTTAGCTGCTGGTACTTATCAGTTTATGGTGATTTATCATTTTTGTTACATTTGATGTGAGCATCCTTTGAGCATGAGGTCTACATGAGTTTTGAACTACACCATGCCATCTTTATAGGGGTGCTTGTCTTGTATTTTTGTGATCTATTTGGTGACTAGGACAGGCATGAAAACTAGGCTTCGTGATGTTGCTGTTTTCAAGGACTTAGGATTTTGCCAAGTCTTTTTCCTGCTGCTATTTTTGATGCCATGTAAACTTGATGGTACAGTGAGATCCATGCTTATTTTGGGATACTTCAGTAAGGGTGTTTTAAACATGTGGTTATGCTCTATCCATCCATGCCCCTGTTTGCAATTATGGAGTGCCCTAGCATGTCTTGTTCTTGCACTACTTTTGCTATAAAATGTTCCTGGAGAATGTTAACATGTTAATCAATTTTGCTATGGTTGTTGCTAGTGATGCATGCATCATATTAACTTGCTCTTGCCATGGTTAGCTTCCTGAACATGTCATCTTGCTGTTGGTATGCTTATATTGTCATGCAATGCTTTGTGGTGAGTGGTTTGAGCTCGCAAAATTGCTATCATAATTCTGTTTATGTGATGCTCTATTTTTCTGCTAAGTCTGAAACTGTTAATAAAACATGATATGTTTACATGGGTGCCATCATATCTTCTGTGCCTTTTTGGCTCATGTTCAGTAAGGGACTTTTGATCTATGCTTTTAGTAAAATTTTGCCATGCCTTGGTGTGCTATGTTATGTTCCTGTAGCATGATGTTTGCTTACTCTAAACTTTGCTTCCTGATGTTGTTTTTTTCATGTTAGTATTTTCACGAAGTCTATGATGTTGATATCTTTTCCACTTTTGCCATGCTTGTTTGAACCTGCTCTTGTGTGATTTAGCCATACCTCAGTGTTCATATTTTGTCAAGCATCTCTTGTACATCACTGCCATATGCTTTGTTGCTATGTTGGAGTGCAGTAGGTTAGTTTGTTGTTGCATTCTAAGTGGCATCGTGCTGTTAATCGCAGAATAGCACCATTTTTGTTTTGCTTGCCATTTGCAAACCGTGCCTTCGTTTCCGGTGATCTTTATATCGATTGCAACTGAAATCATCTCATCTTTCCAGCGGCACACTTGGTTTTCCAAGTTGATGCCTTGATCTTTCTTTCCCTTCCGGAGCACGCATATGCATCGCATATCATGTCTTTCATATCATGCCATGTATTGCATCATGTTGCTTGTGCATTGCACCGTGATTGATTGTTGTTCCATTGCTTGTGTTATTGCTTTGGATAGAGCCGGGAGACGAGTACGTGAACGAGGAACCTGTTGAGTGCGCTAACGAGGATCAAGCTTTCGACAACTCTGAGAACTTTGCAGGCAAGATGACCATACCCTCGAAATCACTTCTATCTTTGCTTGCTAGATGTTCGCTCTATTGCTATGTCACGCTACCTACTACTTGCTTATCATGCCTCCTATATTGCCATGTCAAGCCTCTAACCAACCTTTCCTAGCAAACCGTTGTTTGGCTATGTTACCGCTTTTGCTCAGCCCCTCTTATAGCGTTGCTAGTTGCAGGTGAAGTTGAAGTTTGTTCCATGTTGGAACATAGATATGTTGGGATATCTTTATTATATCTTATTTACTTTAATGCATCTATATACTTGGTAAATGGTGGAAGGCTCGGCCTTATGCCTGGTGTTTTGTTCCACTCCTGCCGCCCTAGTTTCCGTCATACCGGTGTTATGTTCCTTGATTTTGCATTCGTTACGCTGTTGGTTGTTATGGGAACCCCTTGACAGTTCGCTTTGAATAAAACTCCTTCAGCAAGGCCCAACCTTGGTTTTAACATTTGCCACCTAAGCATTTTCCCTTGGGTTCCGCGGACTCAAGGGTCATCTTTATTTTAAACCCTCGGGCCAGTGCTCCTCTGAGCGTTGGTTCAACCTGTAAACCGCCGATGGCCACCAAGGGCAACTCTGGGTTGGCCTACCGGAAGTTTGCACAATCCGGTGTGCCCTGAGAATGAGATACGTGTGACTCCTATCGGGATTTGTCTGCACATCGGGCGGCTTTGCTGGTCTTGTTTTACCATTATCGAAATGTCTTGTAACCGGGATTCCGAGATTGATCAGGTCTTTCAGGGAGAAGGAATATCCTTCGTTGACCATGGGAGCTTGTGATGGGCTAAGTTGGGACACCCCTGCAGGGTATAAACTTTTGAGAGCCGTGCCCGCGGTTATGTGGCAGATGGAAATTTGTCAATATCGGGTTGTAGAGAACTTGACGCTTAACTTAATTAAAATGAATCAACAACGTGTGTAACTGTGATGGTCTCATTTCGGCGATGTCCGGGAAGAGAACACGGTCTTGTGTTATGCTTGAACGTAAGTAGTATTAGGATCACTTCTTGATCACTTCTAGACTCTCAAACGTGCGTTGCTTCTCTTCTCGCTCTCTTTTGCGTATGTTAGCCACCATATATATGCTAGTGCTTGCTGCAGCTCCACCTCACTACCTTCTCCTACCCATAAGCTTAAATAGTCTTGATCTCGCGGGTGTGATATTGTTGAGTCCTTGTGACTCACGGATACTTCCAAACAGTTGCAGGTGCCGAGGATACTAGTGCAGGTGACGATACTAAACCCAATTGGGAGTTCGACGAGGATTCGGTCCGTTACTATGTTTCTTTTCCAGATGATCAGTAGTGGAGCCCAGTTGGGACGATCGGGGATCTAGCATTTGGGGTTGTCTTCCTTTATTTTGGTTCTGTAGTCGGGCCTTTGATTGTACCTTGGTTGATGTATGGATTAATTATGTATTGTGTGAAGTGGTGATTGTCGGCCAACTCATTATCCCTTTCTTATTCAGTACATGGGATGTGTGAAGATTACCTCTCTTGTGACAAACCTACCATGCGGCTGTGCCTGTAAGTTGTGCCCCGACACGTGGGAGATATAGCCGCATTGTGGGTGTGACAAGTTGGTAATCAGAGCCATCCCCGACATAGGAGCCCCCTGCTTGATCGAATCGCTAACGTTGTTGAGTCTAGAACAAAATGTTTTGAGTCTTAGTATTATATATATATCGGAGAGTAAGATTTTTTTTACTGCTCAGTCCCTTCGTCTCTCTGGTGAGGCCTCCTGACGTAGAAGTTTTGACTCTTCTCTCCTCAAATTTCATGAAAAAAAATTAGAATCATGTGGGTATCCTGGAATCGTCCTGATAGTCTTGTGACGAGAACATTGTTCTTGGTGCCTCCTGACAATTAGTGGTTGTGGCAGTGTCCCGGGGAGTTGAGCTCCGAGGTGTTGTCATCACAATTTTATCGTTGTAGTTCTGGAATACCCGAGTTCGCCGACATCGAAAATCTCTTTTATGCAGTTGTTGGTGAGATAACCTCGACGTCACCCAGTACTAGGGCTTGACTTCGGGAGTATTGCCATAACTCGTATAACGGATGCTTTTCGAAGGTTGAGCTACATGGTTTTCGAAGGTTTCTTGGTTATGTGTTGAAGGATGGATACAGCTGGATGTAGGTTTGTTAGTTTGGGTGAGATATTATGCTTCCCCTGTATCCCCAACACCTGATTGCATAACCAGAAAGTTTAGGGAGTTTCATAGGTGGGAATTCAAGTAACTCTAGTATTTCTTCCTGCAGATATTTGGTTTATGATTGGGTAATCCTTACCAATTATTTGTTCATATACGTACCTTGTTGTTTCATTCATCTACCTTTATCTAAGTGGCTTCTCAACTTAATGGACGTGTGATGATTTACTTTGGAATTCATTCGTTCATCCTTGTTCGAATGTTAAGACTATATGTTGCTATTTCGATCCATTGATTCAGCTTGTATATCTGTCTTTCAAGATTCTAACGGATGTCACCCTCTTCAGGATGGCTCCTCCAACGCGCCAGAATCCGGACCGCAATGATGGGGATCAGTCGAACCCTCTGCCACCACCTCCACCTCCGGAGGCATGGCAAGCTGTCATGGTAGCCACCAACGCCAACACTCAGATGCTTTTGCAACTCTTGCAAGAGCGCAACTAAGGGCAAGGCAACCAAGGAAATCAAGGCCAAGGCAACAATCGGCCTCAGTTTGCTACCCTCAACTAGTTCCTCGCAAACAAGCCGAAGTCCTTCAGCAACTGTGCCGAGGCCACAAACACCGACGACTGGCTCGTGGATATCTGCAAACATTTTGAATGTAGCAATGTCAGACCTGAGGACTTTGTCAAGTTTGCTTCATTTCATCTCAAGGACCAAGCTGTTGAGTGGTATCAACAATACAGAGATTCCAGAGGAGGTCGTGTGATTACCTGGGATGATTTCCGCCGAGACTTCAAAGCTCATCACATCCCACCAAGTGTTGTTGAGAGCAAGCATGAGGAGTTCCGCAATCTCAAGCAAGGCAGCATGTTCGTGTATCAATACAATATCCAGTTTCAGAAACTTGCTCGCTTCTCTAAACAAGACATCCCTGATGAAAAGATTATGATCTATCAATTCAGAGGTGGCCTCAGAGAAGATCTGCAGTTAGCTCTCGTGCTTCTTGAGCCGACTAAGTTCGATCAATTCTATAAGATGGCACTAAAGCAAGAAGCTGCTCAGCTCAAGTGTGAGGTTTCTAAGAAGAGAGTCAGGGATGCAGTTCAATCTTCTTCTTCATCACAAGTGGCAGCTAAGCAACAGAAGTTTGGGTTGCCTCCTCCTACGTTTCGCCAGCCCTACCAGCAGAAGAGTAAAGGTGGCAATGGATCTTCCCACCCACCCAACCCAGGCTATCAGAACAAAGCTCAGTCTCAAACTCCAAGGTCAAGTGCTCCTTATCATCGTCCGCTCTCAGAGGTTACTTGCAACAAGTGTCAGCAGAAAGGGCACTATGCAAACAAGTGCTTCAACCAAAGGCGCCTTCCGCCTCCTCCTCCTGTGAGATCTTCCAGCAATGAAGTGGTCAAGCATAATTCCAAGTTTGCAAAGGTGAACATGATGAACGCAACTTAGACAGAGGATTCTTCAGAAGTGATCATGGGTAATCTTCCTGTTAATGACTTTCCTACAAAAGTTCTTTTTGACACTGGTGCATCGCTTAGTTTCATCTCAAGACCATTTGCATCTAAGCATGAGTTGGCTTTCCAAGTTTTGCCTAGACCGTTATCAGTTGTCTCTCCGGGTAAATGCATGAACGCAAACTCCATGGTTCGGGATGTTTCTATCAAGATGGGAAACTATAAATTTCTGCCTTCTCCAATTGTTCTTGGTGACTCGGATATTGATCTAATTCTCGGGATGGAGTGGCTTTCTAAGCACAAGGCTCAGCTTGATTGTGCTGCCAGGCAGATTCAATTGACACACTCTTCTGAGGATGTGATCATCTATGCCGCTCGCGATGAAACCATTCGACTGTTTTCTCTCAATGAGAAGGGCGAGTTGAATGCCATCTCTCATATTCCAGTCGTTTGTGAATATCAAGACGTCTTTCTAGAAGAGCTTCCAGGAATGCCTCCTCACCGGCCAATTGAATTCGTTATCGATCTTGAGCCTGGCACGGAATCCGTTTGCAAGCGTCCTTATAAGCTTGGACCAGAGGAGTTGAAGGAGTTGAAGAAACAACTCGATGAACAAGAGCGTATGGTTCTGATCAGACCGAGTTCATTTCCATGAGGTTGTGGTGTTCTTTTTGTCAAGAAGAAGGATGGAACGGAACGACTCTGCGTCGACTACCGTCCATTGAACAAGAAGACAATAAAGAACAAGTATCCACTTCCCAACATCAATGAGCTTTTCGAGCAACTTAAAGGTGCCAAAGTATTCTCCAAGCTTGACCTTCGTATGGGTTATCATCAGATTTGCATTCATGAACAAGATATTCCCAAGACAGCCTTCAGAACAAGCTATGGTTCTTATGAATATACTGTCATGTCTTTCGGCCTTGTCAATGCTCCTCCAACGTTCTCTCGCATGATGAACTTCATCTTCAACCCTTACACAAATGATTTCGTCCTGGTGTATCTCGATGATATCTTGGTCTTTTTCAAGAATAAGGAGGATCATGCCAAGCATTTGAGATTGGTACTCGACAAACTCAGAGAGCATCAATTCTATGCGAAGTTTTCCAAGTGTGAGTTCTGGCTTGACGAAGTTCTTTACCTTGGTCACATCATCTCCGTCAAGGGCATCGCTGTTAATCCCGAGAAGGAGTCTGCAATTGTGAATTGGGAGCCTCCTCAGAATGTCAAGAAGCTTCGCAGTTTTCTTGGGCTTGCAATCTATTGTCGAAGATTCATTGAGAATTTCTCTAAGATTGCAAAGCCTTTTTCCAACCTCCTCTAGAAGCATGTCAAGTATGTCTGGACGCCTAAATGTGACGTTGCTTTCAACACCCTCAAAGAGAAGCTGATCACAGCTCCTGTCTTGACTCCTCCTGATGAATCTAAGTCATTTAAAGTTTTCTGTGATGCCGCCTTACAAGGTCTCGATGCTGTGTCAATGCAAGAGAAGAAAGTTGTGGCTTGTACCTCTCGTCAGTTGAAGACCAACGAAAGGAACTACCCCACTCATGATCTTGAGTTGGCGGCAGTTGTCCATGCATTATTAACATGGAGACATCTCTTGTTGGGAAGGAAAGTGGACATCTTCACAGATCATAAGAGCCTCAAGTACATCTTCACTCAACCCAACCTCAACCTCAGACAGACTCGATGGGTCAAAATGATTCAAGAATACAATCTGAGTATTGAATATACTCTAGGCAAGGCCAATGTCATTGCAGATGCTTTGAGCAGGAAGGCTTACTGCAACAGCCTAATTCTCAAGCCCTTCCAACCGGACCTTTGTGAAGCTTTCCGCAAACTAAACCTCCAAGTTGTTCCTCAAGGCTTTCTTGCCAATATCCAAGTCTCTCCTACTTTAGAAGATCAAATTCGTGAGGCACAACTCCTGGATTCCATGGTGAAGAAGGTGAAACATGGGATTGCCAAGAGCCAACCCAAATACAAGTGCTATCGCATTGATGACAAAGACACTCTATTCTTTGAGGACCTGATTGTGGTTCCTAAAGCTGATATAAGGAAAGTCATTATGAACAAGGCGCACAATTCCCTCATATACATTCATCCTGGAAGTACGAAGATGTACCATGACCTCAAGCAGTCGTATTGGTGGACTCGAATGAAGCGAGAAATTGCTCAATTCGTGAATGAATGTGATGTCTGTAGAAGGGTGAAAGAAGAACAACAATGGCCATCTAGTCTCCTCCAACCTCTTGCTATTCCAGAATGGAAGTTTGACCATATTAAAATGGACTTCGTGACTGGATTTCCCAAGTCCAAGCGTGGAAATGGTGCTATCTTCGTTGTCATCGACAAGCTTATTAAAGTGGCTCATTTCCTTCCAATCAAAGAATCTATCACAGCAGCTTAGTTGGCAGAGCTATACACCTCCAGGATTGTCTCTTTGCACGGCATTCCGCAATATCTTCAGATCGTGGAAGCATTTTCACCTCCAAGTTCTGGAACTCCTTCCAGAAGGCCATGGGCACCAACATTCGCTTCAGCACAGCGTTCCATCCTCAAACTAGTGGCCAAGTCGAGCGAGTCAATCAAATCCTTGAAGATATGCTCAGGGCTTGTGTCATTTCATTCGGTATGAAGTGGGAAGATTGTATTCCATATGCCGAGTTCTCCTACAATAACAGCTTCCAAGCGAGTTCGGGCAAGTCCCCATTCAAGATTCTCTATGGCTGAAAGTGTCGTGCTCCTCTCAATTGGTCAGAGATTGGTGAACGCCAACTTCTTGGCAATGACTTAATCACAGAAGCTGAAGAAATGTGTAAAGTCATCCAGGGAAATCTCAAAGTCGTGCAATCGCGCCAGAAGAGTTACTATGACAGCAAGCACCGTGACTTGGCTTTCGAGATCGGAGACCATGTCTACCTCCGCGTCTCTTTGATGAAAGGTACTCGTTTCTTCGGTATCAAAGGGAAGCTTGCCCTAGATACGTGGGTCCTTTCAAGATCATTGGTAAAAGAGGCGACCTCGCCTATCAACTTGAGCTTCCGTCCAACTTCGCAAACATGCACGATGTGTTTCACGTGTCACAGCTTCGCAAGTGCTTCAAGACTCCTCAGCGCACTATCAACTTCGAAGAGATTGATCTTCAAGAAGATGTGTCTTATCATGAGCATCCCGTTGCTATTCTTGAAGAAACCGAGCGCAAGACTCGCAATAAGTCAATCAAATTCCTGAAAGTGAAGTGGTTACACCATTCCGACCAAGAAGCCACCTGGGAGCGCGAGGATCAACTCCGTTCCGAATATCCAGAGTTCTTTCAGTCCTAGATGTCAGGACGAGATCCTCTCGTACTGGTGGAGTGTTGTAACACCCCAGATGTAACTTGCCATATTTGTAACTCCGACTCTTGCCATTTTCGGCTTCAAATTATGAGATTTCCCTTTGTTGTTGGGTTTTGTCGTTGTTTTTCTTTTTGTTCATGTCATGCATTTCATATCATGTCATCATGTGCATCGCATTTGCATTCGTGTCCGTCTCATGCATCCGAGCATTTTCCCCATTGTCCGTTTCGCAATCCGACACTCCCACATGCACTGGCGCCCCCCTCTTGTCTCTTTTCGTGAGCGGGTGTTAAACTTTCTCGGAATGGACCGAGATTTGTCAAGTGGCCTTGGTGCACCATAGGTAGACCGCCTGTCAAATTTCATCCCATTTGGAGTCCGTTTGATACCCCAACGGTTAACCGGATAACCGCAAAAGCCTCTTGTGTGTTGCAGCCCAACACCCCTCCAAAACGGCCCAATAACCCATCTAAACCATCTCTATGTCCTCCATCGTCGTATCACGATCGTGTGGGCGAAAACTGCACCTCATTTGGACACTCCAAACTCCCTCTACCTATATAAATGCATCTCCCCCTCCAAATTCGCAGTTGAAACCCTAGAATTTCCCCTCGCGCCACCGGACACCTTCCCCGCCACCAACGGACATGTCCACCGCCACCGCTCGACCTCTCCCGCGCTGACACATGGCCTCCGCCGCCCACCGCCGTCGCGGCCCGGCGAGCCCGCAGCGGGACCATCCGGCCCATCGCGTCGCGCCACCCACGCGCGTCCCCGCCGCCGCGAGCTCCACCCTACGCCGCCGCCCCGCGCCCGCTCCGGTCGCCATCGTCGATCCGCCGGTCACCGCGCCACTCCGACGCCGGCAGTCGCCGCCTCGCCGTCCGCACGTCCCCGCGCCTCCTTCCTCCATCTCCGGCCAGATCTAGCCGCAGGAGGGCCGGATCCGACAACCTCGAGCTCCGGTGACTACCCTCTCCACTCCGGCGAGCTCCCCGGTCAAACTCGGTTCGCATGCCCGAACCCTAGATCTGGGATTTTTGAGGGTAATTTTCACTAAGTCCCGAATCCCTCTGTAATTTTTATGCCCTGTTCCACATGTCGTATCTCCGCGCTCGTTGCTCCAAATGATGCATATGATATATTAGATCGATCGCCTCATTGAGATCTCCATGCCAGTAGCATTTCCATGCATATTGCTACCCATTATGATGCCATTTTAATTTATGCAAGAGTGCTATAAAATGTTAGCTGCTGGTACTTATCATTTTATGGCGATTTGTCATTTTTGTTACATTTGATGTGAGCATCCTTTGAGCATGAGGTCTACATGAGTTTTGAACTACACCATGCCATCTTTACAGGGGTGCTTGTATTGCATTTTTGTGATCTATGTGGTGACTAGCACAAGCATGCAAACTAGGCTTCGTGATGTTGCTGTTTTCAGGGACTTAGGATTTTGCCAAGTCTTTTTCCTGCTGCTATTTTTGATACCATGTAAACTTGATGCTACAGTGAGATCCATGCTTATTTTGGGATACTTCAGTAAGGTTGTTTTGAACATGTGTTTATGCTCTATCCATCCATGCCCCTGTTTGAAATTATGGAGTGCCCTAGCATGTCTTGTTCTTGCTCTACTTTTGCTATAAAATGTTCCTGGCAGAATGTTAACATGTTAATCAATTTTGCTATGGTTGTTGCTAGTGATGCATGCATCCTATTAACTTGCTCTTGCCATGGTTAGCTTCCTGAACATGTCATCTTGCTGTTGGTATGCTTATATTGTCATGCAATGCTTTGTGGTGAGTGGTTTGAGCTCGCAAATTTGCTATCATAATTATGTTTATGTGATGCTCTGTTTTTCTGCAAAGTCTGAAACTGTTAATAAAACTTGCTATGTTTACATGGGTGCCATCATATCTTTTGTGCCTTTTTGGCTCATGTTCAGTAAGGGACTTTTGATCTATGCTTTTAGTAAAATCATGTCGTGCCTTGGTTTGCTATGTTATGTTCCTGTAGCATGATGTTTGCTTACTCTAAACTTTGCTTCCTGATGTTGTTTTTGTCATGTTAGTATTTTCACGAAGTCTGTGATGCTGATATCTTTTGCACTTCTGCCATGCTTGTTTGAATCTGCTCTTGTGTGATTTAGCCGTACCTCAGTGTTCATGTTTTGTCAAGCATCTCTTGTACATCACTGCCATATGCTTTATTGCTATGTTGGAGTGCAGTAGCTTAGTTTTTTGTTGCTTTCTAAGTGGCATCGTGCTGTTAATCGCAAAATAGCACCATCTTTGTTTTGCTTGCCAGTTGCAAACCGTGCCTCCGTTTCCGGTTATCTTTATATCGATTTTAACTGAAATCATCTCATCTTTCCAGCGGCACACTTGGTTTTCCAAGTTGATGCCTTGATCTTTCTTTCCCTTCCGGAGCACGCATATGCATTGCATATCATGTCTTGCATATCATGACATGTATTGCATCATGTTGCTTGTGCATTGCATCGTGATTGATTGTTGTTCCATTGCTTGTGTTATTGCTTTGGGTAGAGCCGGGAGACGAGTACATGAACGAGGAACCTGTTGTGTCGGGGATATACCCCGTAGTATGACCCGGCCGGAAATATGACCCGGCCGAACTTGGCGGTTTACTTGAGACCCGGCTGACCTGGCGGTTTACAAGCAACCCGCCGGAACATTATGACACACTGGTGACCTGTCGGGCGGGTCAGACGGATGACAAGGCCCAAGGCCCAGAAGGCTTGTTCATGTTAATGGTGGGTCGGTTTATGAGGAAAGCACAAGGAATATTCTCCTACAAAGGAAGCAAGACTAGAACTCCACTTGTAATAGAGTAATCCTAATCCAACTAGGACTAGTCATATAAACCGCCCCTTCAACATATATAAGGAGGGGCAGGGCTCCTCAAAGGGGGACAAGTTTCACAAGTTAGACAGATTAGGGTTAGAAGTCTATAGCTCTCGAGTTAGAGCACCCGTGTAATCGTGGTCATCATCATCAATATCAATGAAGCAGGATTTAGGCTTTTACCTCTACCGTGAGGGGCCGAATCTGGGTAAAACATCGCGTCTCTCGTCCCGCTCAACCCCTCTCAAGCTACCACATAGATGCGTTGGCCACGTGAATAAGTCCTGACACTAAGGACATTTGCCGTGACAATTCCACAACAGTTGGCGCCTACCGTGGGGCATGCGCATGATGGTGTTGAGTTCTTGAAGGGATCTCTTCTAGGGTTCAAGAAGCTCACAATTTAGAAGAAATGAAGACTATGACGAGTAGTAAAATCCACCAGTGTTGACCTGCGTCGCCGAATCCGGGTTGCCACCACGGTCCTGTTAAGCCGCTCCAACTTACTCGCCGAGTCATCATCGCCTTCACTAACCTGGCAACAAAAGGACCAGAGCAACAGCCCTAGATTTGGATTTACACGGGAAGTTAAAAAAAATGAAAAAGAAAGAAGAAGTCAACTGCTCCGGACTCCTCTGCCACCACGGATCGCTCGTTGCCTCCTCCGGTCGCCGTAGCTGAGCCGCCAGTCGCTTGACCCGCCCCTGCTGCTCTTCTTATCGTGAGTCGGCTCCTCCTCACCAACGATTGCTATTCCGGCCTTGCTGTGACCCGCCGCCGGAGCGTATCGGAGTCAGCCACGGCCTCGCCTTCATCGTTTCGAGTTGCCGCTGGCCTATGGGTCGCCTGACTCCGACTCTGACTCTGCCTCGCCCCCGCGGGCCTGCCGGCGCGTTTCCAACCCACCTCCATCAGGAGCTCTGAGCCGCCAGCTGCCTTGGCTTCGCGCTTTCCCTGAGCCGCCGACCTCCGTGGTGAGTGGCTGCGCCGGCTCTCCAGGCGCTGACCCGTCGCGCCGCCCAGTTCCACGACCGAGCTGCCGCTGCTTCTGCTCCCGAGCCTCCATGGCGGCGCTCCGTTCCCATGGTGGCCGGGTCAAGCGGCCGCTTTGTGCCAAACCGAGTCGCCCATGACCCGCCGGATGAAGCAAGAGCCGGCGTGAAGAGGATCTACGCCATCAACAAACAATGGGAAAGGCACATACGTGATTAAAATCGAAAGAAATTATGGTTGTAGGCACAGCCGGCGAAAGTCCTTTAGCGATTTGACCGATCGTTTTCTGTCATGAAGGACGGCATGAATTTGGAGTTGTGCTGATTCGTTGCTGCTGCACACAAACGAGGAGTACCTGTCCACCAGCTAATCGAGTTGCCGCCGTGCTATTGTCTGATTCATGGAAGTTGCAGCTGGTGTGCACAGCCTCCGCATCAAATCCATCTGAAAGGAAAAAAGGTAATCCGCCAGAGCCAGTACATCACCACGTACAGGTACAAGCTCCCAGGAGGACCCGGTGTGGGGCAATCTTAGGCAGAGCGGCCAAGCTCATCGTTCATCCGCTACAGTTCATGGGCGAGAAGAAAATTTTGATTGACAAAAATTTGAGATCGAGAAGATTGAGATTGCGTACGCCGCCGCATGTGTCGCAGGCGATCCGTCGAGTACGACTCTCTGTCCGGGTAGCTAAATCTTACTGTTTTTCCCACAGCATGGAAGTTCGAGACCTATCCAGTTACGCTGTTATACAACTTTCGTTGGTTAAAGTTTTAAGGCGACAGCAACACAGCAATTCACCAGAAGATTTGATAGATCACTATTACTGCCGCGGAGGATTTGCACAGCTCCCACGCGATCCTGAGGCGACTCAGTTTTTCCGGGCATCCACATCGTGGATCTTTGGTGATGGCAATGCCTGCCGCTTCTGGTTGGACCCGTGGCTGAACGGTCTTTCCCCCTCGACAGCGCCCCTTCCTTGGTGGCGCTGGTTCCTCGCCGTGTCCGGCGCTCGCGTACGGTGGCCTAGGCGCTTTCCGACCGTTGCTGGATCTCTGGCATCTGAGGCCTCCTCGGCCCCGCGGCCGCGGTTGAATATGTGGAGCTCTGGCGCCGCCTCTAGATTGTCGAGCTTGTCCCGCGCCCGGACCTGCTTCGCTGGCGCTGGACTGCCAATGGCGTCTACTCTGCTTCCTCATGCTACAGCGCCCTATTTCATGGATCCACGGCCTCTGAGTTTTGGCGCCTCACCTGGGAAACTAGTGCCCCCACCTCGGTCAAATTCTTCATCTGGCTCGCATTTCTTAACCGGTGTTGGTCTGCTGATCGCCTGGCTCAGCGAGGTCTGCCACACGAACCCGTGTGTGTCTTTTGCTGTCAGGAGCCCGAAACACTCCATCACATCTTGGTGGGGTGCATGTTCGCGCGCATCACATGGCACAAGATCCTCTCGTGGTGTTCCCCAACGACGATTGCGCCCGATGGCACCACCGGCTACTTTGCCTGGCTCTCCGCAGCCATGATTCCCCTCCCGGCTGCGCGCAGGCGTGGCCTGGCCACTATCGCCTCCCTCGTTGCCTGGTCCCTGTGGCGACACCGGAACGCGATCATCTTCGACAAGGTTACCCCTTCTTCCTCTTCCCTGATCGCCGCCATCAAGGACGAAGCTCGTTCATGGGCTGCTGCTGGAGCTCGAGGGCTAGCCTCGAACCGTTTTGTAACCTGACATTGTAATTGTTGGGGCTGAGCACCCCCCTACCTCTGCTCCCCCGGGTTCATAGGCTCGCCATCCGTGCGCACGAGACTATGATTCCCATCCCCGTACCTTCTTTTTTTCTCTCCGTCTATCAATGCAATGATACGCTTCCTTAGCGTATTCGAGAAAAAGAAATTGCAAACAGCATCCATGTTTTCCAGCGGCAACTGGGTGGTCCATGCACGGAATGCATGAAATCCCACATGGATTTGTCCCTACGCAAAGAAAAATCAGTTTTGAAAGGATCTACACCAGCTTTTATCAAGATCAGAATTTTTTTATGTTGTTTATCCAGTTGGTCAGCAAGATGGCCAAGGTGTTTCAAGTCGCTACTAGTAGCTTCTGCCGTAAATCACTTTACTATGAGCCGCCATCGGATCTCCATGGGAAAGGCCCGTCGCCACCAACAACTGCCTTGCGGGCACGTTCCTCGTTTTTTGCCACCTCAACCACGGGCTCAAGCGTTGTCTCCATGGCTATCCTCACCTCGTCCTCGAATCCGCTTTGGTGCCGCCCTTGGTGTCATGAGTTGCCGCATCCCCTCTGAATCGTCCAAGGACTCTGTTTCCAACTTGGACTCTGAAGCTGCTGTCGCTGTCACACGTCTGTTGTTTCCTGTATTAGTGCTTCAAGCCGCTGAGTTACTGCTGGGGCCCCCGGATCAAACCAAGCCGTCAGCAACCGCTGACGCAATTCCAAAGTGATTTGATTGATTGCTAGATATACTACTACCAACCGGCAGTGCGGTTCCACTACGTAAAATTCAAGGCTGATTTGACAACTAGTACGGCTTCCACGTGAAAGTAGTCTGCTAGTTCAGTTTTTTGTTCTCCATACAACAGCTACGTAAACACCAGGAATACTACCAGATCAGAGTAAAAAGAAAAAAGAGGGCAGCAGCAGTCACACGCAAAAGCGACCAGGAACCTGGCAATTCAACTTCCATCAAGCTAAGTAATATGGTATCTTGACAATAGTCGAATCAGTTAAACTGTTGAGGAACCGGCAGACATCAAATATTCCACGTGGGATCCGAAGGGAAAGTGAGGCATGCACACACATATTCTGGATAGGATTAATAGTACTCTTTGGACTAGGGCTCCACGATCGGGCATCTGAGTCGCGACTGCTGGTTTCGGCCCTGCTGTCTCCACCGCTGCACTTCTGAGCCGGCACCGTGTGAGACGCCATATTGAGCCAACGAGGCCATTGAGACGCTGGGCTGTCTGAAATCCACTCGGCTGTGCTGAGCCGCCAAGGCTGTATTGAGTCGTCGGACAGTTTTTTTTGAAGGACAGAAATGAGTGGCTAAATTATCGTTGCATGCACTGGAAGTTATTCATGGAACGGCTCGTCTATCACCGTTGCATGCACTGGAAGTTATTCATGGAACGGCTCGTCTATCGTCCAAGCAAATAAGGTGATATCCATCCAATTTATTTTATTAACACATATTGTTTTTATCAAAGAACAATTACTTAGTTCATGATATTTTTCCGCAGGACCATCATTCCTTACAAAAAGGTGTCGCAAAAGAGGCGTGAGCAAATACTATTTTTGCACTAGCGCGTTCGTGCCATGCTGCTCGATGGATATGTGCGCAAATCACCGCCCCCGCTACATCAACACCCGCAACTGACTCATCGTTCGTGCCCGCGGCCGACTCTCCCGCCCGCACGGGATTACAACGCCGCAGTCGGCTCATCTGTTTGCTCCCGCAGCTGACTCAACTATGATTGATTTCAGTTTCACCATGCTGATCATCAACTCCACGGTGATAATTGCTGACCTGACGCATCAGGTGAAATCCATCCAGCATATTTTTATATATTATATATTGCTTTCTTTAAAAGAGCAATTACTCCGGTTTGCAAGTTGTCACATGCAGGATTCAACCCGGTCTATATCATGGTTAATTATGAAGAATCTCAAGCCAGCTCCTCAAGTCGTCTTGCGACTCGGAGGCTACGATGACATGACTTAGCAAATATCGTGAGATTTAAGACCTCGGGTCATTGGAGGGAAGATAACCCGGTGTCGGAGGCTACCGCCATATTGGTGAAAATTTAAAGGCCGTCAGAAAATTTCCGGCTCACAATGATGCTTCGGTTTACAATCCGGCTCACGGGACCAAAGAGAGTTTGTTGCACAACAGAACTCAAACATAGGCACCCGACGATCACAACTCAGAAATATATCACTTGGGGGCTTCCGTCTTATTGAGCTAAGCTATGATTACCCTTTGATCTGGCTCATAGCCACAGTTACAGGTCATTTGGGGGCTTCCTGTTCAAACATAGGTCGTATTCGAACCAAAGAGAGCATAGCTGTCGGTACCCTCTTGATCGGCGCAATGCCAAACCCATTAGGGGGCTTCTTGATCGTATTCGAATCATAGCTTAACCCCTTTTGGATCAGACTTTGATCGTATTCGAATCAGAGTCTTTAAAAAACTCTCAAGGTCATTTGGGGGCTTCCTGTTCAAACATAGGTCGTATTCGAACCAAAGAGAACATAGCTGTCGGTACCCTCTTGATCGGTGCAACACCAAAACCACTAGGGGGCTTCATGATCGTATTCGAATTCTAGCTTAACCCCTTTTGGTCCGGTTTACTGATCGTATTCGAATCAGAAGCCTCATTTTTTCTCTGTTTGGCTTAAGTTTTGTGAAAACAATCTTTGGTTTTGTCTTGAGACCTCTTTTGTTCATATCTGAAGCATTATGTGGTTTCGATTAACCCGGCTTGACTTTGGACAATAAGTCGCCATATATGACAATTATAAACATTTGGAAGTTTTTGGCTTCTAAAGATTGGGTTATCACCCTTACTGCACAGGTCATGTAAACCGGCAATACAAATTAAACATCACAATGGTTATATGTGGGATATTATGACCCGCCCTGCGGTAAACCGCCAAGGGATCTTATGATTTACTTGTGTGCAGGATAAGACTACATTTGGGTGGTTACCCGCCCTGGCTTTTGACGTTAAGTCACCAGGGCATATGTTGTTTAAACTCTATGCAGGATTTACAGAGCTATGACTTACATAAATGATTAAGTTCCAGCCCATCATCAAAGATTGAAATTGGAGTCTCAAAAGGGTTATCAGTTTTTGATTTTCTCAAAGGCTATAAGCCGCCGGGTTATATTATTCAAATCTTTAATAGCCATCATGGCTGGATTTTTATTATGGTTATCAATAACCAATAGAGAAAAGTATACTTTTTGTCCCTCAATTCTTCGCGGAGTCTAGATTTGGTCCCTTAACTTCAAAACCGAATAACTTGCACCCTTAACTATTGAAACCGGACAAGATTCATCCATAGTCACGGTTTTGAGCAGTTTGCGTGCTGTCCTAACCCGGTTTTGACCGTGCCGACTCAAATTCGCGTACTTTTTCCAAATCCAGCCAATGTTTCCAAATTCGGTTACCCTTTTTTTAAATATGTGAACTTTTTAAAAAATCGTGTACTCTTTTCAAATCCGCGTACTTTTTTCAAGTTCGCGTACTCTTTTCAAATCCACGTACTTTTTTAAAGTTCATGTAATTTTTAAAACTGAGTTACTTTTTCATACCCGCGTACATTATTTTGGAAAGAGTTCATGAATTTGAAAATTTTATGTGAACTTGAAAAAAGTACGCGGATTTAGATCTTTTTATGTAAATTCGAAAACATATGTGGATTTTAAAAAAAGCACGCGGATTTAGATCTTTTTTACGCAAATTAGAAAACATATGTGGATTTCAAAAAAGTACACAAAATTTAAAATAGTTCACGGATTTGGAAAAGGTATGTGTATGATTTTAAAAATTACACGACCTTGAAAAAACTCTGTGGATTTAAAAAGAGTGTGAATTTCAAAAAGTTCACAGATATGAAAAATTATGCGAATTTGAGTTAGCACCAGTCAAAACCGGGGTGAGTTAGCACCAAAACCGGTCAAAATCGAGACCAGGGACGAACCTTGTCCGGTTTCAATAGTTGGGGGTGCAAGTTGTCCGGTTTTGTAGTCGAGGGATCAAATCTAGACTTCACCAAGAGTTGAGGGACGAAAAGTATACTTTTCTCTAACCAATATTATGATTGAGGTTTTTAAAGTCGCTTCAGCGCAATGGATATTATTTTATCAATGGATATAATTTATTCTACAATGGAAGGAATAGTCCCGAGTCGCTGCAGGCTTACGACCCGGCACTTGGGGGCTACATTATTCAAGTTGAGATTACATCAAATATGCAAGTCCCATATTACTGCGAGCATGCACCATGGCACTTCGGGGCTAATGCAAAGTCATTTTTACTGGCCTTATTGAAGACCCGACTCATCACATCATAATGAGCCGGCCCTTGGAAGCTACCGATTGCTCCTGTCAGAAATTTAAGGTACACAAGCTTTAATCCATTATATTGAAAGGTTTATTTCTCAGTTGGAAGAGTACAAAGCTCTTAACCTTATGGACGTGGGTTCGAGCCCTGTGGTGGGGGTTACATCATATGATGTTCTTTTCAATAAAGTATATATAAAGTCCCAGCTCAGTATTATCTTACCAAGCTGGCCCTTGGAGGCTACACGTCGCTGCTCAAGTATGCATGATCGTATTTATAAAGTCCCTGCTCATTATTGCATAATGACCCGACCCTTGGGGGCTACACCGGTTGAAGTTTTTGTGAGCATAAGACAATTACATGTCCCAGGTTGATGTAAGCATGGCAACCCGACACTTGGGGGCTACATATATGGAATATTCAGTTTATATGATTGAGATGAACAAACCGGATTTCTTCAAGGTTGCAACACTTATTGGAGCAAGTCTTAAGTTATCACTATGTTCTCCTCTTAAGACTTGGGGGCTACAAGTATTATGTATATAAAGGAGGAACGTCTTCAAATTATCAGTTTTGAGCCAATCAGGAAGATCAATTACATGACCCGGTGTCAATGACAATTATGACCCGGTGCCATCAATATTTATAAACCGGCAATTTTGGCAATGATAAACCGGCAAGTCCTACATCTTCAAGCCTGCTGAAAGTCAGATGAGTATTTCAAAATCAATATTTTTTAAACCGGCGCTTTGGAAGCCGATTCAAGTGGATTATTTCTTACAATATTTCTCTACAAGAGACCAATGTCAACAAATTGACTCTGAAGCTGGCTTATTGACCCAGATTTTTTAGGAGAAGGAAATGACAAGGAGTTAAGGATGATCAGGTGCCGGTTTACAAGAATTCTTAATCCAAAACACAATCTGTCAAATTTGTTCTTGTGTTTGTTTTACAGGATCAGTTTAACATGGATAAATCCAAATTAAACTGGGGGCTAATGTCTGGGATATACCCTGCGATATGACCCGGCCGAACTTGGCGGTTTACTTGAGACCCGGCTGACCTGGTGGTTTACAAGCAACCCGCGGGAACATTATGACACACTGGTGACCCGTCGGGCGGGTCAGACAAATGACAAGCCCCAAGGCTTAGAAGGCCAGTTCATGTTAATGGTGGGCTGGTTTATGAGGAAAGCACAAGGAATATTCTCCTACAAAGGAAGCAATACTAGGACTCCACTTGTAATAGAGTAATCCTAATCCAACTAGGACTAGTCATGTAAACCGTCCCTTCAACATATATAAGGAGGGGTAGGGCTCCCCAAATGGGGACAAGTTTCACAAGTTAGACAGATTAGGGTTAGACAAACAAGTCTATAGCTCTCGAGTTAGAGCACCCGTGTAATCGTGATCATCATCATCAATATCAATGAAGCAGGATGTAGGCTTTTACCTCCACCCTGAGGGGCCGAACCTGGGTAAAACATCGCGTCTCTCGTCCCGCTCAACCCCTCTCAAACTACCACATAGATGCGTTGGCCTCACGACTAAGTCCTGACACTAAGGACATCTGTCGTGACAATTCCACGACATGTTGAGTGCGCTAACGAGGATCAAGCTTTCGACAACTCCGAGAAATTTGCATGCTAGATGACCATACCCTCGAAATCACTTCTATCTTTGCTTGCCAGATGTTCGCTCTATTGCTATGTCACGCTACCTACCACTTGCTTATCATGCCTCCCATATTGCCATGTCAAGCCTCTAACCCACCTTTCCTAGCAAACCGTTGTTTGGCTATGTTACCGCTTTTGCTCAGCCCCTCTTATAGCGTTGCTAGTTGCAGGTGAAGTTGAAGTTTGTTCCATGTTAGAACATGGATATGTTGGGATTTATTATATCTTATTTACTTTAATGCATCTATATACTTGGTAAAGGGTGGAAGGCTCGGCCTTATGCCTGGTGTTTTGTTCCACTCCTGTCGCCCTAGTTTTCGTCATACCGGTGTTATGTTCCTTGATTTTGCGTTCCTTACCCGGTTGGTTGTTATGGGAACCATATGACAGTTCACTTTGAATAAAACTCCTCCAGCAAGGCCCAACCTTGGTTTTAACATTTGCCACCTGAGACTTTTCCCTTGGGTTCCGCAGACTCAAGGGTCATCTTTATTTTAAACCCCCGGGCCAGTGCTCCTCTGAGTGTTGGTCCAACCTGTCAACTGTCGAGGGCCACCAGGGGCAACTCTGGGTTGGCCTAGCGGAAGTTTGGACAATCCGGCATGCCCTGAGAACGAGATACGTGCGACTCCTATCGGGATTTGTCGGCACATTCGGGCGGCTTTGCTGGTCTTGTTTTACCATTGTCGAAATGTCTTGTAACCGGGATTCCGAGACTGATCGGGTCTTTCCTGGACAAGGAATATCCTTCGTTGACCGCGAGAGCTTGTGTTGGGCTAAGTTGGGACACCCCTGTAGGGTATAAATTTTCGAGAGTTGTGCCCACGGTTATGTGGCAGATGGGAATTTGTTAATATCCGGTTGTAGAGAACTTGACACTTAAATTAATTAAAATGAATCAACCGTGTGTGTAACCGTGATTGTCTGTTTTCGGCAGAGTCCGAGAAGAGAACATGGTCTTGTGTTATGCTTGAATGTAAGTAGTATTAGGATCACTTCTAGACTCTCAACCGTTCGTTGCTTCTCTTCTCGCTCTCCTTTGCATATGTTAGCCACCATATATATGCTAGTGCTTGCTGTAGCTCCACCTCACTACCTTCTCCTACCCATAAGCCTAAATTGTTTTGATCTCGTGGGTGTGAGATTGCTGAGTCCTTCTGACTCACGGATACTTCCAAACAGTTGCAGGTGTCGAGGATACCAGTGTAGGTGACGATACCGAACTCAAGTGGGAGTTCGACGAGGATTCGGGCTGTTAGTATGTTTCTTTTCCGGATGATCAGTAGTGGAGCCCAGTTGGGACGATCGGGGATCTAGCATTTGGGGTTGTCTTCCTTTATTTTGGTTCCGTAGTCAGACCTTTTGTACCGTGGTTGATGTATGGATTAATTATGTATTGTGTGAAGTGGCGATTGTAAGCCAAATCTTTATCCCTTTCTTATTCAGTACATGGGATGTGTGATTATTACCCCTCTTGTGACAAGCCTACCGTGCGGCTATGCCTCTAAGTCGTGCCCTGACACGTGGGAGATATAGTCGCATTGTGGGTGTGACAGAAAGCAAGGTTACTCAAGGTAATGAGGTTTGCCCTATATTTAGTGCGTAGAAGTGAATGGTTTGCTAAAGAGCGCAGGGGTCCATAGCTGAATGGAAAAGGCTCTGCAGAAGCTGAATTTCAGTTTGTAACTTCATATGACAGATTATTCGGAATTTACTGTATCAAGCCGCTATATGACTTCTCGGTGGCTCATCCTTTCACAGAAATAATGCATTAAAAAGATTCTAAAAATATGAATTTGATTTGTCAGAATAGTTTTAACCTTGCAACCTTCGAATTTGGGCCTTGTAATTCTGCAATTTGAACCTTGAAATATTTATGGTATTTGTTATATAACTTAATTGCATGTTTAATTTGGTTTTGCAATCATGTCATATTACAAGTACTTCCTCCGTTCCAAATTACACGTCACAAAAATGGATGTATCTAGAACTAAAATACATCTAGATACATCCATACTTGCGACAAGTAATTCGGAACGGAGGGAGTATATATGTTCTTCTTCTGTAGACAGAGTATAGATGTTGTGCAGACAGAGCATATCACATCGCACACAGACCATACTAGAAAACCCGTCGGTGATGAATTGTATACCAGCAAGCGTTTGCCCACAACACACACGGCTTATTAGCAGCAATCGTCTATGTTATTATTGGTATTCGCACACATTTCTGATTACATACATGTTTGCCACACACATCTTGTTAAGTTGAACTATTTCTGTTGTCTAGGCTCATCGCAAACAGTTTATTCGAGTGAACTGTATGCCATATATCGCACACACATTCATCTTGCTGACCGTTTCTGTTGTGTTGCTAATCACAAACAGTTCATCCCAAGTGAACTGTATGCCGTATATCGCACATGCTTTCATCTATCTAACCATTTCTGTTGTTATGCTCATCACAAACAGTTCATATGGATCGACCATATGCCATGTACCTCACACGCAACACTAATCTGAACCGTGTTTGATGTCTCCGTCATCGCAAACAGTTTCCTTGAAGGGTCTCTGATTGGACTGTCGCGTTTGGACCATCCTGCAGTAGTGAATCTCTTCAGTGATGCTCAATCACTTTGGCTCTGGTTGGGTTTTTCCTCACTTGGGTTTCTCTCAAATTCGTGAGAAGAATGGTTGCTCTCAAATGGCAAGTGTCAAGTTCTCTCTAGAGTAGCCAACCAACAAGTGGTTGTAGGGGGCGGCTATTTATAGACAGGGGCAACCTGACATGAAATGTCATAAATGCCCCTTCAAACATGACCATTGTCAGGACAAGGATCCACTCGACAGCTGGCACACGGCGCAACAACGGGCAGAAAATTGAACTCTCAATTTCGTAGGGGCAATCAATTTCCTAGCGATAAGCAGATCGCACTGTCGAAATCCCAACTTCTCAACTTGACCAAATTCGTCAGCGTTCAGATGAACTGTGTCACTGTCACTAGCAAGTTCTTCAGCTGCTCCAGAGGTTTCCAAAGGCTTCAGTCGAAGCGGCAAATGTACGTATAGGTTTGAGCATCACATTGCAAATATATATATATATATATATATATTATATATGTTTCACCTAGACCCCCTTTAACAGTACGGGGTTTTCTATGACTCAAATAAGAAGAAACTACGAAAACAGAAGGCTTCAAGCTCCAAAGTCTTCACATCAATTTCTTCAAAACCCGTACCAATTTCTTCACTTGAAGAAATACATTTTTAGGGGTCGTCATCCGTCGGTTAAACCAAATCTTCACGGACTATAACTCCTGTGTATACTCACAAACACATCAGTCCATCAACCTATTTGTCTTCAATACTTCAAAACCACTAAGGGAGCACTTGATGCATGTACACAAGTGCCATCCGTATCGAGGGTTCTTCTGTGTTTGTTTTCCTTCGTAGCCATAGTATTTGTCACCACTCCCCATCCAAAGATTCTAACTTTCTCGGGAACCCTCGCTTTCCAGATGAGGTCCCAAATGTTGCGGTCATTTGGGTTCCTAGAAGAACTGGAAGTGGTTTGACTTTGCTGGAGCCATCTCTTAGAGGCCAACTTGTAGGCGCTCTTGATTGAAAAAACTCCATTGTTTTCATAGTGGCAAGCAATGCGGTCCTCCGCCTCCGAACCCAGGATATTGATCCGCATATCTCGTTGTCATCAAAAGGATACAAAATTTGTTTAATTATATTTTCGTTCCACTCCTATCCATCAGGCATCATGAGTTGGTTGACCCAACGAAGGCGGGATCTCCTTATGAACCTGTGAATTTGGAATAAGTACCCTACTTTTCATCGCAAAAAAAGTTTTTTTTTAATATTTTGTTGTTATTTTTTGTAGCGGGGAGTATATATACATCTGTTTTAAGATTATTTTGTTGTTTTTTGTAGTGGGGATTGCATGGAGATTACCGAAAAAGGCTTTCGCCCCGCTTTATAGATAAAGCAAACCGCCAAGAGAACACATACAAGGACTAGTTCAGACCACACATACCCACGTCACACACAACAAGAGGTCCAAAGGTACTGCTGAGGGCACAGCTCAACAAGCCCAACACAACACACACGAAAGAACACACAAGGCGCAGCCGAGGCTGGGGCCACGGGACCACGGGGAACACAGACTACTAATCAGGCTCAGGAGGAGGCGGTGGCGGCAGCGACAGATGGACGGCCATCGAGCGAAGGTCGGCGATGAAGGCGGAGATGGCGTCCCGGTCTCGAGGGCGGCTAAGCGGCCGCCAAAGCTGCAAGTAATTAGACAGTTTGAAAAGAGCGTCAGTAGCCCGCCGAAGAGGAGTGCGCTGAATCACAAGTTTATTGCGAATCGTCCATAGGGTCCACGCGATAGCCCCAATGTCAAGCCACCTAATGTGGCGAGTAGGCAGAGGGGGGGCCTCGAGATCGGCGAAGAGGTCAAGGAAGTTGGTGTGGCACCAATCTCCACCCACAGCCTCTCTAAAACAGCTCCAAACGAACTGAGCAGACACGCACGCAAAGAAGATGTGGTTCGAATCCTCGGGGGTACCATAGAGAGGGCAAAGTCTGGAGCCTGTCCATTGCAATTGCGAACCTCGATCCCAGACGGGAGCCGCCCGCGGATACATTGCCACATGAAGATTCGGATCTTTAGGGGCAGACGAATAGACCACACCGCCTGGAGGGGGGAGGCGGATGAGGGGGCAATGGCCAAGTAGAGGAACTTGGTGGAGAATTGGCCTGAGGGCTCAAGACGCCACCTGACCTCATCTAGGCCTGGATCGACCGCCGGCTCGTGGAGAGCGATGCAGTCAAGAAGCTCCTGCCAAGCGGTAGCTTACGGAGGCCCAAATGGCCTCCGGAACGCGAGGCACCCTAAGTCAATAAGGGCCCGTTCCACGGAGATTGTCGGGACGACGACGATGGAGAAGAGGTCGGGGAAGCGAGCCGCAAAGGGGGTGCCGCCCGCCCAGCGGTCAAACCAGAACATGGTCGCTGAACCCGATCCGACCGATATGGACGTCGCAATGCGGAGGACGTGAAAAAGTTGGCTGACTGATCACTACTAGGGAAAAGCCTAGCAGCAGCGCGGGTTTTAGGCCTATCAGCAGTGCGGGTACCCGCGCTACCAATAAGGCGCTACAACTAATAGTTAGTAATAGCGTGGGTTGAACCCGCGCTACTACTAACAAAGTTAGTAGTAGCGTGTGCCACCCACGCTACTGCTATTCAGTACCCGCGCCACTACTAACAAAATAGTAGCAGCGTGTCCATACTACCAACGCTACTAGTATCCTAAATACTAGTAGCGCGCAGTCTTTTCCCACGCCACTACTAACTAATTTATAATTAAAAAAATAAAATCCACCAATTCCATTTTATGCATATAGTTCCCAGTAAACACAACAATAGTGAGCACTGCTGGGCTCCTATTTCATGGTTAACCAGAAACCGAAGGAAATAAATCATCCAAAAAACCTCATTATGCATTGCAACTCACAAATGACCACTTCAAAGAACATGCAAGTATCTATGTCATTAACAATTGCAAACATAAGTTTCTTTTTACTACAGTTGTTGTATGTACTATCACACAGTTCCTCATTCTGTTCTCAGTCAATAATAAGAAAAATGAAAAGAAAAGATAGAGATAATCTGCCGCAATTGCACTTCGGTGTCATGGATTCAGTCTGCCGCTTCAACATCTCATTATCCGGCAGCACTCTGTCGCTATCTTCTACCTATGAATAAAAATAGACCTTGTCAGAGAAGCAAATGTGAAACCTTATTACAACATGTATGCTAAGTCGCTAACCCATAGACACAGCTAGAACAAATGTGGAAACTTTCCATGTTGCCGAGTAAGTATATTAACTAGACAAAGTTAGATGACAGTGAAGCTTAAAGCTGCAGTAAGAAATATTAGATATACACATTTTGAAAATCAACCTCAGAAGTGGATACTCTAGTAGACCTGCAAGAGCAGATATGGTAGTAACCAAAATCCTATAAAGATTCGAGGTTAAAGATTATAAATCCAATTTGTCATTAGCATAAAAATATTAGTTCCATGAAGAAGTTTGTCAAGAGATATTTTCTAGTGTTTCCAAGACAGTGACTGAAACATAATGAAAGAAAACACGTTTCTGCATTTTAATTAGGGGGAGCTTTAGTTCTAAAATACTAGAACTGTGATTGAATGATCATATATACTATTAGAAAAGCAGACCAAAATCCCCGCAGAACAAAACAAACCAAAAAAATTAACTTCCTACTTATAGTGGCAAGAAAATCTTATATGAATGTGTTATAATAAATAATGCTAACCATGAAGTCTTCTTCCATATAACAAAGGAGTGACGAAACCAAAAAAACCTGCAATTCAAGTACGACATGCAGTTAGTTAATTATTTGCATGTCAACAGTTCTAACGTCTAGCTACAGATCTTCAAAGTAAAGATTGTGAACTCTATTAGACATGATTATATCAATTAGACCAAATAGAAAATAATTCAATATGTTGTATATCCATTAAATGAAGTTCAATCTATCTTCTGATTATTAGTGTTTCAGTTAGGTGATTAGTCCTTCTACGGCCACCGGTTAATAGGTGAGCCATGACTTTTTACAGTAAAAAATGCAAAGGAAATAACAAGTTAGTATTTTTCCAAATCTAATTATATGGCCACGTTGATCACACCTTACTAGTGCAAAATGGTTGCCTTTTAAACTATGGAACACAAAGAATCATCATTAGCCGTCAATGCAAATCAGCTTCTCTCCATAGAGAAGAGAAGACGTCTTGGTCTCTTGGATGCATGAAGCACACCGTATATGCTAATCTGATGAGAGCATTTTCTTTTTCAATTTAATCGCGCAATGCCAACATCCCCACCCATAGATGTTTTGTTTGTGTACGAATAGTACATTGTTTTCTTTTCAATTTAATGAGCAAAGTTTAAGGTCCATAGGCTCCTTTGTATCCTGTGGAACACAGAATTCTACATTGATTGAACAAATTGACATTTCAACATTCCTAGAGGCATTGTTGCAAACACCTTGAGAGCGAGCTCAGAGCGTGCACCTGCTACATAGACTAGACTAATCTAATCGCAAGCCGTCCTACTAGTAGCAGTTCATCAAAAGGATCCTACTAGTTCATCTACTAAACTTACATAAACTAAATCTTACTAGCTCAATCAGAATACTATGGTTTCTACAAAACTGTACTTTTGAGTACTATGAGGTGTTTGCCTAAACCAACAAAACTGTACTTTTGTAGCACTCATTTTCTCATACAATCATTCAAAATTCAGAAGTAGAAATAGAAGCTTATGCAGTTGCCGATCAACTGTAGCTAATGGACTATAGAATTCACTGCTCCTCACTTGTGATAAATTAGGCCAAAAAATTGCATGTTCAATTTTGCATCAACTGAACTTAAGAGAACGGAGAAACCGGACCTTGGGTTGTAGCTCTTGGCGACGTATCTCCCGACACCAGGGTTTATCCGCACAATCCTCCGGATTGAGTCATCGGTGTCATTAGCATATCCCACCCACCAACCTACCTGAAAATGAAATTGGCTAGAGTCAAACCCAACAACGCGTGCTGCAGGATGGCATCAAAATCCCACTTGATGGATTATCTAGTGTTTACAACTTTGGCCATATCTGGAACAGACATGCGTGTATTCTTTTGCATATATAAAGGATTGAACAACAGAGGAATTATCACTAGCCATGGTTTGTTATTACTTATATTAGGACCAGCACCTTACTTATATTACACCTCATGGATAGTTGTTCAGCAAACAGAGACCACACTTTACATGATGATGTCCCCTTTTTGCTGAGCTTTTACAAAAACAGGTACTCACATTTGACATAATTTCTCATCTTCAGATGCCAATCCCTTTTGCTGGATGTTTATTATATATACAAAACAGCACAACGGTACACACGCAACTGGGACGATCATGTTTAGGTACAAATATAGTTTGCTAGGTATTAAGGAGCACCATGGACTAGAATTCCTAACTGATGATTCACAAAATCAAGACCAGCATGAAGCTAATTGAGCACTTGGACTGGAACAATGCACTCACACATGGGCGAAAGCTAACGAGGCAAGAGCTTATGGCAAGATGTATGTCCAGAACTGCTTGTCCTTCATGTGGAGTGGGCATAGATCATAGCGGACCTTAGCGAGTTCCTGCAGGGATCACAAATTACAGTTTGAGACCTGAGAGCCATCTCTGTCTTGGGTGAAGTGGAGGACAAGATCCGCGGGAGACCTACCTTGGCTCTGGCGAGCACGAGGACGGTGTGCCGCTGCTGCCAGTCCGAGAGCTCGGCCGCCGACTACGCAGATCCTCCTGCGACAAAGCATAGCACCGTCAGTAATCGAGAGGGAACTAGCAGGGGAGCGGAAATGAGAAGGGAGGAAGGAGGGGGTACCTTGGTGGAGCTGGTGGGGAAGGACTTGAAGGCGCCGGGGGAGAGTGTCCGGAGGAAGTCGAGGAGCTGCGGCGTGACGCCGAGCTCCTCCGCGTCCTCCTCCTTCCCCTCCGCGGCGGAGGGTTTGCTTGGGCCGGTTCCGCCGCTGCCACTGCCGCCGGCTCGGCGGCGGAACGGCCATGGGAACGAGGAGAAGGCCATCGGCGGGTAGGTGGGCTGGGACGGGATGCGGCCGGCGATGGCGATATGATGGATACGAGATTCGTCGGCGAGCTTGATAGAGGCAAAGGTGTCCCGATGTTTCGATGAGATGGTGGCTATCGTTTTCTGTGGGAGTCGACCTTGACGATCCGACTACGAACGTGCGAGACGTCGCGCCTTAGCAATCTCTAAACCAACTTCCGAGGGTTATTGACCACGCCGGAGCACGATCAACCTGACCACGAGGGTCTGTTTCTTGCGAGCAAACGAAGAACAAGCAAGAAACTGAGATTGTAATCTGGATATTGCGAATATAAGATGAAAGTTTTATTGATCAAGGTGGGGTTCTGTTACGTCTTGGTCTGGTCGTTGGACACAAACGAAGTACGCGAAGTTGCAGCTATGGCGAACTTTTAATCTAAACAAAACCCAAAGCCTAAACGATGCCCTAAGGGCTGTATATATGGAGGAGAGATGGGGAATTTCGTGGCCCTTGGTGGAGGGGTCCGAAACCAGCCCTAACTCTTGTTTCCCCACACATACGGACTATAAAAACAGCCTATACTTAAGTACTTCGAAAATACATGGGCCTGGCCCAATAATAAGGTGACGCAACACCTAAAATGGCCTCTGGACGAAATTTATGAAGTGGCATCTTGAATATTTCGTCCCATGCTTCATGCACTCATTATGGTGGCTTCAGAGTCCTGGAATCATCACTTGTAACTCTGTTCTTCTTCCCCTTGCGCATGCCATCATCTCCATGCTTGAACTTGCTCCAAGGTTCATCTTTCTTGTCCAAGCTAGGCCCTTCATTTGTAATCAAAACAAATGTATCCAATTTAGGCAGCATCATATTCTCATGAACATTAGAATCGTTACCAAGAAACTAAAGTACCTGATAATTCAATTGGCGTGCGCGAGCTCTAGTAATTGGTCCAGTGTGTATAGCAGCAGAGGCTGTGGGTGTAATAATGTTATTGATGTCGTCATCATCCTCCCCTTCTTGAAATGAAGCCGTCCTCGACGAAAGTTCATCGTCCTCACCCAAATAAGGCTTCAAATCTGCAATGTTAGAAGTGGGACTAACCCCAAAATCTGCAGGCAGCTCAAGTTTATATGCATTATCATTTATTTTCTCTAACACCTTAAAAGGACCATCAGCACGTGGCATTAGCTTTGATTTGCGCAAATTAGGAAATCTATCCTTACGCAAATGTAACCAAACAAGTTCTCTAGGTGCAAACACAACATGTTTTCTACCCTTATCTCCAGCAAGTTTATATTTAGCATTCATACGCTCAATGTTTTCCTTAGTTAACTCATGCATTTTTAAAATCAATTCAGCACGTTCTTTAGCATCAAAATTAACCTTCTCCGAAGATGGAAGAGGCAACAAATCAATAGGTGCACGAGGTAGGAAACCATACACAATTTAAAAAGGGCACATCTTAGTACTAGAATGCAATGAACGATTATAAGCAAATTCAATATGAGGCAATCATTCTTCCCACATTTTCTTATTATTCTTCAAAACAGCCCTAAGCATAGTAGACAATGTTCTATTGACTACTTCAGTTTGTCCATCAGTTTGGGGGTGACAAGTAGTACTAAAAAGCAGCTTAGTCCCCAACTTAGCCCATAAACATCTCCAAAAGTGGCTAAGAAATTTAGTATCACGATCTGAAACAATAGTATTTGGCACACCATGCAAGCGAATAATTTCACGAAAGAACAAATCAGCAACATTAACAACATCATCGCTTTTATGACATGGTATAAAGTGTGTCATTTTCGAGAACCTATCCACGACAACAAATATGCTATCCCTCCCCTTCTTTGTTCGAGGTAAACCTAAAACAAAATCCATAGATATATCCTCCCAAGGAACACTAGGTATAGCCAAAGGCATATATAAACCATGAGGATTGAGTCGTGACTTAGCTCTTTGACATGTAGTGCAGCGAGCAACAAAACGCTCAACATCCCGTCTCATCTTTGGCCAAAAGAAATGTGTAGCAAGTATATCCTTCGTCTTCTTGACGCCAAAGTGTCCCATTAATCCTCCTCCATGCGCCTCCTGCAACAACAAAAGACGAACGGAGCTAACTGGAATGCATAGCTTGTTAGCACGAAACACAAATCCATCGTTAAGAACGAACTTGTTCCAAGTTCTCCCTTCCTTACAATTCTGCAATACATCTTTAAATTCAACATCATGAACATATTGATCTTTGATGGTCTCCAAACCAAATATTTTAAAGTCAAGTTGTGAAAGCATAGTATAACGACGAGACAATGCATCAGCAATAACATTTTCTTTACCCTTCTTGTGTTTAATGACATAAGGGAAAGTCTCAATGAATTCAACCCATTTAGCATGTCTACGGTTCAGTTTTGCTTGACTTTTAATGTGTTTCAAAGATTCATGATCAGAATGTATAACAAATTCCTTGGGCCATAAATAATGTTGCCATGTTTCTAAGGTCCGAACAAGAGCATATAATTCTTTATCATAAGTAGAATAGTTCAGACTAGGCCCACTCAATTTTTCAGAAAAGTATGCAACAGGTTTGCCATCTTGTAATAACACACCTCCTAATCCAATTCCACTAGCATCACATTCAAGCTCAAAAGTCTCATTGAAATTAGGAAGTTGGATTAAAGGAGCATGTGTCAACTTATCTTTCAATACCGTGAAGGCTTCTTCCTGTGCGGTACCCCAAACAAAAGGCACATCCTTCTTTGTAAGCTCATTGAGAGGTGCAACAATGGTGCTGAAATCTCTCACAAAACGCCTATAGAAACCAGAGAGGCCAAGGAAACTCCTCACTTGTGTGACCATTTTGGGCTGCGGCCAACTCTCAATAGCTTCAGTCTTGGCTTTATCAACTTCAATTCCCTGTGGAGTAACAACATAGCCAAGAAAAGATACTCGGTCAGTGCAAAAGGTGCACTTTACAAGGTTACCAAACAAACGTGCATCACGTAGAGCAATAAAAATAGCACGTAAATGTTCCAAATGTTCCTCCATAGATTTGCTATAAATCAATATGTCATCAAAGTAAACTACCACAAATCGTCCAATGAAAGCACGTAAAACTTCGTTCATTAACCTCATGAAAGTACTAGGTGCATTAGTTAACCCAAAAGGCATGACTAACCACTCATATAATCCAAACTTAGTTTTAAATGTTGTTTTCCATTCATCTTCCAATTTCATACGAATTTGATGGTATCCACTATGCAAATCAACTTTGGAGAATATTGTAGAGCCACTCAATTCATCAAGCATATCATCTAGCCTAGGAATAGGATGATGATAACGAATAGTAATATTATTAATGCCTCTACAATCAACGCACATACGCGACATACCATCCTTTTTCGGCACTAAAATGATAGGAACAGCACAAGGACTAAGGGATTCGCGTATATAACCTTTGTCGAGCAGTTCTTGTACTTGACGCATAATCTCCTTCGTCTCCTCTGGATTGGTACGGTATGGTGCACGGTTGGGTAATGATGCACCGGGAATTAAGTCAATTTGATACTCAATCCCTCGAATAGGTGGTAATCCCGGTGGCACGTCTTGTGGAAAGACGTCAGCGAACTCCTGCAAAATGTTACTGACAGCAGGAGGCAAAGAGGAAGGCACGTCCTCGAATGAAAATAATGCCTCTTTGCACACAAAAGCATAGCAAACAGATTTGCTAAAATCTAGATCATCAATATCAGATTTGGTGGCAAGTAAACATGCACTTTTCAATTTAATTTCAGAAGCAACACTAGATTGTTTATTATTATTAGGTTGCATTTGTTGCTCAAATTCTTTTGCCACAATCTGATTTTCACTCTTATTTTTCTCCTGTTTTGCTTTATTAGCTCTATTAATATCATCTTCTAAAATGGAATCAGGAGTCATAGGAAGCAAAGTAATATTTTTATCCTTATGAACAAGAGTATACTGATTGTTTCTACCATGGTGTACAGAATTTTTATCAAATTGCCATGGTCTACCAAGTAATAAGGAACATGCTTGCATAGGTACCACATCACAATCAACATAATCAGCATATGTAGAGATACTAAAATGCACACGAACAGTACGTGTTACCTTAATATTGCCGCTGTTGTTGAACCATTGGATGTAGTAAGGATGTGGATGTGGTCTTGTGGTGAGAGATAGCTTCTCCACCATCTCCATGCTAGCCAAGTTATTGCACATCCCTCCATCTATGATGACGCAAACAGAACGTTCCTTCACAACTCCCTTTGTATGGAACAAATTATGCCTCTGATTTTTCTCAGCTTGTGTAACCTGCACACTCAAAACACGTTGAGCAACTAAACATTCATACCTGTCAGCATCTTCAGCAGCCATGTATTGCTTCTCATGATCAGAATCATCTCCACCGTGTTCTTCACATGTAATAATAGCCAAAGTCTCCTCATCATAGTCACTAGCGGACTCATACCCACCATCCTCAGTAGCAATCATCACACGCTGAGATTGGCATTCTCTCGCAAAATGTCCTCTTCCCTTACAACGACGACAAATAATATCACTTGTGTGCCCTGTTGATGCCATGGAAGAAGAAGAGCTCTGCGCAGGTCCAGCAGGTGTGCTCTTGGCAGATAGTGGTGGTTGTGCCTGCTTTCTTGTATCACGGCTGGAGGTGGCACCTGATGGAGGTGCTGGTGGAGTGGAAGTAGAGGATGCACGTGGTGTCCATGATGAAGATCGACCTGCAGAAAAGTTAGTTCGCCCCAATGCCTGTCGATCCTGCACTTCACGTTCAGCTTTACAAGCAAGATGGAATAAACGAGTGATATTATTATACTCCTTATACTCTAGGATGGTCTGAATCTCTCTATTTAATCCACCCATAAAACGTGCAAATATAGCTTCATTCTCCTCAACAATACCACATCTAATCATGCCAGTTTGTAATTCCTGATAATATTCTTCTACAGAATTTTTTCCTTGTCTTAAACGCTGCAATTTTTGAAGTAATTCATGTTGATAATATGGTGGAACCCAACGAGTACGCATTGCAGTTTTCAAAGCAGCCCAAGTAGCTGGAATAGGATATAATCTACAATGCTCAGACCACCAAACACATGCAAAACTAGTGAATGCACAAACAGCAGCAGGAACACGTCTCTCCTCGGGATATTGTAAACATGTAAATCGTTGTTCAGTTTCTAACTCCCAAGTAAGATATATATCAGGAACATATCTACCCTCAAATGGTGGAATATTCAATTTTAGTTTAGGGAGATGGTCATGATCTCGTACCTGAGGGTGAGCCCTACCATTGCCATTATTATTTGCATGTGGACGACCTGGTGGTTGCTGTGCTGGTGGTGGCACGTAGTTCTGATTTTGATCAACCTCATCCTCGTAATCTCCGGCAAAATCATCCTCCTCCGCATCAGCAGCAGGAGCCACAGAAGTATCAACAGCAGCACCAACAGTTTGGCCAAGTGCAAGAGGAAGACGGCTCGCTCGGCGGAGGGCTGTTTCACGATGTGTAGGTAGTCGTTGTTGTTGTTGTTGTAGAGGTGCGTTAGGTGCAGCCGGTGGTGGTGGTGGAAGACGCGCGAGCAATTCATTAAACCTGTTATCGAGCTTTGTTTCGAACGTCTTCTCCATGCCATCTATCTTCTCCATGGCCTCTTCAAATCTGTTTAGCACATCTTGCACCTATCCACTCATCATTTGCTGAAATTTATCATGCAACTCCTTATTCGTCATGTTCTCCCAGTCAGTCTCGTCGGCTTGTGATCCTGCCATGGTTAGCAACGATAGAAACACAAGAATATGCTCCTACAGAATACTAACAAGAGGTGGTGATGGGGTCACAAATCCGTCAAGCCAATCTCAAATTCTTACCAGTTCTTACCCAGCAGCAGGCGGTGATCGGCAACCGTCGTAGTCAAAACTCTCAAAGCTTGGATAGAGCGATTACCAGAGAGAGTCAAACGCAGGACGTAGATGTATGTGGAGCTGGGAAGGCTTATAATATGGTAGCAAAAAGGGCCAGCAATAATCAATTCAGAGATGCAAAGTTGAATAAACGCTCAACGACGGTACTGTGCTGGTCCTAGGCAAGACCATGCTAGAGACGCGAGCCTAGAACACTAACAAAATCACGGTGCTGCATATAAACAATGGAGGAGCACACTCTGAATTTTTTTCCTTTTTTTCCACTTTTTTTCCTCTTTTTTTTGCTCCGCAACAAAATTTTTTCAAAAAAGTCTACAAATGGTCTAAAAACTGCCTAGCCAGAATTTTCCAGACTTAGTTTTTTTTTGAGTTTGGAACTATTTTTCTTCTGCGGGCAGCACGGAATCTCAGGAGTCCTACTCTGTCCCAACTCGGAGTATGGCGTGATCTGGAACTCGAAAACAAAGCAACAAATACTGGACTCGGACTAGGACTGGTAGCGGAGATGAATCTGGTGGAACTCGGACTGGTGGCGGCGATGAATCTGGTGGAACTTGGACTGGTGGTTGTATATGGCGATGGTATAGCTGGACTCGGATTGGTGGTGGTATATGGCAGCGGCGATGTATATGGTGGGGTGGTGGTATATGGTAATGATGTTGACGATGGTGCGGCGACGGCGTGGCAACCTGTGAACAGAACTCGAAACTCTAAAGGACTAGACGCTAAGACCAGCAACTTGACACGACAATGCAACCGCAAATTCAACAAAGCAAATACAGAAAAGATTATGCAAAGGCTCAGATTGGTTCGGATAGGATGAACTAACCCTAATTTTTTTTGGCTTTTTCGTAGACTGTAGGTATGAAGAAAAGACTCGATCTAATCTACGAAAAACTGTAAAATCTCACTGAGCAACCTGAAAATATGATACCACTTGATAGAGGCAAAGGTGTCCCGATGTTTCGATGAGATGGTGGCTATCGTTTTCTGTGGGAGTCGACCTTGACGATCCGACTACGAACGTGCGAGACGCCGCGCCTTAGCAATCGCTAAACCAACTTCCGAGGGTTATTGACCACGCCGGAGCACGATCAACCTGACCACGAGGGCCTGTTTCCTGCGAGCAAACGAAGAACAAGCAAGAAACTGAGATTGCAATCTGGATATTGCGAATATAAGATGAAAGCTTTATTGATCAAGGTGGGGTTCTGTGACGTCTTGGTCTGGTCGTTGGACACAAACGAAGTACGCGAAGTTGCAGCTATGGCGAACTTTTAATCTAAACAAAACCCAAAGCCTAAACGATGCCCTAAGGGATGTATATATGGAGGAGAGAGGGGGAATTTCGTGGCCCTTGGTGGAGGGGTCCGAAACCAACCCTAACTCTTGTTTCCCCATACATACGGACTCTAAAAACAGCCTATACTTAAATACTTCGAAAATACATGGGCCTGGCCCAATAATAAGGTGACGCAGCACCTAAAATAGCCTCTGTACGAAATTTATGAAGTGGCATCTTGTATATTTCGTCCCATGCTTCATGCACTCATTATGGTGGCTTCAGAGTCCTGGAATCATCACTTGTAACTCCATTCTTGTTCCCCTTGCGCATGCCATCATCTCCATGCTTGAACTTGCTCCAAGGTTCATCTTTCTTGTCCAAGCTAGGCCCTTCATTTGTAAGCAAAACAAATGTATCCAATTTAGGCAGCATCATATTCTCATGAACATTAGAATCGTTACCAAGAAACGAAAGTACCTGATAATTCAATTGGCGTGCACGAGCTCTAGTAATCGGTCCAGTGTGTATAGTAGCAGGGGCTGTGGGTGTAATAATGGTATTGATGTCCTCATCAGAGCTCGCTGGACTGGGGGGGGGAGGGGAGGGCAGCGGCGCGAGACGGGGAGCGGCGGCCACGCGGCCGCCGGCGTGGCGCACGCAGCGGGGGATGGAGGCGGAGGGGATCTGGATCGGGCGTTGGTGGATTTTTTTTAGACAGACATGGGTTGAGTGGTGTGGGACGGTTGCGGGTGGGAGTGTATCCAGCGGGGGTGGGTGGCGTGGGAGACTAGTAGTAGCGCGGGTGTCTGACCTGCGCTATGGCTATCCACGTAGTAGTAGCGTAGGTTTTACAACCCGTGCTACTACTACGGTTGGTCCTGGGAGGTACGGTGGAAATAACTTAATAGTAGCGAGGGGTAAAAACCCACACTACTACTATCAGGTTATTAGTAGCGCGGTTTTCTCAAGCTCGCTACTGCTAATTAGTAGTAGCGTTTGTTTTTAAACCGCGCTGCTACTAAGATTCTGTGTATAAGGTTTTCCCTAGTAGTGGATTGCCAGAACTGGGATCCACTAGATCGTTGACAGAAAGCCAGAGGTTGGCCACGTAGGTACTTATTCTTAATGATGTCCAACCATAACCCGCCGTGACCCTGCGAGATGCGTCATAGCCATCGGGAAAGAAGGACGATATTCATGCATTTCGAGCATATGATACCGAGGCCACCTTGCTCTCAGGGCTTGCAAATGTCGGGCCAACTAACCGGGCAAATGCACGAAGATTATACGAGACGTGTGGATTGTACTGAGAAGCCTAATGACCTATTTCATCTTTTCAGATGCATTGGGAAGACCAACAAGTTGCATACATCCATGCACCTTAGAAAATTGGAACACGCACATGGAAAAATAAACAACGGAATTAAGAAATCATATGGGCATCAATGTCGACAGAGCTTATCCCGAAGACTGAAAAATAGCATATGGAACAAATGATGTAAACGATAATTGTAAGCGAGAGATATTCCCATGCCAATTAATCCATGGGCATGGCGTGCGCCGTCGATTGCGGAAGGGTTTCATATGGATATATTCATTGTACGTTGTGAAGCTGGAGTATATGTACTTGTGCTTCATTAGTGAGCTCGGCTTTTTATGATGTCGAGGCTCATTTCACTGGGGTCGGTCGCTTGGATCTCGCACTGGATGCCGTCCATCTCCCTCCTGAACCTGTCCTTGGAGCTCGCATAAAGCATCTTGCTCCTTGTTCTTGCCGTGTCAGGAGACCTATATTATTGAAGTAAGGAAACACTCCATCATTTTAAGTGAAGACATCTATGTCTGTCCATAAATGTTATGCATATGGGGAAATTAATTAATACTCCCCCATCCCATAATACAATGTGATATTATACGAAAATATCAAATGAAGACCGAGCTTCATGTAGGCCTTAATTTGAAAACTTTAAAAGTCAAAAATTTCAGTTTCCGAAAATTCCAGAGAAAATACACATATAACTAGAAATTTACATGCGTGTAAATTTTCGGGACGAAATACGTTAAAATGAGAGCTACAAAAAATAAACAAATATGAGGCTTTTTAGCATATGTATTGTTTCATGCTTACAGTCCTTGAGTTTTTTTGTGTGGCTCGCAATTCAAGGTATTTCATCCTGAAATTTTACACGCACATTACATCGTTGTATACATGTGTATTTTTTTTGAAATATTTAGAAACTGGAAAGTTTAAATTTTGAAATTTTCAATATTAAGGGGCTTTATGGAGTCGGTCTCCAAATTGTCCCACTCTTATTATAATTGATATATGAGTAAAATGGTACTGAAACTAGTTATCCATAAGGTATATGGATGTATATATTCGAGTATCCAGAAGTAATCCAGTCAATTATGATTATTATAGTGCACCACAATGTCATAAACTGTAGGAGGATCAAAACAGTGCTTCCAAAGGTGTCGAATGAACACACACCACAAATCTATAACTTTTCGACCAAAATCAGGCAAAACCATTTCTCAGTTGGTGCCAACGAACCTTCAATCAACATTCACATATAACCCTATATTTTTTTTCTCAAAACTATAAATTTTGAAAGGCATTTATGTGCGTGCTCAAACTATCGTTACCAGAGTATTCTGGAATGTGTAATAGTATCTCCAGCAGCCCTTCCTCTCCCCCACCACACCCCAAATATGACTAGTATATCTATCTATATAACTTTTTTTCGATAAGGAGGAATACCTCCAGCCTCTGCATCGACCCAGGGCCGGCCCTGAGGGGGGGCGGGGGGGGGGGGGGGGGGGGGCGCCCTGGGCCCCCGAGATCTAGGGGCCCTCCCAGGTGTAGTGCACGTGTAAAGGTAAGTAGCCCATTGGGCCATAGCTTCACGTAGAAAAACAGGAAGCAGCCCAGGTCCAGAAAGGAAGGGATGGCAGTACGCAAGTAAATTAGTGTACGATTGTGAGGAAACAAATCAGTCGTAACACACGTAAATCACGTCCTTCCGTTCTGTTTATTCCATACTACCGTGAGACAATCTCCCTCCAAAATAAAAACAATCGTGTGACGTGATTTATTCTGTAATTTCCTATATTCTCTGTTCTCCGCAGGCTCCAAACCCTAGTTCCCAAGTCGCAGAGCCTATTGAAAATAAGCATTGGAGGGCTGATTGGTATCGATGCGCTGTACACGATGACGATGCAGCATGAACATCGCCTAGCCCTGAAAATTGGCAGTGCTGGAGTGGGGCGCACATGTACATCGCCGAGTGTGTGCCACCAAAAATTCACATCACAACATCGCCGAGCGTCCAATGATTGATGCCGATCTAATCAATTTGAGGTATTGTATGTCATATTACTATTCCCTACTCCCCGCAAAGAAAAATTCACTATTCCCTACAATTTCAAGTAAACCTTTGTTCTTTGAGGAAGAAACAATTTGATAAAAGTAGTTGCCAAAATAAAATTCTTGAAGCTGAGAAGGACTTTCATGTTAAATATTTGTTTGCTTTGCTTGATATGAACCACTTCACTGAACTAAAGGATTTAAGGAAGTCACGGTGTTTAAAGATTTATTCGGATTACTGTGCATGTGATTGTTCCATCTTAGATAAAAAAAGCTTTTAAATTTTGAAATTATTATTGAACCATATGGGATAAACAATGCATGAAAGAGCTTAAATGGTTAGACAACATTATGCATCAAGAAGTGGATGACATTGACTTCAACATCGACACAATCATAAGTCACTTTACATTGAAGAATCTTACAAGAAAATTTGAAGATAATATGCATTTGATGTTTATATTAAGGGCCCCAAATTTTATGTTCGCCCCGGGCCCCCAAAATCTTAGGACCGGCCCTGCATCGACCGATGCACACAACCATTATATTATATTATTCCACATAGCCAAACAGACCAAATACATCGATCAAACCAAAGCCACCATCCTGATCACTAATCCCGCCACTCCTAGAAGACTGATGGCATGCCCTGACCGCGTATCAATACATAACATCTATTCTAATGGCCTCATGAAGTTGCTCGCTAGCAAGCCGAGAGCACCAACCGGTCTAACTAGACCCTCTGCGCTCACCGGATGCGCATGTTCTAGGATCAGCTGTCCCATCTTTAGTAGTGATCAATTCATTCATCTCGCTAGGCCATACTACTGTCGATGTCACCACGACGCCAGACAGTGCCACCATCCTGCATGCGTCCATCCACATGCCCCCACCACTGAAACTCTATTGCGCCATGCCGCCGAGACCAGTCGTCGATGATGCGGTAGAAACCACGTTGCTCCGCCACATGTGCACTCTAGTCGGCACCTGCTCCAAAATGATGCCTCCAGCAAGGAGAGTGGCGCGAGACGTCGCCATTGTCCGATCCGGGAACGGATCTAGGGTTTCCTCGTAGCAGGCCGAAAGAAGAGACACGACATGCTATGACGATGCCTTCAATAAGATAACAACGCTAAGAGACGCCTCCATTACCGTAGTCGAGGCTCGGTCTTCACCGATTATCTTGTCATAGATCCGAGGACAGATCCGCCACCACCTCCTGGTCGGCCGCCACCACCACGCAAGTGCACAACATGGGTGACCGCCGCCTCTGCACCGCAATCCTGGCCGAACTTGACCAGGAAGCCCGACCCAGGGCCATAGAACGGGGAAGGGATCCCCAGATCCAGGCAACTAAGCCAAGGCCTCCGAGCTAGGACAACGCACAGGCCGCAACCGGCGTCACGCATCACGATCCGGAGCATCGCCAGGCCCATCCGGCAGCAGTGGCCGTTGCCGCCCACAGCTCCAAACTGCCGCGCCGAGTGCCGGCCCCACCACTGAGCAAGGTACCCCGCGGCTACCTTCCTCGGGGCCAGCCCTACGTTTGCCAGGGAGACCTCTCTGGCGGCGACGAGACTAGGAGGGGAGGGGGTGGAACCATGGCGGCTAGGTTTTTTTTTTGAGCCGCTAGGGAGGCGACATGGGGCATCTCGGGTTTTCTCTCAAAACATTCCCCAAACACGCCCTTCTTTTTTTTCGCGGGTGTACAGGCCCTTCACCTTCTATCAGCTCCCTCAAACCTCACCCCTCTCCTATGATTTAATAACTCAATTAAGAATGCTAAGGCTATGGTGTCGGCCACCATCCAAAATATAAATAAACAACAACATGCACATTAGTAATTTTAAGTAAGATAATATCCAATAGAATAATCTGTGTCAAATTAGCATAGATTAGCACAAAATTGTGATTAGCACAAATTATCACTAATTAGCATAAAATTGTAACATACAAACTCCCGATCTCTTCTACATGTTAGTGTCGATTAGCTCCAAGTTATCACTGCTTAGCATATAATTGTCGGTTAGGAAGGATTAAATAGCTAGCGAGCCTTTTAGTCACACCCTTCAGAAATTGATCAGGGGGGGGGGGGGGGGGGGGGGGCGCTACATGGAGGGTCACTCTATATATGAGACCGACAACTATCCATAAAAACTTTGCCCTGACATTGATCCAAACGGCTCTTGCAATATCAAAGGCCCTCTTGATTGGTAATGATTAATATGTAATGAGATCGTGGTTGTAGAAAATTTTCAGCATTTGCTTGAAGGGGTTTTTTTCCAGCGATTTGTTTATCCTGCCTTTACTTACATATTGTTTTAGAATACAAGCATTCCTTTTTTGCAAAAATATATATCTTTAGATGTGTTGTCTACAAATGGTTATATTTGGACTACCTATAAATACTTGGCAAATATTAATTGATTTTTTTACCCGAAACTGTGAGAACTTCTTCTAACAGCATTTTTTAGAGATTTTCCAAGATAAAAAAGTTTTTTATATAAAGAGGAAGAAGCAGAAAAAAATCTATGCTACTAGAATTACAACAACAGTATATGCGATTAAGAAAACTTATGGTGAAACATCGTATAGCAGACATTGAGGATATTCAAAACGACGAGTAAATAAGAAGGAATGATTGTAGTGCCGAATAAAGCTACACACACAGAGTTATTAGTGGGTTGAGTCACTTGGCAATTTATGCTTGGCCATGGGTGGGGAAATCGGCCCACCCCCTGAAAATCAGAGGGGGGGGGTGGTTTAGTTAGTTGGAATATGCCCGTAGAACCTCCGTAATGATGCGTGAGTCTAGCACTTTTGTTGTAGTGCCTCTTATAGGGTAAGTTGTTTTTATTTTTTGCGGGTAAGTTGATGGACTGAGAAGTTCAAAAACAAAAGTTGGTGGACTAAGGCTACGTTGCAATGGGAGAAAACACATCACAATCATGAATACGCACGTGGTATAAGTAGGCCCATACCAGGAGAAGAAGAAGATCTTGCTCTTTTGGCAGTTCTCGTCGGTTACGAAGTCGAGGTCATAGACAGCATAGCGACACTCATCAGCTGGGAGGCTGTTTGTGAATTCTTCGTAGCCGTAACTAGTCTCACCGAGCCTCTCCACCTTGATTTCCATCGACTTCTCATCGATCTTGAACACGATGAACCTGAAGCTTCGTCTCGCCTTCAAGTCCGAGAACTTGATCTTGCAGTCATCATGCACAGCCAGACCAGATGCAGAGTTCGCCTAAAATTTATCCGACCATGCACATTGATTGATCAAGAACCAGATCAGAGAGAGAGAGAGAGAAAGAGAAAGAAAGAGAGGGAGAGAGATAGATATAGAGAGAGGTAGATAGATAGAGAGATCACCATTTTTGTGTGTCTTCAAAGCCCCCTACACGATGTGGGAAACCGGAGATGGAGCTTGGAGGGGAGAGAGGAGAAGGAGAGAGATGCTAGCTGCAAGGGGGAGAGAAGGTTTGCGCGAGAGGAATGTCATGGGGGGGGGGAGCGAGAAACAAGGGAAGGTAGAGGAAAAATAGGTTGAAAAGAAATTAGCACTCCGTTTGAGGTCATGCGCATCTCTTGGTCATGGGGAGTCGACCACTCAACAAGCAAGGCTATTCTTGACTTAGTCCCTCATTTTTTATGTTTAGAACTTTTAGCTTGTACGAGAGTTATTCCCATCCAAAGCATGATCGCCCAATGCAAATCATGATATTGTTTCTTAATTTGAGGTTCAACGTTTATGTAAATTCTTAGTGCCTTTTAGGTGTCTAGGCTCCTCTAAAATAATTTTTTGTATTAAAGCTTGTGAAAGGCGTCTATATAAGTGTTCTTGCATTGGACATGACCTTAGGCACCCAAGAGAATAAATATTATGTAACCCTCCGAGACCGATGTGCCAAGTGTCCTCCAGTTATTCGCTGTTGTTGCCTTGTCTTTGCTTGCATGTCATGCATCTCATATCATGTCATCATGTGCATTTCATTTGCATGCGTGTTTGTCTCATGCATCCGAGCATTTTCCCTGTTGTCCGTTTTGCAATCCGGCGCTCCTATGTCATCTGGTGTCCCTTTCTACCTCTTTCGTGTGCGGGTGTTAAACATTTTCGGTTTGGACTGAGACTTGTCATGCGGCCTTGGTTTACTACCGGTAGACCGCCTGTCAAGTTTCGTATCATTTGGACTTCGTTTGATACTCCAACGGTTAACCGAGAGGGACCGAAAAGGCCTCGTGTGTGTTGTAGTCCAACACCTCTCCAAAGTGGCCCAAAACCAACCTAAACCTCCTCCATCATCTAGGCCGTTCGATCACGATTGCGTGGCCGCAAACCGCACCTCATTGAGACTCTCCTAGCTCCCTCTACGAGTAAATATGTGATCCCCTTCGAAATTTACGGTCTAACCCTAGCATTCCTCTACCTCGCGCCACGGACAAAAATCCCCGCCGCCGGACATGTCCGCCCTCCACCTCGCTCCGGCCAATGACGTCGCGCCACGTCACCTCGCCGCCGCCGCCAGCCTATCGCGCGCTGCCACCTCACCGTCCTTTCTCTCCCCGCGCTGCCGCGGCCCTTTGGGCCCGAGGCCGGCCCGCCCGGCCCGAGCTGCCCGCGCCCAGCGCCGCTCCTCCCACGCGGCCGCCCGAGGCGCCCGCATCGCGCCGCCTCTCCACCGGCGCCCTCCGCCGACGTCCGCGCTCGCCGGCGCCGGCCGGCCTCCCCTCGCCGGCGCAGCAGCCTTGCCGGCGTCTCGCCGCAGGCGCCATGGCCTCGAGTCCGGCCATCGTGGCTCTACGCCGCCTCGTCGTCCGACCTCGACGGCCCCGCCTTGCTCCGGCCACCGCACGCCGGCGCCGTCCCGGAGCTCCGGCGAGCTCCGCCATCTCCGGACGCCTCGTCCTTCTCCGATGAACAATGTTTCCGGCGAGATCCCGATCTGAATCTAGATCTGGGGTTGACTTTCTTCCCGAAACCTTAATTATTTTGCTATCTTCATCGCATCATAACTTCCTCACCGTGGCTCTGATTCGTGCGTGTAGCATATCAAAATGTTCGTCTCGACGAGTACATCATTTCATCTCACTGCATAATTTTCATTTGAGCTCATCTTTATGCCCGAAATGCTGTTGGAAGAGGGCTATATGAGGATAGTTTCAGATCTGTTTCAGCAAATGCACTTTTGTCATTTTTGCCATGATTAATGTGTGCATGCTATGATCCTGAGCTCTACATGTGTTTTGAAATATGCCATCCCATCTTTACAGGGGTGTATGCCATGTATTTTTGTTATCTTTGTGGTGACTAGCACAAGCATGCAAAGTAGCATACTCAATGATGCTGATTTCAGGGACTTAGAATTTCACTAAGTCCTTGCCCTGTCATTATTTTTATGCCATATGTTCATGTTGTTTCCTAGTGATCCGTGCCTCTTTTGGGCATGATTAGCAAGGGTGTTTTGTAGATATTGTGGTGCTCTATCCTTCCATATCTTTGTTTGCATTTATGGAGCACCCTAGCTTGAGTCAATCGAACTCTACTTTTGCTATAAAATGTCCCTGGCAGATTGTTAACATGTTTAGCAATTTTGCCGAGCTTTTTGTTGTTGATCCGTGCATGCTATATTGTTGTTCTTGCCATGTCTAGCTTCTATGCCATGTCTACTTGCTGGGTGTATGCTTAGATTATGATTCCATGTCTTGTAGTGTGTACATCGAGCTCGTAAATATACCTACTCGTTATCTGTTTTGCCATGCTCTAGTTTTTCACTAAGTCTGAATCTGTTTATATTTTTGCTATGTTCACATGCTTGCAATTGTATTTTCTGATCCCTTTTGGCTCATGGTCACTAATGGACTTTTGTTATATGCTTTGCGTAGCTTCATGCCATGCCTTGATTTGACATGATATTTTTCTGTAGCGTGTACTTTTCATGCTCTAAAGATTGCTTTCTGATGATAAATTCCTGACATGCTGTTAATTTCACCAAGTCTGTAACCTGTTATCGTTTGCACTTTTGCCATGCTTGTTTGAATCTGCTATTGATTGAATTAGCCATAGCTCAGTGTTCATCTTTTGTCAAGCATCATGAGTGGATCCCTGACATGTATTTTGTTGCCATGTTTGAGTGCTATAGCATGTTGTTCTTGATGCATTTAGAAGGCTACTTGCTGTTAATCGCAGACCGGTGCCATATTTATTTTGCTTGCCATTTCCAAACCGCGCATCCGATTCCGGTGATCTTTATATCGATTTCAACCGAAATCACCCCCCTTTCCAGTGGCACTCTTGGATTTCCATGTTGAGTCTAGGTTCAATCATTCATTTCTAAATCATGCATATGCATCACATGTCGCATCCCGCATATCATCCCATGTTTTGCATCATGTTGCTTGAGCATTGCACGTGGTTGATTGTGTTCCTTTTTGCTTGTTGTTCTTGCTTGGGTAGAGCCGGGAGATGAATACATGATCGAGGAGCCCGTTGAGTACGCTTACGAGGATCAGGGCAACTCTGAGAACTTTGCAGGCAAGATGACCATACCCTTGAAATCACTTTTATCTTTGCTTGCTAGATGCTCGCTCTTTTGCTATGCCTATGCTACGATACCTACCACTTGCTTATCATGCCTCCCATATTGCCATGAGCCTCGAACCCACCTTGTCCTAGCAAATCGTTGTTTGGCTATGTTACCGCTTTGCTCAGCCCCTCTTATAGCGTTATTAGTTGCAGGTGAAGATTGGAGTTCGTTCCTTGTTGGAACATGGACATTTTGTTGGGATATCACAATATATCTTATTTAATTAATGCATCTATATACTTGGTAAAGGGTGGAAGGCTCGGCCTTATGCCTGGTGTTTTGTTCCACTCTTGCCGCCCTAGTTTCCGTCATATCGGTATTATGTTCCCGGATTTTGCGTTCCTTACACGGTTGGGTTATAATGGGAACCCCTTGACAGTTCGTTTTGAATAAAACTCCTCCAGCAAGGCCCAACCTTGGTTTTACCATTTGCCTCACCACCACCTACTTTTCCCTTGGGAGTCGCACTCCCGAGGGTCATCTTTATTTTAACCCCCCCGGGCCAGTGCTTCTTTGAGTGTTGGTGCGAACTGAGCTGCCTGCGGGGTCACCTCGGGGAAACTTGAGTGTTGGTTTTACTCGTAGTTAGTCTTATCTGAGTGTGCCATGAGAATGAGATATGTGCAGCTCCTATCGGGATTTGTTGGCACATTCGGACGACTTTGCTGGACTTGTTTTACCATTGTCGAGAATGTCTTGTAACCGGGATGCCGTGTCTGATCGGATTGTCTTGGGAGAAGGAATATCCTTCGTTGACCGTGAGAGCTTGTGATGGGCTAAGTTGGGACACCCCTACAGGGATTGAACTTTTAAAAGCTGTGCCCGCGGTTATGGGAGGATGGGAATTTGTTAATGTCCGGTTGTAAAAAACCTGAAGTTTATCTTAATTAAAATACATCAACCGCGTGTGTAACCATGATGGTCTCTTCTCGGCGGAGTCCGGGAAGTGAACACGGTGTTCGAATTATGTTCGGCGTAGGTTGCTCTAGGATCACTTCTTGATCATAGATTCTCGACCGTGCTTTTGCCTTCTCTTCTCGCTCTCATTTGCGTATGTTAGCCACCATATATGCTAGTCGCTTGCTGCAGCTCCACATCATACCTTTACCTTACCTATAAGCTTAAATAGTCTTGATCGCGAGGGTGTGAGATTGCTGAGTCCCCATGACTCACAGATACTTCCAAAACCAGTTTGCAGGTGCCGATGTTACTGAGCAGGTGACGCAACCAAGCTCAAAGAGAAGCTCGATGAAGATTGTGTTCGCTATGTTGTTCCGTTTTCAGTTGATCAGTAGCGGAGCCCAGTTGGGACGATCGGGAATCTGTGTAGCATTTGGGGTAGTCTTCTTTTATTTTGGTTCCGTAGTCGGACCATGTGTGTATCTGGATGATGTAATTTATGTATTTGTGTGAAGTGGCGATTTTAAGACAACCATGTATCTTTTTTCCTTATGTATTATTTGGGTTGTGTGAAGATTAGCTCACTTGCGACATTGCTTTCAATGCGGTTATGTCTCTAAGTCGTGTTTCGACACGTGGGAGATATAGCCGCATCGAGGGCGTTATATGTTATAAAAAGAAGAAACATAAACATTGCCCCGCATTTCTGCATTATAATCTCTCTGTTGAGATATTCATACGGAAATTTATATTCATTCTTTTTTCCTATGATGCTGAAAAAGCCATAAATGAGATCTCTTCTTTCTTTTGGAGGTACCAGAGAAGAGCTTAACAAGAAAGATAGCTAGGTAATAGACTTAGGAGGTGCAGCCATTATTGAAGGATCCATCGGCGTACACGATGGGGATGAAACAAAGTGAGGGTGAAGTTGTCGTTGCTAGAGATAACACTAATAAATATGACACTGATAGTAGACAAATTACTTCTATAAAGAATGTTGGAGTACCCGTCTCCTGGGGGCACTCGTGCTCGCGCCGCGCCGATGTCTACGTGGCAGCTTTACCCCCGTCCAATCGGGCCAGATTGTTCCTCACCACGCCAACGGCCTCAAGGGTCCATGACCCGTGGGCCGCGGGCATACTCGGGGCCACCTTTTCTGTAATGTTTCTGGCTGCACCTGCATGTCCCGCGTTGTGCGCTGGTCGGAGTGGCCGTCGACGCGGCTTACTCGGTTGTTGGCTTATGCTGGGTCGGATTATGTTAGGTATCTCATATTCAGTTGTTGGCCTGCGTTGGGTCGGATTATGCCGGGTACCTCTCATTCAGTTGCTAGCTTGCACTAGGTCATACCACTCATCCGATGTTGTCGGATCGGTGGAGGGTCTGCTACCTTTCGTGTGTTGTTGACGGCCTTGTGCGTTGCTCGGAGTGGCTTTTTGCCACAGCTTATTGGGATATTAGCCTGAGCTGGGTCGGATTATGCTGGGTGCCTCTCGTTTGGTTGTAGGCCTGCGCTGAGTCATGCCTCTCTTGTGTTGTTGCTGGGTCTATCGAGGGCGGTTGCTTTACGGCTCCAGTTTGCCGGGTACTTTTTGTGTGCTGTCGGTGGTTGGTTAGGCGGTCCTTAGGGATGCTACTTCTCGATCCTTTTTGGGCAATGTCGTGGTGCTCGGTTCATCCAGTTTGGTGTTATCAGCTTTGGCACAGTTTAGCCGCTCTTGGTCTGTTGTATGTGGCCGGTTAGGAGATCACTGGGAGGTTGCTTCTCGATTTGTTCTCTTTTTAAGGGTGGTGCTCGGTTCGTATGTGTGGTGTCACCTGAACTGGCATGAGCTGATGTAATTGAAATATAATACTTGAGGTTGTTGATGGTATACTTTTTACTGTTTATGGTCTCATGACTTTCATCGTTTGGTTTTTAAGATTGTATCTGTGAGTACGTTGTTACTGTCTAGGTATTCTCGCTGTATGGCGATCGCCATACTGCAGCCCATAGGTCACACATCCTGGAAGAATGAACCATTTCACTGTCTACGTCTTGGAAGAGTGGCAACAACGGTTATACGTATTAAGTACATTATGTCCGAAGATAATGTGTGCGCCATTGTTTTCCCTTTTATCCTCTTACCATGCACGGATGCGGGTGCCGTCGGTGGGGTGGTACGCATGTTCACTTTTTTTGTTTGTTGATATGTGCTCTTTTAGAGCAATTTCAACGGGGTGATCCATTTCATCCGCTGGCGTTCGGTTGGATTGACGCGGACAGAAAAGTTGTCCCAACGCGCTGACTTAAACGGACGCGTGTTCGTTTGGCGTCCGCCCGCTGACCCATTTTTGACCCATTTTTTAGTCGGATTTGCGTCGGCGCGGACACGAGACGGACGGGCGCGCGCCTTCTCCTCCTCCCGGGCCTGCTGGTCGGTGCCAGCCTCCACCCCAAAAACCCTCCCCCCTTGCCATGGATGACGACCTCGACGCCGCCGCCGGCCTCGCCTCCCTCCCCTCGTGCGGCATGACGACCGCCCCCTGCAAGACCACCGACGCGCTGAAGCCGCAGAAGACGCTGACGCCCGAACAACGGGCAAGGGAGTCGGCCAAGAGGAAGGGCCAGAGGCACGCGGCGGACGTGAGGGATGAAGCCATCACGGCGGCCGCCATCGTCGCCGTCGCGTAGTAGGAGGTCACCAACGCCCGCGCCGCGCCGGCAACGAGGGAGGCACTCTATATGCTAGGGTTAACCCCTAGCCAGCTCAGCCTCGTCAACGCCGTCGTGGCCGCAGCCAGCACCGGCTCATTTATGTTCCCTCGGACGGTGCTGCCCGACTCACCCCGCGCGTCGGCTTGCACCCCGATGCCCGGCTTCCACATCTACCCGCAGGCCTCCCGCCTCTCCGGGGAGTGCTTGCCCAAGGTGAGCGTGGTGGCGCCTTCCACGCCCGCGCCCGCGCCCATCGACCTCAACGCTACACCGGTGGCCGGTGGCTCGTCATCCGGAGGCGCGAGGAAACGCGTGTGGTAGATGCCAGCCGACGTGTTGCGAGGTGCATGCAACCTGTTCGACGGAATGCCAGCCTCTGGCTCCAACGACTACATGTAGAACATGATCTTCGAGGGTGGTGCGTCGGCCGCTGGCTATGATCCCGACGAGACACAAAACCAGGAAGGCCGAGGGGCATTCATGCCATCCACCTTTGATCAAGATCAGGCTGCCTTCATGCGTGATCAGGTCGGCCTGGACCTGGACGACTTCCCACTCGACCACGAGTTTCCGAAGGACTACGGGCAAGAGGAAGAGGACGAGTGCGACATTGAAGAGGAGCCTTTGTTCGAGGACGAGCTCACCAATGAAGCCACCGGGGCGAAGCCAAAGCGCAAGAGCAAGCGGACCAAGGCATACACGGCGGCCAAGGACAAGCTTCTTTGTGAGTGTTGGAGAGACATTGGGCAAGACCCCAAGACGGGCGCCGAACAAAAGCATTCAACCTTTTGGATTTGTGTCCACCGTGAGTTCCATGAGCGCAAGAAGTTTCTGCCGTACCAAATAGTAAGCACGTACGGGTGGGTGTCCATTTCGAAGCGATGGGGGTGATCCAACAAGAGTGCAACAAGTTTTGTGCCACTCTTGAGAGCGTCAAGGCCCGCCCCGTGAGCGGCATCGGCATGCAAGACATGGTATGCTAGTAAGGCGCCCTCTTTTGTGTCATCAAGTTTATGCTTGCATGTTCATTTGCATACCATTTGCCAATATGCTTGCACGAAATACATTTGTAGGCATTCAAGGTCCAACACAATGGCAAGTGCTTCAACCTCTCCCATTGCTTTAGGGTCATCAAGGATGAGGAGAAGTTCAAGCGCAATATGCCGCCCTCAAGTAGCATGGGGGGAAGCAAGCCATGGAGGAGGTTGGGGACGGCAAGAAGGCACGGCTGCGGGGGAAGAACAACTCCATGAAGGAGGACAAGCGGGATGCAGCGTCAAACGCCTTGATCGCAAGCATGGAGGGCATGATGAGAAAGAAGGACTCAATGGAGGAGGAGCGCTGACGTTACAAAGAAGAGCAAATGAACGCCTTCATGGAGATCCAAAGGAGGAGGCTTGAGATGGACGCGGAGAAGCAAGCCAAGATGCTTGAGATGGAGGCGGAGAAGCAAGCCAAGATGCTAGATATCGAGGCCGCCAATGCCAAGACCAAGGCGAAAGAAGTGGCCCTCACGAGTATGATGACCGGAGTGGAGATCATGAAGGTGGATCTCAACACCGTGTCGCTAAGGAAAAGGCTATGGTTCGAGAAGATGCAGGCCGACATGCTCATGTTCGACAACGAGTGATCTACGGCGGCAAGGGCCATCCTTTTTTTGTATGCTGGCAGGTGTGCTGGCATGACCACGGGGCTGCGATGGCGTGGTCGAACTCAAATCTCATCTCTTTTTTTGTGCTCGCATGTGTGCCGGCCGCTGGCGAGCGCGCCAGCATGAACTGTGTGGTGATATTTTGAAGCTGGCATTGTATGCCGGCGCTGACATGGTGCCGGCATGAGACATGACCGCTGGCATGATCTATGGACGCGTGCCTTTTCTAAAAATTGAGTGTGGACATGAAATGGGTCGGCGCTTTGGACGCACTGCCGACCAAATCTAAAACAGGGCGGACGCCGGGCGGGCGGCCGACCCAAACGGATAAAAAGCGGACAAAAGCGCCGTCCATTTGGGTCGCCCGTTGGAGTTGCTCTTATGCTTTGTGCTCTGTGTGTGCCACATTCGCCATTCCCTGGTTTCGTCCGCACAATTAGTTTCTGGCCCCATAGGTTAGGCTCGTGCTTCCTGTCATTGTATTGCCCCCGCCTCGCATTGCGCATCGTCCATGACTCCACCCCGGCGGAGCGTGAGGCGATGAGACCCGCGCGGCTCCCGGCAAAGCCGATAGAGATCTTCAACTGCACGGCCATGGAAGTGCGCTCCGCTAACCCCATCCGATGGGGTCACTGGAAGTGCCTCTTCAGGGCCATGCCCAACTCTGATCCTTCGCTCTTGGCTCCCGACGCGAAGGAAGCCGCCCTCGCTGAACTTTGCCTACGAACCCCTCTACGTCCAAACTCGTAGCCAGAGCAAGGCAAGTGTATAGAAGGCATGACAACGCTAACCTGTCGGGGGGATTTCATAACCGGGCAACTGTACGCGAGAGAAGCAGTCAGCGCGGGCGGTACTGCCAAAAGGCTGACAACGTCCAAGTCTAGGGGCTCGAGGAAGGTGGTGACCTTGCCCTTCTACGGGTGACCCGGGTAGGGAACCAATGAGGCTTGTCGTTGCGGGAAGAGGAAATCCCTATTTGCCGCGCGTTGCGGCAAATTGTCGCCGTATGGCACCGAGGGAAGGGCACCAGCAAAGCTATTGGGCCAGCCTATTCGACCAGTTCGTTGGTACTAGTTTGGAACCTTTTTTTCCTCCTGATTTTAGTTTCTCTATTTTACTGTTTCCTTTTTCTTTTGTTCCCTTTTCGTTTCCTTTTTTCCGTTTTCAAGTTTATTTTACTTTTTTCAAAAAATGTCTGGAAATTTCAAATATTGTTCAAAATTCAAACTTTTGTTCCGATTTTCAAATTATGTTCACATTTTTAAAAAATGTATGCTAATTTGAAAAAATGTTTTCATTCTCAAAATTTGTCCACAAATTAAAAAAATGTTCTTGTTCTTAAAAAAAATGTTCGCATTTACTGTATTGGTACCCTTTCTCAAAAGTTGTTCACAGATCTAAAAAAATGTCACCTTTTCCCTTTCTCAAAAATTGTTCTTTTTTAGAAAAAATGTTCGCCTCTTACAAATTTTGTTCATTTCTACAATTTTTTTTCCTTTTTTTCACAATTTGTTCACGAATTGTTATAAAGTAATTTTAATTTTGTTCGCTTCGTTTCAGAAAATGTTCGGTAAATCAAAAAATGTTCGCTTCGTTTCAGAAAATGCCTGATAAATCAAGAAATGTTCACCTTTATTAATTTTGTTGAAAACCAAAAAATATTTGTTTTCCAAAAAGTTCCCATTTTCAAACATTTGTTCACAAATTCAAAAAATGTTTACATACTTAAATTTTGTTCACAAATGAAAAATGTTTAGGAATTCATAAAAAATGTTCCTATTTCCAAATTTTGTTCAGAAATTCAAAAAGTTCTAGAATTTCAAAAATTATTCCCATTTGGAAATTTGTTCGCCAATTGAAAAACATATTTTCATTTCCAAAATTTGTTCACATATTCAAAAGATGTTCACTTTTCAAAAATTGTTGATAAATTGAAAATGTGTTCATATGTTTAATTTTTGTTCGAAAATTCTAAAATATTTGGAATTTCAAAAAATGTTCTTGTTTTCCAAATTTGTTCACATATTCTAAAAAATGTACAGTTTAAAAATTTGTTCATAAATTTAAAAAATGTTCATGTTTTAGAAATTAGTTCACAAATCAAAATATGCTCGAGTTTTTTGAAAATAGTTTAGTTTTGAAAAGAAGTTATGACCTTCCCAATATTGTTATATGTTTTGCAAAAGATGTTTTGCGTTTACGAAAAGTAGTTCATAATTTAGAAAATATTCTCGTATTTAATTTTTTGCTCCTACTTGGTTTTAGTTTCTATTCAGTTCCTAAATAATGTTTGCGTTTCGAAAAGTTTTTCCTTTTTACGCTTGAAATTTTAATAGAAGTTTTAATATGTAATTGTATGCAATAAACCTCTGTTACTACAGTGGCTATGGACTTGTTCAGTTCTTTAATGCTGGCGCTGCATATTTGTCAAAGTAGCTTGTGTGTCGTAGTGGTGAGACCGCAGTGCGCATCTACATTAGTTTGCGTGTTCGATTCCTGGTTATCGCTCTTTTTATTTTTGCGATTTTTCATTCCACGGAGGAGAGCTAGTGGGCTGGTCCAGGTGAGTCGACTCGAGTCTTTTGAAGCGGTTGAAGAGATTGCGAAGAACGTCAACTCGAGAGTCACGCTGTGTTGAGACTCCTTCATTGACCTTGGACAGCCTGTCCCAGATAAGCTTTGTTGTCTCGAAAGCACTCACTCTGCCATACTGCACTTTGCTCAGATGGCCACATATGATGTTCTTCGCTTGAGAGTCGAGTTGCTTGAATCTCTTCACATCGGCATCGTTGATGGTAGGAGTGACAGAGGGAACGCCATTTTCCACAACGTACCAGAGATCGTTGTCAATTGCCTCAAGATGCATACACATCTTATTCTTTCAGTAGGGGTAGTCCGTCCCATCGAAGGTAGGACACCCAGCAGAAATCTTGATCATACTTCCGGTTGACATAACTAAAATTTCAGGCGGTTAAACCAAAATCACACAGAACAAGGAAGTACCTTGCTCTGATACCAATTGAAAGTGCGTTAAGCCGACTAGAGGGGGTGAATAGGCGATTTTTATGAATTTTTCACTGAGGAATTTCAGGAAGAGGAAATTCCTAAGAGAAGAACTACTTGAAGCGGAATAAGTACTCAGATGTAAACATAACAGAACATAAGCATGGTCTTTATGATGAAATGAAAACGAGCACATAATACAGAAAGCGTAAACACGGGATAAAACAGGATGAAGACAAACAGACTGAAGAAATTGAACTGAAGAAATTGAGGAAGTCTTCAGTCAAAGTCTTCAGACAGATATGAACAAGCACACAACACGGTAATGAGGAAATGGAAGGGTTGAGGAAATAGAACCAGTAGGCTTGGTGAAGACAATGATTTGGTAGACCAGTTCCAACTGTTGTGACAGTTGTACGTATGGTTAGGGCGGTTATGTATTCAAACCTGAGGACACATAGTCCCGGACACCCAGTCCTGAAGACGCAGCTCAGGACACTTAGTCCTCACCGTATTCCCCTTGATCTAAGGTCACACAGATTTCCCCCAATCACTCGTTGTAAGTCTTAAGGTGACTTCCAAACCTTCACAGACTCAGTCACTCGGCGATCCATAATTTCCTCTTGGATGTTCTAGACCATGACGCCTAACCGTCTGGAAGATGCGCAATCTTCAAAGGTAACAAGCGTCAGATCCGCGCATGATCAATCTCTTCAGTGATGCTCAAGTACTTTGGGTTTGTAGGTGTTTGGGTTTGGGTTTTCCTCACTTGATGATTTTCGCTCAAAGTCCTCGGAGGATGGGATGCTCTCAAATGACAAGTGTCAGTTTCTCTTGGAGCAGCCAACTAGCTAGTAGTTGTAGGGGCGGCTATTTATAGCCTAAGGAACAGCCCGACATGATAAGACATAAATGCCCTTAAATGATGTGACCGTTAGGTGGGAAGATATTTTGGGACAGCTGGCGCGTAGCACAACAACGGTCAGAAATTTGACTATCAACTTCCTCAGGGCTATCATGTTCCTCACTTGTAGGCAATCCACACTGGCGAATTCCTAACTCCTCAGTCAGAACAAATTCCTTAAAGACCATAAGAGCTTCGTCTCTATCACTGAAGAAATTGACTGAACCGCATGAGATTTTCAATGGCTTCACTCGAAGGGATTTGTAGGTGTAGGATTTTGAGTTGAGCATCGCTTGGAAACTTTTCCTTAGTATTTCCTCGACCCCTTTTAACAATACGGTGTTTCCTATGACTCAAGAAAGAGAAAATGAAACTATGAAAACAAAAGTCTTCACGCTTCATGTTCCTCGAATGAATACTAAGTCTTCACGGTCACACCAATTTCTTCACTTTCAAAGTCTTCAATCGAAGAACTTCATTTTTAGGGGTTGACTTTCTCTGTAAATATCAAACTCCTCATAGACTTAGAGCATCTCCAACCGCGCCCCCAGAAAGGCCTCCCCAGGCAATTTTTTCGCGTCGATGCCGAAAAACGGCCCAGTCGCGCCCCCAGGAGCCTGATTTTCGCCGGCCTGGGTTGAAATCAGCGCCGGCGGATTTAGGCCGAACCCGGCGCGCTGGGGGCGCCCGGGCGAGTTGTTTTGGGGCGAAGCAGCCGCGGGACCACCGAGTCAGCGAGACCGGCGCTTGGTCGCCCTCATTGCCTCGGTTCCCGCGGGAATCAATGCCAAGGCTGCCGCACTTCCGTCGCCGGTCAGCCTTGCCATTGATTCCTCACGGGCGACGCGTCACGGGGCGGCGCGGCAACGCCTCCCCTCCCGCGCATGCGTACACATGGGCGTGGCTATATAAGCCGGAGGCCTCCCTCACCTCTGGCTACACCAGCCCTAGCCGCCGAGCTCTCCCTGTCCCGTGCGCCGCCGCTGAGCCTCCCTCTCCCGTGCATCGCCTCCGAGCCCTCCGAGCACTCCGACAGCCCCGACGATGGCCGAACGGTTCCCCGACGACGAGGCGGCGGCCAACGGCTGCGGCCGCCGCTCGCTCCGTGAACAGGAGTCGTGGCTCCTGTTCAAGGCCAACATCCCGGCGCCGCCGGACATGCGCACCGGGCCGATGGGGTGGAGGCTCAGCAACGGGGGAGTGCCCATTGCCCCGCTGCCGACGCTGTGGCGCGCGCCCCCTACTTCGCCGTCGAGGTAGAGCTCGTGCGTGCCTCCCTCACCGACGAGCAGCTCGCCCTCCCCCAGTACGCCACCGACAACCACGTGACATGGGCGGCATACTTTGAGCACCGTCAGGAGCAGAGGCTGGCGTCCACCAACGAGGCGCGGGTGGTGGGTGGCACGAAGAACAGCGAGGGGCGCCGCGTGTGGTGGGGCGTCCCCGGCCGCACGCTCGAGGGCGTGCTGACGCACCTTGAGGGCGGCAACAACCCGCCACTGGCATACCCTCCCCCGGCGGCCGCCCCCGCCCACCGCCGACGCGCCGGGCAATGGATACCCAGGAGGTTTGGCTCCTCCTTGACGTCCTCCTCGCACTCCTCCTCACGCTCTCCTTCCCACTCCTCCGGCTCTCCGGCGCTGCTCGGCATCAAGGCCGAGCCCGCGACGGAGACGCCGCTCGACCAGCGCACTCGCAGCGCCGACATCGTCATCAACAAGGGCGGCTGGTGCGCCTCCTCACCGGCTCCTCCGCGCTTCATCAAGCCAAAGACGGAGCAGGGGCTCACGCCGGTGAAAACGGAGCCGGGGCTCCCCGCCATGAAGACAAAGCACGGCGACGTGGAGCTCGACGACGAGGCGGCCCTGAAATGGGCGCGCGAGGACTTCCTGAAGATGGACAGGGAGCACCAGTGCGCCGCCCTGCGACGCTTCGAGCAGCGACGCCGGGGCCGCGATGAAGGAGGAGTCATCGTCCTTGATGACAACAACGACGACGCACCACCGCCGCCGCCACCAGTCCGCCATGGCGGCGCTGGGCAGGGGTCCAGCAGGGACGGCCGCGTCAAGGAGGAGAAGGCCGACGACGACGGCGGCGGCGAGGATGGCGGCGACGACGGCGACTACTCGGCGTTCAGCGATTTCTTTTTTTAGTTTATATTTGCTATGTACCGCGTCGCGAACATGTCTAATATATGCCATAGTTTGCCAAAATTTAGCCGTGTTCAAATGAACTTTGCCGAACGTTTTTTTGAAAAAATTAGACGCGTCTGGGGGCGGCCCTGGGCCGGCGACTGGGGACCAACTCACCCCCAGGCCCCTTTTTTGCGCCGGCTAGCCCCCAGGCTGCGATTTTTGGCGCCCCATCGGGGCCAACGGCTGGAGATGTTCTTATAGACCTGTGTACACTCACAAATGCACCAGTACTTAACCTATAAGTCTTCAATACACCAAAATCACTAAGGGGCACTAGATGCACTTACAGTTAGTGGTTTAGGGGTTAAATCTGCCTATAGGTGGCGGAATGCTTTTGCAATTATGAGCGATGGACCCATCTAGCCATGAAGATATCCATGTAGATCCTTTCGCTGGTGTTTTCTTTGCTAGTTTTGAGTGTTCGCCCCTTTTTCTGTGTTGTCGGGTAAGAGTAGGGATTCCATAACGCTGGCCATGGGGCATCAAGACGGGCCTAACGCACATCCACGGGGCATTAGGTTCCCATTGCTTGTTAGTTATTCCTGGAAGGAACATTCTGTTTTCCGGTCGACCACGGTAGTGGGAAACTTGCCTCTAGAAACACTCTTCCATGCGCCGTCCACTCAGAGCATGGTTAATAGTATAGCCGGCTGCTGGCTATAACATATTGTCACATCATGTATAGACAAGCTTATAGTCGGCAAGTATAATAGATAGATTCAAATAAGTATTACTTCATTGATACATGGTCCACCTCCCTCTCTCACAAAGTGTCTAGGAGCTTGTGCTACAGACGGCTGTTAGTTAGTAGCCCACTTCTCTTCTCTATCCTCTTCTCTCTCTGCCAACTCGACAACAATATATTATTTTAAGTCTTACAGCACACCCACATCACCTTATTATACTTGCTCTCAAAACTACAGAGCTCCAACGTTGAGAAAGATAAAAGTGGGGTTACATTCGACAGGACTTGGTTGCCGTTTCCTCCCTTTTCTTATCCTCGCCACGATCGATGGAGAGGAGTCGTGCTGAGAAGCACGGTTACCGAAAAAGAGATGCGGGATGCAGCGTCAAACGCCTTGATCGCAAGCATGGAGGGCATGATGAGAAAGAAGGACTCAATGGAGGAGGAGCGCTGACGTTACAAAGAAGAGCAAATGAACGCCTTCATGGAGATCCAAAGGAGGAGGCTTGAGATGGACGCGGAGAAGCAAGCCAAGATGCTTGAGATGGAGGCGGAGAAGCAAGCCAAGATGCTAGATATCGAGGCCGCCAATGCCAAGACCAAGGCGAAAGAAGTGGCCCTCACGAGTATGATGACCGGAGTGGAGATCATGAAGGTGGATCTCAACACCGTGTCGCTAAGGAAAAGGCTATGGTTCGAGAAGATGCAGGCCGACATGCTCATGTTCGACAACGAGTGATCTACGGCGGCAAGGGCCATCCTTTTTTTGTATGCTGGCAGGTGTGCTGGCATGACCACGGGGCTGCGATGGCGTGGTCGAACTCAAATCTCATCTCTTTTTTTGTGCTCGCATGTGTGCCGGCCGCTGGCGAGCGCGCCAGCATGAACTGTGTGGTGATATTTTGAAGCTGGCATTGTATGCCGGCGCTGACATGGTGCCGGCATGAGACATGACCGCTGGCATGATCTATGGACGCGTGCCTTTTCTAAAAATTGAGTGTGGACATGAAATGGGTCGGCGCTTTGGACGCACTGCCGACCAAATCTAAAACAGGGCGGACGCCGGGCGGGCGGCCGACCCAAACGGATAAAAAGCGGACAAAAGCGCCGTCCATTTGGGTCGCCCGTTGGAGTTGCTCTTATGCTTTGTGCTCTGTGTGTGCCACATTCGCCATTCCCTGGTTTCGTCCGCACAATTAGTTTCTGGCCCCATAGGTTAGGCTCGTGCTTCCTGTCATTGTATTGCCCCCGCCTCGCATTGCGCATCGTCCATGACTCCACCCCGGCGGAGCGTGAGGCGATGAGACCCGCGCGGCTCCCGGCAAAGCCGATAGAGATCTTCAACTGCACGGCCATGGAAGTGCGCTCCGCTAACCCCATCCGATGGGGTCACTGGAAGTGCCTCTTCAGGGCCATGCCCAACTCTGATCCTTCGCTCTTGGCTCCCGACGCGAAGGAAGCCGCCCTCGCTGAACTTTGCCTACGAACCCCTCTACGTCCAAACTCGTAGCCAGAGCAAGGCAAGTGTATAGAAGGCATGACAACGCTAACCTGTCGGGGGGATTTCATAACCGGGCAACTGTACGCGAGAGAAGCAGTCAGCGCGGGCGGTACTGCCAAAAGGCTGACAACGTCCAAGTCTAGGGGCTCGAGGAAGGTGGTGACCTTGCCCTTCTACGGGTGACCCGGGTAGGGAACCAATGAGGCTTGTCGTTGCGGGAAGAGGAAATCCCTATTTGCCGCGCGTTGCGGCAAATTGTCGCCGTATGGCACCGAGGGAAGGGCACCAGCAAAGCTATTGGGCCAGCCTATTCGACCAGTTCGTTGGTACTAGTTTGGAACCTTTTTTTCCTCCTGATTTTAGTTTCTCTATTTTACTGTTTCCTTTTTCTTTTGTTCCCTTTTCGTTTCCTTTTTTCCGTTTTCAAGTTTATTTTACTTTTTTCAAAAAATGTCTGGAAATTTCAAATATTGTTCAAAATTCAAACTTTTGTTCCGATTTTCAAATTATGTTCACATTTTTAAAAAATGTATGCTAATTTGAAAAAATGTTTTCATTCTCAAAATTTGTCCACAAATTAAAAAAATGTTCTTGTTCTTAAAAAAAATGTTCGCATTTACTGTATTGGTACCCTTTCTCAAAAGTTGTTCACAGATCTAAAAAAATGTCACCTTTTCCCTTTCTCAAAAATTGTTCTTTTTTAGAAAAAATGTTCGCCTCTTACAAATTTTGTTCATTTCTACAATTTTTTTTCCTTTTTTCACAATTTGTTCACGAATTGTTATAAAGTAATTTTAATTTTGTTCGCTTCGTTTCAGAAAATGTTCGGTAAATCAAAAAATGTTCGCTTCGTTTCAGAAAATGCCTGATAAATCAAGAAATGTTCACCTTTATTAATTTTGTTGAAAACCAAAAAATATTTGTTTTCCAAAAAGTTCCCATTTTCAAACATTTGTTCACAAATTCAAAAAATGTTTACATACTTAAATTTTGTTCACAAATGAAAAATGTTTAGGAATTCATAAAAAATGTTCCTATTTCCAAATTTTGTTCAGAAATTCAAAAAGTTCTAGAATTTCAAAAATTATTCCCATTTGGAAATTTGTTCGCCAATTGAAAAACATATTTTCATTTCCAAAATTTGTTCACATATTCAAAAGATGTTCACTTTTCAAAAATTGTTGATAAATTGAAAATGTGTTCATATGTTTAATTTTTGTTCGAAAATTCTAAAATATTTGGAATTTCAAAAAATGTTCTTGTTTTCCAAATTTGTTCACATATTCTAAAAAATGTACAGTTTAAAAATTTGTTCATAAATTTAAAAAATGTTCATGTTTTAGAAATTAGTTCACAAATCAAAATATGCTCGAGTTTTTTGAAAATAGTTTAGTTTTGAAAAGAAGTTATGACCTTCCCAATATTGTTATATGTTTTGCAAAAGATGTTTTGCGTTTACGAAAAGTAGTTCATAATTTAGAAAATATTCTCGTATTTAATTTTTTGCTCCTACTTGGTTTTAGTTTCTATTCAGTTCCTAAATAATGTTTGCGTTTCGAAAAGTTTTTCCTTTTTACGCTTGAAATTTTAATAGAAGTTTTAATATGTAATTGTATGCAATAAACCTCTGTTACTACAGTGGCTATGGACTTGTTCAGTAGATGGATCCAGTAGTTTGGTGACACGGCTCTTGTAAGGGGTGAAGTCAGTATCCGGCTCTATCTCCACTGTGAGTGTGGCCTCCATGGCGGGGTCCATCCCTCCGCTCTCGGATGGTGCGACTTGCTCCGAATTGATGGACGGAGTAGCTGCGGATGCGATCTCCCGAATACTGTCTGACGGCACAGTTACGTCATGCTCGTCAAGACTGTACGGCGTGTCCGCATGGGCTCGAATCCATCGAAGATCAACTCTCCGCGGATGTCGGCCGTGTAGTTCAAGTTTCCAAATCTGACCTGATGGCTAGGGGTGTAGCTCTCAATCTGCTCCAGATGGCCAAGCGAATTGGCCCGCAGTGCAAAGCCGCCGAATATGAAGATCTGTCCGGGGAGGAAAGCGTCACCCTGGACCGCATCGCTAGCGATGATCGAAGGAGCCATCGAGCCTTATGGTGATGACATAGTGGAACTCTCAATGAAAGCACCAATGTCGGTGTCAAAACCGGCGGATCTCGGGTAGGGGGTTCCGAACTGTGTGTCTAAGGCGGATGGTAACATGAGGCAGGGGACACGATGTTTTACCCAGGTTCGGGCCCTCTTGATAGAGGTAAAACCCTACGTCCTGCTTGATTGTTCTTGATGATATGAGTATTACAAGAGTAGATCTACCATGAGACCAGGGAGGCTAAACCCTAGAAGCTGGCCTATGGTATGATTGTCTGTTGTCCTACGGACTAAAACCCTCCGGTTTATATAGACACCGGAGGGGGCTAGGGTTACACAAGGTCGGTTACAAAGGAGGAGATATACATATCCGTATTGCCTAGCTTGCCTTTCACGCCAAGTAAAGTCCCATCCGGACATGAGATGAAGTCTTGAATCCTGTATCTTCATGGTCCAACAATCCGGCAAAAGGATATAGTCCGGCTGTCCGGAGACCCCCTAATCCAGGACTCCCTCACGGACCATCGTTGCCGTGATCCTGCAGCCCCTGCAAACGGGGAGCTCCTATTCAGCGCAGTTAGCACCGGGGAAGCCAACCGGCGCCCGCAGCGACGCCTGGTGGGCCGGCCCATTAATACTTGTTTTATTTTCTGCTTAAATCCCCAAAAAGATGTGGGTACCAAGATTCGAACCATGCTGCAGGGTTTTAAGAACAAATGCACCGACCAACTCACCCATCACACTTGATGTGCCCGATTCCTTTTTTGATATTCAAAATGCAACCCGTAAAAAAGGCATTTGTTTTCCTTTCCGTTTTTTCCTTTTTTTATTCGCAACGGTTAACTGGTTCCACCGTTGATTTGTGATGATACAAGAACGTGGAGACTATAAGTCACTTGATCCTGCTGATATCCTCGAGAGACTAAACACTCATGAGTTCCAGCTTGCTGAGAAGAGAATTCTTCATATGGACCAAATTCTTCATATGGATCTTAGTCCTCATACGGACCAAATTCCTCATGTGGATCAAATTCCTCAAAAGGATCAAAGTCCTCATATGAACATCGTCGTGCTAACCCTTCTGCTTTGCAGGGAAGATATAAGGATTATGGATATGTGCATTATTCATCAAATCATTATGTTCATAAATCCTTAAAGAATTTCTCATCTTACTCTTATGCTTACCCTAACCCTTCATATGTGAAACGAAGTGGATTGGCATCTATGCCACCTTTCTCTTATGGAGCTCGCAGAATGATGAACTCTTTGCCACCCCTTCAAATGTGGGTGGTGAAGAAAAAGAACTGATCTCTTATGTAGGGCCAGGTATCCAATTGAACATAAACGTCTGAAGAATTTGGTGGAGACCTAAATATGCTTGAAAGGATGCAAGCTAATCATGAAGAAATGAATTCTCATTTCTCACGTCCTCATACTGCTTTATCTATTCTATTGCTTGATGATTTTGATCTGATGAAATTGATATCATATTCTTCACTGATGAAGTATATGATTTCGTAAGCTGCACTAATTCATCTGTAGGATGATCAACCCAAAGCCACTGAGTGGGTCCTCGATAGTGGATGTACAAATCACATGACTGGTGACAAGAATCTATTAATGGATGCTCCCTTATCTCCATCACATCTGAAGTATATCACCTACGCTGACAAAGGCAAAAGCAAGGTATTGGGTCTAGGTAAGGTTGCAATCTCAAACCTGATCGACCACATGGACAAAGTCATGCTTGTCGAGTCCTTAGGGTTCAACCTCATGTCTGTCTCAATGCTTTGTGATCTTGATATGGTTGTTGTCTTTGGAAAATATCCTTGTGTTGTGATCATGGAAGATGACAATTCCAAAGTCTTCAAAGGCTTTAGGAGAGGAGTTTTGTATATTGTTGATTTCTCTATAGGACCACAACCTGCTACATGTCTACTTGCAAAAGCTTCAGAAGGCTGGCTATGGCATCGACGACTTGGTCATGCTGGGATGAGGAACTTGCACACGCTCACGAAGAATAAGCATGGCATTGGCATCGGGGGTGTCAAATTCCTCAAGGACCATTTGTGTGGAGCTTGTGAAGCCGGAAAGATGACCAAGGCCAAGCATCCCTCAAAGACCATCATGACTACCACTCGTCCATTTGAATTGCTTCACATGGATCTCTTTGGCCCTACTCACTATGCCACATTTACTAATGTTGCATCTTTATATGGATTTGTCATTGTTGATGATTATTCTCGATATACATGGGTGAATATCATCACTTACAAAACTGAAGTGCAGGAAGTCTTCAAACGATTTTCCTCGAGGGCTTCAACCAACTTTCGTGTGAAGATCAAGCACATCAGAAGTGACAATGGAACTGAGTTCAAGAACACTGGTCTTGATGACTATCTTGATGAACTTGGTATCACTCGTGAGTTATCTGCTCCATATACTCCTCAGCAGAATGGCGTCGTGGAGCGCAAGAACAGGACTCTCGTTGAGATGGCTTGCACTATGCTTGATGAGTATAAGACGCCTACTCGCTTCTGGCCTGAGGCAATTGATACTGCGTGCCACATCATCAACAGGGTATATATTCACAAATTCTTCAAGAAGACTGCATATGAACTCCTCACTGACAAGAAACCCAATGTGAGTTATGTCAAAGTCTTTGGTGCTAAATGCTGGATTAGAGATCCTCATCACAATTCTAAATTTGCATCAAAAGCACATGAAGGTTTTATGCTCGGTTATGGTAAGGACTCGCACACCTACAGAGTCTCCAACACCTATCACCACAAGGTTGTTGAAACTATAGATGTGCGGTTCGATGAAACTAATGGCTCACAAAGAGAGCACCTACCTCCTATGACAGATGGAATACCTTCCGAGGAATCCATCAAGTTCAAGGCTACTAAGGATGTCATTCCTACCGAAGAATCTGTTGAAGAAGTCATTCCAGAACGTGAAGAACGTCATGCTAATGCACCTGAATAAAATGGTGCTGAGGAAAATGCTGATCAAATTCCTCAACGACAACCAACTCATCCTCGCATTGCAAATGAAGTGCAGATTGAGAAAATCATCAGCGACATCAACATTCCAGGTCCTCTCACACGCTCAAGAGCTTCACATTTATCTAACTTTTGTGGGCACTTTGCTTTCGTCTCTATCATAGAGCCCACTAAGGTAGATGAAGCATTTCTGGAGCCTGAGTGGATTCAAGCTATGCAAGAGGAATTACATCAATTTGAGCTCAACAACGTCTACGAACTGGTCAAACGTCCAGATCCTCGCAAGCACAATATCATTGGCACAAAGTGGATCTACTGCAACAAGCAAGATGAAAATGGCCTTGTGGTGAGGAATAAGGCACAACTTGTAGCTCAAGGCTACACACAGGTTGAAGGAATTGATTTCGATGAAACTTTTGCACCTGTTGCTAGACTTGAGGCTATTCGCATATTACTTGCTTATGCTAACCATCATGATATCATCTTACATCAAATGGATGTGAAAAGTGCATTCCTCAATGGTAAGCTTGAGGAATAAGTATATGTTGCTCAACCCCCAGGTTTTGAAGATCCAAAGCATCCTGACAAAGTTTTCAGACTCAATAAGGCCCTCTATGGCCTCAATCAGGCCCCTCGGGTGTGGTATGATACTTTGAAGGAGTTCCTCATGAAGAAAGGCTTCAAACCAGGTTCACTTGACCCAACTCTTTTCACAAAATCTTATGATGGTGAATTGTTTGTGTGCAAAATATATGTTGATGCTATCATTTTCGGCTGTACTGACCAACGTTACAGTGATGAATTTGCCTATATGATGAGTGAAGAATATCAAATGTCTATGATGGGAGAATTGAAATTTTTCTTAGGTCTTCAAATTCGTCAACAGTACAATGGCATATTCATATCTCAGGAGAAATACCTCAAGGATGTACTGAGGAAATTCGGCATGCAAGATTGCAAAGGATTCAAAATACCTATACCCACAAATGGCCATCTATGCACTGATGAAAATGGTATTGACTTCGATCAAAAGGTATACCTCTCCATGATTGGTTCTTTATTGTATTTATGTGCATCTAGGCCAGATATTATGCTTAGTGTTTGCATGTGTGCCCGATTTCAAGCTACACCAAAGGAATCACACCATAAGGCTGTGAAGCATATTCTTATGTAGCTCACACACCAACACTTGGATTATGGTATCCCAAGGGCTCATCTTTTGATCTCATTGGGTATTCAGACTCTGACTATGTTGGTGATTGTGTGGACCGCAAGTCAACATCAGGAACATGCCATTTCCTTGGACGATCCTTGGTCTATTGGTCCTCGAAGAAACAGAACTGCGTATCACTGTCTACTGCTGAAGCTGAGTACATTGCTGTTGGTTCTTGCTGTGCTCAATTGCTATGAATGAAGTAAACCCTCAAAGACTACGGCATCAATATGAAGAATGTGCCTCTCCACTGTGACAATGAGAGTGCCATCAAGATTGCGCATGACCCAGTTCAGCACTCGAAGACAAAGCACATCCAGATTCGTCATCATTTTCTTCGCGATCATGTGTTGAAGGGAGACATCGCTATTGAGCATGTGAAGACTGAAGAACAGTTAGCCGATATCTTCACAAAGCCCTTGGATGAGAAGAGATTTAGCAAGTTGAGGTGTGAGCTAAATATCTTAGAATCTTTGAATGTCCTTTGAAAAGGACACACATCCTAACACTTATGCAAAATCGATGACTTAGATGTGCAACACACGAAATAATGTTTATATTCAATCAATGAAGACTAACCCTCTAAGTGTGAAGAAATTAACAAAGAATTTGATTCTCAGAACACTACGACAATTGTACGCGGTGTTTGAAATCATCATTCTTATACGGTGGGTCACGCCACCACCAAAAGTTTAATATCTTCAATTTGAGTTTTTGAAATTCCTCAGTTGTTCATTTTCTTCAACTTTGCAATGTCTTCACTCTTTCCGTTGTTGCTCTTCATTGGCAATATAGATATATATGAGTTTATGTCCTCTTCAACATTCACTTATTGCTATTTCTTCAAGCTGCTTGTTCTGCTAAGTGAATGTGATCGGACCCTTCCCCCTCTATGCTAAACTCAACCCAGTCTATTCACAAATTCTTCATGTGCGTTCTATTTGAAACTCATTCAAAATCTTCACTGTGTCCTTGTCAACCGAAGAATTTGTGAATGAAATCTTAAACTTATCTTATCAGAATTTTCGGCTTTTGCCGATCAAACCGTTCCACCTTTTCGTGATATATTATTCTATTCACCCACTATCGCACACGACCATCACCTCTCTGTACGTGGGTGACACATGTCACGCGAATGAGAAGGGTCAGGGGCACGTTCGTCCAATTTCCTCGGGCGAGCAGTTTTTCACTTCGGCTATAAATACCTCCCCCCTTCCTCACTTCATTTTTACTCCACTCGACCTCACTCCCTCGCTCGAGCTCTCAAACCCTAGCGCTGCCGCTACTTCCATCGTCGCCGGTAAGGAAGAGCTTCACTGCCTCGACCTCGTCGCCGCCGTACTCACGCCGGTTGTGGGTTTCTTCACTCCACTGCCACCATAGCTGTCTTCCTCAGCCAAGTTAGGGCGTGGAAGATATGAACTGACGAGCTTCTAAATCTACCCTTCACGGTTCGCCGTGTTCTTCATCAAGGGTAATTAAAAGTTACTTTTACTGCCCTTGTTGATTCTGATGTTTTCTGCAAATCTTCAAAAGGTGTTTATTCCTCAAATCTTCACACACTAAACACCTTACATATCATCTGTTCTTGATCTATTTCTCTAAGCATCATTTCTCTTCAATATTCCTCAATTGTGTGGATTTTCAAATCTGTACAACTCTGGAACCTAAGTGAAAGAACGCTTAGTGAAATTCGTCAAGACTCATCCGGTCAAATTCCTCAAACTTGTTCTTTTTGCAAAAACTTCTAAGAACGCATATGACCTCTCCAAATTCTTTGCACCTATACTCTGTTCACAGGTACACATGTCTGCTGCTGAATCTCCAGGTTCTCATCAACTTAACTCATTTGCAGCATTCCTTGAGAAAAGTTGCATACCTCTTCAGAGAACTCAATAGTTCAAAACCTCAGCTGAAGAAAATGGCTGATGGAAAGAAACCTTAGAAGGGAGGAAAGAAGCTGCAAGTCAACACAACGTTTGAGATCCCTGATGACATTTACAAGGATTATTGCACTCCTGATGAGGCCACACATGGAAAGGAGGACAAAAATCAGCGCAAGGTGCGCATACAAAGGATAGAGAGGAGATGGGCATGAGAATGGAGAGAATATAGATATGTCACTCCAAAATATATGAAGAAATTTGCTCTTCACCCTCCTTTCCTAAGATCTCCATTGGCACCTGGCCAAGAAGCTGATCCCACTAGCCTCAAACGCAGTGAGGACTATCCTGATGAATGGGCAAAGCATCAAGCTAAGTTGGCCAGACTAGCAAAAGAGGCAGTGAGGAAATTCAATGAAGACTCTGCTGCTGCTGCTACCGCTACCGAGGCCTCTGCTAGCAAGCCGAAGAAGGCCATGCCTAAGAAGCCTGCACACAAGCCCAGTGCCCCTTCTTCTTCAATGCCCTCACGACCAAGCTCTTCTGCTAAGCCCTCACGACCATTTCCTCAAGGCGCCCCAGTTCCTCAAGTTGCAAAATCCTCAGCTCCTCCGTCAAAGTTCTCAGCACCTGCGCATCTCACCTCGTGCCAAAGGACAACAGACATCTCTATTGCCTGCAAGTTCATCAGCTCCTTTGCATTCTTCAACTGGCCCCACTTTGCTGAAGACCAAGGCCACTGCTAGACGAGGCACTAGACCAAGTCCTCAAAAGAAGCAGGTCGCCTTTTAAGTACCATCCTCTGAGGACGAAGCTAACGATGAAGAACTTGAAGAAATCATCAGAGACATATAGCAGAGGGCCGCTAGAGCCAAAGGAAGTGAAATTCCTCTCTTACTAGATCCAAAGTTGATCCTTGAGTACATGGACCTCTGGCACAAGGACCCTAACACTCCTATGCCAGACTTCAAGCTGACTTATGGCTAGAGTCATATGCTGACCGCCTTCATAGGCAAAGAAAAATGGAAGTTTGAGAAGGCCAGGCAGCTGAAGAAAGCGCAGTACAAGAAGGAGCGCCTTCTGAAGAAAAACATTGTGAAAATGACCACTGATGAACTCATTGCTTCTCAGACGGAGATCAAAAACCTCAATGATGAATTTGACGCGTACCGTGCAGATTGGCTTGGTGCCAAGGTCAGATTTGTGAAGTTAGCTGAACAATTCACTACCAATGTTGCAGCTCCAACGCAACAAGAAATTCCTTAGGCTGAAGCATCTGCTCAGCCTACTGAAGAAAATGCTAGCACCGCTGATGACAATCAGGCTACTGAAGAAAATGCTACTACCAGGGCTGATGACTGCATTCCAGCCGCTGATGAAACTGCCAGGGCAACCACTAGTGTTGCGCCTGAAGAAACTGTCAGGACAGCTGAAGCTTCAACCGCTGTGCCTAAAGAAACTGATCATGCCAGGGCAACTGCATCTGTTGTGCCTGAAGAAACGGAACCAATTTCCTCTGCTCCTCTTGCATCTACACCAAGTCCAATTCTTCCTTCTGCATCAGAAGCGAAGAAGACCAAGGCTGCGGAGCATGCACCTGTGAAGAAACGGAAAGCATCAACTTCATCAGAATCTTCAGCTACTAAGAAGATGAAGAAATTGACCAGCTCATTTGAAAATCCGATTGATGCTGTTCCAGTCTCGAGCATGGCATCAAAGGAACTCGTTCCTTTTGATGAAGAATACGTGATCCGAAGCGGATCCGAGGAAGATATTCCTTCTGCTGCTTCTTCAGGCTAGTTGGATGAAGAAATTGAAGTGGATGCAATCCCTTCAACCCCGGTTGTCTCATCGCCCACGCCCCAATGTTATGTCATTCTTAATAATTTCCCTTCATGTTTCAGGATTCACAATTTATCAAGAATGAGGTATTTTAATCCATTAATCTCTTCGTTGGAGTTATCTTGGGTTATATTTCACCTAAAGCTTTCCCTAAGGATTGTTGCTATTTATCGTGCTCATAAATGAACCAAGTTCTTCATTTATCCTCCTGGTGAAATAATTTTCTCGTCTCCTTGTTCACATCAATCCAATCTATTGTTTTTGTATGTGGCAGAATTTCACCTCAAGATTTTGAGATGTTTTTCCATAATCCCACAACAAGCTTACTCTTTTCGCTGTTGGTTTTCCAACAACTTCATTGGACCCTTCTCCTTAAGATGCTTTTCAAGCTCATTTGAGGTAGAAGATGTTGTTTTCTCCTCCGTTCTTTTGATTCCATTCTTACATTTGTTCCGGAGGCATTGTGATGTCGCTCTCTTCGACCCATTAGCTTGTTTTGTCAAGATCATGTTCAATTCCTTCCATTTACAATTGTAGTGCTACCCAAATTATATCATTCTTATTCCTTCTCTATCTTATTTTAACCGGAGTGTTGTGTCTATCATTCCTATTCTAACCAGAGTCTCATCCAAGTGCTATAATTTTTCCAAGTGCATATTCTATGCCTTCCATTTCCAATCGAAGTGTTGTCGTAATTGATCCTTATTGTTCCTTGTACATCTCGTTTCTACCGGAGTGCTTGCATGTAGTTCTTGTCCATTCCAACTCATTTCTTATGTCTTTCTACCTACAAGGTTCTTGTAATGTTCCTTGTTTCTCTTATCTAACGGAGTGTTTTCAACTTTCTTCATCTTTGTTGTAGTCTTGCTTTCAAGTTGTTCAACCTCTGAAGGTTATTTGGTTTCACTCTTTTGTCAAGAAGCAACTTAGTTTTACCTCTTCCCTTCCTTTTCCGCTTCCCTCCGGTGCCATCCTAGATCTCAGGACGAGATCCTCTTGTAGTGGTGGAGTGTTGTGACGCCCCAAGACCGGAGCTCCAGAAGCCTTCCATGTTTTTCGTTGTTCGTCATGTGATTTGTTTTTGCTTGTTGCTTTCCTCATTGCATTTTTGCATTGCATCATGTCATCATGCTCATCATGTGCATTGTGAGTTTCATCTTGTTGAGCTTGCACCATGTTAGATTTTGTTGCTTCCCTATGCCTTTGTCCCATGCATCATCTCCTTCTCTTTTCCTTCTATTTCCTTTTTTTTGCAAGTGCCACATTCCCCTTCTCTATTAATGTTCTTTCTTTTCCTATAAATTCTCGACCATGCCTTCAACCTCTCTGCCAAATTTCATCTCATTTGACGTTGTTTTGGTTGGGTTCAAAATTGCATCAAGTTTGAAGTTGATTCAAACTTGGTTTAATTTTCTACCTTTAAAAATGCCCAAGGCAATTTACTAAAATAGGGTATAACTCTAGGGTCTTGAGGATATTCTCATATCTCTCATACACCTCTCCTTTCACCCTGTGCATTTCTCTTTATTTTTCTGTCTGAACAAAAAGAAAAGAGGAGTGAGTAGCACTGCAGGACCCAACCACCACAGCGCCTCTGACCCACTTGGTCCTTCTTCCCCGAGACAGCCCAACCATCCAACCGCACTGCAAGCCTGTCAGCTACCTGGGCCTCCTAACCCCCCGCAGCCTTTCGGCCCAAGGACAAGGCCCAGTCGCACCCCACCTAAACCCTGGCTCAATCCAGCCTTGATCCCCATCTCCCTCCAGCGCCGTCACCCATGTTCCCGATCCTCACGCCCCCACTCCTCCCTCCTCTCGCATGGGCGCTCGCCCGACCCATGGCCTCGCCTTCCTCCCCGACAGCGCCGTCCTCCCAGTTCCCCCTCTCTCTCCGCCAAGTGCTTGTCCAGCCGGAGTGCCTGCCTCCCCGACGCCCGACCTCTTCCTCACGCCCGCGCCTCCTCCTCCCTCTGTTTGGCCCTCAAGCGCGTAGCCCTGCGACCTCGTCCCCGCTGCCAACTCTCCTCGCCGAAGGAGCACCGGGAGGAGTGGAGCACCGCCGTCGTCGCCTCATTCCATGCTTCCCCAGGGTCTTCATCGCGAGATCCAGCAAGTCCGGCGCCTCCCCAAGCCCAGCGACCGTCCCGGTCACCTCCGGCCGCCAGGACCCTCCAGCAAGCCGCTGTTGCCTCGGCTTCATGGAACCATGCCGCGGCACCCCAGTCACCTGCGACCTTCGGTCGTCTCTGCTTCGTCCTCGCCTCACGTCATGCCTCTGCTCACGTACGTGTTCACCGCGCCGCCGTCGCAGCGCCTCCCCAAGTTCTACCCCTACGTCGTTCGGCTACCACCACCAACGCCTCCTCGCTGCTGCCTGTCCATCTGCAGCCATAGTTCGGCAGTAGCTCCACGAACACCTCCACCGGTGCCTCCTCGTACCTCCTCGAGTTTGGCCACATCACGACCCGTAGGACGCCTTCGTGGGTTCTTTTCGCCAAGTACCGACGCCCGCAGATTTTGGGACGCGCCAAGTTCCCGTTAAAGATGTTCAACTTCATCTGATGTGGATTTCGACAAGTAACACGACGCTCGGAGCCCTCGGATACGTCAAGTTTGACTACACTGTGAGACGAAGAACGCCAAGTACCTCTCCGAAAACGAACATGTACCACTACGTCCGGAGGCATCCTCCGTCAAGTCCAACAATGACTATGTACAAATATCGGCGACGCCGAACGACTACGAAACGTGAACCTCTACTTCCCCTTCAAAATGTGTCCCACTATCATCGCTCGAACGTCTACGAAACATGTACCACGACCATCGCTGAAGACCCCATGGACGTCAAGTTCCGTGTCGTGACCCTGAACATCTATGGACATGAACCACTACTTCCCTCGACGACCCGTGAAAGACTACTTCCTCTACGAATCGATCAACTTCGAAACGCACGCTTCGAAGGTATAACCCTGAGACGACCGTCCGAGAACGATTGCATGTGTTGTATGAGGTGCACCCGTTGTCTGCACCATGTCCGTAGTGTCTCTCGCTTCCATGATGTCGACACTTGGGACACCCAGTTACCCGGAGGACCCCACCTTCTATCGCATGTCATGCTCCCGTCACTTTTGCTTTTGCACCGGTATCTCCATGAGCTACAGGAACCGATATGGTGCCGTGGCATCATTTTCGGATTCGTCACCGTGGCATCCTTTCTTTCTACCACGGTGACAAATGCTTCATAATGCTCATGTCAACTTTTAATAAAAATTGCATAAACTTGCACATGTCATCCGCATCATGATAAGAAAATCAAGAATGTTTAAAATTGTTGTTTGCTTTAAATTGCTAAATGCATATAGGGATCTACCGGAATTGTTGTTTGATGTTTTCGGCCCCATTTAAATTGCTTAGATTGTGTAGTTTACTTTTGCTTCTTCTCTTGCCATGTTTAACAATATTTAATATTGTTGGGTACCTAAACAGGAGAGAACTAAATAGTCGATGTGGTGTTCCGTCAATATGCAACCCGTTGCATATTGAGCTCCACTTAATTTTTAGTTTTTGTTGTTGCACTTTGCCATGCCATGCCTCATTAAACCGGTCATGCATCATAATTGGTTGTGCATCATGTCATGCTTATGTGATGGTTGTTTACCATGTTGTTTGCTTCTTTCCGGTGTTGCTTCTTCGGGTTAGTTCCGATAACGTCACGTTTGTGAGGATTCGTTCGACTATGTCCATTTGTCTTCTTCATGGACTCGTTCTTCTTCCTTGCGGGATCTCAGGCAAGATGACCATACCCTCGAAATCACTTCTATATTTGCTTGCTAGTTGTTCGCTCTTTTGCTATGCCGTGATACCTACCACTTGCTTTATCATGCCTCCCATATTTCCATGTCAAGCCTCTAACCCACCTTTCCTAGCAAACCGTTGTTTGGCTATGTTACCGCTTTGCTCAGCCCCTCTTATAGCATTGCTAGTTGCAGGTCAAGTTGAAGTTTGTTCCATGTTGGAACATGGATATGTTGGGATATCACAATATCTATTATTTTAATTAATTCATCTATATACTTGGTAAAGGGTGGAAGGCTCGGCCTTATGCCTGGTGTTTTGTTCCACTCTTGCCGCCCTAGTTTCCGTCATACCGGTGTTATGTTCCTTGATTTTGCATTCCTATGCGGTTGGGTGTTATGGGAACCCCTTGACAGTTCGCTTTGAATAAAACTCCTCCAGCAAGGCCCAACATTGGTTTTAACATTTGCCACCTAAGCCTTTTTTCCTTGGGTTCTACATACTCAAGGGTCATCTTTATTTTAAACCCCCGGGCCAATGCTTCTCTAAGTGTTGGTCCAACCTGAGCGATGTCCGGCGCCCCCTGGGCAACCAGGGTCTATGCCAACCCGACGTCTGGCTCATCCGGTGTGCCCTGAGAACGAGATATGTGCAGCTCGTATCGGTATTTGTCGGCACATCTGGGCGGCTTTGCTGGTCTTGTTTTACCATTGTCGAAATGTCTTGTAACCAGGATTCGAGACTGATCGGGTCTTCCCGGGAAAAGGAATATCCTTCGTTGACCGTGGGAGCTTGTGATGGGCTAAGTTAGCACACCCCTGCAGGGTTTGAACTTTCGAAAGCCGTGCCCGCGGTTATGGGCAGATGGGAATTTGTTAATGTCCGGTTGTAGAGAACTTGAAACATAACTTAATTAAAATGAATCAACCGCGTGTGTAGCCGTGATGGTCTCTTTTCGGCGGAGTCCGGGAAGAGAACACGGTCTCATGTTATGCTTGAACATAAGTAGCTTCAGGATCACTTCTTGAATACTATTAGCTTCTCGATCGTGCTTTGCATCTCTTCTCGCTCTCTTTTGCGTAAGTTAGCCACCATATATGCTAGTGCTTGCTGCAAATCCACCTCACAACCTTTTCCTACCTTTAAGCTTAAATAGTCTTGATCTCGCGGGTGTGAGATTTGTGAGTCCCCGTGACTCACAGATACTTCGAAAATAGTTGCAGGTGCCAATGATGATGGTGTAGGTGACGCAACCCAGCTCAAGTGGGAGCTCGATGAAGATCTTGATCGTTATTTTGTTTCTTTTCCGGACGATCAGTAGTGGAGGCCAGTCGGGATGATCGGGGATCTAGCATTTGGGTTGTCTTTCTTTATTTTGGTTCCATAGTCGGACCTTGTTTGTATTCTGGATGATGTATGATATATTTATGTATTGTGTGAAGTGGCGATTGTAAGCCGACTCTTTATCCCTTTCTTATTCAGTACATGGGATGTGTAAAGATTACCTCTCTTGCGACATGCCTACCATGCGGTTATGCCTCTAAGTCGTGCCCCGACACGTGGGAGATATAGCTGCATCGTGGGTGTTACAAGTTGGTAATCAGAGACATCCCTGACTTAGGAGCCCCCTGCTTGATCGAATCAGTGACGTTCTTGAGTCTAGAACAAAATGTTTTGAGTCTTAGGATTATATATATCGGAGAGTAGGATTCTTTTTACTCCTCAGTCCCTTCGTCGCTCTGGTGAGGCCTCCTGACGTAGAGTTTTGACTCTTCTCTCCTCAAATTTCACTAATTTTTTTTAGGATCACGCGGGTATCTTGGAATCATCCCGATAGTCTTGTGACGAGAACATTGTTCTTGGTGCCTCCTGACATTTAGGGGTTGTGGCAGTGTCCCGGAGAGTTGAGCTCCGAGGTGTTGTCATCACAATTTTATCGTTGTAGTTCTGGAATACCTGAGTTCGCCGACATCGAAAATCTCTTTTATGCAGTTATTGGTGAGATAACCTTGATGCCACCCAGTACTAGGGCGGGATTTCAGGAGTATTGCCATAACTCGTATAACAGATACTTTTCTAAGGTTGAGGTAAATGATTTCCGAAGGTTTCTTGGTTATGTGTTGAAGGATGGATACAGCTGGATGTAGGATTTGCTAGTTTTGGGTGAGATATTATGCTTCCCCTGTATCCCCAACACCTGATTGCATAACCAGAAAGTTTCGGGAGTTTATAAGTGGGAATTCAAGTATATCGTAGGATATCTTTTCAACAGACACATGATATGATATCATATGTTTGTTACCGGCTGATCCTGCAAGCCAAATCCTTTGTTTTGTTTTGTTGTGGTATTCGAGTTGCTTCAATGTCAAGTGTTGATTCCATACCTTTCCTAAACGGTGTTCTCATATATCTATGTGAATACTAATCCTTCATGACAATCGAGATTGTCATGTCAATCCTTTTCAACCGGCGTGTTTCTCTTCAAGTGGATCCGATCATTTTGAACATCCTCAAGATCAAATCAAAGTCTTCTCAATGTTATTTGTTTCATTCGTCCCAAGTTCTCTTTGTTTTTCCCGCCCTCCCACCCTTTTTTCTTTAAGGACACGGATTTCTTAATCAAGTAATCCATCTTATGGATGTGAAGTATCTTCATTCTTTTCAATTAATGTTCTTGCCCGGTGGTTCTCATGAAGATGCTCTACAAGTTTATCATTCTTCATTCTCTTTTTTTCAGCGGTGGATTCAATTCAAGCTTTATCGATCATATCCTTTCCTCATTTCTAATGTTTTATCATGCCGGTGCACTTCTTAATCATTCACTTCTTGCTATTCATTTGTTCTGGAGTGCTGAAGATATCTCGAAGATTCAAGTTTCCATTCTCAATTCGGTCAAGTTCTTTTGAGGATGTTATCTCTTTCAAGCCATTAAAATCAACCGGTGCATCTCCCTTTCAAGTAATCGTTCAACGGTGTTTCTCTTGAGTGGGCCCTAACCCATAGGTCTTTTTCCCAGGATCTTACCCGACTCTTCTAATCTTCCCAGAGTTACTCTCAAATTCATTTCAAAGTTTGACGTAAGAATGAGTTATCATCAGTCAAATGTCTTTCACCAAGATCTTTCAAATTCTTTTCATCGTTGGCTCAATCTTTCTATTCTTCATTCCGGAGTGCCTAAAAATTCATGGTGATCTTTCTTATTGTCATTCTCTGCTTTTGAAGACTGAAGAAGTGTTTCCTCTAAATCTTATCTGTTCTCTCAGAGATTCGTGATTCTAGCTTGATGCCATCCTTTCATAATTACTTTCAATTGTGAGAATTCTTTTCACCCATTTGGAGAGTTCAAGAGCCTTTTCAGTTGGATTCTCCGGACCCCATCATCTCAGAATTATTCGTTCCAGCTTTCAACTCTCGTTCTCCAAATCTTACCGATGTGTCATTCAAGTATTATCTAATCGGTTCATGATCTCTTCGTTCTCATTATCTATTTTCCCTCAAGTATCTTCATTCATTTTCCAATTCTTACCGGTGAATTGTGCCTTTCCTACTTTCATTTTCAGTTCTTACGGTGGTTAGTTCAAGATTTCTCTTCCTTCTTTATCATATTAATTTATCCGTTGTTTCAGTCCTACCGGTGGTTCGTGGAAGACCTTCTCAAGTTTAAGCTATACCTCTCTTTAATCCTTTCTACGAGAATAAGTAGTATGCCAAATCCATTGCTTGTCATCAATTCAAATTGGTGAAGGATAAGCATAATGTAACTCTTATTCTTGTTTCATCGAGTGAATCCAATTTCTTGTTCTGGAGGTTCATCAAAATTCTTGATCTCATTTGTTCATCTTTCTTTTTCGGAGTTCCAAGTTTTTTTCTGCATTATCTCGTTGCGAAGCTCCATCTAAATCATTGCAAGGTTTCACCTGGTGTTTTCAACTTCTCTTTCTTTCTATCATTCTTTTGTTACCGGAGTTCTTCATGGAGGCTCTACAGGATGGTTCATCAAGGATTTAATTCCTTCTCGAAGTGTTCATCGAGATTATTTTCAGAGGACCTCAAGTATTCTCCATCTTGCATTTCAAAGTACAATCCCTTTTCCCTTATCTTTTGAGGTGGTGTTATGTCATTCTTGATAATTTCCCTTCATGTTTCAGGATTCACAAGTTATCAAGAATGAGGTATTTTAAATCCATTAATCTCATCGTTGGAGTTATCTTGGGTTATATTTCACCTAAAGCTTTCCCTAAGGATTGTTGCTATTTTTGGTGCTCATAAAGGAATCAAGTTCTTCATTTATCCTCCCGGTGAAATAAGTTTCTCGTCTCCTTGTTCATATCAATCCAATCTATTGTTTTCGTATGTGGCAGAGTTTCACCTCAAGATTTCGAGATCTTTTTCCATAAGCCCACAACAAGCTTTCTCTTTTCGTTGTTGGTTTTCCAACAACTCCGTTGGACCCTTCTCCTTAAGATGCTTTTCAAGCCCATTTGAGGTAGAAGATGTTGCTTTCTCCTCCGTTCTTTTGATTCCATTCTTACATTTGTTCCGGAGGCATTGTGATGTCGCTCTCTTCGACCAATCATCTTGTTTTGTCAAGATCATGTTCAATTCCTTCCATTTACAATTGGGGTTCTGCCCAAATTATATCATTCTTATTCCTTCTGTATCTTTTTTTAATCGGTGTGTTGTGTCTATCATTCCTATTCTAACCGGAGTCTCATCCAAGTGCTATAATTTTGCCAAGTGCATATTATATGCCTTCCATTTCCAACCGGAGTGTTGTCGTAATTGATCCTTATCGTTCCTTGTACATCTCATTTCTACAGGAGTGCTTGCATGTACTTCTTGTCCATTGCAACCCATTTCTGATGTCTTTCTACCTACAAGGTTCTCGTAATGTTCCTTGTTTCTCTTATCTAACGGAGTGTTTTCAACTTTCTTTATCTTTGTTGTAGTCTTGCTTTCAAGTTGTTCAACCTCTAAAGGTTATTTGGTTTCACTCTTTTGTCAAGAAGCAACTTAGTTTTACCTCTTCCCTTCCTTTTCCGCTTCCCTCCGGTGCCATCCTAGATCTCGGGACGAGATCCTCTTGTAGTGGAGTGTTGTGACGCCCCAAGACCGGAGCTCCAGAAACCTTCCATGTTTTTCGTTGTTCGTCATGTGATTTGTTTTTGCTTGTTGCTTTCCTCATTGCATTTTTGCATTGCATCATGTCATCATGCTCATCATGTGCATTGTGAGTTTCATCTTGTAGAGCTTGCACCATGTTAGATTTTGTTGCTTGCCTATGCCTTTGTCCCATGCATCATCTCCTTCTCTTTTCCTTATATTTCCTTTCTTTTGCAAGTGCCACATTCCCCTTCTCTATTAATGTTCTTTCTGTTCCTATAAATTCTCGACCATGCCTTCAACCTCTCTGCCAAATTTCATCTCATTTAACGTTGTTTTGGTTGGGTTCAAAATTGCATCAAGTTTGAAGTTGATTCAAACTTAGTTTAATTTTCTACCTTTAAAAATGCCCAAAGCAATTTATTAAAATAGGCTATAATTCCAGGGTCTTGAGGATATTCTCATATCTCTCATACACCTCTCCTTTCACCTTGTGCATTTCTCTTTATTTTTTTGTATGAAGAAAAAGAAAAGAGGAGTGAGTAGCACTGCAGGCCCCAACCACCACAGCGCCTCTGACCCACTTGGGCCTTTTTCCCCGAGCCAACCCAGCCATCCAACCGCACCGCAAGCCTGTCAGCCACCTGGGCCTCCTAACCCCCACAGCCTTTCGACCCAAGGCCAAGGCCCAGTCGCACCCCACCTAAACCCTAGCTCAATCCAGCCTCGATCCCCATCTGAAAGTGCAACTATCCCTAGGTGGTTTTGGTAATTCCTAACAACATATAGCTCATTGAGCTAATGCCATTTCAACATATGGCATGGATGAGAAAAGTGGATCCCACAAAATGATAAGGACAAAAGGATTGGCTCAAGCTCAAATCTCAAGACTCTACATTTTAATTTTAGTGATCCAAGATCACATTGAGTCTATAGGAAAAGCCAATACTATCAAGGAGGGATGAGGTGTTGCTTAATGAGGCTCTTGCTCAAAATTCTTAGTGATATGCTCCAAAACCCTCAACTAGTTTCTAACATCCACATATGACCTAAACCAAAATTCAAATTCGGCCCCACCGATTCTTTCTATCCGGCGCCACCGCGTTCAGATGTCATAGCCACTGCCACAAACCCTAGGCAAATTGGTCTCACCGATAGGGATCTCGGTCTCACCGAGATGGGATTGTAATCTCTCTGTTTCCCTTCGTAACATTTCGGTCCCACCAAGATGAGCGATCGGTCCAACCGAGATTGCAATGTAAACTCTTTGTTTCCCCTTCGTAACGTTTCGGTCTCACCGAAATGAGCGATCGGTCCCACCGAGTTTACCTGACCAACTCTCTTGTTAGCTTATTACCAAAATCGGTCTCACTGAGTTTGTGTAATCGGTCTCACCGAGATTATTTTATGCCCTAACCCTAACCATATCGGTCCTACCGAGTTGCATGTCGGTCCCACCGAAAACCCTAACGGTCACTAGCTTTGATGAATCAGTCCGACCGAGTTTATCAATTCGGTCCCTCCGAGATTGGCAAGTTGTGTGTAACAGTTATATTTTGTGTGGGGGATATATGTACCCCTCCACCACCTCTTCATTCATGGAGATAGGTATCAGAACGAACCTACACTTCCAACTTACCTTTTTCTGAGAGAGAACCACCTACACTTGTGTTGAGGCCAAGATATTCCATTCTTACCATATGAATCTTGATCTCTAGCCTTCCCCAAGTTGCTTTCCACTCAAATACTCTTTCCACCAAATCCATATCATGTGAAAGAGAGTTGAGCGTTTGGGAGACTATCATTTGAAGCACAAGAGCAAGGAGTTCATCATCAACACACCATTTGTTACTTCTTGAAGAGTGGTGTCTCCTAGATTAGCTTGGTGTCACTTGGGAGCCTCCGACAAGATTGTGGAGTTGAACCAAGGAGTTTGTAAGGGCAAGGAGATCACCTACTTCGTGAAGATCTACCACTAGTGAGGCAAGTCCTTCGTGGGCGACGACCATGGTGGGATAGACAAGGTTGCTTCTTCGTGGACCCTTCGTGGGTGGAGCCCTCCGTGGACTCGCGCAGCTGTTACCCTTCGTGGGTTGAAGTCTCCATCAACGTGGATGTACGATAGCACCACCTATCGGAACCACGACAAAAACATCCGTGTCTCCTATTGCGTTTGAATCTTCCAAACCCCTTCCTTTACATTCTTGCAAATTGCATGCTTTACTTTCCGCTGCTCATATACTCTTTGCATGCTTGCTTGAATTGTGTTAAGATTGCTTGACTTGTCCAAAGTTGCTAAAATGTACCAAGAACTAAAATTGGGAAAAGGATAAGTTTTTATTTGGTCAAGTAGTCTAATCACCCCCCCTATAGACATACTTTCGATCCTACAAGTGGTATCAGAGCTTTGGTCTCCATTTGCCTTGATTTTCATAGCTTTTGGAAGTCATAGCCTTGGTTTCACAACCTAGGAGAGTATGGCGTCTAGCGAGGGAAACTACCACCGTAGAGGTCCTTACTTTGATGGTACTAATTTTGCTAGTTGGAAGCATAAGATGAAAATGCATATTCTTGGACATAACCCCACCGCATGGGCTATTGTGTGTATTGGCTTGCAAGGTGAATTCTTTGATGGGAGATAACCGAACCGTGAAGCTACCGTGGAAGAGTTGAAGATGCTGCAATACAATGCTCAAGCTTGTGATATCCTCTTCAACGGATTGTGCCCCGAAGAATTCACCAAAATCAGCCGTCTTGAGAATGCAAAGGAAATTTGGGATACTTTGATTGATATGCATGAAGGTACCGACTCCGTAAAGGAATCCAAGTTGGATGTGCTTCAAAGTCATCTTAACAAGTTCAAAATGAAGGATGGTGAAGGTGTCGCTGAAATGTACTCTAGGCTTGCTCTTATCACAAATGAGATCGCCGGCTTAGGAAGTGAAGAGATGACCGACAAATTCATCATCAAGAAGATCCTAAGAGCTTTGGACGGAAAATATGATACCGTATGCACGTTGATCCAAATGATGCCCAATTACAAAGATCTCAAGCCAACGGAAGTCATTGGAAGAATTGCTGCTCATGATATGTCACTCAAGGATGAGGAGCTCCATAACAAGTCAAGTGGTGCTTACAAAGCCTCATGTGAAGCTCCCACATCATCAAGTGAGAAACAAATCTTCAATGAAGAATTGAGCCTAATGGTGAAGAACTTCAACAAGTTCTACAAGAGTAGAAGCAAAGAGAGAAGTTCCAAGGTACTACAATGACAAAAGATCTTCTAGTCGAGAGCGAAATTGCTACAATTGTGGAAGACCCGGACACTATTCCAATGAGTGTACGGCACCCTACAAGAGAAGAGAAGATTCTTCAAAAAGAAGAAGTAGAAGAGAAGAATCACCATCAAGAGAGAGAAGGAGTAGAGATGATCGTTATGAACAAAGAACATCCCGGAGAAGCAAGGATTCGGAAAGGAAGGACAAGTCATCAAGGAGCTACACAAAATGAAGACATCAAGCTCATGTTGGTGAATGGGTATCCGGTTCCGACTTCGACAATCACTCCGAGAGAAGCTATCACTCCGACTCCGAATATACTCAAGATGAAGGTGTTGCCGGTCTAGCACTTGTGTCAGCCAACTCCTATGACATATTTGATTCACCAAATGAAGGACTTGGAAGATGCTTCATGGCTAAAGGCCCAAAGGTATCACACCCCGAGTATGTTGATTTCAATAGTGATGAAGATGACTTGTTAGGTGATGATGATTTACTTGTTGACAACTCTAGTGATGAATACTATGATGAAACGTCAATTAATCATGCTAATCAAGATAAAACGAATGACAATGATAATGAGAAGATTGAGTTTCTAACTAAAGAACTAAACACTCTTAAGTTAGCTCATGAAACTATCTTAGGAGATCATCGAGAACCTTTAAGGACTCATGAGAAATTACGTTTTGAAAAGCTCAACCTTGAGCAAGAGCATGAGTTCTTAAAGGCAATCAATGATGATCTTCGCAAGAAAAGTTCTTCTTACATTGCCAAGTGTTTACTCTTATCCACTTACATGCCTCAAGTCAAGTCTAGTAACAAGAATAAGAAAGATTCTTCCTCTAGTAGTAACAATAATCATGCTAAATCCAATGTTGTTGCTTCTAGTAGTTCTCTTGATTCCACTAATGATTCTCTTAGCCAAGTTACACTTGAGCAAGAAAATAGCTTATTGAAGGGAATTATAGAGAAAGGTGTTTACAAGAGCCTTGCCGGGAGTAAGCAATTCGAGGAAATTGTACGCAAGCAAGGAAGACACCGGAAGAACCAAGGTGTTGGTTTTGAACGAAAGTTCAATGCCAATGGAGTTGAGTGGGAAGAAGATCAATACCCCAAGACGAAGTTTGTTCCTCAACAAGAGAAGTATGATCCTACTTCCTTCAAGGGGACACAAGCTCAAGATGATCTTCCACCACAAGACCACAAGCAAAAAGGCAAGGATAAGCTTCAAGAGGAAATTGATGCATTTTAAGAAGCACCCATGGCCTTGGTCAAGTGGGTTCCCAAGACTACATCAAGTTCTACTTCATCAAGTATGACTACAACTCCAAGGATGCCCATCAAGATGATGTGGATCCCGAAGAAGAAGAACTAGAGAGTTCTTGAGGGTGACTCCGCCAACATACTTCACTCCTATCATTTTGGCAAGAACAAGTGCAATCAATTTCCACATCTTGAACTAGTTCAAGGAGTCTCAAACCCTCTTGTCGGTAAGACAAGGGACAAGGTAATCTAATGCTTTCATAGACATCATCTTGTGTGTGCATCACTGTATGTCTATGGATATCCTTGTTTGTTCCTTATGGGACTAACCCCTGTAGGTATTGAAAGTGCAACTCACTCCAAAGGATTGCTCCAAATGATCTACATCAACCTTGAGCATCCACATCTTCAACACCTACATGAAGTCATCATCGACAAAACCCAAGGTTAGTTCATCCCTCTTAGGGGGGGTCTCACATCTAGTGGGAGCTTTACTCTAAAAATTGAGCTAAAGCAACTCTAATGGTGTGAACACAACAACGCTTTCTGTAAAAGTGGTAACTCTTGTACTACTCATATTATCAAGAATAATCAAGCAGGACGTAGGGTATTACCTCCATCAAGAGGGCCCGAACCTGGGTAAACATCGTGTCCCCTGCCTCCTGTTTCCATCCACCTTAGACGCACAGTTCGGGACCCCCTACCCAAGATCCACCGGTTTTGACACCGACATTGGTGCTTTAATTGAGAGTTCCACTGTGTCTTCATCATAAGGAGGACGGCTCACCTCGTTGTCAAGAACAACATCACCTCTGGGGGAGCCCTGGCTGTAGGCCAAACTCTCCGACAAGGCGGCTTCGTCATGACCGCCCGCTCGGCCGCGGCGCCGATGATGACTTCTCGGGTCATCAAAAATAGCCTCCACATCGGCTCAAAATTTGCCCAGCAGATGGACCAATGGAGCTCTCCTGTTTGAACGAGCTCTTGGATCGCATCGCGGCTCTGGGAGTCACTACAGACTACGATCGGATCGGGCTCAAACCCAACCGAAGGGAGATTAACTCTCTGCCGGTCACCCATCAGATAGCGATGGTTGAGGAGCAATGCGGTGATTCTCCCTCTATCCTAAGGACGAACTATGTCTGGATTCCTGAGCTCCCCGAGCCGGATACTCGCTCACGGGAGGACACCGCCCTAACCCTGAATCCAGAATCAGGCTGCATACCGAACCCATAGGGCAACATCCCGGAGCCCGAACTTCCAAGATCGGAAACTCCCCCGCCCCAGGATCACAGATTGGGTCAAGGTCTGGACTTAAATCCACCCACCCACCCAGGTACAAATGATCTTTCCCACATTAGGCAAGCGCCCCAAGAGACAGTACATCACTATTGGGCCAGATTCCTCCTTATAATGAACAAGGTCAAGGACTATCGTGAGGAAGATGAAATTTCGTTCTTTTGCAACAATTGCACGGACAAGGGAGTCCTCAACGCCATAAGTCGCCTTGACGTAGCACACTTCACTGACTTGGCGGCCATAGTATGGAAATACTGTGCGATGGAAAGTGCCTGGAAAACCCAAACACAATTTTGGGATAATCCGGCTCTGACAAAACCCCCAGTCCAAACTGAAAGGGTGCACTCTCATAAGTCGCCTGACTCAATTAGAAAGAAGAAAAAGCCCACTACAGGGTGTGGAACCGTATTGGAGGGATGGCTTAACGAGCCCTGCAAAATCCATAGTACAGCGGATACCATGGGAACACACAGCCTTAGAGCATGTTGGGTACTCCAGCAGGTGGCCAAAATCGGTGAGGATCTTCTCACCCAAAATACCTTAGAGCACCTTCCCATGGATAACAATACAGTATTAACGGTCTTCGAGACCTTCGCCTCAAATAATAGGCGTAAGCGAGCACTCCGCAGCCTTGCCGAAGTCTGCCACGTGGCAGCAATAAATCCATGGAGCAACACGGCTATCACCTTCAATGCCAGTGACAAACCTAAGTTCCGAACAGCTCGAGCACCAGCCGCTTTGGTCCTCAGTCCAATTGTGGACGGCTTTCGGCTCACTAAGGTGCTCATGGACGGCGGCAACGGATTAAACCTCATTTACGAGGAAACTCTCCAAAAAATGGAAATAGACAACAACCGTATTGAGCAAAGCAGTACTACCTTCCGAGGAATCATCCCTAGTCGGGAGGTACATTGCGCTGGGAAAATCACACTTGATGTGGTATTCGGCACGCCGGAGAATTACAGGTCCGAAGAAATTACATTCCAAGTGGCCCCGTTTAGTAGCGGATACCACACTCTTCTAGGGTGGGAGGCATTCACGATTTTTCAAGCCATACCCCATTATGGGTACATGAAGCTCAGACCCAATGGAATCATCACTCTAGCTAGTGATCCGGACATAGCACTCCGCGCCGAGAACAAAACAGCCGCACTAGCCCTCGGGGCATTATCTGAAGCCCTTGTGAGGGAGTCCTGGATTAGGGTGTCTCCGGACAGCCGGACTATATCATTTGGTCGGACTGTTGGACTATGAAGATACGAGATTGAAGACTTCGTCCCATGTCCGGATGGGACTCTACTTGGCGTAGAAGGCAAGCTAGGCAATACGGATATGCATATCTCCTCCTTTGTAACCGACCTTGTGTAACCCTAGCCTCCTCCGGTGTCTATATAAACCGGAGGGTTTTAGTCCGTAGGACAACATACAATCATACCATAGGCTAGCTTCTAGGGTTTGGCCTCTCTGATCTCGTGGTAGATCAACTCTTGTACTACTCATATTATCAAGAATAATCAAGTAGGACGTAGGGTTTTACCTCCATCAAGAGGGCCCAAACCTGGGTAAACATCATGTCCCCTGCCTCCTATTACCATCTGCCTTAGACGCACAGTTCGGGACCCCCTACCCGAGATCCGCCGGTTTCGACACCGACATTGGTGCTTTCATTGAGAGTTCCTCCGTGTCGTCACCGTTAGGCTTGATGGATCCTTCGATCATCGATAGCGATGCAGTCCAGGGTGAGACTTTTCTCCCAGATAGATTTTTGTATTCGGCGGCTTCGCACTGCAGGCCAACTCTGTTGGCCATCTGGAGCAGATTGAGAGTTACGCCCCTGGCCAGCAGGTCAGGTTTGGAAGCTTAAACTACATGGCCGACATCCGCGGAGACTTGATCTTTGACGGATTCGAGCCCCTGCCGAGTGCGCCACACGGTCGCGATGAGCATGATTTAGCTCTACCATCGGACAGTGTTCAGGAGACCGCACTGGCAACCGCTCCGACCCTCAATTCGGAGCCAATTGCGCCATCCATGGACGGGTGGATAGACCCCCCCACGGAGGCCGTATTCTTAGCGGCGATCGAGCCGAAGATCGACCTTACCCTTCACGGGAGCCGTGACGCCGAACTACCGGATTCTTCCTCGGCCACAGACTCCGAACCACTTGCGCCCGTGCCTGTCGAAACCGACTGGGTGCCGATCATGGAGTTCACCTCCGTGGATATCTTTCAGCACTCGCCTTTCGGCGACATACTGAACTAATTAAGGTCTCTCTCCCTATCAGGAGAGTCCTGGCCGAACTATGTTTGGCAGGATTGGGATGCGGATGACGAAGAAATTCGCCGCCCACCCACCACCCACTTAGTAGCCACTGTCGACAATTTGACCGACATGCTCGACTTCGACTCCGAAGACATCGACGGTATGGACGACGATGCGGGAGACGAAGAGGAACCACTACCCACAGGGCACTGGACAACCACCTCATCATATGATATATACATGGTGGACACACCCAAAGAAGGCAATGGCGACGAGACAGCGGAGGATGACCCCTCCAAGAAGCAACCCAAGCGCCGACGTCAGCGGCGCCACTCTAAGTCTCGCCAAAGCAAAAGCGGTGACACCGACCCAGGTGATAATAGCACTTCGGACAGTGCCGAGGATGACAACAATCCCCTCCAGCAAGATTTAGAGCAGGAGGATGGAGAAGCCAGCCATCCCGAGAGAGCGGCAGATGGAGAGGCGGAGGATGATAATTACATGCCTCCCTCCGAAGACGAGGCAAGCCTCGACGGTGACGAATTTGTCGTGCCTGAGGATCCCGTCGAACAAGGGCGCTTCAAGCGCCGGCTTATAGCCACGGCAAATAGCCTTAATAAAAAGCAGCAGCAGCTTCAAGCTGATCAAGATTTGCTAGCTGACAGATGGACTAAAGTCCTTGCGGCCGAGGAATATGAACTCGAACGCCCCTCCAAGAGTTACCCAAATCGTAGGTTGCTACCCCGACTGGAGGAGGAAGCATTCAAACCTACATCTCCAGCATATGATGCGGCTGATCGGCCACCTCGTGGCCGCGACAGAGAGGCATTTCAGCCAAAAACTCAGCCCGCACCCCGACGCCACTCAAATAAAAATGACAAGGCACGGGGAAACACGCTAGACCTGCGAGACATATTGGAGGACAAAGCAAAACACGCAAGATCGATCTACGGATCACGAGGGCGCGCCACTACACGAGACGATAACCGTCACGCAGGATACAATAAAAGTAAATCCGGCCGGGCCGAACACAGCGGGAAAGACTCATTCGAGCTGCGTCGTGACATAGCCCACTACAGAGGCGCCACACACCCCATATGTTTCACAGACGAAGTAATGGATCACCAAATCCCAGAGGGTTTCAAACCTGTAAATATTGAATCATATGGCGGCACAACAGATCCTGCGGTATGGATCAAGGACTTCCTCCTGCGCATACACATGGCCCGCGGTGACGATCTACATGCCATCAAATACCTTCCACTCAAGCTCGAAGGACTAGCTCGGCATTGGCTCAACAGCCTGCCAGCAGAATCCAGCGGTTGTTGGGAAGATCTGGGAGCCGCATTCCTCGACAACTTCCAGGGCACTTATGTGCGACCACCAGATGCCGATGACTTGAGCAACATAATTCAGTAGCCAGAGGAATCGGCCAGGCAATTCTGGACACGGTTCCTGACAAAGAAAAATCAAATCATCGACTGTCCGGATGCAGAGGCCCTAGCAGCTTTTAAGCACAACATCCGCGACGAGTGGCTCACCCGGCACCTTGGCCAGGAAAAGCCGAAATCTATGGCAGCCCTCACGACACTCATGACCCGCTTTTGCGCGGGAGAAGATAGCTGGCTGGCTCGCAGCAATAAGATATCAAAAACCATGGTACTTCAGATACCAAGGATGGCAATGGCAGGTCACAGCGCAACAAACACAAGCGCCGCATCAACAACGACAATACCGAGGATACAGCAGTCAGTTCTGGATTCAGAGGCTCTAAACCCGGTCAGTGGAAAAATCGATTCAAAAGAAGCACTCCGAGCCCGTCCAGTTTGGACTGAATACTCGATCGCTCGTGCCAAATACATGGCACCCCCGACAAGCCAGCCAACCACACCAACAGGGAATGTTGGGTGTTCAAGAAGGCCAGCAAGTTAAATACCAAAAACAAAGATAAGGGGTCACATAGCGATGACGAGGAGGAGCCCCGGCAGCCGAACACCGGAGGACAGAAGAGGTTCCCCCCACAAGTGCGGACGGTGAACATGATATACGCAACCCACATCCCCAAGAGGGAGTGGAAACGTGCGTTAAGGGATGTCTATGCGTTGGAGCCAGTCGCCCGAAAGTTCAACCCATGGTCCTCCTGTCCGATCACCTTCGATCGCAGGGACCATCCCACTAGTATCCGTCATGGCGGATTCGCCGCACTGGTCCTAGACCCAATCATCGACAGATTTCACCTCACTCGAGTCCTTATGGATGGCGGCAGCAGCCTGAACCTGCTTTATCAGGACACAGTGCGCAAAATGGGTATAGACCCTTCAAGGATCAAACCCACAAAAACGACCTTCAAAGGCGTCATACCAGGTGTAGAGGCCCATTGCACAGGCCCAGTCACACTGGAAGTGGTCTTCGGATCCCCGGATAACTTCCGGAGCGAGGAGTTAATCTTCGATATAGTCCCGTTCCGCAGTGGCTATCATGCACTACTCGGGCGAACCACATTTGCGAGATTCAACGCGGTACTGCACTATGCATATCTCAAGCTCAAGATGCTAGGACCTCGGGGGGTCATCACAGTCAGTGGAAACACAGAGCGCTCTCTCCGCACGGAGGAGCACACTGCGGCCCTCGCAGCAGAAGCGCAAAGCAGCCTCTTAAGGCAATCCACCGGTTCGACGATTAAGGACCCGAACACCTTCAAGCACGCCCGGAGTAATCCGCAACAAGACCGCCTGGCATGTTCCGAGATCGCATAGCAATGCGGCCCCCACCCCAGTCCTAGCCAAATGGCGAAATCCGTGCCACGCGTACATAATTACGCATTGAAAATACCATGGGCACAGGTGGGGAGGGGTGCACGACTACGACACGCCCCAAGACGCGGCTCAACCGCACTAGGGGCTTCCCGCTTTGTTATTTTTCTTTCTTTCAGGACTTTAATCTCTGGAAGCCCCTTCCGGCAGTACGATTGCCGGACACATGATACAACAACCAAGGAGGCAGAAAGCTACGTCACATCAAGGAAATCCCAGGTGGTCCCTGATAACGAGTGAAATACCTGCTTTAAATACCATACCTCAGCTTGCCCTTGGAGGGGACATGTCAAATAGTCCTCCTTTTTGCTTATCGCACTACTTGTATCATTCTGCTTCGACGCACCTTTTTGAATAAAACAATGCATAGCACTAGACTATTATCGCATTCTTCTTCTTCTTTATATATATGTTCATTCATGGCATTCAACAACCGTACACTCTGGTACGGCCCATACGCCAGGGGCTTAAGCGTATCCCATAATACGGCGTGAGAAGTCCGAACACTTTTGACAGTGCGGCACCCCGAACTTATAGCATTATATGCATCAGCTCCGAATCATGTCTTGGGTCAATAGTTGGGTTTGCCCGGCTCCCATGTTTTGGTACCTTACGTTCCGCTATATCGGCTAAGGTAGCACTGGGAGAACTACTGCGACTGTGCTCCGGTTCATCTGGGCTAAGCACCTCAGTAGAGAAAGCTAAGACTGACTGTCATGATAAGGCGAGAGCTAGTCGCCGTTCGAGAGGTCTCGAGTCCCTAAAGACTTATGCCGCTTAGAGCGAGGAGTCGGCTTTGTCCGGCTTAAGGCGTGTATAGCGCCCCGAATTCGGCCTTCCAAATACTAGGGGCTTAGCCAAAATTTAAAATTGTAGACTTCTATGGCTAAGTGAGAGTGATAAAGCATTATAGTCCGATTGCCTTGTTCGTTGAGCTGAGCACCTCCCTCCAAGGACCCAACAATGGGAAAAAGAGTGCTCACATTTATCCCGAACACCCCAGCACTCGTGGCATGGGGGCAGAAGCCGACGACTGGCCATCTCTCAGATTTGATAAATAGCCGCACAGAAGGTAATATTTTAAATTCAAACAAGCGTGGCATAGTGCATATGAACAAGTTTTCATAATACAGGATCACACGAGCGAGCTCATTCAAATATTACATCCTTCGCACACTCATCTGCTACAAGACGGGCACCCTTCAGGACACCCTCATAATACATTTCGGGGTGGCAATGCTCCTTGCCCTGCGGCGGCCCCTCCTTCACCAACTTCTCGGCGTCCATCTTGGCCCAGTGCACCTTCGCACGGGCAAAAGCCTGACGTGCACCTTCGATGCAGACGGACCGCTTTATGACTTCCAGCCATGGGCACGCATCCACAAGCCGCCTCACCAGGCTGAAGTAGCTGTTGGGAAGGGAGTCACCAGGCCACATCCGGACTATAAGGCCCCTCATGGCCTGTTCGGCCGCCTTGTGCAGCTCGACCAGTTGCTTCAGCTGGTCGCTCATAGGCATCGGGTGTTCGGTCCCAGTATACTGAGACCAGAACAACTTCTCCGTCGAGCTTCCCTCCTCGGCCTGGTAAAATTTCGCGGCATCCGACACGCTGCGGGGAAAATATGCGAATCCTCCTGGAGAGCTCCGGACTCGGGTAAGTAACAAGTAATTTACTTTCACATGCTTGGTTTGCATATTGAATGCCTTACCCGCCGCTATCTTCCTCATCGCCTCAATCTCCTGGAGGGCCTTTTGGGCTTCGGCCTTGGCACGCTTTGTGCTCTCGAGGGCCGCGGCAAGCTCGGACTCTCGCGTCTTCAAGTCAAGCTCCAAAGCCTCGTGCTTCTTCACGAGAGCCTGGAGCTCTTGCTACACCTCGCCCACCCGTGCCTCTTATTTTTCCCGCTCGGTGCGCTCCTTGTCCGCTTTGTTCTCGGCCTCGGACATCGCTTGCTTCAGGGTCGCCACTTCGGTCATGGCCCCTGGCAAATTCATCATGATCCTGTCGTTTCGCAACCACATTTTCTTTTTTATATAGACAAGGTATTACTTACCTTTGTTCTCCTCGAGCTGCCTCTTGTCAAGGCCGAGCTCTTTCTCGGACCCCTCGAGGTCCTGCTTCAGTGCGGCGACCTCCGCAGTCAGTGCGGCAGAGGTCAGCAGCGAAGCCTGCATATGCATACAGACATACTTATATTAGACTCCTGCAGATATTATTTGATCATCTATTCGGCTATTCTTTGTGAATACCAAACAGAGCATCAGGGGCTACTGTCTATGCGGTAATATTTTCCTATATTTTAAGTACTTACCTCAAAGCCTGTTAGAAGGCTGGCACAGGCTTCAGTCAGTCTGCTCTTGGCGGACTAAACCTTCTTGATCACCGCACTCATAATAGTGCGGTGCTCTTCGTCGATGGAAGCGCCGCGAAGCACTCCCAGCAGGTTGTCCGATGCCTCTGGATGGACAGAGGTCACCGGCACGGGCGGCTTGCCCCTCTTGGAAGGGGCCGCCTGCCGGAGTCGGGAACCACTGGAGGTTCCGGCGCGGCATTCGGCTGGGGGCCGAACTTGGAGCCCTTGGGAGTCTTGCTCCCTTCGTTCCTAGAGTCCGGAAGGTCGCCTTGAGGCGCCTCCGGGACTATCTGCCCCCGGCTTGGTGCCCCTTGAGACAATACCTCCGCATTGTCCGTACGGCAAGGGGAGGAGGCGGTTGGAAGTGTATCACTATTCATGTCCGACGAGTCCAAGGAACCATCCGACGAAGATACGTCGATACGGATCGGGGCGGACTGCATAATCATATTCAACGTTAGGAGAAGCAGTGTAACAAAGGTATGCTATGAGTTACTCTGGTATCTGAATACTTACACTTCGCCAGGGGCTTGGCCCTGAGCAGCCACTCGTCTTCGACGTCGGCGACGGTGGTGGAGCAGTCCGGAAGGAGAGTCCTTCCCTTCTTGGACCCTTCGGCCTCCCCGGTTGGGGCGACCTTACTTTTCTTGTCTCCCCCGGCTGGAGGGGGAGAATCTTCATCTTCCTTCTCCTCATTTTCATGGGAGGAGTGCGTCTCGGTGTTATTAGATGATGAGTCCGATAACACCTGGCGCCGGGAACTCTTTCGGGTTCCCTTGGCCTTCTTCTTGTTCTTCTCCGGCACCTCATAAGGAGCCGGAGTCCGCATCTCCGTCAGGAGAGCATCTGCAGGGTCTTCGGGCAGAGGGGCCGGACAGTTAATATGCTCCGATGTCTCCACCCAGTCCTGTCAAAGGCATGGGAGCTCAGACCCCGCACATGGTTAAGCTATGGTAAATAAATACCCTACCAAATGTACAGAACTTACCTGATTCACAGGGTGCTTCACGCTTAGCCCACGGTCCTCGGTAAGAGAAGGAGGGACATCGACGCCCTTGAACAGCACCTTCCAGACGTCCTTATGCGTCGTGTCAAAGAGCTCGTGTAGAGTTTGGTGCTGGGCCGGGTCGAACTCCCATAAATTGAAAGCCCGTTGTTGACACGGGAGGATCCGACGAAAGAGCATGACCTGGACTATGTTGACAAGCTTAAGTTTCTTGCTTATCATGTTCCGGATACACTTCTGGAGTCTGTCCAGCTCCACCGATGAGCCCCAGGACAGGCCCTTCTCCTTCCAGGAAGTGAGCCGCATGGGGATTCCGGATCGAAACTCGGGGGCCGCCACCCAGTTGGTGTCGCGCGGCTCGGTGATGTAGAACCACCCCGATTACCACCCCTTTATGGTCTCCATGAAGGAGCCCTCGAGCCATATAACGTTGGGCATTTTGCCCACCATGGCTCTGCCGCATTCTGCTTGTTGGCCACCAACCACCTTCGGCTTGATATTGAAGGTCTTCAGCCACATCCTGAAGTGGGGCCGGATGCGGAGGAAAGCCTCACACACGACGATGAATGCCGAGATGTTGAGGATGAAATTCGGGGCCAGATCATGAAAGTCCAGCCCATAATAGAACATGAGGCAGCGAATGAATGGATGGAGGGGAAACCCCAGTCCGCGCACGGAGTAGGGGAGGAAAACCATCCTTTCATGAGGTTCCGGGGTAGGGACGATCTACCGCGCGGCTGGCAGCCGGTGGGCGATATCCGCGGCTAAGTATCCAGCCTCATGTAGTTTTTTGATGTGTCCCTCCGTGACGGAGGAGACCATCGACTTGCCTCCTGCTCCGGACATGTTTGAGGAGAGTTGAGGAGAAGGATGTGGACTTGGGCGCTGGAGCTCGAGTGCGTGAGAATGGATGAGCAAGGAGGAAGAAGGCGTGGGTAGAAAAAGGTGAGACCTTATCCCTTTATAAGGGCGGACAAAACTATGCGCCCCCACAAGCCTGGTAAAACTCGCTTATCCCCCCAAGCACCGTAATCGATGGCGCGATTGGGTTACCCACGTCCGTATTGATGAGAATCCCGTGATAAGGGGAACACGATCTCTGCTTTGACAAGACGTGTCAAGAAACCGCCTCGCGTTATGTGCGGGGCTGGTTAAAGAAAAACGGTTCAAATAATTATCGGGCCGTGGCGTGATGTCATGCTGCCAAAACGTGTCAGCAGATTAGATTTGTGGAAATATTATTCTCTCTACGGTGGTATGTGGAACTTATTTTGCAGGGTAGGACACTATCCTTGTATTCAAACTCTTCCGTGGTGTATTCGGAGGAGGAACCCGCCTTGCAATGCTGAAGACAACACTGCGCGCCGGACTCATCGTCATTGAAGCCTGGTTCAGGGGCTACTGAGGGAGTCCTGGATTAGGGGGTCTCCAGACAGCCGGACTATATCCTTTGGCCGGACTATTGGACTATGAAGATACGAGATTGAAGACTTCGTCCCGTGTCCGGATGGGACTCTACTTGGCGTGGAAGGCAAGCTAGGCAATACGAATATGCATTTCTCCTCCTTTGTAACCGACCTTGTGTAACCCTAGCCTCCTCCAGTGTCTATATAAACCGGAGGGTTTTAGTCCGTAGGACAACATACAATCATACCATAGGCTAGCTCCTAGGGTTTAGCCTCTCTGATCTCGTGGTAGATCAAATCTTGTACTACTCATATTATCAAGAATAATCAAGCAGGACGTTGGGTTTTATCTCCATCAAGAGGGCCCGAACCTGGGTAAACATTGTGTCCCCTGCCTCCTGTTACCATCTGCCTTAGACGCACAGTTCGGAACCGCCTACCCGAGATCCGCCGGTTTTGACACCGACACGTTGTGGTGGAGGAGTTAACCGCGCTGCGCTCCACGGTGGACAGGGACGATGTGATACTAGACAAAAGATCCAAGTCCACCTCCTTTAAACCAGCAGACGAAATAGTTAAATTCCAAGTACATCCAACGGACCCTACAAAAACAGCATCCACTGGGGCATAGTTAGACCCCGCTGTAGACGCCGCACTACGGGAGTTTCTGCGCGAGAATTGGGATATATTCGCCCGACACCCTTCAGACATGCCAGGAATCCCACGCGGATTGGCCGAGCATAGCCTTAATATTCTAAAAGGATTCAAGCCGGTCAAGCAGTCTCTTCGGCGTTTCTCCAAACCTAAGCTACAAGCCATGGGAGAGGAGCTGGCCAAGCTACTGGAAGCCAGATTTATTAAAGAAATAAAACATCCGCATTGGCTAGCAAACCTGGTGATGGTACCAAAGAAGGACAAATCCTGGCGCCTATGTGTCGACTTCAAAGACCTTAATAAGGCTTGCCCAAAGGATCCCTTCCCACTCCCTCGCATCGATCAAATCATCGACGCTACCGCAGGACCCGAATCATTGTGCTTCCTCGACGCATACTCCGGTTACCACCAGATTAAGATGGCGGAGTCTGACCAAGCCGCAATGGAATTTATCACGCCATACGGCCCCTTCTGTATTAATACAATGCCCTTCGGGCTCAAAAACGCCGGCGCAACATATCAGCGCATGATCTAGACATGTCTAGAAAAGCAGATCGGTAAGACTGTGGAGGCATATGTAGACGATGTGGTCATTAAAATCAGACATGTTGACTCTTTAATAGACGACTTGAGGCTCACGTTCACCAATCTCTGAACATACAACATTAAGCTCAATCCGGAAAAATGCGTTTTCGGCGTTCCCGCTGGAAAGCTCCTGGGATTCATCGTCTCCAGTAGAGGAATTGAAGCAAAACTGGCTAAAATCCGAGCTCTGTCGCAGTTGGCTATCCCAACTGACCTCAAGAAAATCCAGAAATTGACTGGATGTGTGGCGGCTTTAAGCCGCTTTATCTCTCGATTAGGAGAAAAGGCACTTCCCCTTTATCGCCTTCTTCGGCGCACTGAACACTTCGAGTGGATGGACGCAGCCACGGCCGGACTAGAAGAAATAAAAGCCATCCTGGCCACCAACCCAATCTTCGCCGCGCCAACTGTTGGCGAACCAATGCTATTATATATAGAGGCAACTCACCAAGTTGTAAGCGTAGTCCTTGTCGTCGAACATGAGATGGACGGACATAAATTCCCACTTAAAAAGCCGGTATATTATGTATCCACCGTCCTCACTCCATGCGAATCACGGTACCCACATTACCAAAAGATAGCATACACGGTATTCATGGCATCCCGGAAATTACGACACTACTTTCAAGTCTGTTCGATTACGGTGGCCTCTGAAGTACCACTCAATGACATAATAAACAACCGCGATGCCACAGGCCGGATTGCCAAATGGGCCATCGAGATCCTCCCGTTCGACATAACATATAAGCTACGGTGGACCATTAAGTCGCAAGTACTGGCCGATTTCATAGCCGAATGGACAGAGGCCGAACTCCCTAAAGAGTACGGCGCATACTCCAATTGGATCATGCACTTCGACGGCTTTAAAATGCTGGCTGGTCTGGGTGCTGGCGTCGTCCCGACATCCCCCACCGGAGATATGGTGCAATACGTGCTCCAAATACTATATACAGACTCCAACAACGCAGCCGAATACAAGGCCCTATTACACGGCCTCTGGATGGCAGTCTCTATGGGCATCCAACGCCTCGAGGTGTGTGGGGACTCGAACCTCGCAATATCCCAAATAAATGGAGACTTCGATGCCAAGGATCCGAAAATGGCGGCATATCGCAACGCCGTCCTCAAAATGTTAGCTCGGTTTGAGGGGCTTGAATTCCACCATGTGGCTCGGGAAAACAACCAGGCGGCAGACATCCTAGCCCGTATCGATGCCTAACACGACCCTGTCCCACCGAATATCTTCCTGGAAAGACTGTTTAAACCATCCATGGTATGGGAAGGGGACACCGGCAAAAATAGTCCGGATCCGGCCACAACCCCAGATACCGAATACTCTGACACAATCGGAGGCTCTGCCACCGAAATAACACCTTCATCCCATGTGATAATGGCCGTCATCGCCCCCCGGACAGAACCATTCCTGGCCTACCTAACTAGACAGGAATTACCCGAGGACCAAAATGAGGCCCGCTGCATAGTGCAGCGATCTAAAGCCTACAAGGTCCATGAGGGAGAGCTTTATAAGAAAAGCACAACCGGAGTCCTTCAAAGGTGCATCTCCGAAGAGGAAGGGCGGAAGCTTTTGGCAGAAATCCATGCCGGACTCGGCGGCCACCACGCCGCTGCCCGGGCCCTTGTAAGCAAGGCCTTCTGTACATGTTTTTATTGGCCGACGGCCCGGGCAGATGCACAACATCTGGTACAACATTGTGTCGGTTGCCAGCTTTTTGCAAACCAAAGCCACATGCCACCTACCGCCCTCCAAACAATCCCCATTACTTGGCCCTTTGCGGTCTGGGGGCTCGATATGGTCGGACCCCTCAAAGGGGGAACCCATAAGAAAAAATACTTACTGGTCATGGTGGATAAATTCACCAAATGGATAGAAGCCAAACCTGTCAAAACGGCTGAATTCGGACCAGTGATAGACTTCATATCCGGGGTTGTACACCGTTATGGCTTCCCCCACAACATCATCACGAACAACGGCATGAAATTTACAGCCGACGAGGTGAAACTTTGGTGCAGCAACATGGGCATCAAGCTCGATTATGGTTCTGTCTATCATGAGCGAATGGTCTTATCATGAACGGCATTAAACCCAGATTAGTCCGATCTTTAAAGGAATCAGACACTCATTGGGTAGAGGAGCTCGAGTCTGTACTTTGGGGGCTGCGGACCACGCCGAATCGCACTACCGGATACACACCATTTTTATGGTGTATGACTCACCTCGAGTGCGCATGTACGAAGAAAGAGAGGCCGAGCTTGATCGGCAGGACAGTTTGGATGCCTTGGAAGAGGAGCGCGACATGGCAAAAGCCCGTTCCACATTCTATCAGCAACAGGCTCGAAGGTATCAAAGCAGAGAAGTGCGTGCCAAAACCTATAACGTTGGCGAACTAGTTCTACGCCTACTGGAGAAGAAAAAGAACAAGCTCAAGCCCAAATGGGAGGGTCCCTTCATTATCGACCAGGTTCTGACCGGTGGAGCGTACCGTCTGCGGGATGCATCGGATAATCGACTCGAGCCAAACCCATGGAACGCAGCCAGACTACAAAGATTCTACGCCTAGCGCCGGACTCTATGTTCGTCTCCTCACCTCCATCAATTTTTTACACATCTGTTTTTTCTCTCTTTCTTTCTCTTTTTTCTCTTTGAGGACCTAAAGGGCTACACTTGTGTCTTGGTTACACAATCTTGATGCACTAACCGCGCTCAATATACCTGGGGGATTCTCATACAAAAGCTCAATTTAATTACCCTTCCGGGATTTATGCCCCGCACATGTGTTATTCTTCCGCATGTACCTTTTTTCGCCATTATATGCATCGATATGACTAAGTTTTGGCCAAGCTGGGTTGTCTGGCTCTTGTATTTATGCCCTATGTTCCCATTAATCCGTCTAGGGCATAAGGGGAGCACCTCTGCGACTGTTACTGCTGGGTCAGCCAGATGTGTACCTCAGACTGGGTGAAGCCGAAAGCTAGCGTTCTTAAGGGAATATTCGGTCGGTGAATAAAATAAGACTTTCATTTAAATTACTACACGCCCCCAGATGTTTTTAGCCTGCGTCTCGCAGTTCGGACATGCACATTAGGGCATGCGTACCCTGGGAAAGGAACCCTTAATGGAACTATTCTCCCTGGAAGATGTTTCTTACTATCCATGTAATATAACATAGCTAGTTGGGTACTTGACTATTCAAGCACTTATGACCCCTACGCCTGGTTTCCATGCATACCCTGGTTTTTATATAACCGAGTGGGTATTCGGATACACTCCGGACTATCGGGTCCAGAGGTCGAAGCGAAAAGGTCCGCCATGACAAATGATTTACAATCCGGCTAGGGACATTACATATGTCACTTGAAGTACACAGTCACTAAGACTGATTAAATTCTTCTTGTATACCATCCAATAGGATGTCTAGCCTACAATCCTATTGGGAAAACTTTGCGGCTAATTCTACTTGATCATACACTAAACTGACGGGGATCACTTTCCCATTGGGCCCCACACGTCTGACCTCGGCCATGTGGTTTGGGTCAGCCTTGGTATATCGTGTCTTCACCATAGCCCAGGCTTCCCTTGCACCTTGTCGGCAGGCTGATATCTTCCATAATTGGAAGCGCCGCCGCGCTCCCTTCAGCTTCTCTATAAGCTCCCCATGCCTCCTGGCGGGGGCGCGGATGGCCACAAGGCTCGAGCAATACTCTGCATCATCTGCCGAACTTGTTCGTGCAGTTGGGAGAGCTCTGGTAGATGATAACCCGAAGACCCGGGCATCTCCTCCGCGGGATGACCCGTCAGCATACCTGCAGACATAACGCTGTTAGCAGCCTTCTTCGCCGAACTCCTATAAAAAACTTCGTTCAAGCACTTACTAAAAATGCCGCGCCAAAGCCGCTTATTCTCCTTCACGGAGTCCGGAAGCTGGACTCGGACATCCTTCAGTTCCAGGCCCAACCGGATATTGACGTCTTGGAGATCATTTTTCTCCTGCCTGACTCGCGTCAGCACGCGCTCACCAGCATTTTGCTGTCGATCATCACGCGCCGTATCCGCCTCCACAGCCTCCGGATTCACTCTGGGGCCACCTGCAACACCTATTGTTAGATGTGCATACATGCCGCATACTACCCGGTACCGATATTCTTTGCAATAGACAAAAGAGTTACCAGGGGGACCCTTTTTGGACTCCTTCAATGCGGTAGCAGCGGCTTCCAGCTGGGCCGTGCACTCGTCCAGCAATTGAGACAATTGGGAATTCTTCTCCGTAAGAACCTGCACAAATAATGATCCTTAAATCAGTTGCATCAACTGTTTCAAGTCTCAGGGGCTACTGATACATATAATCGTCAGATTTTCTTACCCGTATATCCCTTACATAATGGTCCGTGGCTCTGGCTAAACCATTTTGAGCAGCACAGATGTACACGTCTCCGGAATTCAAGGCATCAAATGCCTTTGGCGATAAACAAGCGTCACAGAGTACGACCTGGCGACGCCTATGATTCATGGCGCTCTCCACTTCTGAATTTGTAGCGGATAGTCTATTCGCATCCTCTGTAGGAGGAGCATCCGGCGTCCGCCCCATGTTGGCTTCCGCCTCTATGTCCGGCCCTGGAGCCCGACTGGTGGAGGCATGATCGGCAGCCTCTTCGGGTTTAGTCCGGTGAACGTTTTTTCTATTAAAGAAGCATGGACATCATTACATTTTAAGAAAGACGACAACCACGAGCGAGGTTTTGTGTCATACCTCTGCGCCGGAGTCTCCGTCCTGACCGCCTTCCTTTTTGGCCTACCCGGCTTCGGTGCCTCTTGCTGGCGAGTTGCTGCGGGTTCGGCATGGCGTCACGAATGCCTTCCCTATAAAACACCCTATGTGTATGGTAGGTGAAGTGTCTAAAAGGGGATCCTATTTTTGGAGTTGGGATTTCGGTTTTTCTTACGTGCGACGCAGGGAGCAGTCCGGGATAGTTGGCCGTTATGGCCACCAAGGCGTCATCGCAGCTCAATTGATAGAATTGCCTGTCTATCAGCTCCATGAATATGTTCGGATCCTCTTCGAGTCCGGGACCAAGGGCCCGGCTAGGGTCCTCTGGTTGTGGAGATGGGATGTTGACCTCCCTTACAGCTTTTCACAGTTCCTGCTGTAAAATGGCAAGGTGAGTACCTATGACGAAGAATGTGGGAAGAATGGGAGTAAAGAGGTATAACTCACCTAGCTTGGAGGGTTGTACATAGAGAATCCATCCTGTGGCTTGATAAAGATGAACTCCTCTTCCTCTCCCTTGAACAACACGGACATAATTTTTGCTAAAGTAGCTGCGGAGTCCGGTCCCTTACGCCCGCAGCGGGTGGCATCATCTTCCCCGTTAAAACACCACATGGGGTGCCCTCGATATTGAAGTGGCTGCACTCCCCGCATTATGCATATTGACATAACCTCGACTATTGTCAATCCCGATTGAGCCAGCGCTTTAATCCGGTTCATCAGGTAAAGGACTACTCCGTTGTCTTCCTCCTGGGGGCTCCGTGGGCGCCAGCTTCGGCGTTTCTTTAGAGGAGCATTGTTGAACTCAGGAAGACCCCACCGAACTGGGTCTGGAAGGGGGACGTCCTCCATATAAAACCACTTCGAAGGCCAGTCTTCGGACATCTTCTTCGGAGTACCGGACAGGTATCTGGTTTCGGCGATGCGCCATATTTTGGCTCCGCCCACTTGATAAAGTGACCCGTTCTGTGTGCGGGGCACAAGGGGAAAAACCCTTTTCCACAGCTCGAAATGAGCCTGGCAGCCCAGAAATAGCTCGCAAAGGGCAACATAGCCGGCGATGTGTAATATGGAAGCAGGGGTGAAATTATGCCATTGGAGGCCATAAAACTCCAGGAGCCCGCGCAGGAACGGATGAATTGGAAATCTGAGTCCCCTTAGTAAGTAAGGAACAAGGCACACCCGCTCCCCCTTAAAGGGGCCGGGGAAGCTCTCCGCTTGCTCCCCGCCATTATAGGTGGCGAGCCCGGCTCGGACGGGGACCATATACGCTGGAGGGAGAAATCCCTGAGTCTGCAGCTCTACTAATCGAATGTGTGGGATGGAACACCTCTCCCAATCACCGGGCTTAGGGCTACGGGGGCAGGAGGAGGAGCTGCGGTGGTCGGCTGATACGTCTCCAACGTATCTATAATTGTTGATTGCTCCATGCTATTATCTACTGTTTTGAATGTTTATGGGCTTTATTATACACTTTTATATCATTTTGGGACTAACCTATTAACCCAGAGCCCAGTGCTAGTTTCTGTTTTTACCCTGTTTTAGGGTTTCGAAGAAAAGGAAAATCAAACGGAGTCCAATTGACCTGAAACTTCACGAAACTCATTTCTGTAAGGAAAGAAGCCCAGAAGACTTGGAGTGCATGCCAGGGGACTTACAAGGAGGCCACGAGGCAGGGGGGCGCACCCACCCCCTGGGCGCGCCCTCCACCCTCGTGAGCCCCTCGTGGCCCCCCTGACGTATTTCTTCCGCCTATATATCTCCATATACCCTAAAAACATCCAAGAACACAATAGATCGGGAGTTCCGCTGCCAGAAGCCTCCGTAGCCACCGAAAACCAATCTAGACCCGTTCTGGCACCCTGCCGAAGGGAGAATCCTTCTCCAGTGGCCATCTTCATCATACCGGTGCTCTCCATGATGAGGAGGGAGTAGTTCTCCCTCAGGGGCTAAGGGTATGTACCAGTAGCTATGTGTTTGATCTCTCTCTCTCTCTCTCTCTCGTGTTCTTGAGATGATACGATCTTGATGTATCACGAGCTTTGGTATTATATTTGGATCCTTTGAGGTTTCTTCCCCCATCTACTCTCTTGTAATGGATTGAGTTTCTCCGTTGAAGTTATATTATTGGATTGAGTCTTTAAAGATTTGAGAACACTTGATGTATGTCTTGCCGTGCGTATCTGTATTGACAATGAGATACCACGTGATTCACTTGATGTATGTTTTGGTGATCAACTTGCGGGTTCCACCCATGAACCTATGCATAGGGGTTGGCACACGTTTTCGTGGTGATTCTCCGATAGAACTTTGGGCACTCTTTGAGGTCCTTTGTGTTGGTTGAATAGATGAATCTGAGATTGTGTGATGCATATCGTATAATAATACCCACGGATACTTGAGGTGACATTGGAGTATCTAGGTGACATTAGGGTTTTGGTTGATTTGTGTCTTAAGGTGTTATTCTAGTACGAACTCTAGGGCTGTTTGTGACACTTATAGGAATAGCCCAACGGATTGATTGGAAAGAATAACTTTGAGGTGGTTTCGTACCCTACCATAATCTCTTCGTTCGTTCTCTGCTATTAGTGACTTTGGAGTGACTCTTTGTTGCATGTTGAGGGATAGTTATGTGATCCAATTATGTTATCATTGTTGAGGGAACTTGCACCAGTGAAAGTATGAACCCTAGGCCTTATTTCCACACATTGCAATACCGTTTACGCTCACTTTTATCATTTGTTACCTTGCTGTTTTTATAATTTCAGATTACAAATACCTTTATCTACTATCCATATTGCACTTGTAACACCATCTCTTCGCTAAAATAGTGCACCTATATAATTTACTATTGTATTGGGTGTGTTGGGGACACAAGAGACTCTTTGTTATTTGGTTGCATGGTTGCTTGAGAGAGAGCATCTTCATCCTACGCCTCCTACGGATTGATAAACCTAAGGTCATCCACTTGAGGGAAATTTGCTACTGTCCTACAAATCTCTGCACTTGGAGGCCCAACAACGTCTACAAGAAGAAGGTTGTGTAGTAGACATCAAGCTCTTTTCTGGCGCCGTTGTTGGGGAGGTGAGGGCTTGAAGGTATATCTTTAGATCTTGCAATCGAGTCATTTAGTTTCTTGTTTTATCACTAGTATAGTTTATAAAAGAAAACTATAAAAAAATGGAATTGAGTTTTTTTCTTACGCTTTACCTTTTTAATATCTTTCGTGAGTATGATGGAAAGGATAATTGTGCTCAAGTTCTAGAAGTAGAAATCTATAAAATGTTTGGCACTAAATATTTGAATGATGAGCATGATTGCAATGTTGTTAGTATGAATTCCTTGAATATCCATGATGCTAATGATATGCAAAGCCACAAGCTTGGGGAAGCTATGTTTGATGAAGATGATATTTTTTGTCCCCAAAGTTTTGATGAGAAAATTTATTATTATGAAAGCATGCCTCATATTTATGATGATTATAATGATGAAAGTGGATTTGGAGAGGTCATGACTTTATTTTGTGATGAATCCACTATTCCGGAAGAGGTTCCAATTGATTATGGGAACAAAGTTGCTATCTATGATGATTATTGTGATGACTTGTATGCTATAAAGAATAATGATATCCATGAAACTTGTCATCATGATTTTAGTTTTCAATTGGATTATGCCTCACATGATAATTATTTTGTTGAGTTTGCTCCCACTATTATTCATGAGAAGAATTTTGCTTATGTGGAGAGTAATAAAATTTCCATGCTCGTAGATCATGAAAAGAATGCTTTAGGTGCTGGTTATATTGTTCAATTCATTCATTATACTACTGAAAATTATTATTAGGGAGGAACTTATGCTTCTAGGAATTGCAATAATATCAAGTTTCCTCTCTATGTGTTGAAAATCTTGAAGTTATGCATGTTTTGCCTTCCTATGCTAGTTGATTGTTGCTCCCATAAGTTGTTTTTTCACAAAATACCTATGCATAGGAAGTGGGTTAGACTTAAATGTGTTAGTCATATTCTTCATGATGCTCTCTTTATGTTTCAATTCTTATCCTTTATGTGAGCATCATTGAAATCATCATGCCTAGCTAGGGGCGTTAAACGATAGCGCTTGTTGGGAGGCAACCCAATTTTATTCTTGTTCTTTGATTTTTGCTCCTGTTAAGTAATAAATAATTCATCTAGCCTCTGTTTAGATGTGGTTTTATGCTTTTAATTAGTGTTTGTGCCAAGTAGAACCTTTGGGAAGACTTGGGGAAAGTCTTGTTGATCATGCTGTAAAAAAACAGAAACTTTAGCGTTCACGAGAACTACTGCCATTTTTATTTGGAGAGTGCTATTTAGTTAATTATTTTTGAAGATGATTAATAGATAAATTCCTTAGGTCCAGAAATTTATTTGAGAATTTTATGAGTTCCAGAAGTATACGTTTGATCCAGATTACTACATACTGTTCTGTTTTTGACAGATTCTGTTTTTCGTGTGTTGTTTGCCTATTTTGATGAATCTATGAGTAGTATCGGAGGGTATGAACCATAGATAAGTTGGAATACAGTAGATATTACACCAATATGAATTAAGAATGAGTTCATTACAGTACCTTGAAGTAGTGATTTATTTTCTTATACTAACGGAGCTCACGAGTTTTCTACTTTAAGTTTTGTGTTGTGAAGTTTTCAAGTTTTGGGTAAGGATTCGATGGATTATGGAACAAGGAGTGGCAAGAGCCTAAGCTTAGAGATGCCCATGGCACCCCCAAGATAATCTAAGGAGACCTAAAAGCCAAAGCTTGGGGATGCCCCGGAAGGCATCCCCTCTTTCGTTTTCGTTCATCGGTAACTTTACTTGGAGCTATATTTTTATTCGCCACATGATATGTGTTTTGCTTGGAGCGTCAATTTATTTTGTTAGAATTTGCTTACTGTTATTTAGAGCAATGTTTTGCATCTTTTATTTCAATAAAAGTGGCATTGATAGCCTTTACTATGGCTATTTTAGAAGTCCACATGTTGCTGTTTGAAAACAGAAAGTTTACCGCTGTTGCAATAATTCCCTAGAAAATTAAGAATGTGATAAAATGTTGAAATCTTTTGCATATTAATATCTGATAAATTTACTACAGTGGGAATTGTATTTCATAATTTTTGGAGCTAGGGAAGTATGGATGTTGATGCATTCTTTACAGACTGTCCTGTTTAGGCAGATTGCTGTTATGTTTGCATTGTTTGCATATGTTTGCTTCTTTAATGATTCTATTTGAGGATAGGACTATTAAATATGCATAGTCATTTAGTATGCAATGTTGAATAATAATTTTAGTGATTTGCTACAGTAGATTATGATAAGGTTTTGGCAATGGTTTATACTAACTTATCTCACGAGTCCTTGTTGAGTTTTGTGTGGATGAAGCTTTTGAGATTTAGGGAGACCGTGATATGAGAGGAATTAAGGAGACACAAAAGCTCAATCTTGGGGATGCCCAAGGCATCCCAAGATAACATTTCAAGAAGTCGATGCCCCGGTTGGCATCCCACCTTTCTTCTTCAACAACTATCGGTTAGTTTCGGTTGATCCTAAGTTTTTGCTTCTTCACATGATGTTTGCCATTCTTAGAATGTCATTTTATTTTTCTTTGCTTGCTGTTTGAATAAAATACCAATATCTGAAATTATTAAATGTTAGGGAGTCTTCACATAGTTGCATAATTATTCGACTACTCATTGATCTTCACTTATATCTTTCAGAGTAGTTTGTCGTTTGCTCTAGTGCTTCACTTATATATTTTAGAGCATGGTGGTAGTTTTATTTTGAAGAAATAGATGAACTCTCATGCTTCACTTAGATTATTTTGAGAGTCTTAATAGCATGGTAATTTGCTTAAAATCCTAACATGCTAGGCATCCAAGAATAGTAAAAACTTTCATATAGAGTATTGAATACTAAGAGAAGTTTGATGCTTGATGATTGTTTTGAGATATGGAGGTAATAATATCAAAGTCGTGCTAGTTGAGTAGTTGTGAAATTGAGAAATACTTGTGTTGAGGTTTGCAAGTCCCGTAGCATGCACGTATGGTAAACGTTGTGTAACAAATTTGAAACATGAGGTGTTATTTGATTGTCTTCCTTATGAGTGGCGGTCGGGGACGAGCGATGGTCTTTTCCTACCAATCTATCCCCCTAGGAGCATGCGCATAGTACCGAGGTTTTTGATGACTTATAGATTTTTGCAATAAGTATGTGAGTTCTTTATGACTAATGTTGAGTCCATGGATTATACGCACTCTCACCCTTCCATCGTTGCTAGCCTCTACGGTACCGTGCATTGCCCTTTCTCACATCAAGAGTTGGTGCAAACTTCGCCGGTGCATCCAAACCCCGTGATATGATACGCTCTTTCACACATAAAACTCCTTATATCTTCCTCAAAATAGCCACCATACCTACCTATTATGGCATTTCCATAGCTATTCCGAGATATATTGCCATGCAACTTTCCACCATCCAGTTTATCATGACACATTCATCATTTTCATATTGCTTAGCATGATCATGTAGTTGACATAAGTATTTGTGGCAAAGCCACCGTTCATAATTTTTTCATACTTGTCACTCTTGATTCATTGCATATCCTGGTACACCGCCGGAGGCATCCATATAGAGTCATACTTTGTTCTAGTATCGAGTTGTAATCATTGAGTTGTAAATAAATAGAAGTGTGATGATCATCATTCAATAGAGCATTGTCCCCAAAAAAATAGAAAGGCCAAATAAAAAAAGAAGGCCCAAAAAAAGAGAAAATAAATAAAAAGGGGCAATGCTACTATCCTTTTTTCCACACTTGTGCTTCAAAGTAGCACCATGTTCTTCATATAGAGAGTCTCTTGAGTTATCATTTTCATATACTAGTGGGAATTTTAATTATAGAACTTGGCTTGTATATTCCAACAATGGGCCTCCTCAAGTGCCCTAGGTCTTCATGAGCAAGCAAGTTGGATGCACACCCACTTAGTTTCTTTTGTTGAGCTTTCATACATTTATAGCTCTAGTGCATCCGTTGCATGGCAATCCCTACTCCTTGCATTAACATCAATCGGTGGGCATCTCCATAGCCCATTGATTAGCCCCGTTGATGTGAGACTTTCTCCTTTTTGTCTTCTCCACATAACCCCCCTCACTATATTCTATTCCACCCATAGTGCTATATCCATGGCTCGCGCTCATGTATTGCGTGAAAGTTTATGAGTTTGAGATTACTAAAGTATGAAACAATTGCTTGGCTTGTCATCGGGGTTGTGCATGATGAGAGCATTCTTGTGTGACGAAAATGAAACATGACTAAACTATATGATTTTGTAGGGATGAACTTTCTTTGGCCATGTTATTTTGAGAAGACATAATTGCTTAGTTAGTATGCTTGAAGTATTATCATTTTTATGTCAATATGAACTTTTGTCTCAAATCTTTCGGATCTGAATATTCATGCCACAATTAAGAAGAATTACATTGAAATTATGCCAACTAGCATTCCGCATAAAAAAAAAATCTGTTTTTCATTTACCTACTCGAGAACGAGCAGGAATTAAGCTTGGGGATGCTGATACGTCTCCAATGTATCTATAATTTTTGATTGCTCCATGCTATATTATCTACTGTTTTGAATGTTTATGGGCTTTATTATACACTTTTATATCTTTTTTGGGACTAACCTATTAACCCAGAGCCCAGTGCCAGTTTCTGTTTTTACCCTGTTTTAGGGTTTCAAAGAAAAGGAAAATCAAACGGAGTCCAATTGACCTGAAACTTCACAGAACTCATTTTTGGAAGGAAAGAAGCCCAGAAGACTTGGGGTGCACGCCAGGGGACTTACGAGGAGGCCACGAGGCAGGGGGGCGCGCCCACCCCCCTGGGCGCGCCCTCCACCCTCGTGAGCCCCTCGTGAGCCCCTCGTGGCCCCCCCTGACGTATTTCTTCCGCCTTTATATCTCCATATACCCTAAAAACATCCAGGAACACAATAGATCGATAGTTCCGCCGCCAGAAGCCTCCGTAGCCACTGAAAACCAATCTAGACCCGTTCCGGCACCCTGCCGGAGGGGGAATCCTTCTCCGGTGGCCATCTTCATCATCCCGGTGCTCTCCATGACGAGGAGGGAGTAGTTCTCCCTCGGGGCTGAGGGTATGTACCAGTAGCTATGTGTTTGATCTCTCTCTCTCTCTCTCTCGTGTTCTTGAGATGATATGATCTTGATGTATCGCGAGCTTTGCTATTATATTTGGATCCTTTGATGTTTCTTCCCCCCTCTATTCTCTTGTAATGGATTGAGTTTCCCCTTTGAAGTTATATTATCGGATTGAGTCTTTAAAGATTTGAGAACACTTGATGTATGTCTTGCCGTGCGTATCTGTGGTGACAATGGGATACCACGTGATTCACTTGATGTATGTTTTGGTGATCAACTTGCGGGTTCCGCCCATGAACCTATGCATAGGGGTTGGCACACGTTTTCGTCGTGATTCTCCGGTAGAACTTTGGGGCACTCTTTGAGGTCCTTTGTGTTGGTTGAATAGATGAATATGAGATTGTGTGATGCATATCGTATAATCATACCCACGGATACTTGAGGTGACATTGGAGTATCTAGGTGACATTAGGGTTCTGGTTGATTTGTGTCTTAAGGTGTTATTCTAGTACGAACTCTAGGGCTGTTTGTGACACTTATAGGAATAGCCCAACGGATTGATTGGAAAGAATAACTTTGAGGTGGTTTCGTACCCTACCATAATCTCTTCGTTCGTTCTCCGCTATTAGTGACTTTGGAGTGACTTTTTGTTGCATGTTGAGGGATAGTTATGTGATCCAATTATGTTATCATTGTTGAGGGAACTTGCACTAGCGAAAGTATGAACCCTAGGCCTTATTTCCACACATTGCAATACCGTTTACGCTCAGTTTTATCATTTGTTACCTTGCTGTTTTTATAATTTCATATTACAAATACCTTTATCTACTATCCATATTGCACTTGTGTCACCATCTCTTCGCCAAACTAGTGCACCTATACAATTTACCATTGTATTGGGTGTGTTGGGGACACAAGAGACTCTTTGTTATTTGGTTGCAGGGTTGCTAGAGAGAGAGCATCTTCATCATACGCCTCCTACGGACTGATAAACCTTAGGTCATCCACTTGCGGGAAATTTGATACTGTCCTACAAACCTCTACACTTGGAGGCCCAACAACGTCTACAAGAAGAAGGTTGTGTAGTAGACATCATCGGCCTTGTTGGAGTGGATTTTTCCGAAGCGTGCTCCGATGGATTCTCGCTGTGGGAGGATGGTATGGATTTGATCTAAGAATCCCCATCCCTTTAAATAGACAATTTATTTACCTAGCTAGGGGGCAAATGTAAAAACACCCTGTCTCCTCATATTCGTTCGACGCATGGAAGATAGCCCTTATTGAGCACAGAAGCCAAGAAGTCCAACATTTATGGGGCCGGACACTACTTAACAGACATTCAAGATTTGGAGAAGAACCCGCCTTGCAATGCCGAAGACAATGCCGCGCGCCGGACTCAACGTCATTGAAGCCTGGTTCGGGGGCTACTGAGGGAGTCCTGGATTAGGGGGTCTCCGGACAACCGGACTATATCCTTTGGCCGGACTGTTGGACTATGAAGATACAAGATTGAAGACTTCGTCTCGTGTCCGGATAGGACTCTACTTGGCATGGAAGGCAAGCTAGGCAATACGGATATGTATATCTCCTCCTTTGTAACCGACCTTGTGTAACCCTAGCCCCCTCCGGTGTCTATATAAACCAGAGGGTTTTAGTCCGTAGGACAACATACAATCATACCATAGGCTAGCTTCTAGGGTTTAGCCTCTTTGATCTCGTGGTAGATCAACTCTTGTACTACTCATATCATCAAGAACAATCAAGAAGGACGTAGGGTATTACCTCCATCAAGAGGGCCCGAACCTGGGTAAACATCGTGTCCCCTTCCTCCTATTACCATCCGCCTTAGACGCACAGTTCGGGACCCCCTACCCGAGATCCGCCGGTTTTGACACCGACACTAGTCATCGCCAATTGCTTGATAGATGCTAGAATTGGTTGTGCATGCTTTGCTATTTCATTTGCCATTTTATTGTGTGAGCATGTTGGTTGCATAATTTACTCATTCGAGGACATCCACTTGTTGCTTTGATTGTTTGGTTTCTTTTTCTTTTTCCAAGTGGATGGACAAGAATGCCTAAGAACCTTCTCTAGCTATCTATGCTTTTCTTGTCTCAAACTCTATTCATGTTACATCACAAAGTTTGATCAAGTCAGATTCGAACCACTCTGTTTGAGGAGCACTCGGAGTCCCCGATTCGTCATAGACATAAACTTCCAAAACATCTTTGTGCGTTTCGGTCTGACCGATTCATCCATTTCGGTCATACCGAGATCACTAAGTCGATCTAGGTTTTCAATCTTGGTGCAACCTATTTGAACTTTTCGGTCACACCGAGTTGCAGTAACTGCTTGCAGTTATGCATCTCGGTGCCACCGAGTTGTTCCACTCGGTCACACCAATAGGGTCAGGCTATATATATCCCCGGGCCAAAATTTGGAAAATTTTCTGAACCCCTTCGCCCGCGCTTAGCTTGCTCTGCCTCCCTGGGTCTCCGGATCGTCCTCCTCATCGCCAGCTGCCTCCCACCGCTGGTCTCCGCCGCCGTCAACGGGATTCGTCTCCGCCGTTGCCGCTGTAGCAAGTCCATCGCCGCACTAGGGTATGGACTTGATCCTTGTGCTAATCCCACTCTGATTCCTAGCACATTATTTTGCCATGTATCTTGCCACGATTGAGATCTATCTATCCAGTGAAATCACTCCGTAGTTTAGTCGTGGATTGAAAATTTGGGTTAGGTTTCCACTTAAATCATCTCGGACCAACCGAGTTGTTGAAATCGGTTCCACCGATTTGGCTAAGGCCATTGCACATGTGATTTTCGGTCTGACCGAGAATTGCAAATCGGTGTGACCGAGTTCAATACTTTGTGAAACCCTAGCAGTCTCGGTGCCACCGAACTGTGACTCGGTCTGACCGAGTTCACTAGTTTAGGTTCCAAAAGCTGCTTCGGTATCACCGAGTTTTCAAATCGGTAGATCCGAAATGCTTTCTGTGGAAAACTAAAACTAAGTTTTTAAATCATTCTTTTGAAAAAACCTCAGTACTTTGTGATGCTCATCCAATCTACCTCATGTATAATCTATTCACAGGGTCTGCTATCAGTGTTTGCATCATGTCAGATCAGAGTGACAGCCAGAAAAAGTCTGAGGAGCAAGTCAACATGAGTGAAGGCACTAGTCCCTCTAGCAACTTTGATGAGGGAAGCAGGAGTACACCCAACAACTTGCCTAAGGCAGCCACCAGGAGCAGAAAGAAGAGAACCTCAGATTCAGAGGATGAGGACTATGTGGCTATTGAGGAAGAGGCCACCTCAAAGAAGAAAGTTCTGAAAAGGGAATATGGCACAGCTGCTACCACTAAGCCAGGAATGAAGACAAAGATTCCTGCCAAGAGAGTGCCTATGTCAAAGGCCAGGGCATCCACTGCTGAAACCTCCAAGCCATCAGAAGAGGCAGTTGGAGAAGGCAAGAAAAGGAAGGAAAGGGTCAAGAAGACCACTGCCAGAGTGCTTGGCAGATCCTCAATTATGAGAGATTCTGAAGAAGAGGAAGAGGATGTGGCACGAGCACCCAAAGCTCAAAAGCTTATGGGAGATGCTATAAGGGCAGGGGCTTCTCCATCTAAGCCCAAAACTGCTCCTAAGACTGCTGCTCCAGCTCCAAAGCCAAAACCCACGAGGAGCACCAGGAACATCCCTACTGAGGAGAAGAACAAGGCCTAGTGCCTCAAGCTGCTGACGAAGAAGATGATTCTGTTGTTTTGAGGAAGTTGAAGCCCAAAATTCCAGATCACAATGATGCTCACCCAGTTGCAGAGAATATGAAAATCAGGAAAGATTCAGGTTTAAGGCTATGGAGAGAGTCTGATCCATATGCCACCAGGAAAAGGACTGCTGTGGACTACAGGTTCCATACAAAGGAACAACAGGACTTCTATGAGACCATTTTACTTGACAAGAAGCCCATAGTGTGTGACATGAGATGGGTTGATTGGAAATTCATTGAGGAAAATGAGAATCACTTCCTTGGTGTATATGATAGCTTCAAGGCATGTGGAGTCGATGAGTTTGTGGTTTAGAAGCTCACAAAGTGGAATGATGAGCTTATTATGCACTTTTACTCCACAGCTCATTTCTACCCAGATGGAAGGATTGTCTGGATGTCTGAAGGTACTAGGTACCAGTCAACGGTTGCAGAATGGGCAAAACTGATCAATGCTCCTGAGGAGAATGAAGATGACTTGGATGTCTATGCCAAGAAGAAGAAGGATCACAACACCATGGCACATATGTACAAGGAGATCCCAGATGCTGCTCTTGAGAGACACAAGTTTGGATAAGTACATTACCTTCTATTAGGCTTGCCAACAATCAACTGGATCCTCAGGCACACTCTCTTGCCGAAGTCAGGTGATCACAAGATGATCCGAGGCCATGCAATTAACCTGCTCCACATATTTGATGTGCCTCAAAAGTTCAAAGTCATGAGCCTAATTGTGGAAACCATAAAGAGAACAGCTGCAGATCAGAAGAGAAGTTGTGGGTATGCCCCACAGATCCAGGAGCTAATCAACTCCAAGATGGGCACTGGCACATATCTCTTGGACAAGGAACACATGTCCATCTAACCGGACTTTGAGGACAACACTGTGGTGATGGATGAAAATGAACCATCTTTTGTGCACGCATAAGCAAAGAGGGAGAAGGCAAGGGCTGAAAAGGCTGCAAAGATGCCAACCACTGATGATGCATCTCAGTACCTTCTGAAGAGCAAGCAAGATCAACTTGGCTACTTGATTGCCTCCACTCTCAGGATTGATAAGGGATTGGCCACCCTGACTCAAAACCAGGAGAGCTTGGAGAGGATCATGGAACAGAAGTTCTGTGATTTAGATGTGAAGGTCACCGAGATCCAGTCATTTGTTGAGCAACTTCAGGATGAAGTGCAAGAGAAGAAGGGCATGTCTACCACTGATGCTTTTGCTAGAGTGCCCAGAGGATAGAGATATGCTGCAGTGCCTGTTACAGACACCAGAGCAACTTCATCTGCACTAGCTACATCTTCACTGCCACCAGCTCCAGCAACCACTCCACCAGCTCCATCTATATCAATGGATGCCTTCGTCCTCGGAGTTTTATCTACACCACCACCTGAAGACCAAGCCTGAGAGTCGATCTAGCACTATGCATTTTTATGAACTTTGTGGTAACTTCTTGCCAAAGGGGGAGAAAATGTATAGATCATAGGCTTCGAGAGAGAGTGTTGCTTTTTATTCTCTCTTATTGTTTGGTGGTTGAACTTTGTTTATTTGCTTGTTTGAGATACTTTATGCTTTTGTGTGATACTTGGATGATCATGTGTTTGATCATATGCTACCTTAATGCTTGTTGGATGACATTATCCTTTTATATCCCCATATGATCATTCACTTTGCTTGGGGATGAGTGCATGTATTTAATTATTATCATTTTGAGCGCTCCACCAAGATTTATGTGACGTGGAAGAGTAACCCATGATCCTAACTCATTGTGCATTTGCAGTCCAAAGCAAATCTTAAACTATGCACAAATTTAGGGGGAGCTCTTGCTTTTCACATACTTCTCAAAGCGACAATGTTTTTCATTCTTATTATCATTTGTCGAAGCTTTGATCTATATGTTGTCATCAATTACCAAAAGGGGGGAGATTGAAAGTGCAACTATCCCTAGGTGGTTTTGGTAATTCCTAACAACATATAGCTCATTGAGCTAATGCCATTTCAAGATTAATATCTCAGGAAAGCGCAATATTTGGCATGGAATGGATGAGAAAAGTGGACCCCTCAAAATGATAAGGACAAAAGGATTGGCTCAAGCTCAAAGCTCAAAACTCTACATTTTCTATTTTAGTGATCCAAGATCACATTGAGTTTATAGGAAAAGCCAATACTATCAAGGAGGGATGCTGTGTTGCTTAATGAGGCTCTTGCTCAAAATGCTTAGTGATATGCTCCAAAACCCTCAACTACTTTCTCACATCCACATATGACCTAAACCAAAAGTCAAACTCGGCCCCACCGATTCTTTCTATTCGGCGCCACCGAGTTCAGATGTCATAGCCACTGCCACAAACCCTAGGCAAATCGGTCTCACCGATAGGGATCTCGGTCTCACCGAGATGGGATTGTAATCTCTCTGTTTCCCTTCGTAACATTTCAGTCCCACCGAGATGAGCGATAGGTCCCACCGAGATTGCAATGTAAACTCTCTGTTTCCCCTTCGTAACGTTTCGGTCTCACTGAAATTAATGAGCGATCGGTCCCACCGAGTTTACCTGATCAACTCTCTGGTTAGCTTATTACCAAAATCGGTCTCACCGAGTTTGTGTAATTGGTCTCACCGAGATTACGTTATGCCCTAACCCTAACCATATCGGTCCTACTGAGTTGCATATCGGTCCCACCGAAAACCCTAACGGTCACTAGCTTTGCTGAATCGGTCCGACTGAGTTTATCAATTCGGTCCCACCGAGATTGCCAAGTTGTGTGTAACAGTTAGATTTTGTGTGGAGGCTATATATACCCATCCATCACCTCTTCATTCATGGAGATAGCTATCAGAATGAACCTACACTTCCAACTTACCTTTTTCTGAGAGAGAACCACCTACACTTGCGTTGAGGCCAAGATATTCCATTCTTACAATATGAATCTTGATCTCTAGCCTTCCTCAAGTTGCTTTCCACTCAAATCCTCTTTCCACCAAATCCATATCCTGTGAGAGAGAGTTGAGTGTTGGGGAGACTATCATTTGAAGCACAAGAGCAAGGAGTTCATCATCAACACACCATTTGTTACTTCTTGGAGAGTGGTGTCTCCTAGATTGGCTAGGTGTCACTTGGGAGCCTCCGACAAGATTGTGGAGTTGAACCAAGGAGTTTGTAATGGCAAGGAGATCGCCTACTTCGTGAAGATCTTCCGCTAGTGAGGCAAGTCCTTCGTGGGCGACAGCCATGGTGGGATAGACAAGGTTGCTTCTTCGTGGACCCTTCGTGGGTGGAGCCCTCCGTGGACTCGCGCAGCCGTTACCCTTCATGGGTTGAAGTCTCCATCAATGTGGATGTACAATAGCACCACCTATCGGAACCACGACAAAAACATCCGTGTCTCCTATTCCGTTTGAATCTTCCAAACCCCTTCCTTTACATTCTTGCAAATTGCATGCTTTACTTTCCGCTGCTCATATACTCTTTGCATGCTTGCTTGAATTGTGTTAAGATTGCTTGAATTGTCCAAAGTTGCTAAAATCTACCAAGAACTAAAATTGGGAAAAGGATAAGTTTTTATTTGGTCAAGTAGTCTAATCACCCCCCCTCTAGACATACTTTCGATCCTACACAATCTCCCTCCAGTGCCGCCACCCATGTTCCTGATCCTCACGCCCCCGCTCCTCCCTCCTCTCGCACAGGCGCTCGCCCGACCCATGGCCTCGCCTTCCTCCCCGACAGCGCCGTCCTCCCAGCGCCTCCTCTCTCTCCGCCAAGTGCTCGTCCAGCCGGAGTGCCTGCCTCCCTGACGCCCGGCCTCTTCCTCACGCCCGTGCCTCCTCCTCCCTCTGTTCGGCCCTCAAACGCGTCGCCCTGTGCCCTCGTCCCCGCTGCCAACTCTCCTCGCTGAAGGAGCACCAGGAGGAGTGGAGCACCGCCATCGTCGCCTCATTCCCTGCTTCCCCGGGGTCTTCATCACGAGATCCAGCAAGTCCGGCGCCTCCCAAGCCCAGCGACCGTCCCGGTCACCTCTGGCCGCCAGGACCCTCCAGCAAACTACCGTTGCCTCGGCTTCACAGAACCACGCCGCGACGCCCCAGTCACCTGTGACCTCGGGTCGTCTCTGCTTCGTCCTCGCCTCACGTCATGCCTCTGCTCGCGTATGTGTTCATCGCGCCGCCGTCGCAGCGCCTCCCGAAGTTCTGCCCCTGCCTCGTTCGGCTACCACCACCATCGCCTCCTCGCTGCTGCCTATCCATCTGCAGCCATAGTTTGGCAGTAGCTCCACGAACACCTCCACCGGTGCCTCCTCGTACCTCCTCGAGTTTGGCCACATCACGACCCGCAGGACAACTTCGTGGGTTCTTTTCGCCAAGTACCGACGCCCGCAGATTTTGAGATGCTCCAAGTTCCGGTTAAAGATGTTCAACTTCATCTGATGTGGATTTCGATAAGTACCACAACTCCCGGAGCCCTCAGATACGTCAAGTGTAACTACACTGCGAGACGAAGAACACCAAGTACCTCTCCGAAAACGAACATGTACCACTACGTCCGGAGGCATCGGATCCATCAAGTCCAACAACCACTGTGTACAACTATCGGCGACCCCGAACGACTACAAAACGTGAACCTCTACTTCCCCTACAAAACGTGTCCCACTACCGCTGCCCGAACGTCTATGAAACACGTAGCACTACCATCGCTAAAGACCCCGTGGACGTTAAGTTCCGTGTCATGACCCCGAACATCTACGGACATGAACCACTACTTCCCTCGACGACCCGTGAACGACTAATTCCTCTACGAACCAATCCGCTTCGAAACGCACGCTTTGAAGGTATAACCCCGAGACGACCGTCCGAGAACGATTGCATGTGTTGTATGAGGTATACCCGTTGTCTGCACCGTGTCCGTAGTGTCTCTCGCTTCCATGTTGTCGACACTTGGGACACCCGGTTACCCGGAGGACCCCACCTTCTATCGCATGTCACGCTCCCGTCACTTTTCCTTTTTCACTGATATGGTGCCATGGCATAATTTTTGGATTGGTCGCCGTGGCATCCTTTCTTTCCACCACGGTGACAAATGCTTCATAATGCTCATGTCAACTTTTAATAAAAATTGCATAAACTTGCACATGTCATCCGCATCATGATAACAACATCAAGAATTTTTAAAATTGTTGTTTGCTTTAACTTGCTAAATGCATATAGGGATCTACCGGAATTGTTGTTTGATGTTTCCGGCCCCATTTAAATTGCTTAGATTGTGTAGTTTACTTTTTCTTCTTCTCTTGCCATGTTTAACAACATTTAATATTGTTGGGTACCTAAACGGGAGAGAAATAAATAACCGATGTGGTGTTCCGTCAATATGCAACCCGTTGCATATTGAGCTCCACTTAATTTTTAGTTTTGGTTGTTGCACTTTGCCATGCCATGCCTCATTAAACCGGTCATGCATCATAATTGGTTATGCATTATGTCATGCTTATGTGATGGTTGTTTACCATGTTGTTTGCTTCTTTCCGGTGTTGCTTCTTCGGGTTAGTTCCTAAACGGGAGAGAAATAAATAACTGATGTGGTGTTCCATCAATATGCAACCCGTTGCATATTGAGCTCCACTTAATTTTTAGTTTTGGTTGTTGCACTTTGCCATGCCATGCCTCATTAAACCGGTCATGCATCATAATTGGTTGTGCATTATGTCATGCTTATATGATGGTTGTTTACCATGTTGTTTGCTTCTTTTCGGTGTTGCTTCTTCGGGTTAGTTCCGATAACGTTGCGTTTGTGAGGATTCGTTCGACTACGTCCATTTGTCTTCTTCATGGACTCGTTCTTCTTACTTGCGGGATCTCAGGCAAGATGACCATACCCTCAAAATTACTTCTATCTTTGCTTGCTAGTTGTTCGCTCTATTGCTATGCCGCGATACCTACCACTTGCTTTATCATGCCTCCCATATTGCCATGTCAAGCCTCTAACCACCTTTCCTAGCAAACCATTTTTGGCCATGTTACCGCTTTGCTCAGCCCCTCTTATAGCGGTGCTAGTTGCAAGTGAAGTTGAAGTTTGTTCCATGTTGGAACATGGATATGTTGGGATATCACAATATCTAGTATGTTAATTAATTCATCTATATACTTGGTAAAGGGTGGAAGGCTCGGCCTTATGCCTGGTGTTTTGTTCCACTCTTGCCGCCCTAGTTTCCGTCATACCGGTGTTATGTTCCTTGATTTTGCGTTCCTTATGCGGTTGGGTGTTATGGGAACCCCTTGACAGTTCGCTTTGAATAAAACTCCTCCAGCAAGGCCCAACCTTAGTTTTAACATTTGCCACCTAAGCGTTTTTCCCTTGGGTTCTGCAGACTCAAGGGTCATCTTTATTTTAAACCCCCGGGCCAGTGCTTCTATAAGTGTTGGTCCAACCTGAGCGATGTCCGGCGCCCCTGGGAAACCAGGGTCTATGCCAACCCAACATATGGCTCATCCGGTGTGCCCTGAGAAAGAGATATGTGCAGCTCCTATCGGGATTTGTCGGCACATCCAGGCGGCTTTGCTGGTCTTGTTTTACCATTGTCGAAATGTCTTGTAACCGGGATTCCAAGAGTGATCGGGACTTCCCGGGAGAAGGAATATCCTTCGTTGACCATGAGAGCTTGTGATGGGCTAAGTTGGGACACCCCTGCAGGGTTTGAACTTTTGAAAGCCATGCCCGCGGTTATGGGCAGATGGGAATTTGTTAATGTCCGGTTGTAGACAACTTGAAACATAACTTAATTAAAATGAATCAACTGCGTGTGTAGCCGTGATGGTCTCTTTTCGGCGGAGTCCCGGAAGAGAACACGGTCTCGTGTTATGCTTGAACGTAAGTAGCTTCAGGATCACTTCTTGATCACTATTAGCTTCTCGACCGTGCTTTGCTTATCTTCTCGCTCTCTTTTGCGTAAGTTAGCCACCATATATGCTAGTGCTTGCTGCAGATCCACCTCACAACCTTTTCCTTCCTTTAAGCTTAAATAGTCCTGGTCTCGCGGGTGTGAGATTGCTGAGTCCCCGTGACTCACAGATACTTCCAAAACAGTTGCAGGTGCCAGTGATGACAGTGCAGGTGACGCAACCCAGCTCAAGTGGGAGCTCGATGAAGATCTTGATCATTATTTATTTCTTTTTCGGTCGATCAATAGTGGAGCCCAGTCGGGACGATTGGGGATCTAGCATTTGGGGTTGTCTTTCTTTATTTTGGTTCCATAGTCGGACCTTGTTTGTATTGTGGATGATGTATGATATATTTATGTATTGTGTGAAGTGGCGATTGTAAGCCGACTCTTTATCCCTTTCTTATTCAGTACATGGGATGTGTAAAGATTACTCCTGTTGCGACATTCCTACCATGTGGTTATGCCTCTAAGTCATGCCTCGACATGTGGGAGTTATAGCCGCATCGTGGGTGTTACATTCCACGAGCATGTATTCTTCACGGACTACAACCCCTATGACTCTGCTTGTTTAGAAGGAAGCGTTTCTAGACTGCCAGCCAAGCAAACTTCTATTCTTCGCTGCTTTTCAACAAAGACAAAGTCTTCGACCATGAGCATATTCCTCATATGGACATGGAATCACTGCCTTGCTTCGCGCCAGTCCTCAGTGTTCTTCATGACGCTGGACTGCTCAACTTTTGCACTGATATTGTTGATTGGAATGAAGAGCTAATTCTTCAGTTCTATGCAACGCTGCACATCACAGGAGATGCTGAAGATGTGAACTCTTGGCTATTGGACTGGATGACAGAGAATACACACTTCAAAGCACCGGCCTCTGAATTACTTCATGCCTTGCCTGTCAGTCCTACCCTTGAAGGCACTCGTTGCATATACCATGAATCTGAACTTACTGCTCACTACATGCAAATGTTTATGAAGGCACTGAAGCCCGGTCAAGCCCCGAGGACCAAATTCCTCGTGCAGGAATTTTGTTTGTGCCTAGAACTGTCTATCACATTCTGACGAAGACATTGAGTCCTATTAAAGGCCACGATTCGAATGACGAAGAAGTTGTTGGCGATTCAATATCATACATGGAATTCCTATCAACTATCATGATTTCTTCATGAGGACTCTAGTGAATGTTGCACTCTATCCATTTGAGTTGAAGGCTTATGCTCCTTGGATTATGAGATTCCTCGAAACAAGGTCTTCACTCAACTACAAGGCTGATTTTCAGAATCACGTTAGTTACTTGCCACCAATAGAAGTCCTCAAGCGGACATTTTCCTCATCTGATGAAAAGGGCAAGACTACCGCGATTATTTATGAAGGCATTCGTCCATTGGATGGTATGTTCCGCAAAGCTGCATCCTACTCCACCAATGATGACTCTGCCGCAAATGCTTCAAAGCAAAATCCTCAAGGCACAGCTCCAAGGGTGATGACTGATCGTGAGCTTCTCCTTAGTCTTCACTAGAAGGTTGATCACAACCACAAATGGATTAAGCGTCAGTTTGGTTCTATTCTTCACAACATGACTGCTACACACAATGCAGTGAAGAAAAACCAGTACTACCTCCATGAAGTCTTCGATCGCACCTGGGCTGTTTTGTCACATGTGTATGGTGAAGATGATCTGAAGCAAATGGGTTTCAAGCAGGACTTTGACTGGTCTCAGCCACCGGCGAAGAAATTCAAGAAGACCAAAGTTCCTTCCTTGGTAGCCAGCTCATATTCTTCATCACGCGTGACTGATGAACATAAAGACTTGGACGACACTGCGGCAGGCCCTACCTCAACAACCGATCCCAACATTGCTGGCGCTCCTTCGTCGACTCCGTGATGATGTTCTTCAGGGGCGTTAGTCCTCATTTTTCGTCCCTTTTGGTCATTCGATGACAAAGGGGGAGAAATTTGAGTTAGTCTTCAAGCGGGTCTACTTATATGGGCGTTTTTTCTAAGTTACAACTCTCGTTCTTTTGAAGACTTTGCTGGATCGAGTTGTAAACTTAAAACCCGATGGTGGTCTGATACTTTTGCTGTGTTCTTTTGCATGCTTATTCCTCATATATGTTAATGCACGTATGCTGAATTACATTAGTCACCATATTTCATCATGCATTTCAAATTCTTCATATTATATGTTAAATGCGTGTATGAATTACAAGATATAGGGGGATATCTCCATGATTCTACTCTTCAAGTGTGCATTGCTTCAAAAGCAAATTCCTCACTATGCACATCTTCAGGGGGAGTTCTTCTATATCTTGCAATCAAATTCCTCAATATCAGTATTTACACTTCATATGTTTATCCCCGTTGAAAACTTAACCTATATTGTCATCAATCACCAAAAAGGGGGGATTGTAAGCGCATCTAGTGCCCCTTAGTGATTTTGGTGTATTGGAGACTTATAGGTTAAGGGACTGATGCGTTTGTGAGTGTACACATGTCTATAAATCTATGAGGAGTTTGATATTTACAGAGAAAGTCGACCCCTAAAAAATAAGTTCTTCGACTGAAGACTTGGATTTTTGAAGACTTTTTGAAGACTTTGAAAGTGAAGAAATTGGTGTGACCGTGAAGACTTGGTATTCATTCGCGGAACATGAAGCATGAAGACTTTTGTTTTCGTAGTTTCATTTTCTCTTTCTTGAGTCATAGGAAACACCATACTATTAAAGGGGGTCGAGGAAATACTAAGGAAACGTTTCCAAGTGATGCTCAACTCAAAATCCTACACCTACCAATCCCTTCGAGTGAAGCCATTGGAAATCTCATGCAGTTCAGTCAATTTCTTCAGTGACAGAGACGAAACTCTTCTGGTCTCTGAGGAATTTGTGCCGACTGAGGAGTTAGGAATTCACCAGTGCGGATTGCCTACAAGTGAGGAACATGATAGCCCTGAGGAAGTTGATCGTCCAATTTCCAACCGTTGTTGTGCTACACGCCAGCTGTCCCAAAATATCTTCCCACCCAACGGTCATATCATTGAAGGGCATTTATGTCTTATCATATCGGGCTGCTCCCTAGGCTATAAATAGCCGCCACCTACAACCATTAGCTGGTTGGCTGCTCCAAGAGAAACTGGCACTTGTCATTTGAGAGCATCCCATCCTCCGAGGACTTTGAGCGAAAATCATCAAGTGAGGAAAACCCAAACCCAAACACCTACAAACCCAAAGTGATTGAGCATCACTAAAGAGATTGATCCTGCATGGATCCAACGCTTGTTACCTTTGAAGACTGTGCATCTTCCAGATGGTTAGGCGTCATGGTCTAGATCATCCAAGAGGAACTTGTGGATCGCCGAGTGACCGAGTCTGTGAAGGTTTGGAAGTCACCTTAAGACTTACCACGAGTGATTGGGCGAGGTCTGTGTGACCTTAGCTCAAGGGGAATACAGTGAGGACTAAGTGTCCTGAGCTACGTGTTCAGGACTGGGTGTCCGGGACTGTGTGTCCTTAGGTTTGAATACCTAGCCGCCCTAACTAGGCGTACAACAGTCACAGCAGTTGGAACTGGTCTACCAAATCATTGTCTTCACCAAGCCTACTGGTTCTATTTCCTCAACCCTTCCATTTCCTCTTTACCGTGTTGTGTGCTTGTTCATATCTGTCTGAAGACTTTGACTGAAGACTTTCTCAATTTCCTCAGTTCAATTTCTTCAATCTATTTGTCTGCATCCTATTTTATCATGTGTTTACGCTTTCTGTACTCTGTGCTCGTTTTCATTTCATCATGAAGACCATGTTTATGTTCTGTTATGTTTACATCTGAGTACTTATTCTGCTGCAAGCAGTTCTTCTCTTAGGAATTTCCTCTCCTGAAATTCCTCAGTGAAGAATTCATAAAAATTGCCCATTCACCCTCCTCTAGTTGACTTAACGCACTTTCACTAACGGTGCATCACACCATTTTTTGTCAACTTGCACCTACGGCGAAATGACAAGGGGAGGAGGTGACGACTGCTCAGGGAGGATGCCTAGATGGCGCCTAAGTCCCTCTCCTTCTCCAGGCGCACGATGGTGGCATTGTAGGGCGTCACCGCCCACAACACCAGCTCACGGTCAACGGGGGCTAGCTCATCCAAGATAGCATCCACCGGCAAAAGTGGATCCCAATGGTGAAGCCCAAAAAGGATGCTCGCGGCGACTGTGATGGCGGCCTGCATGCCCTTCTTGTCCAGCTCTGCCCAAGTGCCACGTGAAGGTGGCTCAACTCCTCAAAGAGATAGATGAAGAAGGAGACCAACTCTACAAGCCATCGTTCATTGAAGTCGATGCGGTGATAGAACAGGTTTAACACGATGGTCGACATTTGTCGGTGTCAAAACCAGCAGACCTCGGGGTAGGGGGTCCTGAGCTGTGGATCTCAGACAGATGGTAACATGGAGCAGAGAGACGATGTTTACTCAGGTTCGGGCCCTTTTGATGGAGGTAAAACCCTACTTCCTTCTCTTGTTTATATCAATGGAGTTGTATCAAGTACATAGTTGATCTACCTCGAGATCGTATGTGTGATCTAACTGTAGGGCTAGGCGAATGACTTTGCGTTGATACCTCCCCCGTCTATGGGCTAAACCCTATGGCTTATATACACGTCAGGGAGGGTACCTAGGGTTACAAGGTCGGTATCTAGGAGCTAGGCGGCAGCATCAATCTTGGAGTATACTGAAAGTGCTAGTGATCGACTAGAGGGGGGGTGAATATGCGATTTTTATGAAAGTCTTCAAAACATGGAAGTTTCAAAGACAAACAATAGAAATAAACCTATTACCATGCAGTGGAAGGTAGACTACACTAGGTAAACCATAGTCAAGTATTCAATGAAGTGAAAGCGCAATGACTAATAGCAGCTAGGCAGTAAGGATCAGGTAGGAAGATATTGTGAAGCCAATCAGAACAAGCAGTCACTCAGTGAAGACAGAAGATAATGCAATCGTACAATGACTTCACAAGGACCAACAGTAAGTAAAGGGAAGGGAAGGATGAAACCAGTGACTCGTTGAAGACCATGATTTGTTGGACCAGTTCCAGTTGCTGTGACAACTGTACGTCTGGTTAGGGAGGCTGAGATTCAACTCAGAAGACCTTGTCTTCACCTTATTCCCCTTGAGCTAAGGACACCCAGTCCTCGCCCAATCACTCTGGTAAGTCTTTATGGTAGACTTCCAAACCTTCACAGACTTCGTTCACCGGCGATCCACAATGACTCTTGGATGCTCAGAACGCGACGCCTAACCGGCTGGAGGATTCACAGTCCTCAAGTGTAATAAGTCTTCAGATCACACAGACAGGAAGACTTAAGTGATGCCTAACACTCTTTGGCTCTGGATGTTTAGGGCTTTATCCTTGCAATGAATTCTCTCTCAAAGGCTTCGAGGTGGGTTGCTCTCAAACGACAAAAGCCGTACTCTAACTCTGAGCAGCCAACCGTTTATGGTTGTAGGGGGTGGGCTATTTATAGCCACTAGGCAACCCGACCTGATTTGTCCGAAATGACCCTCGGTCACTAAGGAACTGACACGTGTTCCAACGGTCAGATTTCAAACACACACGGCAACTTTACTTGGGCTACAAGCAAAGCTGACTTATCCAACTCTGGACAAGATTTGCTCTCATAGTCTTCACTCAAAGACATAGGATTTTGGTTAAGCATCACTTCAGTCATTCTGACTGGTTCTCTTGGACCCACTTAATAGTACGGTGGTTCCTATGACTCAACAAATAAAAACACAGAATGACGAAACTGCTAAGTCTTCGCACTCCATAGTCTTCACGCGATGTCTTCTCTTGTCATAGTCTTCAATGTGAATGTCTTCACATACCACCTTTGACTTCGATGTCTTCATAAATTTTTAGGGGTCATCTCTGGTAGGAAAACCGAATCAATGAGGGACTTCTACCTGTGTTATCCTGCAATTCTCACAAACACATTAGTCCCTCAACTAGGATTGTCGTCAATACTCCAAAACCAACTAGGGGTGGCACTAGATGCACTTACAATCTCCCCCTTTTTGGTGATTTATGACAAACTAGTTGAAGTTTTCAATGGGGAATATAATATGTGAAATTGTAAAGGATAGGGGATTGTCTTCATAAGTTGCAAGGGCTCCCCCTGAAGATGTGCATATAAGTAATTTGCTTTTGGAATGCAAATGCACATGGCAGGTTGTACTTGTGGAGATCCTCTTCAACTTATGATGACAATTCATCATGCATGAAAAGTATGTGAAGATAATGTAACACCCCGGATGTAACTTTCCCTATTTGTATCCAACTCTTGCAGTTTCCGGTGTTAAGTTATATTTATTTCTCGGGTTCGGGTCTTTGCCTCCGTGTGTTGTTTTCGTTTTCTTGCATCTCATAGCATGTCATCTCGTGCGTTGGATTTGCATACATATTCATCTCATGCATTCGAGCATTTTCCCCGTTGTCCGTTTTGCATTCCGGCGCTTCGTTCTCCTCCGGTGGCCATTTCGAGCTTTCTTTCGTGTGTGGGGATTAAACATTTCCGGATTGGACCGAGACTTGTCATGCGGCCTTGACTTACTACCGGTAGACCGCCTGTCAAGTTTCGTATCATTTGGACTTCGTTTGATACTCCAACGGTTTACCGAGGGACCGAAAAGGCCTCGTGTGTGTTGCAGCTCAACACCCCCCAAATTTGGCCCAAAACCCACCAAACTCTGCTCCATGTCCTAGAGCGTTCGATCACGATCGCGTGGGCGAAAACCGCACCTCATTTGGACTCTCCTAGCTCCCTCTATGCCTATATATACACCCCCCATTTCAGATCTCGTCTTCCTCCCCGTCCTCCTCCTCCTTAAAAAAAAACAGATCAAACCCCCCCCGCCGACGACGTGTCCGGATCGGACCGGACACCGTCCGCCCCGCCGCCGCAGCCAATCGCGCGCCGCCACGTGGGGCGCGCGCCCACTTCGCCGCCGCCAGGCCCGGGAGGCCCGCAGCCGGCCCCCGAGGCCCGCGTCGCCCCGCCGCCGCCCTCGCGTCGCCTCGCCGCCTCTTCCCCGCGGCCGGCCGCCGGCGCCGCCGCGCCCCGCCGCCGCCGCCGCCGCGGCGGACCACCGCCGCCTCCACGCCGCCGCCCGCGGCTCCCCTCGCCGCCCGGGAGCACCGGCGCCGCGCCGCCCGCCTCCACGCCGGCGCCGCCCCCGGCGAGCCCCTCCTTCCCGGCGTCCCGCTCCGTCTCCGGCCGCCGCGAGCCCCGTTTCCGGCGAGCCCGAGCTCGGGTGCTACAGTGACCCGGCGTGAACAGTGCCGCGAGATCCGGATCTAGATCCGGTTGACCTCTCCCCGAAACCCTAATCTCCATATTTTTTATGCAATCTTTGACTGCTCGTATCTCCGCAACCGTAGCTCCGTTTTGGGCGTATAATATATCAAAATCTTCGCCTCGACATGTACATCATTTTGTTCCATTGCATCATTTGCATTTGAGTTCATATTGATGCCCAAAATGCTGTTAGAAGGAGGCTTCGTGAGTTAAAATGCAGATCCGTTAGTTCATCATGCACTTTTGTCATTTTTGCCATGTTTAATCCGTGCATGATATGCCTGTGCCCCTTTGGGATGAATTTTTAAGCATTTTGTCTTCTTTCCAGAGGTGCCACCCATGCATTTTTAGGATGTGTGTGTTGTCTTGTGCAAGCTTGCGAAGAGAGGTACCTGAGATTGCTGATTTCAGGGACTTGGTGATTTTCACTAAGTCTGGGATATTTTAGTTCGTGATGCTATATGTCCAGCTTGTTTCCTAGTGATCCGTGGCTCTTTTGAGGATGATCACTAAGGGAGTTTTGATATTTATGTTATGCTATATCCATCCATGTCTTTGTTTGCATATGTGGAGTGCTCTAGGTTGACTCAATCGAGCTCAAATTTTGCTTCGTTGTTAATCTGGGCAGATCGTCAACTTGTTTGCGATTTTGCCGATGCTACCGTTAGTGTTCCATGCATGCTATGCCTTTGTTCTTGCCATGTGTACCTAGCATATTGTGCCTTCTTGCTGGTTATATGCTTTCCTTGCTGTGACTTGCACCATGGTGAGTGCATCGAGCTCGTTTACATGCCTTCGTGAGTTATATTTCAGCATGTCTCAGTTTTCATTAAGTCTGAAAACTGATTGTGTTCGAGCTATGTTCGTGAGCTCGGTAGAGTATTTTGTGAACCCTTTTGGCCCCAGGTCACTTTGGGTGTTTTGTTAAGCTTGTTGAGTAGCTCCATGCCATGTTCTTACTTGTCATGTTCAGGTTATCTATCATGTTGTTTTGCTGCTCCGAAGAGGGCTTCGTGATCTGAAATTTCAGGCTAGTGTTAATTTCACTAAGTCTGGAATCTGTTTTGCATATTCGTTTTTGCCATGCTTGTTTGAACCTCCTAATGGATGAATTTGCCTATGGCTCAGTGCTAGTGTTTTGTTAACCATCTTGTGTACATCACTGCCATTCATTGTGTTTTCATGTTTGGTGGCTGTAGCATGTTCATTTCGTTGCGTTTAGATGCCTACTTGCTGTAAATCGCAGACCGGTGTCATATCTTAAAACGCTTGCCATTTCCAAACCGTAACTCCGATTCCAATGATCTTTATATCGTTTTCAAGCGATTTCATCCCCTCTATCCAGTGGCACACTTGGTTTGCCAAGTTGAGGCCAGGTTCATGCATTTCCTGTCATATCTTGCATTTTGCATCCCGCATCGCATCCCGCATAGCATATCATCATTTCATCATATTGCTTGGTCTCGCACGTGGTTGATTGTATCCTTGTTGCTTGTTTGTATTGTTGGGTAGAGCCGGGAGACGAGTTCGCTACCGAGGAGCCCGTTGAGTTTGCTTGTGAGGATCCAGTCAACTCTGACAACTGTGCAAGCAAGATGATCATACCCTCGAAATCACTACTATCTTTGCTATGCTAGTTTGCTCACTCTTTTGCTTTGCCACTGCTACGATGCCTACCACTTGCTTGTCAGCCTCCCAATTGCATGATTGAGCCTCTAACCTACCATTGTCCTAGCGAACCGTTGATTGGCTATGTTACCGCTTTGCTCAGCCCCTCTTATAGCGTTGCTAGTTGCAGGTGAAGATTGGAGCCGTTCCTATTGGAACATATTTTATTTGCTTGTTGGGATATCATTATATTGCTATGTTATCTTAATGCATCTATATACTTGGTAAAGGGTGGAAGGCTCGGCCTCTCGCCTAGTGTTTTGTTCCACTCTTGCCGCCCTAGTTTCCGTCATATCGGTGTTATGTTCCCGGATTTTACGTTCCTTACGCGGTTGGGTTATAATGGGAACCCCTTGATATTTCGCCTTGATTAAAGCTTGTCCAGCAATGCCCAACCTTGGTTTTACCATTTGCCACCTAGCCTTTTCTTTCCCTTGGGTACTGCAGACTCAAGGGTCATCTTATTTTAACCCCCCCCGGGCCAGTGCTCCTCTGAGTGTTGGCCCGAACTGGGCAGCCTGCGGGGCCACCTCGGGGAAACTTGAGGGTTGGTTTTACTCGTAGCTTGACCTATCTGAGTGTGCCCTGAGAAAGAGATATGTGCAGCTCCTATCGGGATTTGTCGGCACATTCGGGTGGTGTTGCTGGTCTTGTTTTAGCCTGTCGAATTGTCTTGTTGTACCGGGTTACCGAGTCTGATCGGTGTGTCTCGGGTGGAGGTCTATTCCTTCGTTGACCGTGAGAGCTTGTCATGGGCTAAGTTGGGACTCCCCTGCAGGGATTGAACTTTCGAAAGCCGTGCCCGCGGTTATGGGCAGATGGGAATTTGTTAATGTCTGGTTGTAGATAACTTAAACCTTAATTAATTAAAACGAATCAACTGAGTGTGTTGCCGTGATGGCCTCTTCTCGGCGGAGTCCGGGAAGTGGACACGGTGTTGGAGTAATGCTTGCGCAGGTTGTTCCTCTAGTTTCTCGCTCGCGCCTTGCCTCCTCTTCTCGCTCTCTTTTGCGTATAAGTTAGCCACCACATATGCTAGTCGCTTGCTGCAGCTCCTCATATACTTGTCTTATCCATTTCCCATAAGCTTAAATAGTTTTGATCGCGAGGGTGCGAGATTGCTGAGTCCCTGTGGCTCACAGATGCTACAACTCCAGATGCAGGTCTAGGTGATTCCGCTCCAGGTGACGAGTACGAGCTCAAGTGGGAGTTCGACGAGGACTCTCAGCGTTATTATGTTTCCTTTCCCGATGATCAGTAGTGGTGCCTAGTTGGGGTTCGATTCAGGGCCTTGTCGCATGTTGGGTTCTTTTCTATTTTGGCGCCATAGTCGGGCCATGAGTGTTTGTTTGATGGATGTTATTTACGTACTCTGATGTGACGTGGCGAGTGTAAGCCAACTATGTTACCTTTCCCCTTTTATTATGTATTATCTGGGATGTTGTAATGATTGCCTGACTTGCGACATTGCTTTCAATGCGGTTATGCCTCTAAGTCGTGCCTCGACACGTGGGAGCTATAGCCGCATCGAGGGCGTTACAGATAATGACATGCATAATGAAAAATGGACGTCTGCAAAATGATCTAAGTGTGGAATTTATCGTCGCACATGCGGAATTTATCATCGCATCACAGAATAGCAAATAAGTAGCAGACGACGATCGAGTTTAAGTGTTACAACTCAAAGAACCCAATGTATCAAAACGAGAGTTGTAAACACTAGGCAAAATATAAAGCAACCGCCCATATGGACCCGCTTGAAGACTATCAAACTCAGATGCTTCTCCCCCTTTTGTTAGTAAGGACCAAAAAGGTTTGAAGACATAGAGCGTCTACTCGTTCCCATGAGGAGTAGGTGAAGCAGCAAGGTCGTTGGTGTTGTTAGGCGGTGCAGATGAACTCGGGGCAGTGTCGATGCGTGCAGAAGTAGGGGGCGGTGAAGTAGCATCGTCTTCGTCATCGATCACTCTGGCATTCACAGTTGCCGCGGAGGAAGAGAACTCAGAGTCTTCAAGAGACGGAGTTCGTTGCAGCACAGTCCTTCTTGGAGGTGTGGAGTCAAACTTGAAGCGTTTAGAGAAGCCATCCTCTTGAAGATCATCTTCAGAACACATAAGCGTCAGCCCTTTCCATGTACGCCTACAGGTTTCATGGGCAACAAAGGCATTCTTGGTGGCAAGATTGCGAATGCGGTGGACATCCACCAAGAGGCTTTGCATCTGATGCTTAAGCCAGTCATGATGCTTATCCTGTTTCTGATGCAGCGCGACGAGAAACTCTCAGTCATTGAGGACACGAGATCGTCTTTGAGGCCTTTGCGCAATAGTTCTACCAGTGGCGTCAGTTTGAGCACGCGGGGCACGTGTGTTTCCAGCAAGGGGATAAACACGAGACACTGCTGGAATTCCTTCAATGGGCTGGGTGAAGCTTTGGTGATCAGCATTGTGAAGATAAATGGGATCCTTAGCAGGCTCTGGGTAAATGGCTTCAACTGACAGATCAACCTCGGGCAAGAATATGAGATGATTGCACGCAGACGGCTGATAGTTGAAGGCCGAGTGACGCTTGATCAGACGCATGACCCATGGAGCATAGAATTTCAACCCAAAGATGTCGGAGCCAGACGCAGCCAACTGCCTAATGAAGAAGTCTTGAGCATTGAAGCTGATGCCATTGAAGATATAGAAAACCAAAGTCTTCATTGCTCCTTCAAGCTTCGCTGCAGATGAGTGTCCTTTGACAGGCCATAGAGTCTTCCTGATGATGTGGTAGATGGTGCGAGGCAGGTACTCTAGGTCTTCAACAAAGAACTCCTTAGGATATTCAGCATCTGGAGGCAAAGGCTTCATCATGCTCAGCATTTGACTCATGTTTGGTTTTGGCTTCTGAAAGATGCTTTCCAAGGCATTTTGATGTTGTTGACAACCTGGTTCATAGTATTCACCAGGAGTGTGCAGGCATGTGAGCTCAATGACATCAAGAGCTTTAGCTTCATGATGGACATTGCCTGTCATCCACTCAAGGACCCAAGTCTTCGGATCCCTGTTGTAGCCTCGAATATGAAGAGTGGCATAGAATTGAAGCAACAATTCTTCATTCCAGTGCTCCTTGTCAGTGATGAACTGCAGCAGACCAGCATCTCTGAAACAGTCCAATGCTTCTTCGAGGCAGGGCAGACCAGCCATAGCTTCAGAGTCGAGGCGCATATGTGGAAATATGCGCCCTTGATTGTATAGGACACAGGAATAGTAGCTACGCTACTGATAGCTCCAAAACCGATCTGAGGAAATGCGCGGTTTGGTATAAGGGTTCTTGGAGCTGTTGAAGAAGGTATTATGTGCCACGAAGCCATTCGCATTGAAGACCCCAGGTGAAGTGGCAGTGCCTGGGAAACGTGGAAGTCTTGGCTTGGGCTTTTGGACTTGAGGCCTGTGCTCGACGTGGTACTCAAATTGTGGACCAGCAGCAGGTGGAGGAGTCAGAATGGGCCATCGAACCATAACTTGCTGACCACGATCAAATGCCAGCTCCATTGTGTGAGGTCTTGGAGGGGGAACAGGGTCTATTGGCATTGTCTTCATGGGCTTCAGGGGCCACATTGATTTCAGGTGCATGCTCCACATTTTCTTTAGCCATGACTACGTCATTGGCTTCATTGGTGTTGGTGGTGGCAGCCTCAGGATTCTCAACCTCCACTTCAAAAGCTGGAGGGTTGGTCACGTTCTCCTCGAGAACAACATCTTGGTGAGACGGGGGTGTAGCAACTCTTGGGGCTTCTTCTTCATCGGCTGATGCAGCCGGAACATCTTCAGCCAGTTTGGCTTCGGATTTAGAGACATTCACAGTAGGAGTGGCATCTGGAAACACTTGACGTGCAACAGATTGGTGGTGCACTTATCCTTCTAGAACCCTTGATAGAGGGACTTGAGGCCTTGCTCCTTTGCGAAGCCTGCGCAACACTGGCGACGCCTTTGGAGATGGAGTTGGCTGGGCCTCAAAGTCATCATCTTCTTCTTGCCGGGGTGGTGTGACTTGTTGTTGGGGAGTACTCGGGGTGTCCTGTTGTTGTGGGTGATCAGCCCATGATGCATCCTGAGTAATTGGCGTCAGAGGACGACCAATGCTGATGAGTTCGCTGTTCGTGAGAACAGGTGATGATATCAGGTTGTGCTCGATCTGAGGAAGAACTACATCATCTTCAACATTGTCATGGTGACCAATGTCTTCAACAGCGGTGCGATCAACTACTGGAATGTCTTCAGCTTCATGAGCCTCTATGGAAGCAGGCTCATGGACAATCAGTTGGCGCTCTTGGTGTGCAGATGCAGGGTGAACCATTGAGATAGGTTCAACAACTAAGGGCTCTGTGGGAGCAGCCCAATCCTTCTTGGTTTTGCGCTTCTTCTTGGAGGGAGCAACATCAGAGGCTTCAGGATGTTTCCTCTTTCTGGCTTCAGCCTTAGCAGTCATCGTCTTCTTCAGTTCTGAATTGGTTGACCTGACCTTTGGCTTCGAGCCAGTCATGCTGGCTGGGAAGACAATGGGATGTGTTTCCTGCGTTGGTGCTTCGGGTTCGGCCACAGCTGGCTTCTTCTTCTTCTTTGCAGCCATCCTGGGATCGATGCCAGGACGACCAAGAGCCTTGCGCTTCTCAGCCTCATTGTAGGCTTGCACACACTTGTCAGCAAGGCTCTTCATGCGCTCATGAGAACCTTTAGCTTCTTCACACTTCTTGAGAAAGGCTTCTTTGAGATCGTACACCATGATCTTGAAGTTTTTCACATCTTGCACGCTGAGCTTGGCCATGTGCTTCTTGAACTGAGCTTTCTCATAGTCGATCTTTTGCTTCAGTTCAACGATGCGCTGAGCTAGAGTTAGCTCAGAAGCAATGGCGCCAGTGAAGGCGACACTGAGGCCAATTGGAAGTTGTAGATCTTCAAAGCCGAGGTTGGGCGTGTCAAACCACTCATCAATGAAGTTATGGATGATTGCCACATCAAAGAGAGGCAAATCATTGAAGATCTCTGCTTCTTCCTTGCTCTTAATCAGTTGCTCAAGAGCGTCATCTGCAAGATCTTCATCGCTAGACAGATCAATGGCATCGTTGCGCAGAATAGCAGCAGCAGTCAGTTCTTGGCTGGTGTGTTGCAAAGGCATCTTTACTCTTGAGGGCTTGGAGATGCGTGACAAATCTTCAGACTGCACACTGTCTTCAGGAGGTGCAGTAGCCAGTGGCTTCGCCCGTGAGATTTTTGGTGTTGAGGCAGGCTTTGAAGCTCTAGGCTTCTTCAGTTTCTTTGGCTTCAGCGGCGCAGGCGCTTCATCAGATTCATCGTCATCTGCAGGCTCATCCACGGCTGTCCCTTGAACCTTGATATGAGTGATGAGACCTTCCAGGTTGTAGAAGGGCCCAACAAGATTGGGTTCAGCTTCGCAGTTGCCATCGGCACGGGGAGCAGAAGGACCAGGGTTGAAGTCTAGTCCCCATGACTTCTTGTTTTGCTTAGCCGAATTCTTGGCAAACTGGAAGTTGCGCTTGAACAGATTATCATCACGACACCATAGCAATGATGATGGGTATGCATTCGCAGGCTGTGGTCCACGGACCATGCAGGGATAGAAGCCTTGTTCAATGGCTTCATCTCTGGACCTGGGTTGAAGATTTCTATATAGGATGTCTCCCCATGGTCGCTTGATGGCATTCTTCTCAGCATACTCCTGGGTCACAAACCTGTACTTGAACCATTGCTCGGCCCAATATCTTCGAATCCATTGGATTCAGGCTTTGCGCTAATTGTAATCCTCTTCAGGATCTGTCTTGTAAAGCTCTGAGAGGTCATCAGGCAAATCTCTTTACGTTCCCCCACGACGCTGTCTGCCACCCTTCCTTACTGATTTCTCTGCAGCCATGAATTTCAAACTGAATGGCTTCAGCACGTTCAAAGGCTTCAAGGGCTTTCGCTTGCTGGACAAACAGGAACTGGCTTCGGGAGAGTTAATGTGATGCTGTAAGAATTCTGCAAACAAATGCAGACTATGAGAACTAAGGGATTCTCCCACGGACATGTACCTGTGACAGCATTAAGGTGTGAGGGAAGGGGAAGAGGTCGTATGCATTCTCAGAAGATTTTGAAGATAAATCAGTTTAGAAGACATTGACCTCATCGTGCGAAGACATTCACTTATATGTTGAGAGTTGGTTCCAGATTTGTACGAATCCGCGAATAAGTACAAGTGAGGAATCTAACTAGATATGAAGCTTAAGTGAATATACTAGGTAGTATGAGATGCAGACATGATAGATCTAACATTGTATAGGCAGAAACCTATTTTGGCAAACATGATGAATCTTTGAGGATCAAAAAGATGGTAAAAATAGAGTTGTATTTACCACGCGAAGAACTGCTAGATGGGAAGAGTAGGAGACCGAGCAGTTCAATCCACCATGCCCTAACTTGGCGATGGAGAACACCTACAGCGGCAGCGGAGAAGACGATGTCCGCGGCCGGCGTGAGGATGGCGTTGGAGAAGTCGCGACAGCTAAGCGCTTCGTCGCCAGCATCGTCGAGAGCTAGCGGGGGCGCTAGGGTTTTGACGAGGTGGAGAGGTGGAAGAAGGTTTTCTTGACCGCAGGGGACATTTATTTATAAGGAAGTGTGCCCCTGGCGGTTCACATCTGAGGAACACGTGGCAAACATGCAACATACTTGGAGTTGTCCCACGTTCCCACGCACTCCTGGATTGTCGGGTGGTCGTTCCCACTTCTCTGGGTTTCAGGTGAAGGAATTAGCATTAAAACGGACTTAATGTTTGTCTCTGTATCTTCTGCTGACTAGGACGCAGACAAGACATTCGACAGTTTCAATAGAATGCATATGATTTGGACAGATAGAGTTTGAGATAGAAAGCATAGAGAGATTAGGGTCCGATCACATTCACTTAGTTCAAAAGATTCAACAAGGAAGACATAGCTATAAGTGAATGCGGTAGAGGACAGAACACTAGTATATATATATATATGAGAAAGCAATCACATCAACATAGTGAAGATAATCATGAAGACAAGTTGAAATGAAGACAAACAAAATGTGAAGACATAGCAAATGTAACGCCATGAGTGAAACACTTCAAACAGAAAAATTTGGTGGTGGCGTTACCCACCGTATAGGAAGTATTCGACCCAGACACGGCGCACAATTATCGTGGCGCTCCGAAGTCAAATTCCACATTAATGTATTCACACTTAGAATGTTAGTCTTCATTGATTGAAGATATACTTTACTTCGTGTGTTGCACATCTAAGTCATCAATATGCATAAGTGTTAAGATGTGTGCCTGATCACAGGACATTTGAGGATTCCAAGATATTTAGCTCACACCGTAACTTGCAAAACCTCTTCTCACACAGTTCTGCTTCCTTGAAGACCAACATACAAGTGATCGTCCCAGAAAATGACATGTTCCTGATGTAGACTTGCGATCCACCTTGTCACCAGCATAATCAGCATCCGAGAATCCAACCAGATCAAACTCTGAGCCCTTTGGATACCATAATCCTAATGTTGGGGTGTGAGCCAGATATCGAAGAATTCGCTTCACAGCTAAGTGATGCGATTCCTTCGGTGCCGCTTGGAATCGAGCACACATGCAAACACTAAGCATAATATCTGGCCTAGATGCACATAGATAAAGTAAAGAACCAATCATGGAGCGGTATACCTTTTGATCGAACTCTTTACCATTGTCGTCGGGACCCACATGATGTTTGGCTGGCATTGGTGTCATGAAGCCTTTGCAGTCTTGCATCCCAAATTTCTTCAGACAATCTTTGAGGTACTTCTCTTGAGATATGAAGATGCCGTTGCGTTGCTGACGTATTTGAAGACCAACGAAGAACTTCAGCTCACCCATCATGGACATCTGATATTGCTCTTGCATCATATATCCAAACTCTTCAGTGTATTTTTGATTGGTGCAGCCGAAGATAATGTCATCCATATATATTTGGCACACAAACAGTTCACCATCATATGTCTTCGTGAAGAGAGTGGGGTCGAGGGAACCAGGTACAAATCATCTTTCTGATACCCTGTTGTGGTCCTGTTGAGAAATCTACCACGTACAAATCATCTTTCCGATACCCTTCAAACACTAGAGACTTGTCAGATTCCATTAGAACAAGGCAACGATATTTTCCAAATATCACAATCATGTTTAAATCGCAAAGCATTGAGACAGACATTAAGTTGAAACCAAGGGATTCAACAAGCATGACTTTATCCATGTGTTGATCCTTTGAGATTGTAACTCTACCTAGACCCAATACCTTGCTTTTACTAGTGTTAGCAAATGTGATGTGACTTTTGTCAGATGGATGTAAGGTTGAGTCCATGAGAAGACTTCACTTGCCAGTCATGTGATTAGTACACCCACTATCAATAATCCATTCTGAAGCAGCTGGTGTCGTACCCTACAGTGCAGTTAGGGGGATAGGCTTCACGAAGAGAATTGTGAAGCAAAAACATTTGACGAACCAGTGGATTATGAAAGCTTAGATCGAGATTTGGACTGATAGGGCGAGTAGCAAGCGATTCACGAACAAAGTACATAATAAGACCATTTGGGCATTTGATCTTGCACCCTACAAGATGTTTAAGGTCCCCAGCAATAGCGTCAGACGATTTTGGTTTTCGGCTGGAGACCTTTCCCTGCAAAAGAGAGTTAAGCTTTCTTAGCCACCCACATCTTCAAGGGTGGCTTCGAAGCAATGAATCTTAGTGCAGCATCTGAGAACTTTGGCTTTAGAGCCTTAGCAAAAAGTCTTGCAGGTGGACAATAGTACTCATAAGGATAAGCAGAATAGTTTTTGGTCGTACGAACATGGCGGTTTGATGAAACGCGCTCATATTCATAGGCCTGAGTAAGGTTTCCCTGCAAAACATTTGCGTTAGTGCGACTCAGGTGAGTCCTTTGTCTATATGAAGCCTTTGGGCCATATGAAGCCTGTGGTCTGGGGTTTGTCTTCTTCACTTGTGGTTTCATGATGACATTCACAGGAAGATTCTCCAAACATCTTTTCGGCACCCAGACTTTCTTCATAGGCGGCCCATTTCTGCAGTTAGTACCAATATACCCGGCAAACACTTCACCATTCTGATTCTTAAACAGTTTATAGTTTGCATCAAAGGATTCATCAATAACAATGGGATTAGCACAAGTGAAGCCAGATAGGGTGGATGGATCCGCTGAAGGTTCCTTTGCAGCAACCCATGTGGTTTTGGGGTACTGCTCAGGTTTCCAGCAAGAGCCATCAGCATTCATTTTCCTTTCAAACCCAACACCCACTTTCCTAGGGTTTCGATACATGATCTGCCTTTTGAGGACATCACATAGTGTCTGATGCCCTTTGAGACTTTTGTACATCCCTGTTTCAAGCAATGTCTTCAACCTAGCATTCTCATCAGCAATAGCAGTGGTATCCTCAGCAGAGGGGTTAGTTACCACATCAACAGTTGAAGATATTGCAATAGTAGCAGCAGTAGAATAACGAGGAACAGAAGTAGCGTTGTCACGCTCGATGCATTTAAGACATGGTGGTTCAAATCCTTCCTGAGCTGAACTGATCTGTTCGGCGCGAAGTGACTCATTTTCCTTTTGAAGATCTTCATGAGCCGCTCTCAATTTCTCAAGATCTTGCTTCCTTTGAAGACAATCATAGGAAAGCTTTTCATGAGTTGTTGAGAGCGTTTCGTGAAGACTTTCAAGTTCCTCATACTTAGCGTGAAGATTCTTTATGTCTTCAATTAAGGACTGAGATCGAGTCATTTCAGAGTCTAACAGATCATCGCTTTTGTCTAACAGTTTTTGAATATGTTCCATGGCTTTTTGTTGTTCAGTTGCAATTTTAGCAAGTGTTTTGTAGCTGGGTTTGGAACCACAAACAGAGTCATCTTCACTAGATGTTTGATAGTGAGTAGTGCGTGTGTTTACCTTGGCACCGCGTGCCATGAAGCAGTAGGTAGGAGCGGAGTAGTCCTTGTCATTTGCATAGGTGTCGGTGATGAAGTCATTGTCTTCAGTGTTGAAGATGGACTTGGCAACGTATGTTGTAGCCAGACTTGCAACGCCAGAATCGGACTCCTCCTCAGACTCCACCTCTGCCTCCTCAGAAGCGGACTCCTCCTCTGAATCCATTTCCTTGCCAACAAACGCACGTGCCTTGCCAGATGAGCTCTTCTTGTGTGATGAAGACTTTGAGGAAGACTTGGAAGAAGACTTTGAATATTTCTTCTTCTTGTCGTCAGAGTCATACTCCTTGCTCTTCTTCTTCTTCTTGTTCTCATTGTCCCACTGCGGACACTCAGAGATGTAGTGGCCAGGTTTCTTGCACTTGTGGCATGTTCTCTTCTTGTAGTCATGAGCAGAAGCTTCATCATTCCTTGAGCTTGATCGTGAAGACTTTCTGAAGCCTTTCTTCTTGGTGAATTTTTGGAACTTCTTCACAAGCATAGCAAGCTCCTTTCCAATGTCTTCAGGATCATCAGAACTGCTGTCAGATTCTTCTTCAGATGAGGAGACAACTTTTGCCTTCAAGGCACGAGTTCGCCCATAGTTGGGACCGTAGATGTCTCTTTTCTCAGAAAGCTGAAACTCGTGTGTGTTGAGCCTCTCAAGTATGTCAGATGGATCGAGTGTCTTGAAGTCAGGACGTTCTTGAATCATCAGGGCTAGGGTGTCAAATGAGCTGTCAAGTGATCTCAGGAGTGTCTTGACGACTTCATGCTTGGTGATCTCAGTAGCGCCGAGGGCTTGAAGCTCATTTGTGATGTCAGTGAGTCGATCAAACGTGAGCTGGACATTCTCATTGTCATTTCTCTTGAAGCGGTTGAAGAGGTTGCGAAGGACACTGATTCTCTGATCTCTCTGGGTTGAGACGCCTTCATTGACCTTGGAAAGCCAGTCCCAGACTAGCTTAGATGTTTCCAAAGCACTCACGCGGCCATACTATCCTTTGGTCAGATGACCACAGATGATGTTCTTGGCAGTGGAGTCCAGTTGAACGAACTTCTTGACATCAGCAGCGGTGACACCTTCACCAACCTTGGGAATGCCTTTCTTGAGGACATACCATAGGTCGACATCAATGGCTTCAAGATGCATGCACATCTTATTCTTCCAGTAGGGATATTCAGTTCCATCGAAGACGGGGCATGCAGCGGAGACTTTAATTAACCCTGCAGTCGACATAGCTAAAACTCTAGGTGGTTAAACCGAATCACACAGAACAAGGGAGTACCTTGCTCTGATACCAATTGAAAGTGCTAGTGATCGACTAGATGGGGGTGAATAGGTGATTTTTATGAAAGTCTTCAAAACATGGAAGATTCGAAGACAAACAATAGAAATAAACCTATTACCATGCAGCGGAAGGTAGACTACACTAGGCAAACCATAGTCAAGTATTCAATGAAGTGAAAGCGCAATGACTAATAGCAGCTAGGCAGTAAGGATCAGGTAGGAAGATATTGTGAAGCCAATCAGAACAAGCAGTCACTCAGTGAAGACAAAAGATAATGCAATCATACAATGACTTCACAAGGACCAACAGTAAGTAAAGGGAAGGGAAGGATGAAACCAGTGACTCGTTCAAGACGATGATTTGTTGGACCAGTTCCAGTTGTTGTGACAACTGTACGTCTGGTTAGGGAGGCTGAGATTCAACTCAGAAGACCTCGCCTTCACCTTATTCCCCTTGAGCTAAGGACACCCAGTCCTCGCCCAATCACTCTGGTAAGTCTTCAAGGTAGACTTCCAAACCTTCACAGACTTCGTTCACCGGCGATCCACAATGACTCTTGGATGCTCAGAACGTGACGCCTAACCGGCTGGAGGATTCACAGTCCTCAAGTGTAATAAGTCTTCAGATCACACAGACAGGAAGACATAAGTGATGCCTAACACTCTTTGGCTCTGGGCGTTTAGGGCTTTATCCTCGCAAGGAAATCTCTCTCAAAGGCTTCGAGGTGGGTTGCTCTCAAACGACAAAAGCCGTACTCTAACTCTGAGCAGCCAACCATTTATGGTTGTAGGGGGTGGGCTATTTATAGCCACTAGGCAACCCGACCTGATTTGTCCGAAATGACCCTCGGTCACTAAGGAACTGACACGTGTTCCAACGGTCAGATTTCAAACACACACGGCAACTTTACTTGGGCTACAAGCAAAGCTGACTTATCCAACTCTGGACAAGATTTGCTCTCATAGTCTTCACTCAAAGACATAGGATTTCGGTTAAGCATCACTTCAGTCATTCTGACTAGTTCTCTTGGACCCCACTTAACAGTACGGTGGTTCCTATGACTCAACAAAGAAAAACACAGCACGACGAAACTACTAAGTCTTCGCGCTCCATAGTCTTCACGCGATGTCTTCTCTTATCATAGTCTTCAATGTGAATGTCTTCACATACCACCTTTGCCTTCAATGTCTTCATACATTTTTAGGGGTCATCTCTGGTAGGAAAATCAAATCAATGAGGGACTTCTACCTGTGTTATCCTGCAATTCTCACAAACACATTAGTCCCTCAACTAGGTTTGTCGGCAATACTCCAAAACCAACTAGGGTGGCACTAGATGCACTTACATATACGTCAAGTCTTCGGAGAATGCAGTCTTGATCACGCCTCCTGCGTACGGCCTCCAGAGTCCATCTTGACCAAGAATGAGGTCCCATCGGCCTAATCTAAGGAGATGGGCCGACTGGGTTACGACCCCCTAATCCAAGACACCGTTAGAATCCCTCGAACTGGTCTTCTATGCCGAGGACGATCTTCCTGATGATAACAACCTCGGATCCAGAGTCCTTGGCTCGACAGACAAGTTCCTCCTTGTAATTTTTTGACCACTCCATCGAAGGAGCGATGCCAGGCGAGGCTCAACCAAAACTGTACCCTCTACCCGAAGCGATTGGGTTACTTAGCCTTGAAGGCCAAGCATCTGGGTGTGAATGGTTCCACACAATCTTACAACTTTATCGAAAGGGCTCACCGCACGATAGGTTGAGCAGTTACTCCCCTCAAATCACGACCCGAGGCAGCCTTTTTACTGGCACGTCCCTTTGAGGCAGAGATTGTGCCCGTTTTCTTAGGATTATCATCAAAAATTTGTTTCCCCCCATATGCTTAATGACACTGTTGGAGTGGTGTGTTTATCAGTGCAGTAAAGGGACTCTTGGCCTTTGACTAGCCTATAAGACCAAAAGGGAGGACATCGCAACCTACTACGCTCCCATTCCCCCCATATACTACTTCATCAAACTCCAGCGCCTAGATCCGATCCCACGCCCTTTTCCCTTAGCAAGTCCAACCTCCGTCACCAGCCATGGCCGAGACCCTCAAGGGGCACTGGGGTGGTTCCATCATGATGGATGGCACCATCCAAGAGCTACGCGGCGGGGGGTATCTGACCGCCGACATCGCTGCCCATTCTCCAGACGCTGGCTATCAAGTGCCCGCTCCAAATGCGGGGGAGTGGATATTCTTCGTCCCCCACCTCACCCGAGGGTTGGGGTTCCCGCTGCACCCCTTTGTGTGTGGGGTTATGTTCTACTATAGACTTGATTTCCATCATATGGCCCCGAACTCCATTCTCCATCTTGTCTCCTTCATCACGGTATGCGAGGACTTCCTCCACTACGAGCTGCACTTTGGCCTATGGCTGAAACTCTTAGGGATCAAGCCAAAGTCCAGCGGCTCCGACCTCTCAGAGTGCGGAGGGGCCATGATCAGCAAGAATCAATGGGCCGAATGGCCCAAGGGCACCTTCATAGAGACGGTGAAGGGGTGGCATTGGGAATGGTTCTACATTACGGAATCGCTCGCCCCTGGTCAGGCTGCGGTCCCATCCTTTTTCGTCAGGGCCACTGAAGAAGCTCAAGTCTTGGAAGGAGAAGGGCATCTCCTGGGGAATGCAGCCGAGGTGGAAACCATGGTCAAGAGGATCAAATGGTGGACCACTACAAAGAACCTCCAGCTCGCCAGCGTCATCAACGTCATGCTCAACGACCGCATGCTCCCGCTCCAGCTTCGGGATACCTTGATGTGGGCGCATAAGCCTGCGGACATGGGGCCCCTCGCTGCCTTTTTCAGCTCCACCATGGACACCATGTGGACGAAGCTCATGAAGCTGGCCAATGAGAAGATCCCCAAGGAGGGGGGGGGGGACCTCGGCCTCGAGGACGACCACGACGCCCCTCTAGTAATTGTTCTATCACACGCATCCAAATTCTCATATTTTATATTGACGGGAAAATTCTGACGAATCGCTTATGCTTAATGCGTGCAGAAGTGGTTGGCCTGGGCACAAGGAGCATGATGCCCAACCCCACTACCAAAGGAGCCGCTGACTCCCCTGCTCAACATGCTCCCCACTGAGGAGCCGCACGTGGTGCCCCCCAAAGGGACGAAGGCCCTGAAGGGAAAGGTGAGTGCTTGGGCCCAGGAGACCTCGGTCACCCGGTCCGAGGAGACCCACACCTCCTCCGCCCATGATGGCGATGCATAGGAGGGCGATGTTGAAGAGATCCCTCCTCCAAAAGGGATGAAGGTGGCATAAGAGGACGCCGAAGCTGGTATGTAGCCCAAGGGCTCAAAAGAGGCCGAGGAGGACCTCGGCCATGGCCGCTGGCAAGTTGCCGGAGAGAGTCAAGCTCTCCAGCGACTTAGAAGAAGACCTCCTCGCGCTGAGGAGGAAGAAACCAACACCTCGAGGGTAAGACGTCGTGTTCATATCCTGTCTTTTTTCACGTAGTCGGCCAAGGGTAATCCCTAGCTGTTCCTCGAGTGGGTTGCCCCCGGCTAGTGGGACCCCAGAACCCGCTGCCTCTCCATCAGCACGTGATGGGTTGGGGCAGGCGACATCCACTCTAGCCACCCATGCCAGCATTGCGGGGGACGAAGAGTTGGCCGTCATGGCCGAGGTCAATACCTTGCCCCAACAAGACCAGGGAGAAGCACCCTGATGTTGTCGGAGAGGGGCTGGGCCAGTCATCGGCCCAGCCGATATCTGCTTCAGCTCCGCCATCACAGGCGGAGACCGCTTAGGCCGGCACATTGGTGCCTGGGTCTGAGGTCATCCCGCCACCCCTCCTATTGCCCAGGGATGGGCTAACGCAGGGTGAACTAAAGAGGTGGAGGAGACCCTAAAGGGCTCCTCCCTTAAGGAAGAGAACCGAGCCTTGATAGGCGTGGCGTTGCAGGGTTTTCAGTCCGTAGGGGCCGGCCTGCACGAGGTTTTTAAGAACCTCATAGCGATTTTTGAGGTATGCTTCCACCCTATTATTTGGTTGGTTTTAAATATTTACGCATCTGTCTGAAGACATGTTATCACAGCCTTCAAAATGGCTTAGTGAGTGAGTAGGCCCCGAGGCCAAGGTTGGTTTCAAGAAACCGGCCTTGGGTCACATAATATGTAAGGAGTTGGTTATGCAGCCCCTAGGATGCTGCCTGAGACCGTTGTCCTGGAATTTCAACAGTTTGATTACGGGCTTTGTAATAAAGATTTTTGCTATCAGGTCTCGACCTCGGTTTCGGACTCCGTCTCCGAGGAGATTGCGGAGATGAACCCGAAGCTCGAGAGGTCTAGGAGGATGTCAACCTGGTGAACCAGAGGTTTGAGAAGTTTCAAGGTAAGAAATTGTGCACAAAAAAGGTCAAGATAGATCCGTGTTAGGCGAAAAACTAAGGCCGAACTGTTTTAATGACTGATACGTCTCTAACGTATCTATAATTTATGAAGTATCCATGCTATTATATTTTTTCTATCTTGGATGTTTTATATGCATTTATATGCTATTTATATATGATTTTTGGGACTAACCTATTAACCTAGAGCCTAGTGCCAACTTCTATTTTTTTGATTGTTTTTGAGTTTCGCAGAAAAGGAATATCAAACGGAGTCCAAATGACCTAAAAATTTACGGTGATTTTTTATGGACCAGAGGAAGCGCCCGAAGCAAAAGAGTTGGGCCAGAAGAGCGACGAGGCCTCTGTTGGTGAACGCAGTATTTCAAAAAATTTCCTATGATCATGCAAGATCTATCTAGGAGATGCATAGCAACGAGAGGGGAGAGTGTGTCCATGAAACCTCGTAGACCGAAAGCGGAAGCGTTTAGTAACACAGTTGATGTAGTTGAACGTCTTCATGATTCAACCGATCCTAGCACCGAACGTATGTCACCTCCGTGTTCAACACACGTTCAACTCGATGACCTCCCTCGAGCTCTTGATTTAGTTGAGGACGAGGGAGGGTTTAGTTAGCACAATGGCGTTGTGACGGTGATGATGAAGTTACCGGCACAGGGCTTTGCCTAAGCACCATGACGATATGACCGAGGTGTGTAACTGTGGAGGGGGGCACCACACACGGCTAAGACAATTGATCTTGTGTGTTCTAGGGTGTCCCCTGCCCCGTATATAAAGGAGGAGAGGGGGAGGCCGGCCAGCCCCTGTAGGGCGCGCCAAGGAGAGGAGTCCTACTAGGACTCCAAGTCCTAGTAGGATTCCACTTGGTGGAAGGGGGAAAGAGGAAGGGAGAGGGGGAAGGGAAGGAAAGGGGGTGCCGCCCCCTTCCCCTAGTCCAATTCGTACTGCCAAGGGGGGGCAGCCCCTTGTGGCCCTTCTCTCTCCCCACTAAGGCCCATGAAGGCCCATTAGTTCCCCCGGGGGGTCCGATAACCCTCCGGCACTCCGATAGTTACCCGGTACCTATCGGAACTCATCCGATGTCCGAATAACATCGTCCAATATATCAATCTTTATGTCTCGGCCATTTTGAGACTCCTCATCATGTCCGTGATCTCATCCAGGACTCCGAGCAAACTTCAGTCATCAAATCACATAACTCATACTATAAATCATCATCAAACGTTAAGTGTGTGCACCCTACGGGTTCGAGAACTATGTAGACATGACCAAGACACATCTCCGGTCAATAACCAATAGCAAAACCTGGATGCTCATATTGGCTCCTACATATTCTACAAAGATCTTTATCGGTCAAACCGCATAACAACATACGTTGTACCCTTTGTCATCGGTATGTTACTTGCCCGAGATTCGATCGTTGGTATCATCATACCTAATTTAATCTCGTTACCGGCAAGTCTCTTTTACTCATTCCGTAATGCATCATCCCACAACTAACTCATTAGTCGCATTGCTTGCAAGGCTCATAGTGATGTGCATTACCGAGAGGGCCCAGAGATACCTCTCCGATACACGGAGTGACAAATCCTAATCTTGATCTATGCCAACTCAACAAATACCATTGGGGACACCTGTAGAGCATATTTATAATCACACAGTTACGTTGTCACGTTTGATAGCACACACAAGGTGTTCCTCCGGTATTCGGGAGTTACATAATCTCAGAGTCAAAGGAACATGTATGAGTCATGAAGAAAGCAATAGCAATAAAACTAAACGATCATTATGCTAACCTAATGGATGGGTCTTGTCCATCACATAGTTCTCTAATGATGTGACCCCGTTCATCAAATGACAACATATGTCTATGGTTATGAAACTTAACCATCTTTGATTAACGAGCTAGTCAAGTAGACGCATATTAGGGACCCTCAGTTTTGTCTATGTATTCACACATGTACTAAGTTTCCGGTTAATACAATTCTAGCATGAATAATAAACATTTATCATGATATAAGGAAATATAAAAAATAACTTTATTATTGCCTCTAGGGCATATTTCCTTCAATCTCACACTTGCACTAGAGTCAATAATCTAGATTACATAGTAATGATTCTAACACCCATGGAGTCTTTGCGATGATCATGTTTTGCTCGCGAGAGAGGCTTAGTCAAAAGGGTCTGCAACATTCAGATCTATATGTATCTTGCAAATCTCTAATCTCCCTCTTGACTTGATCGCGGATGGAATTGAAGCGTCTCTTGATATGCTTGGTTCTCTTGTGAAATCTGGATTCCTTTGCCAAGTCAATTGCACCAGTATTGTCACAAAAGATTTTCATTGGACCCGATGCACTAGGTATTTGTAGCGATCTGACCTCAGGCAGTCAAATCTCTGTGTATAAGTGTCATGCCTGGATTGGTAATGCTGACACACACAGTACTTGAAGGATTTATAGCACAGTTCAATCACACACTTATTACATAGAATGTCTCAAAAGAGAACTTATTACAATAAATATGGCTTAAGGCCATCTAAATACGATAATAGCGGAAGGTTGGGAAGATAAAGTGAGTCCATCAACTCCAACGGCATAGCTGAGTGCCCGATAACGACCTAGCGCACCTTACTCTTCGTCTGAAAAGTATGCAACAAGATACGTTGCAGCCCGAAAACGGGTCAGCACATGGAATATGCTAGCAATATAACACAGTAGAGCAATGAACAGAATAAAATCTATCACTACATGCATATATGGCTGGTGGAGGCCCTATAGTTATAATGTTTTGCGAAAAGCCAATTTTTCCCTATAACAAAGGAATATATTTTGTTTAACTATCATGGTAGTTGTTAAACATTGAGAAGGTTCCTCCAACTCAATCCCAATTAAACAGTATTAATAATCCAAGCAATTTAATTTAGAGTGATGAGATCAACATGATAATTCAAATACCAGATACTCAAGATGTCCATAACCGGGGACACGGCTAACCATGATTCATTTATACACCCGGCAGAGGTTTGCGCACTTTTCCCCACAAGACTCGATCCCCTCCGTTGGATTTCTCGTACTACATGGTGTTTGAGAAACGGATGACCGAGACACAGTCTTTCAGAAACATTAACTCTTTACTATGGGTAGACAGTACCAACCAACATCCCCTACATCTGCTAGTCTACCACTTAAAGAGGTCATGCAACATACTCAACTATGCTAGAGCCCATAATAGCTTGTGGCTTCACACGGAAGTTTCTAGCATGGATAATCTTATGATCCCTTTGAGCCTGGGTGGTGAACCGTAGGATGATCACACGGGTACTCCGGGATATCCTAGGACAACACTGGATTCTCCAGGTGCCCGCAACCAATCCACCCAGATGTGTATTTAAGTAGCCACCTTAAGTTAACCATAAATTAACATCTCACATCTGTCATGGATACGCTCAAACCCAATCCACGTCTACGAGCATAGCATGGCAATACAAGCATAGCGTAGAAGTAACTCCCAAGGGTTTGATAATGAAAGGGCAATAGGTTCTACCTCATCATCTACTTCCCAAACCCACAAGTTAACATATCCTACTCATGCAAATGTTTGAGGAGTGAAACTAATGCATAAAAACTGGGTAATAAATGGGTATGATCAATGTGTTACTTGCCTTGCTGATGATCCGCAAACCCTAGAGACTCGTAGTAGCACGCTGCGAACTTCGGGTATTCTATTGCAAACAAACAATAGCATACATAAACACTGAAGCATAGATGCAAGGGTAAAACTCAAATAAGAAGATCCAAATCTGAAAGTTCAACTGAAAAGGTTTGATTTTCAAAAATAAACGGCCAAATCGGAGCTACGGAACTGAAACTACGGTCAAAAGAACTTTGAACTCAAATCTGCTTGAACCAAATTTTAAATTGTCAAAATCATGTTCAAGTTGATTAAACAGAAAGAGGGGCTCGATACGAAGACTTTGGCGTTGGTTTCATTGGATTTGGAAAAACGGTTGAAAAGTTGCGAGGGTTTGAAGATCAGGGGCTAATCTGCGATAAAAATAATCATGGATAGGTCCCTCGCCGAAAATAAATGGAAAAAGAAAAATCTATCGGACGAACGTCCGTTAACAGAGACAAACGGGCGAATTCGTTCGTTAAAACGAACGAACGCTAAATAACTAAACCGAAAAAACCAAACCGATCTAAATAAATAAAAGAAGAACTAGGGTTTTTCAAGAAAACTGACGGTTTTTACCTAAAACCAAAAAAACCGGCGGCGGCAGATCCGACGGCAGCAGCGGGATTCCGGCGAGGCGGGGTGGCGCGGGACGGCGAGGCGCGACGCAGGCGGCGGAGTGCGGCGCGACGCAGCGGCGGCTCGGCGGGCAGCGACGCGGCAACGCGTGCTAGAGCGGGACTCCCGCTCGGGGTCGGGGGTAACGCGACTGGGCCGCTGGCCCACTTCGGTCCATAAAGTTTTTTTATATAAATAATTCCACCGAAAGAAAAATCCTAAAGAAATATATTTTTTACTAAAAATGCCAAAAACAATTTTCACCGTCTAAAAATGCATAGTGAACATTTTCTTGGCCTAAAAATGCAATTTTGAAAAATGCATATTTTCTAATTCGAATAAAATAGCAATAAAATCCAAATAAAATAATTTATTTGATTTTAACATTTTTCCTCCAATATTTCTTTTATTTTGGAGAAGTCATATTATCTCCTCTCTCTTAATTTTAATATTGGAAATATTTCCGGAGAGAAAAATGACTAAAACCAAAATGATCCTCTTTTCAATATTTGAGAAAATTCAAATATTAAAATAGATGAAATCTGCAACTCTCTTCGTGGGTCCTTGAGTTTCTTAGAATTTCTAGATCTCAAACGAAATGCAAATAAAATTATGAGATGCATATGATGACCTATGTATAACATTCCAAATCGAAAATTTGGGATGTTACAAACCTACCCCCCTTAATATGAATCTTGTCCTTGAGATTCAGGTTGCTAGAAAATAGGTGTGGGTGGTCTTTCCATAGATCATCCTCTCGTTCCCAACTGGCTTCATCCTCGGTATGGTGGCTCCACTATACTTTGGAAAACTTGATAACCTTGCTGTGTGTAACTCGGCTGGCAAACTCGAGAATCTTGACTGGTTTCTCCTCGTAGGTCAGATCACTATCCAACTGAATTACTTCCAGCGGCACTGTATCTCTCAGAGGAATATCGGCCATCTCAGCATGGCACTTATTCAACTGGGAAACGTGAAACACATCATGAAATCCTGATAGTCCTTCGGGTAACTCCAACTTGTAGGCCACTTCTCCCATATGTTCCAACACTCGGTATGGTCCTACAAATCTCGGGGCTAACTTTCCCTTAACTCCAAAGCGTTTAACTCCTCGCAGAGGTGACACACGAAGATATGCTCTGTCTCCGACTTCATAGACTACCTCCTTGCGTTTTGTATCGGCGTAACTCTTCTGCATGGATTGAGCTACCTTCAGTCTATCGCAAATCAACTTAACTTTCTCTTTGGACTCTTTGATCAAATCTGGTCTGAACAACTGGCGGTCTCCAACTTCATCCCAAATCAATGGTGTCCTGCACCTCCTTCCATACAAGGCTTCGAAAGGGGCCATCTTCAAACTGGCCTAGTAGCTATTATTGTATGAGAACTCCATGTAAGGCAAATTGTCATCCCAAGTAGATCCATAATCTAGTGCACAAGCTCTCAACATGTCCTCCAGAATCGGATTGACTCTCTCGGTCTGTCCATCTGTCTGCGGATGAAAAGTTGTACTAAACTCTAGTCTGGTACCCAAAGTCTGGTGCAGCTGGTGCCAAAACTTTGAAGTAAACTGTGTTCCTCTATCTGATATGATGGTCCTTGGAACTTCATGCAGACATACGATCCTGGTCATATATATCTTGGCCAACTTTGCACTTGTATAGGTAATTTTCAGTGGGATAAAGTGAGCCACTTTAGTCAAACGATCCACTACTACCTAGATAGAATCATATCCCGATCGGGTCCTGGGCAATCCGGTGATGAAATCCATGCCAAGCTTATCCCACTTCCATTCCGGTATCGGCATAGGCTGTAGTAATCCTGCTGGCTTCTGATGTTCTGCCTTCACTCTCTGACATACATCACACATGGCTACATACTCGGCAATATCCTTCTTCATACCTGTCCACCAGAAACGCTCCTTCAAATCCAAATACATCTTGTTGTTTCCGGGGTGTATCGAGTATGGTGAGTCATGAGCTTCTGAAGTATCAACTTCCTGATCTCTGCATTATTGGGTACATAAACACGGTCCTCAAACCACAAGGTGTCGTGCTCATCCTCACGAAAACCTTTGGCTTTTCCTTTGCTCATTCTCTCCTTTATCTCAACAATTTCCTTATCATCCTTCTGAGCTTCTCGAATCTTTCCCAATAATGTTGACTGAACTTCCAATGCTGCAACAAAACCTCTAGGGACTATCTCCAAACGTAGCTCCCTGAGATGTTCGGCCAACTCTATTGATAATCCTCCACTTACGAGAGTATTGGCATAACTCTTCCGGCTCAAAGCGGCTACGACATTGGCCTTGCCTGGATGCTAGTGCAACTTCATATCATGGTCTTTTATAAGCTCCAACCATCTCCTTTGCCTGAGATTTAGCTCCTTCTGTGTAAAAAAGTACTTCAAACTCTTATGATCCGTGTACACATCACAACGATTTCCAATAAGAAAATGTCTCCAGGTCTTGAGCGCATGCACTACAACTGCTAACTCCAAATCATGCATGTCATAATTCAACTCATGCGGTCGAAGCTGACGTGAGGCATATGAAACAACTCTTCCATCATGCATAAGTACTCCTCCAAGTCCTAAGCGAGAAGCGTCGCAATACACTTGGAAATCTTTGCGTATATCTGGCAAAATCAGCACTAGGGTTGTAATCAAGCGTTTCTTCAGCTCCTGAAAACTTGCCTCACATTCATCTATCCATTTGAACTTGGTGTCCTTGTTAAACAACTTCTTCATAGGTTTTGCAATGTTGGAAAAATTCTGAATGAACCTCCGATAATATCCTGCGAGTCCAAGAAAACTGCGGATCTCTCCAACTGAGGTGGGTCATAGCCAATTAGTGACTGACTTAACCTCGGTAGGACCCATTGCTATACCTTCTCCTGATATAACATGTCCAAGAAATCCTACTTCCTTCAACCAAAACTCACATTTGCTGAACTTGGCATACATCGGATGTTCCCTGAGCTTCTCGAGAACTAAACACAAATGCTCCTTGTGTTCCTCTTCATTATTCGAGTATACCAAAATATCATCTATGAACACCACGACAAACTTATCCAAGAACTCCATGAACACCTTATTCATCATACTCATGAAGTAGGCTGGGGCATTAGTCAATCCAAATGACATAACCATATACTCATATAACCCGTACCTTGTGGTGAATGATGTCTTTGGTATATCATTTTCTCGAATCTTCAACTTGTGGTATCTTGATCACAGATCGATCTTGGAGGATACTTTAGCTCCTTGCAACTGATCAAAAAAATCATTGATCATTGGCAGTGGGTACTTGTTCTTGATTGTCACTTCGTTCAATGCATGATAATCAACAACAATTCTCAATGACCCATCCTTCTTCTCAACCAAGAGCACTGGGGCTCCCCATGGTGACGCACTTCGTCGAATGTAACCCTTCTCCAATAACTCCTTGATCTGCTTCTTAATCTCCTCTAGATCATTTGCGGGCATCCGGTATGGCCTCTTCGATATCAGTCCGGTGCCTAGCATCAGCTCTATCAAAAACTCAATGTCTCGGTCTGGCGGCATGCCTGGTAACTCCTCTGGAAATACATCCGGATAATCCTTCACACCATGCACTTCCTCTTGAACAACTCCTGAGAGGGAATTTACTTGGGTTCTCCTTGGCGCGTGCCTGGATACATACTTAATCCTTTTTCCCTCTGGGGTGGTGAGCAAAATTGACTTACTGGCGCAATCGATGTTTCCACCATACATCGACAGCCAATTAATTCCTAGTATCACATCCAGTCCTTGTGACTCCAAAATTATTAGGTCAGAGGGGAAAACATGGCTACCAATGGTTAAGGGTATCCGATCGCACCATCGGCTGGCAATATACTCTGCTCCTGGTGAGCTTACTAGCATGGGTGACGTAAGGGCTAAGGTGGGTAACTTATACTTGTCCACAAATACCCTTGAAATGTATGAATTTGATGCACAAGTATAAAAAAAATGAGAGCGGTAAATGACTTAACCAAAAACTTACTGATGACTGCATCTGGCTGCTCTTCAACCTCCTCCACGTTAACGTGGTTCACTTGTCCCCTGTTGAAAGGGTTGGGCTTCTTCCCAGAGCATCCATTGCCGTTACCATTCTTTTCTTTAGAACACTCGGTGGCGTAGTGTCCAGTCTTCCCGCACTTGAAACAAGTAATGTGACTTAGATCCTTCTTGGCGGGTGTGGCTAGGTTAGAGCGGTTCTAATTGCTGCCTGCTCCATTCCTGTTTCCATTCTTGGGGCCACTGTGGTTATGCGAGCTTCCTCCATTGTGGGTATGGCCTCCATGGTTATGGGTATATCCTCCCGAGTTCGGGGTAAAATGAGGCTTCTGCTAAGCTCCTAAAGTGTACTTCCCTTGTCCATACTTCCTTTTGCGGCTCTCAATCTGCTGTTGCTTCCCTTCAATCATAAGAGCCTTATCTACCAACTCCTGGTAGTTGTTGAATGTTGCCACCATTAACTGCATACTCATCTCATCATTCAGCCCTTCCATAAACTTCTCCTGCTTCACGGCATCTATGGCCACATCATCTAGGGCATATCGGGCTAACTTGCTAAACTCATCCACATACTACCCCACAGTATGGTTTCCCTGGCGTAAGTTGCGAAACTCACGCTTCTTCATGCTCATAGCTCCAGTTGAGACATGAGCGGTGTGGAATGCTTGCTGAAACTGCTCCCAAGTGACATTGGCTATAAGGAAAGTGGCTGTGTAATTCTCACACCATGAGGCTGCAGGTCCATCCAATTGGTGTGCGGAAAAAAGCACCTTCTCAGCATCTGTGCAACCTGCGGTGGTCAACTCCCTTCCAATCGTACATAGCCAATCATCAGCAACTATTGGCTCGGTGCTACTGGAAAACACCGGCGGCTGTAACCTTAGAAAACGAGCTAAGTTGTCAATAGGAGGTGGTGGCAGTGGGTTGTTTTTATTGTTGTTGTTGTTGCCTTGGTTCTGGACTAGCAACTGCATCAGTGTATTCTGCTATTGGATCAACTGGGTGAGCTCCAGTGGGAAGAGAAATCCGGGGTCACGTATCGGAGGCATCTGATGGGTTTAGAGGGGAGAGATTAGAATAGAAATGAGGTCTAGTGAGAAAGCACTACCCATATGCACATGAGACAAACACATTAATATCACACCAAATCAATTCAAGCAAGGGCATACAATCAATCTAACTATCGTTGTAGTGCTCGGACTACTAATATATACATGGGGAAATACTATTGATAATATGGTGGTCTACTAGAAATTTTGATCGGTGGAAGACTCCATGATATCCGCTCCAGCTTTGTCTTTATAATCATCATCACTACTATCAGGGTGGGAGTCGGTGTCATCGATGATGATGTAGTCCTTGGGATGGTCGTCATCTCCTCCTAGCATGGGGTCTCCCATGAATACTCCTAGCTTCCTTGTCAGGTCGTCATTCTTCTCCACTAATATTGTGATTTCCTCCTCTTATCCGTTGCATGTAGACTTGAGTTCCTCTTCAAGATCCATGTTCCTAGTCATCAACTTCTCCATATCTATCATGCTTGCGCACATCTGGTTCTCCTGGCGATGAATATGCTGGTTTAACTCCTGTATGAAGGCTGCAATGGACCTGTCCCTCCTGGTGCTGATCATCTCCCATTGCTCATCTCGGCGCCCACATATTTGGTAGATGGTGTCCTTAAGATCCTTGTGATAAACTTCGCCGATGTGTCCTATGGCGATGTGGGCTGCCATGCTCTTTCCTAGACTCCAGGTTGGTGCATCAAAGAAAAACTCTATGGGTTCAGTAACTGGCGTGAATGTCCTTCCTAGAACTTGAACTCGAATCATCCAATGTTCCTCTTCTGGTAAAGTGGCGGCGTAGGTCCCGTTGAAGCTTGGTCTTCCAATGTTCAGGTACCTAGTGACTTCCTTCAAGTGTCGTCCAAAGGGTGTGTCTTCATCCGGTTGTGCAAACTTGTTCCTTGTATCTGCCATCCTATAGAGTAGAAAATGGAGGGGAATCAGAAATGAGAAGAGAAGAGTGACCTATGGCTTATCTTAGTGGTCGTGTCCTACAGTCAGCGTGTGCTCTGATACCATCTTGAAGCGATCTGACCTCAGGCGGTCAAATCTCTGTGTATAAGTGTCATCCCTGGATAGGTAATGCTGACACACACAATACTTGAAGGATTTATAGCAGAGTTCAATCACACACTTATGAGATCGAATGTCTCAAAAGAGAACTTCTTACAATAAATATGGCTTAAGGCCATCTAAATACGATAATAGCGGAAGGCTTGGAAGATAAAGTGAGTCCATCAACTCCAACGACATAGCTGAGTGCACGACAACGACCTAGCGCACCTTACTCTTTGTCTGAAAAGTATGCAACATGATATATTGTAGCCCGAAAACGGGTCAGCACATGGAATATGCGGGCAATATAACATAGTAGAGCAACGAACAGAATAAAATCAAACACTACATGCATATATGGCTGGTGGAGGCCCTATGGTTATAATGTTTTGCGAAAAGTCAATTTTTCCCTACAACAAAGGAATATATTTTGTTTAACTATCATGGTAGTTGTTAAACATTGAGAAGGTTCCTCCAACTCAATCCCAATTAAATAGTATTAATAATCCAACCAATTTAATTTAGAGTGATGAGATCAACATGATAATTCAAGTACCAGATACTCAAGATGCCCATAACCGGGGACATGGCTAACCATGATTAGTTTATACACTCTACAGAGGTTTGCGCACTTTTCCCCACAAGACTCAATCTCCTTCGTTGGATTTCTCGCACTACATGGTGTTTGAGAAACGGATGACCAAAACACAGTCTTTCAGAAACATTAAATCTTTACTCTGGGTAGACAGTACCAACCTACATTCCCTACATCTACTAGTCTACCACTTAAAGAGGTCATGCAACATACTCAACTTTGCTGCAGCCCATAATAGCTTGTGGCTGCACACGGAAGTTTCTAGCATGAATAATCTTATGATCCCTTTGAGCCTGGGTGGCGAACCATAGGATGATCACACGGGTACTCCGGGATATCCTAGGACAACATTGGATTCTCCAGGTGCCCGCAACCAATCCACCCATATGTGTATTTAAGTAGCCACCTTAAGTTAACCATTAATTAACATCTCACATCTGTCATGGATACACTCAAACCCAATCCACGTCTACGAGCATAGGTTCTACCTCATCATCTACTTCCCAAACCACAAGTTAACAGATTCTACTCATGCAAATTTTTGAGATTGAAACTAATGCATAAAAACTAGGTAATAAAAAGGTATGATCAATGTGTTACTTGCCTTGCTGATGATCCGCAAACCCTAGAGACTCGTAGTAGCACGCTATGCAATCTGGGTATTCTATCGCAAACAAACAATATCATACATAAGCACTCAAGCATAGATGCAAGGATAAAACTCCAATAAGAAGATCCAAATCTGAAAGCTCAACTAAGAATGTTCGATTTGCAAAAAGAAACGGCCAAATCGGAGGTACGGAATTGAAACTACTGTCAAAAGAACTTTGAACTCAAATCTGCTTGAAACCAAATCTTAATTTTCCAAAATCATGTTCAAGTTGATTCAATAGAAAGAGGGGCTTAAGACGAAGACTTTGGCGTTGGTTTCACTGTATTTGGACAAACGATTGAAAAGTTGCGAGGGTTTGAAGATCAGGGTCTAATCTGCGATAAAAATAATCGTGGATAGGTCCCTGGCCGAAAATAAACGAAAAAAGAAAAATTTATCGGATGAACGTCCGTTAACAGAGACAGACGGGCGAATTTGTTCGTTAAAATGAACGAACGAACGCTAAATAACTAAACCAAAAAAACCGAACCGATGTAAATAAAAAAACCGAACTAGGGTTTTTAAGAAAACCGGCGGTTTTTACCTAAAACCGAAAAAGCCGGCGGTAGCAGATTCGACGGCGGCAGCGGGATTCCGGCGAGGCGGGGCGGCGCGGGACAACGAGGCGAGGTGCGGCGCATGCAGCGGAGTGCGGCGAGGGCAGCGCGACACTGCGGCGGCTCGGCGGGCGGCGACGCGTGCCGGAGCGGGACTCCCGCTCGGGGTCGGGGGTGACGCGGGTGGGCCGCTGGCCCAGTTCGGTCCAGGAAGTTTTTTTATAAATAATTCTGCCAAATGAAAAATCCTAAATAAATATAAAAAAATTCTAAAAATGCCAAAAACTATTTTTACCATATAAAAATATATTTAGTACATAGTGAACATTTTCTTGGCCTAAAAATGCAATTTTGAAAAATGCATATTTTCCTAATTCGCATAAAATGGCAATAAAATCCGAATAAAATAATTTATTTGATTTTAACATTTTTCCTCCAATATTTCTTTTATTTTGGAGAAGTCATATTATCTCCTCTCTCTTATTTTTAATATTGGAAATATTTTCGGAGAGAAAAATGACTAAAACCAAAATGATCCTCTTTTCAATATTTCAGAAAATTCAAATATGAAAATGTATGAAATCCCCAACTCTCTTCGTGGGTCCTTGAGTTTCTTAGAATTTCTAGGATTGCAAACGAAATGCAAATAAAATTATGAGATGCATATGATGACCTATGTATAACATTCCAAATCGAAAATTTGGGATGTTAAAGTATTACACCTAGATCGGATATGAACTCCTTCATCCAAACTCCTTCATTTGCTGCTTTTGAAGCAGCTATGTATTCTGCTTCACACATTGATCCCGCCACGGCGCTTTTCTTGGAACTGCACCAACTGACAGCTCCACCATTCAATATAAATACGTATCTGGTTTGTGACTTAGAGTCATCCGGATCAGTGTCAAAGCTTACATTGACGTAACCATTTACGACGAGCTCTTTGTCACCTGCATACATGAGAAACATACCCTTAGTCCTTTTCAGGTATTTCAGGATGTTCTTGACCACTGTCCAGTGATCCACTCCTGGATTACTTTGGTACCTCCCTGCTAAACTAATAGCAAGGCACACATCAGGTCTGGTACACAGCATTGAATACATGATAGAACCTATGGCTGAGTCATAGGGAATGACTTTCATTTTCTCTCTATCTTCTGCTGTAGATGCTTGCTAGAGTTCCAATCATAAGTGCATATGATCCAAGAAGAGAAAGTATGTTAGCTTATGCCTCTCCCTCATATGAAATTGCAATAATGATTACCGATCTTGTTAACAATTGCCTACGATAATTCCGCAAACCGGCCCATCATTATTCCACACTCGCTATTTATAATATATAGTAATATATTCTAAATTTATGTTAACGACACCTACTTTACATTTTAGTTCTCTGATATCAATCAAAATTATCCTCTTCATACCCACAACATAGTTTTATTTCTTATTTCTAGTTGGAAGCAAGCATTCGGTGTACGTAGAGTCGTATCAGTGGCAGATAGGACTTGAGAGAATATTAATCTTGCCGTTAGTTCCTTGTGGGTTTGACACTCCATACTTATCACTTCCACCTTTGGAAAGTTCTACGATGATTCCTTGCACTTGAGGATTATCAAGCTCTTTTCTAGCGCCGTTGTCAGGGAGCAATAGCGTGTTGGTATTCTCATGTATGCTTGTTTGCTTTCTTCACTAAGTAGATTTTGTTTTCTTTAGTTGTGGGTGAAACAAACAAAAAAATTACAAAATGAAACTACAAAAAAATTTACTTGCCTTTTATGCCTAAATACTTTTTCAAATAGATAAGTGATTGGAAGGTTGTGCATTAGAGAAGTGAGGGTCGACCTTAAACACTTGTGTTCATGCTCATGTAAACAATGTAGAATTTTTCATGAAAGTTTCTCAAAAATAAGTATCCCCTTGTATATATCCATTGTATTATAAAAATAATGTGTCATGGTTTGGCTTTAGGATGCTTAAATTGCTTGTTTGGTGTGTGCAGCAGAAAAACAGAAACTTTGCTGTAGTCTTTTAATTTTTGTTTTTTACTGGAGCATGATCAAATCTTGAAATTTTTACGCAGTACTTCTCTGCAAATGTTTTAGATTCCCCTAACTTTTTAGAATTTTTGAAGTTACAGAAGTATAGGAAAGTTCCAGATTGCTACAGACTGTCTTGTTCTAGTCAGATTCTGTTTTCTATGTGTTGTTCACTTATTTTGATGAATCTATGGGTAGTATCGGGGGGTATGAACCATGGTGAATTTGGAATACAGTAGATATAATGCTAATATGAAATTGGAATGAGTTTACAACAGTCCTAAAGGTAGTGATTTGCTTTATTATACTAAGGGATCTCACAAGGTTTTTTTGTTAAGTTTTGTGTGGATGAAGTGTTCGAAGAACGAGGAGTTACCAATATGAGAATAATAAGGAGAGGCAAGAGTTCAAGCTTGTGGATGCCCAAGGCACCCCAAGTAAATATTTCAAGGATACTCAAGCATCTAAGCTTAGGATGCCCCAGTTGGCATCCCATCTTTCTTCTTTAACAATTATCGGTATACCTCGGTTTTTGTTTTGTTCACATGATTTACATCTTTTGTGTTTACTTTTCTTTTCCTTTATGCTCCATGCTAGTGTGAGATAGCCCTTCATTGATTTATAGAATGCTCTTTGTGCTCCACTTAAATCTTTTGAGTATGTCTTTATAGAATGCTTCGTGTGCTTCACTTATTTATTTTGAGCTTGGATATTGATAAAAATATGTCATTTGTAGAATGCTCTATGAACTTCACTTATATCTTTTAGAGTATGAATAAAATTATCATTTAAAGTGGGTTTGGAAGAGTGTCAACTCTAGGTAATGATCCCACTATTTTGGAGGGTGTTGAATCTTATAATAATTATGAAAGTGGATTTGGAGAGGTCATGACTTTATTTAATGATGATTCCACTATTTTGGGAGAGGTTCCAATTGATTATGAGAACAAAGTTGTTACGTGTGATGATTATTGTGATGACATGTATGCTATAAAGAATAATGATAACCATGAAACTTGTCATCTTGACTTTAATTTTCAATTGGATTATGCCTCACATGGTTGTTATTTTGTTGATTTGCCCCCACTACTATTCATGAGAATAAATTAGCTTATGTGAAGAGTAGTAAAATTTCTATGCTTGTGGATCATCAAAAGAATGCTTTGTGCGATAGCTATATTGTTGATTTCATTCATGATGCTACTGACAACTATTATGAGGGAGGAATATATGCTTGTAGGAGTTGCAATAATATCAAGTTTCCTCTCTCTCTATGTGTTGAAAATGTTGAAGTTATATTTGTGTGCCTTCCTATGCTAGTTGATTCTTGTTCCCATAAGTTGTTTGCTCACAAAATCCCTATGCATAGTAAGTGTGTTAGACTTAAATGTGCTACTTATATTCTTCATGATGCTCCCATTATGTTTCAATTCTTATCTTTTATGTGAGCATCATTGAAATCATCGTGCCTAGCTAAAAAGGAATTAAAGAAAAGCGCTTGTTGGGACACAACCCAATATTTTTCCTTACTGTTTTTGTATGTTCACATGATTAAGATACTGTAGTAATCATGTTTTATAGCTTTTGTTGCAATAAAGTTCCAAGTAAGACCTTTGGGATGGCTTACGGTGATAGTTTATTTGGTCTTGCTGAAAAACAGAAACTTTTGCGCTCAGGAAAACAATTCTCATTTTTAACAGAGGTGTGATAAAATATTGATTCTTTTTGCATAAGATTAAAAAACAAATTTCCTTGGTTTTCCTAACTTTTCACAGTTCTTTCAGTAGCAGAAGTACGGTTGTTGTTCAAATCATTACAGACTGTTCTGTTTTTGGCAGATTCTGTTTTCAATGCATAGTTCGCTTGTTTTCTAGTTTCTATGGCTTATATTGCTCAATATAAATTGTTGAAATGATATGATAAAGTAGGAATTGTTTGAGAAAAATTATGAATCTTGTCTTTGACAGTACCAAAGTGAATGATTTACTCTTTATCATACTAGCCCATCTCACGAAGTTCCGTTAAGTTTTGTGTGATTGAAGTTTTCAAGTTTTTGGTGAGATATCGATACGAGGAGAATAAGGAGTGGAAAGACCCTATGCTTGGGTATGCCCAAGGCACCCAAGGTAATATTCAAGGAAGACTCAAGCGCCTAAGCTTGGGGATGCCCCGGAAGGCATCCCCTCTTTCATCTTCAAAATCATCAATACACCTTACTCGGAGCTATATTTTTATTCGTAACATGATATGTGTTTTGCTTGGAGCGTATTTTCATTTTACTTGCTGTTTGAATAAAATCATTGGATCTGAAATCTTGAATGAGAGAGATTCCTCCCATGGCTAGCTAATTACTTGACTACTCATTGTTTTTCACTCATATCTTTTTGGAGTAGTTTGTCATTTACTCATGTGCTTCCCTTATATCCTTTGAGTAAATGGTTGAATGAATTGAATATCATAAATCTGAATTTATATATGTTTCATATGGTTATACCATGGGGAGTAATGACTTCACACATAATAAGTATAGGTGGTAAATTTATTGAAGGTTAGCAAACATAGTAATTGGTCACTTGACCAATTCATGAAAGAATATTGAAGGAAGAGAGATTTCACATATAAATATACTCTCTTGGACATCTTTTGTAATTGTGAGCACTCATTAAAATATGACATGCTAAAGGGTTGATGTTGGACAAGAGAGACAACATAATGGGTTATGTTTTCTTATATCCCAATAGAAGTTATATTGTCATGGATCCTCCAATATGTTGAGCTTGCCTTTCCCTCTCATGCTAGCCAAATTCTTTGCACCAAGTAGAGATACTACTTGTGCTTCCAAACATCCCTTAAAACATTTTTGCCATGAGAATCCATCATACCTACCTATGGATTGAGTAAGATCCTTCAATTAAGTTGTCTTTGGTGTAAGCAATAAAAATTGCTCTCTAAATATGTATGATCTATTAGTGTGAAGAAAATAAGCTTTATATGAACTTGTGATATCAAAGAAATAAAAGCGACGGACTGCATAATAAAGTCTTTATCACAAGCGGCAATATAAAGTGACGTTCTTTTGCATTAACATTTTGTGCATCCAACAATAAAAGCGCATGACAACCTCTGCTTCATTCTACAAAGGGCCTATCCTTTACTTTGATCTTCTACCCTTATACAAGAGGCATGGTGATCTTCAGCTTTCTTTTTTACACTATTTCCTTTAGCAAGCACTATGTGTTGGAGAGATCTGTATATGTATATCCACTCAGATGTAGGTTATCATAAAGTATTATTGTTGACATTACCCTTGAGGTAAAAGGTTGGGAGGCAAAACTATAAGCCCCTATCTTTCTCTATGTCCGATTGAAACTTTGAACCCATAAATATCACATGAGTGTTAGCAATTGTGAAGGATTAAATGATAGTTGAGTTTGTGGAATTTGCTAAATCAAAGCTCTTACATATATCCTTCCTGAAAATAAGATGAATTGCAATTGTTTGATGACTGAGAACATAGTTTGTTAGTTTTTCAAGAAAGTTTATGGTCTATACTTTAAGATGTGAATACCTCATTACTTGATCATGAGAAGTTTATATGAGATGAGCTACTATTTATGATATACAATGATGCTAGAATTTTTTGGGAACTATCATTGATCAAACTTGTGCACTTGCTAGCATTCACACTTGATAAATTATTTCTTTTATCATTTACCTACTCGAGGACGACCAGGAATTAAGCTTGAGGATGCTGATACGTCTCCAACGTATATGTAATTTATGAAGTATTCAAGCTATTATATTTTCTATCTTGGATGTTTTATATGCATGTATATGTAATTTTATATGATTTTGGGACTATCCTTTTAACCTAGAAACCAGTGCCAGTGCCAGTTTCTGTTTTTCCTTGTTTTTGAGTTTCGCAGAAAAGGAATATCAAACGGAGTCCAAATGACCTAAAAATTTACAGTGATTTTTTATGGACCAGAAGAAGCCCCCAAAGCAAAAGAGTTGGGACAGAAGATCCACGAGGCCTCCACAAGATCAAGGGGCGCACCCTACCCCCGGGAGGGTGCTCCAACCTTGTGGGCGCCTTGTGGACCCCCTTGGCGTGAAACAAACACAAAAAATCCAATAAATACGGAAACCCCCGGAAGGAAACCTAGATTGGGAGTTCCACCGCCATAAGCCTCTATAGCCACGAAAAACCAATCTAGGCCCTCTCTGGCACCCTGCGGAAGGGGGCCAACATCACCGGAGGCCATGGAGGAGGAAGCCGGAGGGGTCACCATCGCCATGGAGGCCAAGGACCAGAGGGAGAACCTTTCCCCGTCTAAGGGGGAGGTCATGGAGGAGGAAGCATGAAGGGGAGAACTGCTCCCCCTCTCTCTTGGTGGTGCCGGAGTGCCATCGGGGGAAACATCGCCACGGTGATCGTCTTCATCAACATCACCATCATCATCACCATCCTCATCTCTTTTATGCGGTCCACTCTCCCACACCCCGCTGTAATCCCCTACTTGAACATGGTGCTTTATGCCACATATTATGATCCAATGATGTGTTTCCATCCTATGATGTTTTTAGTAGATTTCCTTTGTCCTTTGGGTTGATTGATGACCTAGATTGGTTTGACTTGTATGTTTTATTTTGGTGCTGTCCTATAGTGCCTCTTGTGCCGCGCACACGTGAAGGATTCCCGCTGTAGGGTGTTGCAATACGTTCATGATTCGCTTATAGTGGGTTGCTAGAGTGACAGAAGCTTAAACCCGAGTAAGGGGGTTGTTGCGTATGGGATAAAGGGGACTTGATACTTTAATGCTATGGATGGGTTTTACCTTAATGATCTTTAGTAGTTGCGGATGCTTGCTAGAGTTCCAATCATAAGTGCATATGATCCAAGAAGAGAAAATATGTTAGCTTATGCCTCTCCCTCATATGAAATTGCAATAATGATTACCGATCTTGTTAACAATTGCCTAGGGTAATTCCACACACCGACCCATCATTATTCCACACTCGCTATTTATAATATATAGTAATATATTCTAACTTTATGTTAATGGCACCTACTTTATTATTTAGTTCTCCGATTTCATGCATAGTTATCCCCTTCATACCCACAATGTAGTTTTATTTCTCGTTTCTAGTTGGAAGCAAACGTTCGGTGTACGTAGAGTCATATCAGTGGCAGATAGGACTTGAGAGAATATTGATCTTGCCTTTAGCTCCTTGTGGGTTCGATACTCCATACTTATCACTTCCACCATTGGATAGTGCTACGATGATTCCTTACACTTGAGGATTATCAATGACAATTGTGTTAGATGAGCTTGAGATGCTCAAGGCTGAGCTCAAAAAGGCTCGGCAAGAGGTGGAGCAACATAAAGTTGCGGCCGCGAGGGAGGAGGCCCGAGCCGCCGAGAAGGTGGCCAGGGACAAGGACCAGACGCGGGTCCTTGAGGTCGAGGAGACCCTGAAGGAGGATCTTGATAAGCTCTAGCTTGCCCATTCCAACCCTAAGACCACAGCCCGAGCTGATCGCGAGGTGCTCCAGCAGTGTGTGTTTGGCAGCAAAGGGTGTGTCGAGCTCACCTAGTTGTGGCATTCCGCAAAAGTCTTCGCGGATCTCCCACAGAGCGTGGAGGATGTCGTTGCACATTTCGACCAGCTAGTAGGTCATGAGGAGGAGAAGGCCTTCTGCGGGCAGTTCCTGGGGTCTCCATCGACACATCTGTTGAATCACCGAATAAAGCAGCTGGTGGAATTATTCCGCATGGCGAGACCGGTGGTTCAAGACCTTTGCGTCTCGTCTGGCCTATCGAGGCCCTTCCAACCAGCCTCTTCGGGCTCGTGATGCGCCCGTGAGAGGCGGTCTCGCGTGCCGATTGCTGGAGGAGGTCCGCGTGCTTTGAAGGAGCATGGAGGGCTTATGCCTGCATGGAGATGCACTTCCGCAAGGTCAATGCAGTGATGGTGGCTGATACGTCTCCAACGTATCTATAATTTTTTATTGTTCCATGCTGTTATATTATCATTCTTGGATGTTTTACAATCATTTTATAGAAACTTTATATCATTTTTTGGGACTAACCTATTGACATAGTGCCCAGTGCTAGTTGCTGTTTTTTGCTTGTTTTTTACTTCGCAGAAAATCAATACCAAACGGAGTCCAAACGCAGCGAAACTTTTTAGAGAATTTTTCTAGGCCAGAAGACACAGGATGGGCCAAAAAAGTACCAGAGGGGTGCCCCGAGGGGGGCACAACCCACCTAGGCGCGCCCTGGTGGGTTGTGCCCGCCTTGGTGGGCTCCTGCACCGCCTCTTTGCTATATAAATACCCCAATATTCCATAAACCCTAGGGGAGTCAACGAAAATAAATTCCAGCTGCCGCAAGTTCCAGAAACCACATATCCAATCTAGACACCATCACGGAGGGGTTCATCATCCTCATTGGTGCCTCATCGATTGTGTCGCCCCAAGACCGACGCTCCAGACGCCTTCCATGTTTTTCATTGTCTCCTTTTGTTTTATTTGTTTGCTTTGTTGCATTCATCTTTGCATCATGTGCATTGCATCATGTCATCTTGCACCCCTTTTTAAAACTCAACCAAATAAATTGCATGGATCTTCGATCCATTTAAATCAATGGAAATGCACATGGTGATTTCTCTTTACAACATATAAAAGTCTCTCAATATTATTAGGGAGCTATAAAATAACTATTCCATTAATTTAGAATTAACCATAACAGACTTGCAAAAATATTCCATGCCTTTGTTATCCCAATTCTTGGTCTCCAACTTTGCCCATAAATTCTTTCATCACTTTCCGGAGCTCCACCAAAAAATCTCAACATTCTGGCCACTCCAAAACCTTGTCCTAGTTCAAACCATTTGAATTAAATTCAAATGAGTTTGGATTTAGATTGCCAAAACCTCTTACAACCATTTTTGGTAAATCCTTCTTATTTTCTTGGTCCAGGGAAAATATCTCCGTTGGTCTAATTCTTTTTCTAACTCTCTCTTTATTTTCTCCAAAGTTCTAGTTATTTTATAAATGGAAATGGAAGACCAATTTAGTTTCCAGGTTGGCCCATCTCCTTCTCTGTCCCTAGCCTTCCTACAGCCCAGCGAGGCCGGCCCATTCGCCCTGGAGCCCCACCTATTCCTAACCCTAGCCCAACCTCCCTCACCCCCTCGATCCCCATCTCCCTCCAGCACCGTCACCCGCACATCGACGCTAGGGCGCCTGATCCCCCCTCATCTCGACCCCTCTCCTTCTCCCCGCGCCTCCTCCATCTACAGCCACACCGCAGCAGAGCACCATGGCGCCCTTCTCCTGCGCCTCCCCTCGTCCAGGAGCATCTACTCCTCTGCCCGAGCCCCCCTCATCGGCCTCACGGTTCCCCTCGCCGCACCTCCTCGAGCAGGAGCTCCGCCTCCCCTGCACCCGTGCTTCACTGACCGGAGGTATCATCCACAACCAACGCCACCCCTGCTCCACGCTGCACCTCCTCCTCTGTGCCACAGCCTTGTCAGCTCCGGATCCGCCTCCCACGACCGCGCCGCCGGCCTCCCAGCGCCGCCTCTTACAGCCCAAGTGCCACTGCCAGAGCTGCTTCCCCGCCGCGCGCTACCCTCCGTCCCGGCCGTCCCCGACCTCGCCTCGGCTTCGCCCGTCACCTCTGCTGCCATCCTCGACGTCCTGCTCGTCCTCACATGGGCCATGGATGTGCGCTGCCACTGCCCTCTGCTGTGCGCATCTCGTCTCCCTCGCCGACGCCTAGCTCTGCTTCGGCCGCCACTCCTTCACCTGGCTGCTGCCGTCTCCGAGATTGACAAGGCCACCGCATCCATCCTCGGTTTGGTCTGCATTGACCGCGCCCCTGCCTCAACAGATTCCCGAGCGCCGCCTCGCTACAATGCCCCACCTCGGACCCTAACATGCGAACCAAGGCTCTTTCGTCTTGCTTTGTTTTTGGATCGGCAAGTACCCCTTGGAATCCTTCAAGATCATCAAGGGAATGACTACCACACCAGAACGCCAAGTACATAGATATGCCAAGTTCCTCTCCGAACATGTACGAATACACCCGGCGATGCGACAAGTACCTCTGCCGATGTAACACCCCGGATGTAACTTCCCATATTTTCAACTCCGACTCTTGCCATTTTCGGCTATGTGATATGTTATTCCATTTGAGGTTTGGGTTTTATATTCGTTTTCCATTTTGTTCATGTCATGCATTTCATATCATGTCATCATGTGCATCTCATTTGCATTCGTGTTCGTCTCATGCATTCGGTCATTTTCCCCATTGTCCGTTTCGCAATCCAACGCTCTCTTGTGCCCCCGTTGCACCCCTCCAATCTTGTTTCGTGAATGGAAGAAAAACGTTCTCGGAATGGGTCGAGATTTGTCGCGTGGCCTTGGTACATCACCGGTAGGCCGCCTGCCAAAATTCGCTCCATTTGGAGGTCATTTGATGCCCCAACGGTTAACCGGGTAACCGCAAAAGCCTCTTTTGTGTTGCATCAAAACATCCCTCCAAAGCAGCCCACTAACCCATCTAAACCCCCTCCATGTTCTCGCTCATTGGATCATGATCGTGTGGGTGAAAACTGCACCTCATTTGGACACTCCTAGCTCCCTCTACCTATAAATATGTGCATCCCCTCCAAAATCAGGGTCCAACCCCGCTTTCCTCCCTCTCCCCCGGCGAACATGTCCGTGCGCCACCGGATGACCCGCACCGCCGCCCCGCACCAGTGACAGACTGCCACGTGTCAGCTGCCGCCGCCCCGTGCCGCTGGCCCGCCCGGCCGAAGCGCGGCCCCCGCGCGCCTTCGCCGCCTCCTCGAGCTTCCCCGACGCGTCTCCACCTCCGCCGCCGGCCGCTCCGCCTCGACTCCCCCACGCCTGCACCGCCGGCCGTAGGCGCCCGACTGCACCGCACATCGCTGCTTCGCCTGGACACCGCCGCTCCTCTCCGCCGGCCCCGCTCTGCTCTGGTCGCCACCCTCGACCGGCCTCCTCCGTCGAGATCCGGCGACCTCGCGCCCGGATCCGGTGTTTCCCCTACTCCGGCGAGCTCTCCGCCCCTCTCCGGCAAGTCCTCCAGTGAGCTCGCGCCGCGCCTCGTCGTCCGTGCCCAAATCCTAGATCTGTTTTTGGGAGGTGATATTTCGTCTAAGTCCCGAAATCCCATTATTTTTATGCCCCCTTTGACATGCTATATCTCCATGACTGTGACTCCGATTCATGCATATGATATATTGAAATGTTATTCCCGTTAAGCTCTTCATGTTAGTGGCATTTTCATGCATGATACTCTCCATATTGATGCCATGATCATTGTTGCAAGAGTGCTATATGATGTTAACTGCTGTCTGTTAACAAAACTTGATGATTTGTCGTTTTCGTTGCATCTTGTGTGTGCATCCTATGAGCATGATGTCTACATGTTTTGTGAGCTCCAGCATGCCATCTTTATAGGGGTGTAACTATTCTATTTTTGTGATCTAGGTGGTGACTAGCACAATCATGCAAAGTAGGCTCCATAATGTTGCTGATTTCAGACACTGTGTTTTTGCCAAGTCCTTTTCCTGTTACATTTCGATGCCATGTAAACTTGTTGCTACCATGATATCCATGCACATTTTGAGATAGTTAAGTAAACATGTTTTGAAGATGTGGTATTGCTATATCTATTCATGCCTCTGGTTGCAATTATGCAGCAATCTAGAATGTCATTTCCTTGCTCCACTTTAGCTAAATAATGTTCCTGGCAGATTGTTAACATGATAATCCATATTGCCATGTGTTTTGCTAGTGATCCATGTACCCTATGAACCTTCTTTTGACATGCTTAGCTTATAAACATGTATACTTACTGCTGGTTACCTTGAAATGCCATGAAATGCTTTGTAGTGAGTGGAATGAACTTGCAAAGGTGCTATCATGAATTTGTTCCCGCCATGCTCTGTTTTTCTTCTAAGTCTGAAACTGTTAACGTAACTTGCCATGTCTGCATGGGTGCTACATTATTTTCCATGCCTCTTTGGTTAAAGTTCAGTAAGGCAGTGTGTTTAGCACTAGCATGCCATGCCTTTGTTTGCCACGTTATGATCCTGTGGCATGTCGTTTGCTTGCTCTAAACATTGCTTCCTGATTTTGTTTTTGACATGTTAGTACTTTCTCTAAGTGTGTGAAGCTGATACCGTTTGCAATTTTGCCATGCTATTTTGAGCTTGTTCTAGAGAGAACTAGCAGGAGCTTAGTGTCCATGTTTTGAAGAGCTTCATCTGTACTTTATGCTCATATACTTTGTTGCTATGTTGGAGTGTAGTAGCTTAGTTTCTTGTTAAGAGCGCCACAAGTTTGTACGCGTGCACAATGCATCATTCGGCGGGGTCGGCCTCCAGCGTCAGCGTAGTTGGCATGCGCCCGGCTAGGCGGTGTTGGAGCTGCTTCTGTGCTGGGCGGCGTCGGCATGGCTTCGGTGCCGCTGGGCGTCGTGGAGGCATCAACACTCGGGCTTGGCGTTCGCATGGGCGCAGGAGTTGGCGGCGCCGTCGTCGTCAGCTGGTTCAGGATGAGGCCATGCTCCTCCATGTACCATGCCTTCAGCTTGTCGTCATTGCTCTGGAGCATGTACGCCCCGCCCATCAGAAAATCCAGGTAGGTCTTCCTCTTTTCCGTGGCGACATTGGTCCGGAGCAGCTCGAGTTTGACGGTGCTATTAATCATCAACGCTGACCACTGCGCCTCGGTCTTCTCTTCACGCAGGGCGGCCTAGGCCTGTGCGTCGGCGAGGCAGTGTTCGATGGACTCCTGCACTCGTGCGGTCGCCACGTCGGCGTGTTTCCCCTTCTTGGCCCCTTTGTTGCCATCCGACCGCCCTTCTGACGCGCCCGTTGTCGGCACGTCTGGCTTGTAGGTCTCCTTGGCCTTGTCGAGGGTGCGCCGGACTTCCGCCCACTTCTCGCACTTGTCGATCCACTTGTAGACGTGGAGGTACTTGAAATCTTGGTCACTTTTGCCCAAGCGATACAAGGCGAACATGCACATCAGCTGCACCGAGGAACTAACAGTTGGCGGGCGCACACGGCGAAGAGAAGCGAGAGACCGTCGTGCCATACCTGATCCTCAACGTTGGCTCCCCTCTCCCGGCAAGCCGCGATCTCCTTGACGATCCCATGCCATTTGTTGCACGCTGCCTGGATGAGCCCCTAATGGCTCGCCATTGCCTTCGACATGTGCTGCATGTAGATGCCTTTAAAGTAGGGGTCGACGAGCTTACGCTCGTCGAACTCGGCCTTGATGCGCTCCCAATACGTCTCGATGCTCTGGTTCATGCCGGTGGTCAGGTCGAGGCAGACGACTTTCCACGCTTCGACGAGGCATTCCTGTTCCTTGGACGTCCACTTGATGCGCGGCTCGCCGGTCCTGGCCGCCCCCTTCTTCTTGCGCCGCCTCGCTGGAATAGTCGCCGGCTCCTCCTCCTCCTCCTCCTCCTTGTGTATAACACCCTCGATGCGACTATAGCTCCCATGTGTCGAGGCACGACTTAGAGACATAATCGCATTGAAGGCATATGTCGCAAGTTAGGCAATCTTCACAACATCCCATGTAATAAGATAATAAAAAGGGAGATAACATAGTTGGCTTACACTCGCCACGTCAATCAAGTGCATAAATAACATTACATCATCCAAACACTCATGGACCGACTACGGCGCCAAAATAAAAGAGAACCCAACATGCGACACGGTCCCAATCACCCCCAACTGGGCACCACTACTGATCATCGGGAAAGGAAACATAGTATCATTGAGAGTCTTCATCAAACTCCCACTTGAGCTCATACGCGTCTCCTGGAGCGGAATCATCAGGCCCTGCATCTAGTGTAATAGTAATCTGTGAGCCACAGGGACTCAGCAATCTCGCACCCTCGCGATCAAGACTATTTAAGCTTATAGGTAAGGCAAGGTAAAATATGAGTGGAGCTGCAGCAAGCGACTAGCAAGTCTGGTGGCTAACTTATTCGCAAAGGAGAGCGAGAAGAGGAGGCAAAGCACGAGCGAGAAACTAGAGAACAACCTGCGCAAACATTACTCCAACACCGTGTCCACTTCCCGGACTCCGCCGAGAAGAGGCCATCACGGTAACACACTCAGTTGATTCATTTTAATTTATTAAGGTTCAAGTTATCTACAACCGGACATTAACAAATTCCCATCTGCCCATAACCGCGGGCACGACTTTCGAAAGTTCAAATCCCTGCAGGGGAGTCCCAACTTAGCCCATGACAAGCTCTCATGGTCAACGAAGGAATAGACCTCCTCCCAAGACATTCCGATCAGACTCGGTATCTCGGTAACTCAAGACACTTCGACAGGTTAAAACAAGACCAGCAACACCGCCCGAATGTGCCGACAAATCCCGATAGGAGCTGCACATATCTCTTTCTCAGGGCACACTCAGATGAGCAAGACGTCGGGTAGGCCAGCCCAGAGTTGCCCCTGGTAGCCCCGGACATCGCTCGGTTGGACCAACACTCAGAGGAGCACTGGCCCGGGGGGGGGGGGTTAAAATAAGATGACCCTTGAGTCCGCAGAACCCAAGGGAAAGAAAAGGCTAGGTGGCGAATGGTAAGAACAATGTTGGGCATTGCTGGAAAAGCTTTAATCAAGGCGAACTATCAAGGGGTTCCCATTATAACCCAACCGCGTAAGGAACGCAAAAACCGGGAACATAACACCGATATGACGGAAACAAGGGCGACAAGAGTGGAACAAAACACTAGGCGAGAGGCCGAGCCTTCCACCCTTTACCAAGTATATAGATGCATTAAGATAATAAGGCAATATAATGATATCCCAACAAGTAAATAAAAGATGTTCCAACAAGGAACGGCCTCCAATCTTCACCTGCAACTAGCAACGCTATAAGAGGGGCTGAGCAAAGCGGTAACATAGCCAATCAACGGTTTGCTAGGACAAAGGTGGGTTAGAGGTTTGACATGACAATTTTGGAGGCTTGCAAGCAAGTGGTAGGCATCGTAGCAATGGCATAGCAAAAGAGCGAGCAAACTAGCATAGCAAAGATAGTAGTGATTTCGAGGGTATGATCATGTTGCCTGCACAGTTGTCAGAGTTGACTAGATCCTCAAAAGCAAACTCAACGGGCTCCTCGTTAGCGAACTCGTCTCCCGGCTCTACCCAAACAAGACAAATAAGCAACAAGGACACAATCAACCACGTGCAAGGATCAAGCGATATGATGCAATGATGATATGCTATGCGGGATGCGATGCGGGATGCAAAATGCAAGACATGACAGGAAATGCATGAAGCTGGACTCAAATTGGAAAACCAAGTGTTCCACTGGAAAGATGAGATGAAATCGCTTGAAAACGATATAAAGAACGCCGGAATCGGAGTTACGATTTGGAAATGGCAAGCGATTCAAAAATGACACGGGTTTGCGATTTACAGCAAGTAGGCATCTAAATGCAACGAGATGAACATGCTACAGCACCCAAACATGACAAAAAAAATACATGGCTGGGATGCACACAAGATGCTTAACAAAAGTCTAGCACTGGGCTACGTCCAATTCATCCATTAACAGGTTCAAACAAGCATGGCAAAAACGCAAATGGTAAACAGATCTCAGACTTAGTGAAATTAACACTTGTCTGGAATTTCAGATCATATAGCCCTCTTCGGAGCAACAAAACAACATGCTACAGGACCTGAACATGACAAAGAAAGACATGGCATGGAGCTACTCAGCAAGCTTAACAAAAATCCCTTAGTGACCTTGAGCCAAAAGGGATCACAAAATATACTAACAAGCACACGAACATAGCAAAAACATAATCAGTTTTCACACTTAGTGAAAACTGGGTCATGCTGAAACATAACTCACGAAGGCATGTTTACGAGCTCGATGCACTCACCACGGTGCAAGTCATGGCAAGACAAGCATACATCCCTTAAGAAGGCACAAAATTCAAGCTATAAATGGCAAGAACAATGGCATAACATGCACGGATCAACTACAATAACATCGGCAAAATCGCAAACAAGTTGACGATCTGCCCAGATTCGCAACGAAGCAAAAGTAGAGCTCGATTGACTTAAGCTAGGGTGCTCCATAATTGCAAACGAAGACATGGATGGATAGAGCACTACAATATTAACAAAACTCCCTTAATGATCATCCGCAAAAGAGGAACGGATCACTAGGAAACAACAAGAACATATGGCATCATGAGATAAACAATCCCAGGACTTAGTGAAATTACTAAGTCCCTGAAAACAGAATTAGCAAGTGCACCACTTTGCAAGCTTGCACAAGTCACCACACACATCCTAAAAATACATGGGTTGCACCTCTAGAGAGATGAAAAAACCCTTAACAAAACATATGTAGAAATCACGGGCATAGCATGCACACATTAATCATGGCAAAAATGACAAAAGTGCTAAATGGAGTAGCAGATCTGACAATTAACTCAAGTAGCCCTCCTTTAACAGCATTTCGGACATCAAGATGAGCTCAAATGAAAATGATGCAGTGGAATGAAATGATGTACTCTCCGAGATGAACATTTTGATATGCTATATGTCCAAATCGGAGCTACGGATGCAAAGTTACGGGGCCTCGAACAGAGGCACTTGGATCTGCAGATTTCAGGTCAGGAAAAAAATGACCTAGATCTAGGGTTACTGTAGCCGACGCGGATCTGGATCGGGG